>NC_072382.2:136265937-136937500 GCF_028885625.2 Pongo pygmaeus | reverse complement strand
CACTGTGGTCTGAGAGACTGTTATAATTTCCATTATTTTGCATTTGCTGAGGAGTGTTTTACTTCCAATTATGTGGTCAATTTTAGAATAAGTGTGATGTGGTGCTGAGAAGAATGTATATTCTGTTGATTTGGGGTGGAGAGTTCTGTAGATGTCTATTACATCCGCTTGATCCAGAGCTGAGTTCAAGTCCTGAATATCCTTGTTAATTTTCTGTCTCCTTGATCTGTCTAATATTGACAGTCGGGTGTTAAAGCCTCCCACTATTATTGTGTGGAAGCCTAAGTATCTTTGTAGGTCTCTAAGAACTTGCTTTATGAATCTGGGTGCTCCTGTAGTGGGTGCATATATATTTAGGATAGTTAGCTCTTCTTGTTGTGTTGATCCCTTTACCATTATGTAATGCCCTTCTTTGTCTTTTTTTATCTTTGTTGGTTTAAAGTCTGTTTTATCAGAGACTAGGATGGCAGCATCTGCTTTTTTTTGCTTTCCATTTGCTTGGTAAATATTCCTCCGTCCGTTTATTGTGAGCCTATGTGTGTCTTTGCACGTGAGATGGGTCTCCCAAGTACGCACACCGATGGGTCTTGACTCTTTATCCATTTTGAGGCCAGCATCATTCTGATACCAAAACCTGTCAGAGACACAACAAAAAAAGAAAATTTCAGGCCAATATCCCTGATGAACATCAATGTGAAAATCCTCAATAAAATACTGGCAAACTGAATCCAGCAGCACATCAAAAAGCTTATTCACCACAATCAAGTCAGCTTCATCCCTGGGATGCAAGGCTGGTTCAACATACACAAATCAATAAACATAATTTATCACATAAACAGAGCCAATGACAAAAACCACATGATTATCTCAATAGATGCAGAAAAGGCCTTTGATAAAATTCAACATCACTTCAGGCTAAAAACTCTCAATAAACTAGGTATTGATGGAACATATCTCAAAATAATAAGAGCTATTTAGGACAAACCCATATGCAATATCATACTGAATGGGCAAAAACTGGAAGCATTCCCTTTGAAAACTGACACAAGACAGCGATGCCCTTTCTCACCACTCCTATTCAACATAGTATTAGAAGCACTGGCCAGGGAAATCAGGCAAGATAAATAAATAAAGTGTATTCAAATAGGAAGAGAGGAAGTCAAATTGTCTCTGTTTGCAGATGACATGATTGTATATTTAGAAAACCCCATCGTCTCAGCCCAGAATCTCCTTAAGCTGATAAGCAACTTCAGCAAAGTCTCACCATACAAAACCAATGTGCAAAAATCACAAGCATTCCTATACAACAATAATAGACAGAGAGCCAAACCATGAGTGGACTCCCATTCACAATTGCTAAAATAGAATAAAATACCTAGGAATAAAATTTACAAGAGATGTAAAGGACCTCTTCAAGGGGAACCACAAACCACTGTTCAAGGAAATAAGAGAGAACACAAACAAATGGAAAAACATTCCATGATCATGGATAGGAAGAATCAATATTGTGAAAATGACCATACTGCCCAAAGTAATTTATAGATTCAATGCCATCCCCATCAAGCTACCATTGACTTTCTTTACAGAATTAGAGAAAACTACTTTAAATTTCATATGGAACCAAAAAGAGCCCATATAGCCAAGACAATCCTAAGGACAAAGAACAAAGCTGGAGGCATCATGCTATCTGACTTCAAACTATACTGCAAGCCTACAGTAACCAAAACAGCATGGTACTGGTACCAAAACAGATACATAGACCAATGGAACAGAACAGAGGCCTCAGAAATAATGCCACACACATACAAGCATCTGATCTTTGACAAACCTGACAAAAGCAAGCAATGGGGAAAGGATTCCCTATTTAATAAATGGTGTTTATTAATATTTAATAAACTGGCTAGCCATATGCAGAAAACTGAAACTGGACCCCTTCCTTACACCTTGTACAAAAATTAACTCAAGATAGATTAAAGACTTAAACGTAAGACCTAAAACCATAAAAACACTAGAAGAAAACCTAGGCAATACCATTCAGGTCATAGGCATTGGCAAAGATTGCATGACTAAAACACCAAAAACAATGGCAACAAAAGCCAAAATTGACATATGGGATCTAATTAAACTAAAGAGCTTCTGCACAGCAAAATAAACTGTCATCAGAGTGAACAGGCAACCCACAGAATGGGAGACAATTTTTGAACTCTATCCATCTGACAAAGGGCTAATATCCAGAATCTACAAGGAACTTAAACAAATTTGCAAGAAACAAACAAACAACCCCATCAAAAAGTGGGTGAAGGATATGAACAGACACTTCTCAAAAGAAGACATTTATGTGGCCAACAAACATATGAAAAAAAGCTCATTATCACTGGTCATTAGAGAAACGCAAATCAAAACCACAATAAGATACCATTTCACGCCAGTTAGAATGGCAATCATTAAAAATTCAGGAAACAACAGATGCTGGAGAGGATGTGGAGAAATAGGAACACTTTTACACTGTTGGTGGGAGTGTAAATTAGTTCAACCATTGTGGAAGACAGTGTGGCAATTCCTCAAGGATCTAGAACCAGAAATATCATTTGACCTAGCAATCCCATTACTGGGTATATACCCAAAGGACTATAAATCATTCTACTATAAAGACACATGCACCCGTATGTTTATTGCAGCACTATTCACAATAGCAAAGACTTGGAACCAACCCAAATGCCCATCAATGATAGCCTGGATAAAGAAAATGTGGCACATCTACACCATGGAATACTATGCAGCCATAAAAAATGATGAGTTGATGCCCTTTGCAGAGACATGAAGCTGAAAAACATCATTCTCAGCCAACTAACACAGGAACACAAAACCAAACACCACATGTTCTTATTCATAAGTGGGAGTTGAACAATGAATATACATGGACACCGGAAGAGGAACAACACACACTGAGGCCTTTCAGTAGGTAGGGGGCTAGTGGAGGGATAGCATTAGGAGAGATATCTAATGTAGCTGACGGGTTGATGGTGCAGCACACCACCGTGGCACATGAATGCCTATGTAACAAACCTGCACATTCTGCACGTGGATCCCAGAACTTAAAGTGTAATAATAATAATAATAATAATAATAATAATAATAATAAAGCTGTTTTCTTCTACCACCAGCTCACTCTTGAATTCCTTCCTGAATGAAGCCAAGAAGTTGCCCTATAACACCACTAAATTATTTTGTAACATTGAGTATGTTTATTGACTTCTCTAAGTCTCAGAATCTGTAATAAAAATGGGATGATTACAGTAACTAGATTTCAGACTCATTATGAAGACTAAATAAAATCATGTACTCCCAGGACCTCAATTCTGGTCTCTAAGTACTACTTCTCACTAAAATAAGCCAGGGCTTTTTTTGAGTAATGACCAATTCCAGGCACGTAAATGTATAAAATGATTCTGGGACATATTTTTGTCACATAAAATAGGAGATGCCAGGTGAGAAAGACTGAGGATCCTAGCAATAGAATTCCCCTTAGCCTAAAATTAACAAAGTGAGCATCAAAAAAATACTAATGGACACAGACTGAAACAATCAAATATATAAAAATCTATGCGTTCAAAAGATAATTTAAAATCATACTGTTCAGTACTTACTGGAGGTAGCAGGTGCTAAACTCATTACTCCAGATGTTGATAAACATAGCAGAATTTTAGAAAGCAATATCTTCTCAGCCATTAATAAAGTGATGAATCTAGGCAGTGATCACCAGTGGAAGCTAAAGCCCCGAGGAAGATAGGCATATTTTAATTGAGAAATTACACAGACACCACTTGAACCACTGGCCAATCTTATGTCATGGACTGTGGGGCAGCTGCATCTTGTCCGACTCATGGGGCTGTGCAGTAGAAGTACCCAGTCTCACCTATAACATATCTTGCCTTTGAAATAAAACCTGAATCTAACCAAGACTCTAGGCTTAATTACCAGTTTATAAGGTTAATATAACCACTTAAACAAAACTGCAACGAAACAATTAGTTATATTCACAACATGGGACACTTCAGAGAGCAAATGACCTAGTAATTTATCCAAGAAATCAGTAGCTTCAAAAAGGAAGGGTGGGATGTTACAAAATAAAAGAGAATTAAGGGATGGGCGTGGTGGCTCATGCCTGTCATCCCAGCACTTAGGGAGGCAGAGGCGGGCGGATCACAAGGTCAGGAGATCGAGACCATCCTGGCTAACACGGTGAAACCCTATCTCTACTAAAAATACAAAAAAATTAGCCGGGAGCAGTGGCGGGCACCTCTAGTCCCAGCTACTCAGGAGGCTGAGGCAGGACAATGGCATGAACCCGGGGGGGCGGAGATTGCAGTGAGCCGAGATCGTGCCACTGCACTCCAGCCTGGGCAACAGAGGAAGACTCCATCACAGAAAAAAAAAGTAACATGAGAGAATGCAATGTGTTGACTTAATATTCTGATATAAATAAATCCACTATAAGAAAATGAGACAAAAGAGAAAATTTGAACATGGACTGAGTATAAGGTAATTTAATAGCACAGATAATTTGTTAGATGCTATTTTTGTTAGATATAAATTTGTTAGGTGTTATAATACACTAGAAGTTATAACATTATAATTACTTCCTATTTCCCATTTATTTCAAGAGTATTCATTACTGCTTGTTGAAACATTTAATTAACTGCTTTAAATCTTTATCAGATAATTCCAAATCTGTGTCTCCTCAGTGTTGTCATGTTTATTGTTTTTTTTCTGATATAGGTTGAGACTTTTCCTGTTTCTTTCTAGATCAGATAAGATGGATCATATCCTGGGTATTTGAATATTAAGCTATGCCACTCTAGGTCTCATTTAAATCCTGTGGAGAATCCTGGTGTTCTTGTTTTGGCAGGCAAGCAGCAAGGTTGAGTTCAGGCCGCACATTCTGAAACCTTCCGTGGTTGTGGCTTCAATGTCATTCCCAATGTCAAAGCCTTGGCAGTGCCTCTGGGGTCTGCTCTGCGTGTCTGCACCCAGTGAGCGGTCCTGAGCCTGTGCTGTACTCTATTTTTAGTTCAAACAAGCTTTTCTAGGTGCTTTCCAAAATATCCTCTTCCCTGACTCATAGGTAAACAATTTTTTAAAATATGATTTGTGACCTTTTAAAAATGAGCAAATTTGTTTGTTTTTATCACCCAAATTTTTCTTAAAGACATAGTAACCTATTGTACACATAATTTCAACTTTTTTTTTTTTTTTGAGACGGAGTCTTGCTCTGTTCCCCAGGCTAGAGTGCAGTGGTACGATCTCGGCTCACTGCAAGCTCTGCCTCCCAGGTTCACGCCATTCTCCTGCCTCAGCCTCCTGAGTAGCTGGAACTACAGGCGCCTGCCACCACGCCTGGCTAATTTTGTTTGTTTGTTTTGTTTTGTTTTCAATAGAGATGGGGTTTCACCATCTTAGCCAGGATGGTGTCAATCTCCTGACCTCGTGATCCACCTGCCTCGGCCTCCCAAAGTGCTGGGATTACAGGCCTGAGCCACCGTGCCCGGCCAATTTCAATTTTTTTAACTTAAAATTTTATCCTGGAGAAAAAGCAACATGAATACTTTTTAAACATAAAAATATTCTTCATGTCTATTTATAGCTAAGTAGTACTCCATTCTGTGGATGACTCTTCATGTCTATTTATAGCTAAGTAATACTCCATTCTGTGGATGTACCATGACTTATTTCACCCGTTCCCTATTCATAGGCATGTGTTTGATTTCAGCTTTTTGCCAAATCTACTTTTAATAGAGTTAATCCCCTGTCTTTAAACTAACCCCAGGAGAACTCGTGGGAGGATGGAAGCATAGCCCACTTATAACTCTGATCTTTCTCATGCATTACCAGCATCAGGAATCTCATTGTCTCAGAGTCCTGCTAGGCTCTGGCTAGCAGATTCAAGGCTGGTCAGGAAACCCCTTGGAGAAGAGTGTCTGCCTGTTTCTCTTCATGTAAATCACAAGCAAGAAAATGATGCTTTATTGCTTCTGGAAGCACAGATGCCAGCAAACAGGACGGGAAGACATCACAGATTCTGTTACCTGGGAAGCCCATTTGTGTTCTTCCTTTTTTGTTCAAATTTTGCAGCCAAAGTCCAGCTCTAGAGCTGTCTCTTAGCAACCAACCGGAGCTGGCTGCTCTTTGGGAATTCCCTGTGAACCAGCATATGGTGTTTTCTGATCTGACCTCTGCCAAGAAAAGATAACACACAGACATCTAAGAGAGATGAGAGGAGGGGGAAACTCATAAATGCCTTTGCCCTCTGCCCTCCTTCCACCCCAACACTCACACACTTACACATTATCCCAGAACTCCCAGCAAAGAATGATAAGCTTTTGCAAGCACAAAGTCTCCGGTTGTCATTCCAGGGCTGCTGTGCCATAGCTACATTTAGAAAGTTGCAGGAGAAAATAAACTGATTAACAAGCAGCGAAACCTGCAAATTATGCCTCACTTAGGCTCAGATTCAGGAAAACCCAGACCAAACTTGGGATTCTAAGAGTCTCTCCGTGCAGGCTGACCTCATGGAGAAAGTGGCAGAACTTGTCCCTTCCACTGGGAAACCCTGGAGTTCATTCAGGAGACTGGATGCCTCTGGGCTTGGGCTGCGCTGTGGACCCCACTGTGGAATCACCACTCCCAGGCTGACCTCAGGCAAGTTCCAGATCTGTTCTCCACTTCTCGAAACTTACCCGGCCCATGGTTTTATGCAGAAGTCTGACAAGGTACCTACATGGAATGCTCTTTCTTTAAACATTTGGAGATTCATTTATTTTTTGTTTATTTATTTTAAAAGGTCAAAATCATTCAATATCTTCCTTTTCTTCGGATATATGTAACTGGTTTATTCAAAGGGGAGTGTCCTAATTTGGGGGCAATGAGGGTGGTGTCCTTAGTGAAAGCAGGCTCTAAAGATTGAGGCTGCCCCACACTTTACCCTAGAGAGGTCTGGCCCTTCCTCATTTGTCACTCACACTGGGAAATCCTATTGCCCAGTGTCTGGGTCCAGGGTCCCAGAGAGGACACCGTCATTATAACCTATCTGAGCATTAGTACTTTTATCTGTGTGTCCTGCCAGAAGGGTTCTGAGGATTAAATGTGAAAATAGATGTGACCATGTGTGAAAACTGTAAATAGCTACTCCAATGTAAGCACTGTCAGCCATATAGTCATGATGCTAGCTGCTCTGGATGATATCACAGGTCAGGCATTGTGCTAGATGTTCCAGTCCTTACAAGCAAGGCATTATTCTCATGCTACAAACAAAAAAAGAAGCCAGCTATGCTCATCAGGTGCCTTTCCCCCCAGGCCACCCTGGCATTCTCTGCTCTGTGGTGCTGGGGCTGAGAGTCTGCAAACTATACTTTTCTAGACTCCTGGCTGGCTGTCTCCAGTTAGGTCATGCCAAAGTGAGGTGCTGGGCAGTGATCGGAGGCTGAGGCTGGATGGGGTTCTCTTCCTGCGTCTGCACCCTAGTTTTAATTTTGCTGCAGCAGTGTATAATTATACCTCCTTTTCCTTTGCACTCCTTAGTACTGGGCTCAGGACACCAATCAGGGCATTCGTGACACTTAACAATTTAAGATCCAAGGCCAAGTGTCCCCTCAGAGGCCCCAACCTCAGCACAGGTAAGACGCTCCAGCAGTCTGATAGTTGGCTGCTTGAGACTCTCAAAGCTTTGACAGGTGGTGCCCGTCTCTGAGCTTCTGGATTTTGTAATGCCATTTCTGTTTTGTTTTCTGAAGACTAAGGAAAGCAGCTGTTTAGTTAAGTTCTGAATACCTAGGTTACCTCAGTATCTACTTTTTGCTCCATCTGTCTCTAACACTTATCTAATTTCTTGTATTTTATAATACTTTTAAAAATCTGGTGAGTTTTCTGTTTACTGAATCAGTACCCTTGATCAAAGGTCCCAAGGCTGGTGAGTGGTGGCTCTGGCAGCCAGCCAGTACTCCGAACTGCAAAACTCATGTTCCTTCCTTTGCCTCACATTATATTAGTGATTGGCTTTTATCAGAGATCTTAAGTTCCAGGCTCACTTCAGGACCATCACCCATACCATCGGCCCTCTGTATTTACAGGTTTTCATATCTGTGTATTCAACCAACCACAAATCAAAAATATTCAAAAAATGAATATAGAAAGTAACAATATAACAATAACATGTTGATACAAGCCGGGTGCTATGGCTCACACCTGTAGTTCCATCTACTTGAGAGGCTGAGGCAGGAGGATCGCTTGAGCCCAGGAGCTCAAGCCTGCAGAGAGCTGGGATTGCACCACATACTCCAGGCTGGAGGACAGAATAAGATTCTGAGTGAGACCTTGTCTCTATGAAAAAAATATACAAATTTTAAAATACAGCATAACAACTATTGACATAGCATTTACATCATGTCAGCTCTGATGAGTAATCTAGAGATGATGTAACATACATGGCAGGCTGTGCATAGCTTATCTGCAAGTAATGTAGGATGCCATTTCTATACAGAGCTTAAGCAATCCTTTCTATGAGGATTTGGTATCCCTAGGGGTCCTGGAGCCAATGCCCTGTGGTAATTCTGTGTGAGCACTAAATGAGATGATGCCGGAGAAAACAGTTGGTCCATGGCAAGCACACCATGTATTTCTTAGTTATTATTGTTGAATAATACATTCAATATTAGTTATTATTGTTGAATGTAGATTTTGTTCAATAACAGTTATTATTGGTGAATGTGGATTTTGTTCAGTGGAAGGAAGACTTTGGCAGAGGGGTGTCTGATGGGTAGGGGCAGCCAAAAACAAAGGCCATTGCTGTTTCCTAGGGACAGAACAAGACCCTTCTTTGGCGGAGACAATCTGAGGCTGGTATCTTACCTCCTTTGCACCAGGCTTCAGGGAGGAAGCTTGGTCCCATGAAGGCCCAAGAGCTGGGCTCCAGCAGCCCTGGGAGTGGGGAAGGTCTATGAGTGAGGCAGGCACTGTCTCAGAGCAGGACACAGATGATGCAGGCAGAGGTTCCTGGGCCATTTCCTTACGCAGAGGAGAGACGGGGTGCGAAGGGGGTGCAGTAAGGTGCATGCGATCTCCATTTTCAGACCAGGTATAGCTAGAAAAAAGAGATAAACAAGCAAGCTCCTCAGCCTCTGGGGACATGAAAGCCTCTGAAAGCAAAAGTGGGGCTTGAAGGGCCTTGCAAAGTTGACAGGAAGAGAGAGACTAATGCATGTCCATGGGGCTAGGCAGGGTGTCAGGGCAAAGTAGTGACAGCAGAGGGGAGAAGGAGGAAGAAGAGATGGCTCCTGTGGCCTGTGCAGTGGGGGTCTCTCAGGCTTAGGGAGAAGCATTTCTGTTTTTCTTTAAAACTAACTCTAAACTGAGACTTTACACAGAGGCCTCTGCCAAACATGGTATGTATGTATGTATGTATGTATTTCCCCAGAGAAGAGCAGAATGAGGACATTCATCATGTCCGGGAACCCAGACACACAGGGGTCCTCCAAAGGGCAATCAGCTTGTCCTCTGGGTGACTAGTTGAAAAGAGGCACTTGAATTAATCAGCGGCCCAGACACTCTGGCTGCCAGCAGACACACACTCTGATCTCTCTGAATGAGAAAACCAGGTTCACGGATCTGTGCAGGCAGCCCCCACTCCAAGCAGGACTCCCCAGAAAGGCAGGCAAGGAAGGGAGAGCAAGGAGAGGGGCTCCCGTTTCCTCTCCTGCACAGCGGCATCTTTAGCCTCTCACGTTGGCATTTGATCTGCTCTTGAATAGAATGCGGGGAGGAACTGGGTCTGGAGCCAGAGGTGGAAAGTCACACCCCAACTTCATTTCTGGGTTCAAATCCTGGCTCTGCCCTTACTAGCTGTGAGGTGTGAGCACTTCTTCAAAGTGTTCTTTGCCTCAGTTTTCTCATCTCAGACACAATGGTCATTGTGGTACCTGCCTCAGAGGCTCATGTGAGAATTAAATGTAAATGTATGAAATTATTGCAGTAGCCAAGATATGGGAACAGCCTAAATGCCCACTGATGAATGAAGGGATAAAGAAGACGTGGTGTGGACAGTCATGTGCCGAATAACAATGTTTTGGTCAATGGTGGTTCCCACACACGATGGTGGTTCCACTAAAATATAATCGAGCTAGAAAAAGCCCCCGTCACTTCACGACATCGTCATCACAGCACAACACATTCCCCTTTGTTTGCGGTAACCCTGGTGTAAACAAACCTGTGTCACTTCTAGCTGTGGGAAACTCTAGCACACACAGTACGTACCGTACACAATACTTGGTAATGATAATGCATCTGTTTACATATTTACGCTATTATATTTTTTACCAATATTTTAGAGTATCCTTTTTTTTACTTGTATATAAAAAAAGGTAACTGCAAAGCAGCCTCAGGCAGGTCAGTCAAGAGGTTTCCAGAAGAAGGCATCGCTATCGTGGGAGATGGCAGCTCCATGCCTGTTACTGCCCCTGAGGACGTTCCAGTGGGACAGGGTGTGGGGGTGGAAGACAGCAACAGTGACAATCCTGACCCTAAGTAAGCCTAGGCTAATGTGTGTGTGTCTCGGTTTTTAACAAAAAGCTTTAAAAAGTAAAAATAAATAAAAAATAGAAACAAAGCATATAGAATAAATATATAAAGAAAGATACGTGTTCAATGTGTGTTTTAAGCTAAATATTATTATAAAAGAGTTGAAAGATTTTTTTAAAGCTTATAAAGTAAAAACATTACAATCAGCTAAGGTTAATTGATTATTAAAGAAGGAAAAATACTTATTATAAATTTGGTGTAGCCTAAGTGTGCAGCGTTTACAGTTCACAGTAACATCCTAGGCCTTCACTTTCACTCACACAAGCTCATCGACTTGTGACCCAGAGCAACTTCCTGTTCTGCACACTCTATTTATACTAAGCGTCCTGTACAGGTGTACTATTTTTCTATTCTATACTGTATTTTTACTGTACCTTTTCTACATTTAGGTATGTTTAGACACACAAATACTTACCACTGTGCTACAATTGCCTACAGCATATTCGGTACAGTAACATACACTGCAGGTTTGTAGCCTAGGCCGTAGGCCACACCATCTAGCCTAGGTGTGTAATAGGCCACGCCATCTAGCCTAGGTGTGTAATAGGCCATGCCATCTAGCCTAGGTGTGTAATAGGCAACGCCATCTAGCCTAGTGTGTAATAGGCCATGCCATCTAGCCTAGGTGTGTAATAGGCCACGCCATCTAGCCTAGGTGTGTAATAGGCCATGCCATCTAGCCTAGGTGTGTAATAGGCCACGCCATCTAGCCTAGGTGTGTAATAGGCAACGCCATCTAGCCTAGTGTGTAATAGGCCATGCCATCTAGCCTAGGTGTATAATAGGCAACGCCATCTAGCCTAGGTGTGTAATAGGCCACGCCATCTAGCCTAGGTGTATAAAATAGGCCATGCCATCTAGGTTTGTGATGTTCCCAGAATGACAAAATCACCTAACAACACGTTTCTCAGAACATATCCCCATGGTTAAGTGAAGCATGACTGTACATATAATGGAATATTATTCAACCTTTAAAAAGAAGGACATTTTGACAGGTGGGAAAACATGAATAAACCTGGAGGACATTATGCAAAGTGAAACAAGCCAGTCACAGGACAGGCACTGCACGATCCCACATATGCGAGGTATCTGAAACACTCAAACTCATACAATCAAAGAGGAGGATGGTGATTATCAATGGGGCTTAGGGAAGGGGAAAGGGGGGTTACTGTTTAACAGGTATGAAGTTTAGTTATGCAAGATGAATATGTTCTAGAGATCTGCTATGTGGCCTCATGCCTAAAGTTAACAACACTATATTGTATACTTAAAAATTAAGGGGGCAGATTTCATGTTCAGCACACAGAAAAAGAATGTGAAAGCATGAAAAGTGCTTATTCAGTGTCCTTATACACAAGAAATGCTCAACATGTTACAGCTATAATTACTGTCACTGTGTTCCAAGTGCTGTAGCTGAAAAGGTTAAAAAGAGCCACGGTCCCTTTGCTCTTGGATTTCACAGTTCAGCAGCTCATAAAAGGTAGCATATATCACCTAGGCTGGGACCACTGCCACAAGATATTCCTTTCTCACAGCCTGCAGACCATGCAATCAAGGTTCTGGCCTCCACGAGATAAACAGGAAAGATGCTCTCCTGCCAAGGGGACCCTGAGAATTGGATTACAGGTTGCCATAAATCTTCCCCGCAGAAAAAATGTTTCCCTCAGTCAATCTTACAAGTCTCACATTGAAGTTCAATGAATGTTTTGGTTATAAGGAACCCAGAATCATTAAGACAGAGAGCAGCAGGTTCTCATCCTCTAGCATTAGAAGTTTGTTTCTTGACAGTCAATTACAAAAAAGAAAAAACTCAAATCCCAAATCTTCTGAAATTTAATAGAAAAAAATACATAAATTAATAATGAATGTTTAAGAGATAGCTTCTTTTAGATTTATAAGAATATTAAGACAAAGCTGACTTTAATAGGAAAACTATATTTGCAAATAAGGCAGCAAAATGCATATATTTGCAGTTTTGTTAAATAAAGTGTTTCCTGAAACCAACATAGTACTAGAATATAAAGCACAATAAACAGGAAATCAAAAACAGCAGCCATGTGAGGAGAGCAGTGGCTGGCAGCAGTGGGACAGGGACAAGGGACATGGTAGCTGCTCTTAGTGGACACATGTGTCCCTCCTTCCTCTGAGGCCACTGCCACCCAGCCCTCTGGAGGCCCCATGCCCTTCCTCCAAGGGCCCTCCCTCCAAGAGCAGTCACCCTGGCTTCTTGGCCCTCCATCCTGACTCCTTGAAGACCTCAACACCTATTCACAGGCCCCTCTCCTTCCTGCTTCTCTGTCTTCTTGAGGTCTTCATATCCATGTGCCCTACAGATCCCTGGCCTCTCAGTCCCAATTTTCTAATCTCTAGGGACCTGTTTTCAACTCTACACCTAGACCCATGGTTCTGCCCTTAACTCTATCATCTGTTGCATCTCAAACATGAATTCAAAGAGCCCACTCTAACCATGGCCTTTCCTTCTAGCCCACAAACTCTAGTAGCCTGGCTGCAAAATCTGTTCACTCTCATCAGGAACTGTCATGTATTGCTCATGGCTATCTATGTGTGTTCAGCCATCTGTCCATCCATCCATCCACCTATCTATCCATCCATCCATTCATCTGTCCATGTGTTCGCCCATTCATCCATCCATCCATACATTTATCCATCCATCTGACCATCCATTCATCCATCCATCTATCCATCTGTTTATCCATCCATCCATCTATTCATCCATCCATACATACATTTATCCATCCATCTGACCATCCATTCATCCATCCATCCATCCATCTGTTTATCCATCCATCCATCTGTTCATCCATCCATCCATCTGTTCATCCATCCATCCATCCATCCATCTGTCCATCCATCCATCCACTCATCCATCCATCCAGTCTCGTTGGAGTTCATTTTCTTCACTAAGTACCTTAAATCTGTGGTCCTTACATGTAAATTCAACTTCTTTGCCCCATTCTTACTCCATTGTAGTTATTTTGCCAAACACCAACTTTGCCTTTCTGTCTTCCTATACTTTTCTACCCCAACACTGCTTAGCCATCCCATCATGTTTCTCAAATATGTTCACTTTTCCACTTTCCTAAATATCTATGTCATGCATTCTTTTTTTCATCCCTTTGTATTCCCTTCACATCCCCAGAATCGTCAGACAAACTGAGGTGACATCTCACTAGAAAATAAAACTATTAGACAGGAATTATTAATATTTCAATGTCTTAAGTGGGGTTGAGGTATGGGGCTACCTTTTGTGAATTTTTTGTCTTATTCTTCCACCCTAAAATATACAGGCAGCATCTTTCTCCTATTAAATAGTTAGACATTGTTGAGTGTGCATTAGGTACATACTCCAGTCCACTCGTGTCATTACATCTTCACAGCCACAAGCGTATTGTGTCTATGTTTCAAAGATGAGGCAACCAAGGCACTGAGGTGCTACATAATTGTCCAAGGTTATGCAGTAGTGGAGCTGTGGCTTCAGCCAGGGAATGCCCTCCTCATGTGTGATGGTCCCACCCCTCCTCATAATTCTCAGTTTTCCTCCTTTGCAATTCCCAAGTTTCCCATGTGTTCCTACTCTTTCTCAACTGGATCAAGTGCTCAGGATTAAGAAAGTTGTCCTCCACCTATCTGCACACAGTCTCACTTTCTGGGAGAGACTTGACAAGTACTTCAGGCTTTCCAGTATTACTAGACTAGATTCCCCAGAGAAGTAGGGGAATTTCCTCTTGGAGAGTCATTAGTGAGACTAAGAATCCACCCTTTATCATCCACCCCAATAGCAAATGTCACCTGTTTGAAGCAGATTCATAGATTCTGAAAATGGTGGAGAATTTCTCTCCCTAGAAACCCAAAAAGCTAAAGCCACTCTCTTGACAGCGTAACCAGCCTAGCCTTCCCGAGGGAAGAGCTGCGAGCACAGTGGGGCCTGCTACAGAGCACAGCGGTGCCTGGACATTTTCTCTGCAGCTCTGCATGACCCCTCCCCGCTTTCCTCTGCTCTCCCACCAGTAGCTGCCAATCACATGCCATCCCCGAGGAGCCACTAATCCCTGTGACAGGCTTATGGTCTAGTTGAACCAGCTGCCGCTCTGGCCATGTGCGTGATTTCTCCCTGTGACAATGGCCTCTAATCATTTTCTCTTCCTCTGCTGGGGTGTCAGCCACAAATCTGGGCAGAGTCATTAAAGTGTCCACCTGTCTGAGCACATTGTTAGGAGGATTCATCAGTGGCCAAGCCTCACTGCTGCCTTCACCTGGAGAGGGGGCTGATCCTGCAGAGGCACCTTTGGCCTGAGCCCCTTTACTCTTTACCCTCAGAAAGCTTGGGAACTGAGCAGGCCAGGGCCCTGTCTGGGCTCTGAAAGTTGGAGGGAAGCAGAGAGTGAGAGAGGAGCAAGAAGAGAAGGCACCTGCCCAGCAGGCATCCTTGAGTCCCTCCTTTTTCTGCAACCTCCCCTGCTGGGATTTAGTTTGAAGCTCAGCCCGGATATCAGGAATGTGCTCCCTGGCCAGGCCTCAATGTTGAGAAAAAAGCTCCTCTGAATTTCAAAAGGAGATTGCTGTGTGTAGAATTCTTGCCCCTTCTACAGAATACACAGTGCTTTCAAGATAACTTCACTGCACCAGTGAGATAAAACTTCCTACTCTAGGACCTTGAATGTTCAGAGAGGGCAGATATGGAATCCATGTCTAGATGATTTTACGTCCTTTAAACAAATGAGTGAAATTAAA
Source organism: Pongo pygmaeus (assembly GCF_028885625.2). Lineage (NCBI taxonomy): Eukaryota > Metazoa > Chordata > Mammalia > Primates > Hominidae > Pongo > Pongo pygmaeus. Next base: position 136,922,119 of record NC_072382.2, on the reverse strand, counting down.
TTCTTTCAATACATCTAGCTTCCGTGTACATTGGTTTCTTCATTAAAAAAATTTATTGGTTCTACTTAATTCACAAGCTTGTTAGTAAAACAGTATAAGTAAGAGTCTGAGAAATTCCCTAAAGCCTTCATTCTGAGCTCAGGAAATATTTAGAAAAAGAAAAAGATCTATCTTGGCTACAGAGAAGTTTTTAGCATTGTTATTCTCATATTTGCCTTGCTATGATCCCACAGGAGTTGGGTGGTTTTGTGCACAGAAGAAAAACAAATACCTGGAATTAGAATTACTGACAAAATAACTGGTTCACCAGCAGTCTTCAAAACCATACAGGACCTGCTGGCTTGAGATAATTCCTCACAGCTTTCACATTTTCCTATTCATTGGAAAACCCAAAAGAGCCTCATGGGGGGGCCCAGTGATTAAAGATAATTATAATCTTAGTAACAATAATAGCAACAGTCTTCTATGGAGTATTATAGGCCTACTGACGTTCTAAATCTGTATGTGCATTATTTCAAATTATTTTAACAGTAATAGGAGGAAACAATTATAACTGAAAAAAAACCAGATCGGAGAATTTAAGCAAACGGTCTCAGGTTACACATATAATAATGAAATAAGCAGGGATTAATCCTAGGAGGTCTGATTTTAGAACTCATACAAGTAACTATTCTATTTTAGTATATTGTATGAAAGGGGAATTTTGAGAAGGAAAAGGAAAAATGAGGAAAAATTGGCAATGTGAGTATGTTTCATGGGGAAAGTCAAATTTTGAAATTAGGTTCACCTTATTTTATTATTATTATTTTTTTGAGATGGAGTCTCACTCTGTCGCCTAGGCTGGAGTGCAGTGGCACTATCTTGGCTCACTGCAACCTCTGCCTCCCAGGCTCGAGCAATTATTCTGTCTCAGCCTCCCAAGTAGCCAGGACTACAGGCACATACCACCATGCTTGGCTAATTTTGGTATTTTTTAGTAGAGATGGGGTGTCCCCATGTTGGCCAGGCTGGTCTCGAACTCCTGACCTCAAGCGATGCACCCGCCTCGGCTTCCCAAAGTGATTACAGGCATGAGCCACCATGCCCAGCCACCTTAATTTTTGACTTGCTATCCTTCACCTATGAGCTAAAGAGGCTCCAGAACGCAACACTAGTACCTGTCAACCCAGTTCATCCCCTGCCCCAGAAGCAGAGCTTTTCTGCACCTGTGGTCTCACATAGTCTCATCCGCTCATTGCTCTCACCTTCACCCTTGATCTCTTTACATTTGCCTCCAGGTTTTGTGTTCTGTCACGTATTCTATTCACCGTTACAAATGCATGTTCCAGAGAAGGATCACTCAATCCTGCCCCACGTTGCCACTTCCAAGCAAAGGGCTGGCCTTCAGAGCCAGGGAGGTAACTTCAGACTGTATTCTATAAATAACCACTGAAAGAGTGGAGGGGGACATCACTTGGCATTCATAAGTTTTTGTTAGCCATAGAAATAATCAAATTTCTTTGTCAATTGTGTCTTTAACCATGGCTGTTCTAAGTCTTTTGTCCTTCATAGACGATATTACTTTACTTTGATTCATTTCAAAAAGTGGTTTATAGTTGGCTACAGCCAAAAATTTACTTCTTCTACAAGAAAATTCATGAAAAAGACCATAACAAGTACTCTTGAATATAGGTTTTTGATAATTTTGGAGATTATACCATTGGATTAGGTAAAAACTTACAAAACTCTAATAAACAAATGAATGAGTTCATGAAGATTGCTAACCCAACATCAAGTAGAACAAAATTAATGACATGAGACTGAACAGATGAAAGACCAAAACAATTTTTGTGACTTCTTCTTATTTGAAATATTGCTGATTCTTTTTATTTTTTGCTTTTCAGAGTCAAGACAACGTTGTTGTTGTTTTTATCTCTCTTTCTTTTAAGCTAGTTACAGCTTACAGCAATTGGGTAAAATATATTGTTGTGAGCAAAATGGGAACATTTACCTTTCTTTCTACCTGATACCTACAGGATTTGAAAACTATTTGTGGGTATTTGTATTTTATGTCAATATAGTATTAGCATAACTTCAATAAGAATTTGCTCTCTTTGTGATAGGGCAATTGGGAGTATAGCTTCCATTACCAAAGCTTTGATTGAGATGTCATATTTTCAGATTGACCAGATTGCTTTGAGGAACTAAGAAGCTGTTAAACCTTTGGAAGAACTGGCCTGATACATTGTCTACATGGTTCTTCTACAAGGTGTATGAGTCCATTTTTATGCTGCTGATAAAGACATACCCGCAACTAGGAAGAAAAAGAAGTTTAATTGGACTTACAGTTCCACATGGCTGGGGAGGCCTCAGAATCACGGCAGGAGGCGAAAGGCACTTCTTACCTGGCGGCACCAAGGAAAAATGAGGACGATGAAAAAGTGAAAACCCCTGAAAAAATCAGACTTTGTGAGATGTATTCGCTACCATGAGAACAGTATGGGGGAAACCCCTCCCATGATTCAAATTATCTCCCTCCTGGTCCGCCCCACCACACCATATGGGAATTACGGGAGTACAATTCAAGAAGAGATGTGGGTGGGGACACAAAGCCAAACCATATTACAAGGTTTATAGCCTTGCAGTAAGTAAAGAATGTCATTTTCTGACAAGCCCAGGAACTTCAGGATATTTTGGGGACCTCAGAAAAGAGGGATTTACCCAATTCATACAAGTATTATAGGCAAAATCTGATGGTGAATTGTTGGCCTGGCTTCCAATCTTAAGAGGCTTTTAAAGATTGAACCTGAAATTCCTTATAAAAAAAAGTTTCAGTCAAGTCCATTTAAAAAGTGCTTACATGCCCAAGTACTATTCTGGCTGTACTTTAGTCAAATAATCAGGCCAAGTATAACAAGTCTAAAACTTTATTTTGCAAATAAATTGGTCATACTGTAAACCAAAAAGTATCTGAGACAAGTTTCAATCCATTTAGAAAGTTTATTTTGCCAAAGTTAAGGACATACCAATGACACAGCCTCTGGAGAGCTTGACAACATGTGCCTAAGGTGGTTGGGGTACAGCTTGATTTTCTACATTTTAGGGAGACATGAGATATCAATCAATATATGTATGATGTACATTGGTTCGGTCCAGAAAAGAGGGACAACTTAAAACCAAAAGAGGGCTTCCAGGTCAGAGGTAGATAAAACACAAATCGTTGCATTCTTTTGAGTTTCTGATTAGGCTTTCACCGAATACACAATTTACAGAAATAGTTGCTTATGCCTTAGTCTGGCTTAGTAAAGCAATAGAGCAAAGGAAGCACTCAGATGCGCGTGTCCCATGTGAGCAGAGGGATGACTTTGACATCTGTTTGTGCTTTGTCTAAAGGAATTTCCTCGTGGGAAAATTGTGAGGGAGGTATGTAGCTTTTCAAAATTTTTGTAGCTATCTTATTTAGGAGTAGGCTACATAGACTGGGAAGCAGGTTTGCACGACAAGGTTCCCAGCTTGAATTTCCCTTTGGCGTAGTGATTTTGGGGTCCCAAGATTTATTTTTCTTTCACATTTACTTTTTCTTTGCTTACATTTATCTTTGCCTAAATTAAATGTGGGACAGGAAAGGGAAAATTTATGTTTCAGAATAAAACTATAGCACACTTGTTATTAGATTCTAGCACTGACTTTTTTTTTTTTTTTCAGTTTTGCTATTTGCCCACAATTTAAACTAAATCCTATTTTTTTTTCTGGTTACAGGCCTTCAGACAAATTTTTCTCCTATTTTTTAAGCTCACTGAAATTGATAATACTTTTTTACCGAGGCCTTGCAAGCTGAAGTTTATGCATAAATAACCTTGTGACATACAAATTAAAGAACACAAAATCTGTCAGATGGCCAATGCCTACTTCCGCAGTAACTAAAGATGCCTCTAGATGAACAGCTGGATACCTCAACTGACTGCTCTCCAGACTCTAAAGAAATCTGTTTATAGACTGCTCCAAATATTAACCTTTGTTTTTCTGCTGTTTTGGAGCCCATCTGCAATGCCACTTCCTGAAATGAGACACAGCTGTTTAATTGGACTGGTTTACTCGTAGAAATAGAACACCAGTTTAATGATAATTTTTGCTACTCAGCCATTAACTCAAATATTATCTTCACACCCAACAACTTAGATTTTAGTGTGTGAAACTTCGAGGGACATTTTAGACAGAGGACTTTTGGGGTGCAGAAGTGGTTCCCTGATATATGACACCTGGGCATGGTGAGTGCTTTTAAACATTAAAAGACCTCATAAATAAGCCTCAGAATCATGGTCCCCCTAAAACTGTCTTGGAGCAGGAAGGGACTCTCTCTCTGTAATTTCCTTATCTGACTAAGAAATCTTCTTACCAAAAAACCACAATTGCCATCTAGCCCATTCCTGAAATCTCATTTCAGACAGAAATGTTACCATATCTGGATGGTCTCTTTCACAAGATAATGCCTGCCTCTTGGGGTCATTCAAATTCCAAAAGTGTTATTTACAAGTTAATTTCTGTCTCTGAATTCCACACGTATTCTTCCTAATAATCATTTACTGCTCCTGAATAGCATTGTCTGCATTCCTCATTTCCTCCCTCCTTTGTGAAAAAGGGTTTATAAGCCTCTGTCCCCACTGGGGGTTAGGGTAATCACGCTGTGATTCTTCCCAGTGCATGTTAAAAATGTGTATACCTCCTCTCCAACTAATCTGTCTTCTGCCAGTCAATTTTCAGCAAACCTTCAGAGGGCAAAGGAGAAGTTTCCCTTGGTCCCTGTGCCTCTTAGGAGCCCTGAAACACTTATTTTTCCATATTATGCCCTTTATATTAATTTGCTAATTTACTGAACACATATTTTTCAAGCAACTCCTCATTTGCTGGGCACCGTTCTGGGCACTGGGACCGTTCTGGGCACTGGGACATAAAGAGACGTGGAGAGAGTTGCCTTGTGATAGACAAGGTAGAAAGAAATTATTTAGGCAGATAGTGAGGGTAAAAGAGTCTTTGGAAGAGCTTCCCTTTTAACAAAAAGCAGCCCAAGAAATTATTTTTTTTTCTAACAAAGAGCAACCTGAAAAGTTGAGCTGCAAACATAGACAAGCAAGCTGGAAGCTTGCACGGGAAATGCCAGCAGCTGTGCCAATAGAAAAGGGCCACCTGGGGGTCAGGCACGCCGAATGTTGAGGCTCCATCTTCCCTTTTTTTGCCCCGTGTGTACAGTGAAGGAATGAGCAACACGGTGCTGCCACAGCAGAGGACCCGCCTGCATAATAAATGACTAGGTTGGGGGTGGCCAAAAATTCGCACCCTATGCAAATGGCACACCTCGTCCTAACCAGTTTTTCACACCCCATGCAAATGGCGCACCTGGTCCAACCAATCTTTGCGCTGTATGTAAGTCAAATACCACCCCTCACCAGGCATCTATAAAACCTCCTACATTTCACCACGGATCCAGCAGTTCATTTCTTCGGGACCCTTCTCTGCTGCAGGGAGCCGTCCTCCTCCTTTCACCTGTTAGATGTCCACTCCCAACCTCACTCTTCGTGTGTCTGTACCCTTTAGTTCCTCAGCCATGAGACAATGATCCCAGGGTATCGCCCCAGACAATGAGGCCGTTTCACTTGCACACTCGCTTGCACACTCGATTTGTCCCACTCTAGGCCCCCTACTAGGTACCTTGGGTAAGTAATACAGCATATTTTTATCCTATGTTTTCTTAAAATAAGTAATGGGGATACTAGAAGCTACAATCTCAGTTATGCCAACAATTATGGAATCCATGGGAAGCACTTGTTACAGAACTTGGAACTGGTGAGCATCTGTATTTTTTCTGTGGCTGCTGTAACAAGTTACTACCATCTTGGTGGTTTAAAACAATTCACACAGTAGAGATGGCCTGAGTTCAAAGCACTTTCACGGGCTAAAATCGAGGTATTTTGGGAGAGCTGCACTCCTTCTGGAGGCTCTTGGGGAGCACCAGCTCTTGGCTCTCCTGACTTCAGGTGGCTTCCAGCACTCCTCGGCTGCAGTGGCCTCATTGCAATCTCTGCCTCCGTAGTCATGCAGGGGCTAAGGCAACACGTCCCCTTCACCCTCTGAAGGCTTGCTAGTAAATAAACTGACAAAAGGCAGATTAATTGGAGGAAAGGCATGAACATTTATTAATAGGCACCTGGGGGAGAACCACAGAGTGATTATCCCATATTCCAATGGGGCCCAGATACTTGTATAGCCCTATTTCAGAGGGGAAGAGGAGATGGGAATGTAGGTAATTACAGGGTGATAAATGATTACTGAAGAGAATAAATAGATCAGGGAACAGGGATTCACTTGTAAATGATGCTCTTTGAAAACTGACTGAGACTGAGAGACAGATATTATCTTGTGAAAGTCTGTCCTGGCATGGTTACACTCTTGGTCCTGTTTTCTGTAATAGATGATGAGCTAACAGGGAGAGGAAGGAAAGACACTTGTTCTCCTTGGATACTCCCTCTGGTCTCTATGTAGACAGAGAAAATTCTCCTCCAGCCTCTGTTGATCTCTGAAGGTCTTTAATTCAAAATGCATGTTACATCAGGGATCACTATTTTGGGGTGAAGTTCTCTGCACTCCTTCAGTTTCACATTTTCTGCCGGGTAAGCCACCCTCTGTCTCTCTCTGATAGTAGCACTTGTGATTCCATTTAAGGTACACCTGGAATATCAGAGCTATTGCTTCACCACAGAATCCCTAAACACATTCCCAAAGACCCTTTCTCTACATCGAGGAACAACTACACATTCCAGAGATTAGGACCTGATACCCGTGTAAGCTGTTATTTAGCTCACCACTGCATTTGATATATACCTGTCCCCGGCCCCCCATCATTAGATTATAAAGAAAGGCTGTCCAATTGTCATCTGTCTTCACTGTGGTGCCAACCCCCGAGCTCCATTGTTATTAACACCTGTATAATCCTGAGCCCCAACATGGTTTCATCCACCCAGAGCAGGGCAGACCTCACCACGTGGGCCATGGGGCATTGACCTACTGTGTTTATCGGTGATCAGTTCTCTTCCCATGATCTGGCCTAAAGTTTCTGGAAAACAGTTTCTATGCATAATTATCCCAGGTGGATATTCCAGAGCTATAAAATGCAGAGGTCCTGTCCTGGCCCTGTGTCTAAGCTAGAGAAACATTTATTCCAGGTTATTCTGAGGCTTGTTGGGAATGAGCCTGGGTCCTGGTCTAACCTAATAGTAAACATGTTCCCATAGCCAGGCTCTGAGTACTCCATGGGGCCTGAGTTAACCTCAGTTTTGGGGGGCTGTTCTGTTTTGTGAGTCACTTTACCAGGCACACAGGCTCTGAACTTCTTTTCTTCCCTCTTCTTTCCCTCTCTTCCTCATTCTCCCTCTCCTCTCTCACTCCATTGATCTTTATCTATTCCTCAACTCCCCATTTGGTGTCCTCTACTTTGATTTCCTCATTCTCCCTTATGTCTATATATCAATATATAGCTTAATTCCCCCCCCATCTCATCTGATTCCTCTGTTGATGAAAAAGCCAAACTCTGTAAAATATTTAGAGATTTATTCTTAACCAACATGAGTGACCATTGTCAAGGGAACAGTCTTAGAAGGTCTGGAGAAAGTGAGGTGGTTGGATTACAGCTTAGTTTATACTTTTTATGGAGACAAAAGTTACAGGCAAAGACATAAATCAATACATGTGTCAGAGGCGTTTGAACCAGAGAGACTCCATCTTGAATAGGGGCATGATAAAATAAGGGTGAGACCTACTGGGCTGCATTCCCAGGAGGTTAGGCATTCTTAACCTCACAAGATGAGATAGGAGGTTGGCATGAGATGCAGGTCATACAGACCTTGCTGATAACACAGGTTGCAGTAAAGAAGCTGGTCAAGACCCCTGAAAACCAAGATGGCAATGAGAGTGACCTCTGGTCTTCTTCACTGCTACACTCCCACTAGCACCAGGACAGTTTACAAATGCCATGGCAATATCAGGAAGTTACCCTATATGGTCTAAAATGGGAGCCACGAATAATCCACCCCTTGTTTAGTATATCATCAAGAAATAACCATAAAAATGGGCAACCAGCAGCCCTTGAAGCTGCTCTGCCTATGATGTAGCTATTCTCTATTCCTTTACTTTCACTTTACTGTATGGACTCACCCCGAATTCTTTCTTGCACAAGATCCAAGAGCCCTCCCTTGGGGTCTGGATCCTGACCTCTTTCCAGTAACACATGTAAGGTATACATTGGTTGGCCCAAACATGTGGAATATTTCAAAGTGGGGACTTATAGGTAATAGGTGAATTCAAGAATTTTCTGATAAGCATTTGGTTGAAAGAATTTAGCTTTGTCTAAAGACAGTAGAAAGAAATGCTTGAGTTAAGAAAAGGAAGGTTATGGAAGCCAAAGTTCTTGTTATGTAGATGAAGCCTCTAGGTAGTATTCTTCAGAGAGAATAGATGGTCAATGTCTCTTTTCAGATTTTAAATAGAGTCCAACTCAGTTAAATCTCCTCTAGACCTGGCAAAGACCTAGAAAGGGAAAGAGATTCTAAAGTTGCAAAATTTCACCCCACAAAAGGCTTTGCAGGGCCATTTCAACATATGTCAGATAAATATATTTTGAAGTAAAGTGTGTTAATTTCTTTCAGGGTCTGCTGTCGTGTGATGCTATACTAGAGTCAAGTTGGAATTTGGCATCTTAGTGCCAAAGGGTCTGTTTCATCCATATAAGGATGTCTATTTTAATGTTAATGCTGGTAAGTTTTGCCTAAACTCCAAAAAAAGAGGGGGTATAATGAGGCATGTCTGACCTGTCTTCCCTTCGTTGCCTGGATTCAGTTTTTCGGGTTTCTTTATGATTCCCTTGGCCCCGAGGGTGGATCCATTCATTCGGTCTGTTGGATGGCTCAGAGATTTTATTTTTAGTTTACACCTCAGACTCGATTCAAGTCAGCAAATACTTTAAGCACAAAGTATATGCCAGACATTGTTTAAAGTGGCATAAAGAACAGACGGTATGCCTGGCATGGTCCTGATCTGGAAGGACCTAACCTCTTCCTGCCTCTTCCTGGAACCTGTCTCTGCTTTTCAAATACCTGCCAGTCTCTGCCTCTGCCTTCCACTCTGTGTCCTGATTTCTTGTGTTCTCCTGTCACTTTCTCTTGTGTTCTCTGTCCTCTCACTTCCTTTTGTTCTAAAATGGCATCAAAATCTTATAATAAAAATCTATCTCCCATGTTACTTGAATGACTCTCTACCAATCTCATTATGTTTGTTATAGATGAATATAATATGAGTGATTTTAAAAATATTATTTTATTAAGTAAATTATGAAAAGTACACAGCAAGGCCTGGGATTGATATGCTCATTTTCAGCCTCAATATTAAATCTGTAGACTGCACAAATGATTACACATTGAACTAAATGTATGGTTTTATCTTTTGTGCATATAAAGAAAAGTCTTTCGTATTATACAATTTATACTACTTTCTCTTTTTTCTGCACACACACTTCTCCAGCTCCATTGCCAACCCTCAGCTGTCAATTCTGTTTAGTCCCATTGATGAAAAGAACCAAATTCTAAAATATTTGAAGAGATTCATTCTGAACTATATAGGAGTGATCATGGCCCATGACACAGCCCTCAGGAGATCTTAAGAACATGTGCTCAAGGTGGTTGGGGTGTGGCTTGGTTTTATACATTTTAGGGAGACATGAGACTTCAATCACACACATTTAAGAAGTACGTTGGTTTGGTCAAGGAAGGTGAAGTGTGAGGAGGGCGGGGGCGTGGGTGGTGGTGGGGGTCCAGGTTATAGGTAGATTTAAAAATTTTCTGACTGGCTATTGGTTCAGTTTATGTAAAGACCTGCAATCAATAGAAAGGAAATGGCTGAGTTAAGATAAGGAATAATGGAGGTCAAAGTTCTTATTATGAAGGTGAAGGCTTCAGGTAGTAGGCTTTAGAGAGAATAGATTGTAAGTGTTTCTTATCAGACTTATGGTCTGTGTTGATGTTAATGCTGGAGAATATAATGAGGCAGGTCCGACCCCCACTCCCTGTCATGGCCTGAGCCAGTCTCTCAGGTTAAATTTTAAGAGTGCCCTGGCCTAGGAGGAATTCTATTCAGATAACTGAGGAAACTTAGAATTTTATTTTTGGTTTACATTCCACACTCAATTTTACTGAAAAAAAAAAAAAAAAGACATCAAATGATAAGGTCACTGTAGTAACACTGAATAGGTCTAATTTCTTTTGCTGCTGGTTTGTTGTGCCTGTGGAATAAGAAAGTGGGTCTGAGATTGTGTTTGGCGGCACTGGTGTCAGGCCCTGGGCAGTGATGTCCCACCTGGGCCTGGAGACACTGAGCATCCCAGGGAGAGGGCGTAAGAGCGGCTGAACAGAGGTCCTGAGCAGAAGATGGGCTGGCCTCTGTGCTGAGGCATGGACACGGCCTCCTCTGGGTCAGGCTTAGACAAAGATACACTGAGATTAGCACAGCCCTTATGTGGGTCTTGGGAGGCTGAGGCTGTCTGATTGAAGGGTCAGCATGTCCTGGATGTGGCTGTTTGGACAGAGAAGACACTGAGTCCTGTCCACTGGCCTCCCAAGCGTCCTGGCAGGACTCTCATCTGGGTACCTTTCCAGATCTGGCTTCCCCCTACCTCACAGTTACTGAACCTCTTTATTTTTTCCAAACTGACACTCTGCCAAACTCCAGGCTCTCCCAGACCCATCATATCATCTCTCTACACTCTGCACATGGGTATCTCTGCCTAGACTCCTTTGTAGAAAAGTTTGAATTTTCCCCTGAAGGTTTCATAATTTGAGATATATTAACAGAAAAAAAAAAGGCAGACAAACTTTATCATAAGCATATACGTGCGCAGGAGTCATATAAAATGGACAGATGGTTGATGCTTTTATACCATTTTGAGCATACAGAAAGAATTGGGGGCTTGGAGCATGGCCAAAAACAGGTATGTTGGCAAGACGGATTAATGGGAATAAGCGAAGAGGAGGCATAGCTAGCAGAGGTGTTTTAGTTGTATGAAGCCTCACAGGTAGACAATCCTCAGAGAAAACAGTAAATGGATCTTTAAGAACATTAAAGGTGTCAGACTCACAGTTCGTCTTCCCTAGGATCCCTGCAAGTCCCTCAGGGAAAGCCTGAATACCTCCGCTGTTTAGTTCACTTTATCTCCTCTACAGATGCAGCTCTCCTCCACAAACGACAGCTGTGCAGGACTCCTGTCTGCAGGCCCTCTCATCAGCCAACTCAACATATTTGGTTTCCTTCACCTCTTTGCCCTTTGTCTGCCTGTAGAACATCTCCTAATTCTTGGAGGTCACTGTCTCATGAAGCTCCCTCAGCATCCGAGGAGATGTGATCCGCAGCCACTCTGTGCCTCACTGTGCCTGCCAGCCCCCTCCCCTAACCCTCTCGCTCTGACCTCACCATCATCCATGTGTTCATGTGCTTTACTTTCTAATCTGTGAGGTCTTTGAGGGCAGGGTCTGTGTCCTTTTAGTGTCTGTGTCCTTAGCTCCCGTGTGGAGCCCAGCTCAGAGCAGGTGTTCCGATGCTGCCTGGCTGAGGGACTGAGGGAATGAGAGTGCTGGAGGGGCCAATGCTGAGAGAGAATTGCTGGATTCCAGGCCTCAGGACACAGCAGCTTCCAGGGCTCCTGAGGGCCCTCCCCTGTGGTATGGGAGGATGTGGAGCTGGCTTGCAAATATCCACAGGAATATTGCATTTCAATGACGTCCTTGATCCCGGGGAAAAGCGATCTATCCTGTTGTCAGGACTCACTGCCACTAGTCCTGCCACCATAGATGGACAATGGCCAAGATGGGGTGGGTCTCTCTGGAAGGAGACAGGGAAGCTGTCGGAGGGTGTGCTGTCTCTGAGTGCAGAGCCAGCCTTTGTCGTCTGATGGGACTTGACTGACAAGGTTTGCACCTGTCCTCTTTCTGCCAAAGTCATCAGGAGGGGCTGCGTAGGGGGCAGTGGAGGGGTTTTGTCTGGGACACAGGACATCTGAGCCAACCTCTTCTGGGCCTCTGTCACCATGTCTGTAAATTGACAGGGCTGAACTCTATGCTTGTTAAGGGTGTCCCTGTTTGAAGTTCCTGTGCTCCCCAGTGTCCTAGGTAGAGGGAAGAGTCCCAGTGTGGAGAAGGCAGTGACAATGAGGGTGATGTTTGTCAGACATTTGCAGCGTACCTGACACTGCTGAACAGTCAATATTATTTAATTCTCACCACGATTTAATAAGGAAGGCGCTATTTGTTGTTGTTGTTAGACAGTGTCTTGCTCTGTGGCTCAGGCTGGAGTGCAGTGGTGTGATCTCCTCTCACTGCAACCTCCGCCTCCCGGGTTCAAGTGACTCTTCCCCCTCAGCCTCCCAAGTAGCTGGGGTTACAGGTGCGCACCACCATTCTAGCTAATTTTTTGTATTTTTAGTACAGATGGGGTTTCACCATGTTGGCCAGCCTGGTCTCAAACTCCTGGCCTCAGGTGATCCACATGCTTGGCCTCCCAAAGTGCTGGGATTACAGGCATGAGTCACTGCACCTGGCTGGAAGGCACTATTTTTAATCACCATTTTACAGATGAATTCTCTTAATTTTGCAAAGTTATATATATATTATTCAAAGTTGTATTTCTAGAAGTGGTGGCTGGGTAGGATTTGTATTTCAGGGTTGTTAGACTGCAAAGCACACAATGCTAGCCTCTACTTTGTGCTTTCCAGCAGGACAAGCAGTACCTGAGAGCACTGAGGAGGACCTGGACCCAGTAACGTCTCTAAATCTAGTGTGGGGGAAGATGCGCCCCTGCCGTGGAGCCATGTTCTATGGCAGGCAACCACTGGTCAATAAAAAAATAATCAGATGATGTCAAGTGTATATCTAATTGACATTAAAATACACATTTGAAAATTTGGAAATCTTTTTTTAAATAAAATTTTTAAATTTCATTTTTAATATATTTAGGCTGTCTAAGTACAGGATTCTTCCATGCATATATTGCAGAGTGGTGAAGTCTAGGCCTACAGCGTACTCATCACCTGAACAGTAACCCAACGGCTGTTTTTCTTCCTCACCCCTCTCCCACCCTCCCACCTTTTGTAGTCTCCGAAGTCTATTATTCCATCTGTATGTCCATGTGTACTCACTGTGCAGTGTTCAGCTCCCACTCATACATGAGAACATGTGGCATTTGACTTTCTCCTTCTGAATTATTTCACTGAGAATAGTGGCCTCCAGTTTCATCTACATTCCTAAAAAGACATAATTTTTCATTTTTTTATGGCTGAGTAGTGTTATGTGATATATATGTGTGATACATATATATACACAATGTAAATATATATATATATATAAAATTTCTTTATCCAGCCCTCCAATGATGGACATGTAGGTTGATTCCATATCTTTGCTATTGGGAATAGTGCTTCTATAAACATACAAGAGCAAGTTTTTTTTGATATAATAAATTATTTCCCTATGAGTGTATTCCCAATAGCGGGATTGCTGAATCAAATTGTGGTTCTATTTTTAGTTCTTTGAGAAATCTTGATTCTCTTTTTCATAGAAGTTGTACTAATTTACATTCCCACCAACAGTGTATAAGTGTTCCCTTTTCCCTGCATCCTCACCAACATCTATTGTTTTTAGACTTTTTAGTAATAGCCATTCTGATTGGTATAAGATGGTATCTTATTGTGGTTTCCATTTGCATTTCCCTAATGATTAGTGATGTTGAGCATTCTTTTGTATGTTTCTTGGCAACTTGTATGTCTTCCTTTGAAAAATGTCTGTTCATGTCCTTTCCCACTTTTTGGTGGGGTTGTTTTTTATTCTCATTGAACTATTTCTTTTAGATTCTGGATATTGGCCCTTTGACTGATAGTTTGAAATATTTTTTTCCATTCTATAGGTTGTCTGTTTACTCCATCAATTATTTATTTTGCTGTGCAGAGCTTTTTAGTTTAATTAAGTTTCATTTGTCTATTTTTGGTTTTGTTGCACTTGCTTTTGAGGACTTAGTCATACATTTTTTTTGCCAAGGCCAACATCCAAAAGAGTTGTTCCTAGATTTTCTTCTAAGAGTTTTATGTTTTCAGGTTTTACCTTTAGGTCTTTAGTCCCTCTTTAGTTGATTATTATATATGGTGAGAGGTAAGGGTCCAATTTCTTACTTCTGCATAGGGCAATCCAATTTTCCCAGAACAATTAAGTGAATACGGTGTCTTTTCTCCAGTGTATATGTATTTTTGGCTTTGTCAAAGATAATTTGATTGTATATATGTGGCATTATTTCTGGGTTTGCTATTCTGTTTCATTGGTCTATGGGTCTATTTTTATACCACTACCATGTTGTCTTGGTTATTGCAGCTTTGGAATAGAATTTGAAGTCAGGTTATGTGATGCCTCTTCCTTTGTTCTTTGTGCACATGATTGCTTTGGGTATTCAGGCTCTTTTTTGGTTTCATATGGCTTCAAGATTGTTTTTTCCAATTCTGTGAAAAATGATGTTAGTGATTTAATAGGAATTAAATTGTACTTCTGGGTTCCTTTGGGCTGTATGGTCACTTTAACAATATTAATTCTTCCAATCCATGAGCATGGGAAGTTTTTCCATTTGTTTGTGTGATCGATATTTCTTTCATCAGTGTTTTGTAATTCTCTTAATAGGGATATTTCACTTCTTTGCTTACATTGATTTCTAGGTATTTTATTTTAAAGCTATTTTAAATGTTGTAAATGGGATTGCCTTCTCAGTTCTGTCCTCTGCTAGATTGTTACTGGTATATACAAATGTTACTGAATTCTGTATATTAATTCTGTATTATGAAATGTTACTGAATTCATTTATCAAATCTAAGAGTTTATTGGTGGAGTCCTTTAGCGCTTTCTACATATAGATCATATTATCAGTGAATAGGAATAACTTGGCTTCCTCTTTTCTAGTTTGAATGTCTTTTTGTTTATTTTGTCTTATTCCTCTGGCAAGGACTTTCAGTACTATGTTGAATAAGAGTGATCAAAGTGGGCATCCTTGTTTTGCTTCAGTTCTTAGAGGAAACGCTTTCAACTATTGCCTGTTAAGTAGGATGTTGGCTGTGGGTTTGTTGTATATGGCCTTTATTATGATGAGCTGTATTCCTTCTATGCCTAGTTTTTTGAGGATTTTTATCATGAAAGAATGCTGAATTTTATTGAAGTATTTTTGTGTCTATTGAGATAATCATATAATTTTTGTTCTTGATTCTGCTTATGTGAGGTATCATATTTATTGACTCATGTATGTTGGACTATCCTTGCATCCCTGAGATATATCCCACTTGATCATGGTGTATTATCTTTTTGATGTGCTCTTGGATTCAATATGCTAGTATTTTTGTTGAGCATGTTGTGTCTGTGTTCATCAGAGATATTGGTATGTAGTGTTCTTCTTTTGTTGTGTCCTTACCTAGTTTAAGTACCAGAGTGATACTGGCCTTGTAGAACGAAGTAGGAAGAATTCTCTCCTTCTTGATTTTTTAGAACAGTTTCAGAAGGATTGGTATTAGTTCTTTGTGTGTTTGGTATAATTCAGCTGTGAGCCCATCTGGCCCTGGGTTTCTACTTCTTGGGAGATTTTTATTACTGATTCCATAAAATTATTCATCATTGTTCTGTTTTGGATTTCTACTTCTGCCTGGTCTGATCTCAGGATGTGTGAAAACTTAAAAATCTACAATTCAAGCTTGTGTGATGCATGAAAGAAAAGCAAAGTATTGAGTTGAGTGCTGGGAGTTTTGTGTACTGGTTTGTTTTTATTTTCTTCAGCTCTTATCCAAATGTTTGCAATTATGCAATTGCTGGGTCCAAGCCTCTGGGCTTACAGGTTTTCTGCCTGTGACAGACCCAGCATGAGACGAGCAGAGAAGGACCCATTTTCTCAGTGCATTTGCTCGGCCACGTTGCAGGCTCTTTTGGCAGAGGCCAGATTTCCTGCACATCCATGTGGAATCTGTGGCCCTTTAATGCACTATTTAGACTAAGTACCAATTAAAGCTTTCAGTGAGCTCAGTGCTGGCAGCCTACAGCTTCTTAGTTACCCAGGGTGAGCTATTAAATATAGGATTGCTGCCGAAGTGCCATGCTGACAACCATTCACAGCGGCTGGCCAGTCCCTGTCCTGCCCAGCCATCTGTGCACCTAAGGGCTGGAGAACATGGACAAGCTACCCAGAAGGAGCTGGTTTAGAGAGAATTGTATCCACAGAAGAGGGAATTTTATGAATTTCCAATATCAGGCTGCAACTTCAGGGAATTATTTTTCTGGATATTCAAATATATTAAGATATTTTATTACAACTTCATACTATATATGAACAATTCAAACTCTCTTTTAGGATGTAATCTTCATCAGGACAGGATCTACACTATTCAGGAGCAATATTTGACATCAATTAGGGGCTTATTATGTGGCAAGCCCTTACAAAATGCCATATACATATACACACCTTCTCAAACCCTGAGAACTATTTGTGTCAACATTTCGTAGTTTTTAACAATGACTGTAAAGAAGTCATGGGCCTGTCTGGGGTCACTCCGATGGTAAGTGATGGAGTGAGGATTTGTCCAAGGTCCCTTGGACTCCAGATCCTCTGGGATGTGTTTCCCACGTGGTTTACTCTCCCTCTCACAGTGTCCTGTTGGTAAAAGTAAAAATTAACATCTATACAGTGCTTACTATGAGTTGGATGCTGTCCTGTGTGTTTTGTATAAATTACCTAAATTAATCTTTACAAAAGTCTTAATGAAGAATGTGCTGTTAATTTTGTTCCTGTTTTATAGATGAGAAAATTGAGGTGTGAACGGGGTAATTTGTCCAAAGTACTGCAGCTTGTGTCAGAGACAGGATTTGAGCCAGAAAACCTAGTACCAGAGACCATCCTCATAACTTCGCTGCTGTCACAGCTCTTCAAGGATGTTAAGAATGTCTATGACACTGATATTTTAGTATAAAAACAGGTTGATTGGTCTGGCAATTCACATGGCAATTATTAACATTGATAATCTTTCTCTGTCCATCCATATTTATAAGCAGACTTGCCACACAGATTTAAATAAAGATGCTTTGTTCCATGGCCTAGCTGATTTTAGATTCCTGAGTTATGAGTAAGTTACCTCTGGGAGGCTCACAGGCTTTGAGTGTTGGAGACTTTTGATTTGTGTGGGGATCCACTGCTCCTGCTACTGACTAGGTAGCCTGCTCTAACTGTTATTGAGCATTATTGAGCTAAGGGTCAGATTTTTTCAAAGACCAGAGAGCTCTGGGAACAGGGCCCTTGCTCCTGGACAGTGAAGATAACTGATGGAAAGATTGGCTGTTAGACCAAATAGACAGCACTTTCAGAAATTCTGGAAGGGTATGATGGCTGTTTGGGCAAGAATTGTGGTGGATACAGAGAGAAACACATAAATATAAGGGTTGTTTAATAAGAACTTCGTAATGAATTGAATTATGGGGTGAGGGAAAATGAGGAAGGAAGGGTGTTGAGTTTCTAGCTTTTGTTACTAGATGAGAGGTCATTTATTTTAATTTGTTAGGAAACAGTACAGAAAGTGGACTAGTTTCAGAATGAGAGAAGGAAGATCATAAACTCTATTGGGGAGTTGTTGTGTTTTGGGTCTCTTGAAACGTCCAGGAAGATAAACCAAGGAGGCCATTGGACACAGGGGTCTGAAGCTCAGAAGAGAGGTCTGGATGAGAGACAATATTAGTGTGTCATCCACATATGGTGGTGATAGGATCCACAGGCTTGTATGACACACTCTAGGAAAAATGTTGAGTGAGAAGAAAAGCAGGCTTAGGATCCAGTTTTGAAGGGTCCCAAAATAGCATCGTCAGGTAGAGAAGAATGAGCCTACCAAGTAAACAGCAGCAGTGATCATCCCATTCCTGTCTCTAGGGGTCAACTGATCTCCCTGCTCCTCCCACTATTTCCATCAAGGTTAGCACTGAGTAGACATGGAATTAGGCAGGGAGCTGAGCCTCTTCAATTAGAATGAGGCAAGTAAGAGAGTAAACAGCAGCAGACAAGGGGCCTGATGTGAAAGAGGAGCCTTGGTAATTTGTGTCTGAAGGTCACTAGACTATCCTACCAATGTGGCTGTTTTTTCTGTCCAGAAAAATGCACTGCACCTCTCTTCTCCTTCTAGAAAATTGTTCCTCCTCCACCACTCTAACAAGGTAGCTGGAGTAAAAACAGGCATATTCTATTTGATTTGTTTCCACAGCAAGTCCTTGACCCAACCTAGGCCAGGTAGAGACCTTCTGGGGTTATCTTATCTTTTAACATGAGCCTTATGAGAACCCATTGCTGCTCCCCTCAGGGCCTAGTATGAGGTGAGTGCCTAGGCATTGTCATGTAGATGCTGTCTGAGAGATGAAGGTCATTCTCCAAGGAGCAGAGAAAATGAGTATCGTCCTCATCAACCAAGCCACTGGGTCAAGTCACTCTTGAGACCCAATTGTATTCCAAACTTTTGTGGAGTTTAATTACTTACAATAAATGCTGTTTTTTATCCTGATACTCCTTGTGTTAGATTTGAAGCACATATACTTTAAAATGTCCTGATACATAGCTACAGTAGGCCCTCTGTATCCACAGGTTCTACATCCACAAGTTGAAAGCATTCAGAAAAGCAACAAAATATAACAATAAAAATTATTCGAATAAAAAACACGGTATAACAACTATTTACATAGCATTTGTGTTGTGTTAGGTATTAGAAGTAGTCTAGAAATGACTTAAAGTTTTTGGAAGAATGTTTGAAGGTTTTCTGCAAACACTACACCATTTTATATTAGAAACCTAAGCATCTCCAGATTTTGCTATCTGGAGATTCTTGGAATCAATGCCTTATGGATACAGAAGAATGGCTGTATGTGCTGAGGAAATGGTTATGCTCTTGGCTGATGGTGCTGCTGTGGGCCACAGCCTGCCCTGATGGTGACTGTAAAGTGCTTAAAGGGGGTGAGCACTGGTCCCCAGGAGGCCACCAACAGTTCTGGGCTGCAGGTATCCTCTCCGGGAAGTGTGATCTGCCCTGGGGTGGGTGGCAGGAGTCCTGTCAGGGAGGGGGCAGATGTGTGTAGTTCTCCTGTGAATGGCCACGGGTTATGTTTTGTGAATCTGCATCTGGGATCTGGAGGTCCCATTGTCTCTTACCAAGTACTGAGCCTTGAGGAGGATACCACTTTGCAGAATAGGCTGAGTTCTGTTGAATCATTGGAGTAAATTGCTCAAGTCACTCAAATGGAGGGAGAGAGGGAGATGCCACCAGCTGGAAGAAGAGCAGATTCACAGCCAGGGCCTTCTCTCTAACCCTGTATTCCCCACTAGGAGCCGCACCATGCACACTGGGAAGCAGAAAATGACAGAGAGAGTGTATGTGTGTGGTGGATGGGGGAGTTTGTGATATAAAAGCAGAGTGATCTAGAACAAAACTTCTTACTAAATTAATTTTTATATTAATTATCTGAGCTTACTGCAAACTGAGTTATGCAAATGCAGTTGACCTAATCAATAGGTAATGTGAAGGCCAACAAGAATGATAGCTAACATGCATTTTATTGCCAACGTGTACCCCGGGTGTTACTTGACCCTGGCTTCTATTTCCTTAATGTTCTCAATGATCCTGCAAAGTGAGCACTGTCATCCCCACTTGGTAGTTGAAAACACAGGCTCAGAGGAGCCAGTGACTTGGCCAAAGTCCCCACAGGAAAGAGGCAGAACCAGGACTTACTTAAATGTCAGTCCTCAGTCTTTAAATCCAGAAATTCCACTGTTTCCATGCTGGACACCAACCCAGCCGGGGGCTTCTCTGAGCTGAGAGACACACAGAGGATATGAGGTGGCCATGTGAAGCCAGCCACCTCTCTGCCAGCCGACACTGTCCTCAGGCTTCAGCTGGACTCCCTCCCTCTGGCTGCATCCTCTGGCCCCAGTGCCCACTGCAGGCTATCATGCGTGTCATTCTCCATCTTCTGCGCAGCTATTTCTTCTATTTTCCTTTTTCTCTCACTGAAATACTTGTGTTTTTGGTCTTTCTCTCTCCCTGCTTTTCCACAATTTCCCCAACAAGCACAGAAACTTCTTAATTGTTCTCTTTCCTTTCTCATGGCCTTTCTCTCTTTTCCCCAGTGTGTTCTCTCTGTTATCATTTTCCTGTACCCTCACCTTCCTCTTCCATCTTTCACTTCCTGTCTATCTGCGCTTCCCTTTCTCTGTGCCCTCAGTCCCAG
Organism: Pongo pygmaeus; assembly: GCF_028885625.2. Lineage (NCBI taxonomy): Eukaryota > Metazoa > Chordata > Mammalia > Primates > Hominidae > Pongo > Pongo pygmaeus. The sequence continues at coordinate 136,901,783 of NC_072382.2, read as the reverse complement.
GTTTCACCCTTCCCTGCCTGCAGACACGGGGTCTGGCCAGGCAATCATCCTGGACACCAGCCATTTAGGCAGGTCCCCAAGGAGTCACCAGACTGTCCTGTTTGGTAAATCAGGTGGGGGAGAAAAAGGAGAGGGATTTATTCAGAGTCAAGTTTGAGCAGTTTCACACATCAGAATCCCTCAGTGCTTTGGCCCAGGCCTGCTGTACACCCTGAACAGCAGACGTATACATGTGGGGCCATGTAACTAATGTTCCTCAGGGATGAGACCTGGCACAGCATGGGTGTGCCCAGGGCCTGCTATGCACAGTTCTGCCAAGGCTCCTGCTAATACACTTGTAAGCAAAAGAAAAGCTGATCCTGTTTAGGAACTCCTGGCCCATCTGGGCTCAGATTTATTGGTGTTTATTTGGAACAATTACATGATCATCTTCTTCTCCCCCTTGGCAATGAGCCAGGTGTTCTTGTAAAAAGAAAGCCAGATGTTCTTCTTTGGCTAATTTTGCTGGGGAAGTCTCCAAGGAATGAGGTGGGAATTGAAGACACGTCTTACCTGAAGAACTAGAAAACTTCTAATCCCTGGCACCTGTAAGAAAGCCCAGCAAGAAGAAAGGGGGGTGTGGATGAGAAGGTGGGGGAAGGACTCCCGTACTCAGGCATGGCATAAAGATGAGACAGCAATCACTGGACAAGGCTGGTTTACTTTAGTTCCCTTCCCCAGACTTTTCTATTTCTTGCCTGGAAGACTCAGCAGTTTTGTTTTTCCCCCTACTAGCCCTTAGATATATGATAATTCTCCTGAGACATGCTCAGGTATTCCCCTGAGACATAAGCTTGTAAGGGTTGCTGCTCCCCTTGGAACTGGGATGTCAGCAATACATCTATTTAGATTTTGGTTTAATTTCAAAATCTTTACTCTGCCAGAAATATTAGTAATAGCAGTAAAGTTACTTAATGTAGGAGCTTATTAATGTCTTATAGGACATGAAAACCTTTTCTTATGCCTCACAGAAGAATGGGCATAAGAGTGAATTCAAAGCTGTTAGGACAGGCTCCCCGACTCCAGGCACAGAAGGCCAAATAGGCACTTGCCAGAGTGAGCGCCGCCCTCAGGCCTGACATGCGGCCTTGGTCATGTTTATGTCGTGTTCCTACAAGAACGTGGAGGCTCCTCAGAGACTCACTGAATGGCAGAAGCTTCCTCGGCTGAGGGGTTACACAGTTGCACTCTTCCCTAAAAAGCCCCTGGTGTCTCTTTATAAGCTGGGAATGTCTCCATCAGGATGGAAAGGATTGCCATGTCTAGGGAGGGTCCTGCAGAAGTGAACAGATTTATTTTGGCAACAGCAGAGTTGACAAAGCCTCTCAAGTTAAGAGATAGAACTCCATGTGACCATGCACCCTTCCCCAGCCTCCAGGTGGGAATCTGCCCTGGTGTCTCCTCTGAGGAGTTCTGAGGGAAGACGACTATTGCCACGGGGTTTTGCAAAAGGGACACAGAGAGACCAGTTGGAAACACTAGCCCCACACTCCACTGAGAACCTGAGAGCATCCATGTTTCCTTGCACTACGACTGGGCCTGGGACCACTGAGGGACTATCAAGTCCACCAAAAGGGGAGCAGACTCGGATCTTCCCATGACCTGAGAGCTGCTCTGAGAATCCCATCAGCTCCCATCAGTCAACTCCAGTTCTACCTCAGTCTCATGGAAGTAATTTAAACACCTACAAACAGTGGAATTGGAACCTGCTAATTGCTAGTTCAGTTCTCTTAGATGCTACCTTTACTTTTCCACTATACAGGGGTAAAAAGGTTTACTTTGCAAACTAAAAGAATGAAATTTCAGTAAGAATTTTACAAATGTTTAAGAGAGTAAATTTCCCACCCTGCTACCAGTCACCACTGAGAGTGCAGACGCATCCACTTCCCACCCCAGCTGCCCTGCAGGTGCCAGAGCCAGGGGGAGGGGGTGAGCTGGCCGAGCCTGCATCTCCCCCAGGTCAGAAAATCCAAGCATTTGTTATTTGACTTAGGAAAGAGCAAGGGAACTTCTTTCCAGCGTATTTGCTTCCCTCTAGTATTTTACTCATTTGAACATTAGAAGGAGCATCTATTAGTGGTCTGAAGATAGGAAAAGACGGCAGCACATGGGGAATTAAGTTTTCCCTGGAAACGTGGAAGCCACAGATAATGGTCTAGAAGTGGGAAGTGCCTGAGGCTCTTTAGAACAAGCTTTGGGGCTCACAGTTTTCCATCTACTTCTGAAGATGCAGAACGTGAGCAGACCAACTTCTCCATCTGGTGCCAGACCTAGAAAAGTGTAAGTTCTGCAGGAAGACCAGGGGAGCTGGAAGGTGTGACTAGAGGGACTTCCCTTCCTGTCAAGGGGAAGACATGTGATATCTGTTTTTCTTGGCTTCACCAGGCTCACTATAGAGCCTCAGGGCTGCTCGGACCCCAGCCTCATTGGGCCACACAGCAAGCAGGTGGTGGAGACAGAATTTGAGGTGGTGGGGCTGGGGGGTCTGACTCAAGAGGCAGGACTGTCAAGCCGTGTATTTCTATTGCTCATTTTTGAATAAGAAATGACTGCCCTTTAGGAGCACTATTTAATAAGGTTTGTATTTCAGAAAAGAGAATTAAGGTATTTCCACATTGTTTATATAAGTGTTCTACTATAGTCAGGGAAGGGGTTTTTATTTTAATTTTAAAATGTTATCTACAGAGCTACTGAAAAACGTACCCAGGGTCAGAATATCACTCACTGGGAGCATAGCTTTAGAAACTTTCTAGCATGGTGTTGCTCAACTTTTCCTATTCTAAGAAAAATTGGTTCTGATTTTTTATGTAAACTTATCTAGTATCAGCTCCTCTGGTGCTTTCTAATGATCAGCTATCTTAAAACACAGCTTCCCTCAGCCCCCAGGGCCCCTGGAGACTCTGGGGCTGTAGGTGAAGGAGGTCTTTGCTCAGAGAAAGCAAGATGCCTCTGAGCTGCCAGCACTAGGACTGGTAACCCAGGTGGGTCTCAGCCTAGACAGGTTGATTTAGCCAACTTTGAGGACATGCCTGGGAAACGATCCAAATCACAGCAGCACTTGCGACCTGGGCTTTTTCCAAAGGGGGTTCTGGAAACTTTAAACAACCTTGGAAGGGGAAGGATCAAGCAGGGGGTAAATACAGTGAGGGATGGTGGGCAGTGAGGCAGATGGGCACCTTGTAAGACTCCTTAGGCCTCAGGGAATCCCATCTTGCACAGGAAAGGAGGGAGTGAAGGAAATGAGGCTGTAACCCAGGGCTGTGAAATGACAGTCCTGAGCTTGGAAAAAAGAAAAAGAAGCTTTTGCCTGACAGTTCCCAAGCTTAACTTCCTTTGGGCACCATGAGTGTGGGGTCCTGAGATTCTACTCTCTTTCACAGACAGCTGGTGTCAGCTGATTGGACTCATCCCATGGTGTAGTCCTGGGGTGTGTGCGTGTGTGTGTGTGTGTGAGAGAGAGAGAGAGAGAATGACATGTATGACATTCCTCTCCTGTGATTCCAAACCAAAGCTGGAAGGATGTTTTTGCCAAACCTTGGTGGCCCAGTGGAGCCCAGGCTCTGCACTCAGTTGAAGGGACCTAGTACTCCCACCTCCTGCTTCCCTTTCCCCACATATCGTCATCCTTTGAATCCAAATGCGTTTTCAATATTTTGTTATCCCCATTTTTCCCTTTGACCCTTTAGGTCCTATGGGCACAGCAGAGAGACCTGGCCTGATGTGGTCTGAGCAGATGAGATGGAGGCAGCTCAGAGATGAGGGCCTGCCCTGCCTCAGCCCTCTGAGGAGCTGACGCCTCTGTGGGAGTGGCATAACAAAAGGCACATCTGGTCTTTGTCCCCAGTTCTGGGCACAGAGCTCCTGGATCCCTAGGAATCTCGTGAGTGACAAGAGTATCTTTTGCGTGTTTTTTGTTTGTTCATTTGTTTTGTTTTTCCTTAAAATATTTATTGAAATATAATTCACATACACAATTCACCCACCTAAAGTGTACAATTCAGGGTTTTCTAGTATATTCACAGTTGTGCTGCCATCGTACAATTTAATTTTAGAACATTTTTATCCTTCCCGGAAAGAAATCACATATATTAGAGTCACTCCCTCCTCCCTGCTGTGCCATGCCTAAGTAACCACGAATCTGCCTTCTGTCTCCATAGATACTTATTCTGGACTTTTCGTATGAATGGAATCATATGGTAAGCAAAAGCTTGATTTTCCATTGAAACAGCAGAGCCCTTAACTGCCCCTGCCTGCCCATGGAGGGTCTCTATCCTTGCCTGGAAGTGCCTTATGACAAAGAGCCTCTGTTTACAGGGTCCAGTTCCCTGAGATGTAATGCATGTATCCACCTATGTGACAATAATGCACCTATAACCACCACCACAGTCAGAAGAACAAACATTTCCATCTCCTCCAAAATATTTCCTCTTGCCTTTTTGAGGCTTTGTAGATGCCCAGAGGCCAACAGAACACAACTAGGAATTTTATAGAGAGCGCTATTGTTTTTACATAAGATACAGCACATCTTCGTTCCTGCTCCGTATCCAGGAAGAAGAAAAAGTAAGAGCGATGGCTGCCCTACACCGAATGGCTTGGATACCAAAGACTGTTTTCTCTTTGGACAGAAAAGCAGTAATTGCCAGAGGAAAGACTCCTCAGATTTCCTTCAGGTTGAAATCGAAGTATGGTGAGCAATGAGAAGAGAAAAGCTTTGCCAAGGCTTGGCCCAGGAAAGCCCAGTGGCTTTGGATCTGCAGGGCCAAGCTTATAGTCAATGAAATTCTTCCCTTTGTTACTCTCAAGGTAAATTATTTAGCACCCAGAGGACATGGGCCCCACCCTAGTCTCTGCTACTAACTTGCCATGTGACATGGGTGAGTTCTTGCCTGTTAAATGGAGTGATTGTTGTACGCAGCTTTTGCATATGTCTACAAATAGTTGACACTGCTACTACTGAGAGATGGGGCCTATGTCCTCTTCCCTTGAATTTGAGTAGTCTTGTGACAGTTTTGAGCATTAAAGTATGGTGGAAGTGATGCTGTGTGACTTGTAAAGCTAGATTAGAAAAGGATCGTGATGCTTCTACCTAATTTCTTTGGTTGCAAGATCAAGGAGAAAGCCAGATAAAAAAAGGAAAATTAGAAACTATTTTGAACTGAATTTTTAAAATCATATAAAAATATGTGGAATGCACCTAAAGCAGTGCTTAGAAATAAATTCATAGCAGGAAACTGCTTCATTATTAAAGAAGAAATGACTCAAATTAATGATCTTCATTTCCAATTTAAAAAAACTAAAAAAAGAAGAGCCAATTAAACACAAAGTAAACAGAAGAAAAGCTAACAATGCTTTACAATACTTCATAAAAAGACTTACAAATTGTTTTAAATCAATAAGATTATTATAAAAGGTCACCAGATGTTTCAAACTATTTTTGTTTTTGCAAATTCAGTGGGGAGTATTTATTGTGTTACATGTGGCAGCATTTTCTTTTTCTATTTAAAGGAATAAGAAATATTTTTAAAGCTCAATACATAGTTTAAATTACTTTAGAAATAAAAAATAAATAATTATGCAGTGATATAAACTGGTTGAAATCATCAGGAGGAAAGAAGAACCAGTGAAATTAGACATGGGGATTTTACACAAGGATGAGATTACCAACTATTTTTCTTTTTCTAATCGATTAGCTCTCTTTTTAGTAATTCATCTGAGGATGTACCTTCTAGACAATGATTTACAAATAGAAACCTGAGTCTCCTCATTGTTGGTGTAAAAACTGTTGCAAACGCATATCCTCCTTCTAAGAATGTCTTTCACAGATGCACTAATGTGAGCTGTACAGTTAGCCCTCCATATCCGTGACCTCTGCATTCATGGATTCAACTAAATATGCACTAAAATAAAAAACAGACAGTTTCATCTGTAATGAACATGTGCAGACTTTTTCCTTATTATTATTCCTGAACAACTATTATACAGTATTCTACTAGATATTGTAAGTAATCTAGAGGTTTAAAGTGTAAAAGAGGATGTGCATAGGTTATATGCCAAATACTACACCATTGTCCATAAAGAACTTGAGCGCCTGTGGATTTTAGTGTCAACAGAATAGAACAAATTGGTTCTCTTCCTAGAGCCAACTTCCCATGGATGCCCAAGGACAACTGTATGTCCAGAAATGTTCATTGCAGTACTTTTTGTAATAGCAAAAAGCTGGCAATAACAGTATACGTAGTGTTGGGGTAAATTGAATCAAGATTCATTTATGCAATGGGATACAGTTGTTAAAAATAAAGAAGTATGTGTTCATATGGGAAGTAATCTCAAGGATTATTTTAAGCTATGAAAGAAAAGTACAAAGCACTGTCTATATGTATTCCCATTTGTGAACAAGGTGTGTGTGTGTGTGTGTGTGTGTGTACTCTCTTTATAGAGACTATCTCTGAAAGGAAATACAAGTAATTGGTAGTAGTAGTTGGTCTAATTTTTGTTTCTTCTTCTCTTTTTTTATAAGAATGGATTTTTACAATAAGAAGTACTCAATTTAAAACATGTATGTTGTTTCAAGTAGGTAATTTATAAACTAGTTCAACCATTGTGGAAGTCTGTGTGGCAATTCCTCAGGGATCTAGAACTAGAAATTCCATTCAACCCAGCCATCCCATTACTGGGTATATACCCAAAGGACTATAAATCATGCTGCTATAAAGACACATGCACACGTATGTTTATTGCGGCATTATTCACAATAGCAAAGACTTGGAACCAACCCAAATGTCCAACAATGATAGACTGGATTAAGAAAATGTGGCACATATACACCATGGAATACTATGCAGCCATAAAAAAGGATAAGTTCATGTCCTTTGTAGGGACATGGATGAAATTGGAAATCATCATTCTCAGTAAACTATCGCAAGAACAAAAAACCAAACACTGCATATTCTCACTCATAGGTGGGAATTGAACAATGAGAACACATGGACACAGGAAGGGGAACATCACACTCTGGGGACTGTTGTGGGGTGGGGGGAGGGGATAGCACTGGGAGATATACCTAATGCTAGATGACGAGTTAGTGGGTGCAGCACACCAGCATGGCACATGTATACATATGTAACTTACCTGCTCATTGCGCACATGTACCATAAAACCTAAAGTATAATAATAATAATAATAAAATAAAAAATAAAAAAGAAGAAAAGAAAAAAAAAAGTAGGTAATTTAAAATATATGTCCATAGAGGAAATAAGGCAAATGCTAACTAGGGAATTTAGGTAAAGGTACAAATAACCTTTGTACAATTCTTGCAAATTTTTAGAAAATCTAAAATTATTTTAAAATAAAATTATAAAAAATACCCACTAATTCCATAATCAGTTCTTTTCAACTCTGAATTCAGGGCCTACACAATTTTCCACACCCCACCTAGCTCACATGCCCTATGTGCAGATGACCTAATATTGCTGACCCTCAGTTTCCTTATTCCAAAATTCAGAATGCTGATAATATTAAGCCTGTAGGGTTGCATCCTGCACATACTGAGCATTCAATGCATCTTACTGTACCCTTCTTTCCTTAATCTCTGCCAACACCTTCCTATCCAGATAAACCATGGACAGCACAGGAGGCCAGGAGGCCAAAGCACTTTGTGATTCTGTAAAGAGAAAGCCAAAATTGCAGATGAAGCAAAGCCTATTATCTTTGGTGTTAAATCCACAGAGAACATCTCTGGATTTGATCACCTCCTCCTCCTATTTAAGATATTAAATATTTTGCTGTCAAGAAGCAATTCCCCATAAACTCAAAAGTTCTTGGCTCTAACAATTCTAAATCTTGGGCTAGAGATGAGAATTTTGAGCTAACTTAGCAGCTATCTCAAATATATGCAGCTTTTGATGCCAAGAGTCTCTCATCAGCTGTGTCCAGCCCCAGTAAGAAATGAACCAACAGAAGCATTTGTTCGGCAGATTTAGGCTCCACCACACATGTGGAATTTAGGAGCTCAGTGGTGATTAAATTTAGACTTAGGAATCAACAATTGGGTGAAACAAGACCGTGTCTGATGGTATTTTTTTTTTCTTTTGAGTGGAGTCTCACTGTTGTTGCCCAGGCTGGAGTGCAATGGTGCGATCTCAGCTCACTGCAACCTCTGTCTCCCAGGTTCAAGCAATTCTCCTGTCTCAGCTTCCCAAGTAGCTGGGATTACAGGCACCTGCCACCACGCCTGGCTAATTTTTGTATTTTTAGTAGAGACAGAATTTCAGCATGCTGGCCAGGCTGGTCTCGAACTCCCGACCTCAGGTGCTCTGCCTGCCTCGGCCTCCCAAAGGGCTGGGATTACAGGCATGAGTCACCGCGCCCGGCCATGTGATGTTAATTTTATGTGTCAGCCTCATTGGGCCATAGGGTGCCCAAAACACATATTTAGTTAAACATATTTCTGGATGAATCTGTGAGGGTGTTTCTGGATGAGAGAAGCATTTGAACTGGTAGGCCGAATGAAGAAGATTGCCTTTCCCGACGTGGCTTGGAATCTCCCAATCAGCTGATGGCTTCAACAGAAAGAACAAAGTGGTGGAGGAAGGAGAGCACATTTTCTCTGCCAGATGGCCCGAGTAGGGACATTGGTCTTCCCCTGCCCTCAGACCGGAAGTTCACTATCAGCGATCCTGTTCTCCGTCCTTGGAACTGGAACTGGAACTTGTACCACTGGTTCTTCTGGTTCACAGGGCCACCACTGGGTCTCCTGAGTCTCCAGATTGCAGATGGAAGACTGTGAGACTTCTCAGTCTCTATAATCCTCTCCCTTTCCCTCTGCCTCTCCCTCCTCTATTGGTACTGTCTCTGGAGAACCCTGATTAATACATTAATCATGTTCTGTCAAATTTTGGTGATGTATTTTTCTTTAATCTGTCTCATTGACTATTCTCAAAATCTGCCAAGTGGGGCCATCCATTGTTTCTCAGCTGAAGGACTGCAGTCACTTTTAAGTACTTCCCTACCTTTTGTCGTGCCTCTCTCTTCTTCATCCTTTACACAGCTGCCATTCCAATCTTTCTAAACCAGAACTATTCCTCTGATTAAAAATGAAACAAGCTTATTGTGACTGTAATGAAATCTGTGTACTGGACCTCTGTTGGCTCTTGAGTACCTGCAGAGTGGTTCTGAGCAGCCCACCAGAACACAGAGCTTTCCAAACTCAGCCCAGGGTGCATCTGTTCCTTCAACCAGGCTTTCCACCCTGCGTGGCTCTCACCTTTGTGTGTCCGTCCTTGTTTCTTAGAGGAGTCATGTGCCTCCAAATGTATATGCCTACAACCTTTTCTTTCTCTTGCCTGAAATGCCTAACTTCATTCTCCATCCAGTGAATTCTAACTCACCCCTGAAGATGAGCTCAACTGTCCCTCTTGTGTGAAGCCTTCCCTGACACCCCTGAGAATTTTCCATCCACGTCACCACAGAGTAATGTCCGTCCTGCTGTAGAGCCATTCACTCATCACAGGTCTGGATGCCCATTGTTCATAGGAGGTTTTCCCCACTAGACTTCAAAGCCTTAGTGATAGGCGCTTATGTCCCTGGCCTACAGGAGGCCCTTAGGTTATTCCCACTGCTCGTTTTTGAAAAAATAATGGTTTCTTCAGGCCTACATAAGCTCGAAGAGATCTCAGAGGACAATGAGTCCAATTTTTTTTACTTTCCAGAATAGGATACTGAGATATTTTAATTCATGGAATTATTCTAGCATCAAACTTCACATAATAAGTATTCATTGAGGACTTGGAGTGTACCTGTTTCTAGGTTCTAGGGAAACAGCATTGAGTATGATGGGCAAAGTTACTGCCCCACGAAGTTCACCATTTGGGGATTGGTGGGTGGATAACAACGGCAACTGCAAGATACATGCATGCATGCGTGTGTGTGTGCGCATGTGTGTGTGTGTGTGTGTGTGTGTGCATTTCATATAGCACTGGGTGTAATGGACAAATGAAGGTGGTGACTGGGGCCACGATCCAGGAGAAATCTCTGCGGAGATGACATTTCATCTCACAGGGAAATGAGGAAAATGAGGCAGCCAGATGGAGTCCCAGTGAAAGCAGACTTCAGGCAGATGGAACGGCAAGTCCAGGGCTCTGGATAAGTAAGTGGCTTCCCTCACAGGTAGATGGGAAGGGGTCATGTGAGGATACTTCAGCCATGTTAGATGAATGTATGGCCTTAAGAACCTCCTGAGATAAAGGGTGGCATAAGCAGGTGTGTGGCTCAGGCGAGTGAATAGGGGGAAGAAGCAGGACACTGGCTCATCAGGTGGGTTCCTCCAGAAGGCAGGCTGCACCTGCCAGGGTCCATCCCAGGCCAGTCCCTGAGAGGCTGGGCCAACAGAGAAGGATGGTGACCTGGATTGTCAGTGAGACCTTCCTTGAGTGAAATATACACTGAATGGTCTCAGAAGGCCCCACAAGGGCAGGGCAGTGAGTTTCTGGGAGGAAGGTGGGTGGTGGGTGGGGTGCAGAGCCTGGGGCAGAGGGACTCCTCTGAAGTTAAATTAATGCCACTGACCCACCCCTCAAATGATTTCAGGCCATGGTCTTCTCTGATCAGGACTCCATCCCTGTAAGAACACTAAAGAGCTGGAGAGTGGAGAGGAAGGAGAGTGTGGGATGTGAATTCTAAGCTATCAAAGAGGGTCTGCTTCCTCTAAGGCCATGGACGCTGGGTGCACTATGGGGTAGACATACCACACTCCTATTGTCCAGCCGCCTATTATACTTTCCACACCCAGGAAGCGCTGAGGCCCTTCCTGGAGTCTCCCCAACCCACACAACTGAAAGAGCATGGGGTGTCCACAGGCCCTATCCATTAGGATGGCTCCCTCCCCAGCACGGTGGCTGAGCTTCCTGAGAACGATGCATCTTCATGGTTCTGCTGGTCCTCACAGATCTCCAGGTAGAAGCTCATTGTAGAACAGCATTTGCCTTGAATGCTATGATAATTTTCTGCTAACCTAGATGTGACTAATTAAAGTCAGGAGTTTGGTGCTGGCCTCACTTTGGTGCTTGGAAAGCAGGGACATCGCACTCAGCAGAGAAGTCACTGGAAATACAGACTTTCCAGTCCTACCACAGAAGATGATGCTTTAGTAGAGTTATGCTGGCCCAGCAATCTGCATTTACGGAAGCATTCCTGGAGATTCCATGATTGTGCTGCGAGGTGGCATTTGGCAGCCCTGCACCCACAGCCTTGAAGCTCTCTTCAGCAGTAATGTCCTGCCAGCCTGCTGTCTTTAGGGACGGGGGATGCTACGAAGAGTGTGCATCACCCAAATGACAGCTCACCATTGACTCTTAAGATGGAAGAGACTTTAGAGGTGCTTTAGTCCAAACCTCTCATTTTTCGAATGAGGCAGATGTGTCCTAGAGTGGAAATGTGACTTACCAAGGTCACACACCAGAGACTAAAAATTCTGGAACAAGGATGAGTTCTTTGATCTCCAGTGATCTGGAAAACTCTGCATGTCAAACACCCATTTCTGTTCCCAGCAACTGGTAACCTCTTAACTCCTGGTCACCTCCATCCCTCCTCAATGCCCAGACTTTCTGTCACATGGAAACCCACTAGGCTTTTGACCTCACATGCTGTTTCAGCAGGCATCCTCCCGTGCTGACCTTAGCTCCAGCAGTGTGAGGCGGAGCTGCCCTCCCTGAGCTGACAGAGGAGGCTACAGTGTGTTGTGTGGGTGTGGGAGGCTCCAGGAAGGGCCTGAGTGCTCCCTGGGCATGGAAGATGAAATAGGCAGCTGGACAACAGGAGTGTGGTGTGTCTGCCCCACAGCGCACACAGCATCCATGGCCTTAGGGGAAGCAGGGCCTCTTGTGATAGCTCAGAATTCATGTTCCCTCCCTCCTCTCCCAATCCAGCTCCTCAGTTTTCTTACAGGGATGGAGTCCTGAGCAGAGAAGACTCTGGCCTGAAATCATTTGAGGGGTAGAGCAGTGGCATTAGTTCAACTTCAGAGGAGTCCCTCTGTCCCAGGCCTCCCATCCCACCTCCCTCCTGTTCTGTCCCAGGCCCCCCACCCCACCTCCCTCCTCCCTCCTGCTCTGTCCCAGGCCCCCACCCCACCTCCCTCCTCCTTCCTGCTCTGTCCCAGGCCCCCACCCCACCTCCCTCCTCCCTCCTGCTCTGTCCCAGGCCCCCCATCCCACCTCCCTCCTCCCTCCTGCTCTGTCCCAGGCCCCCACCCCACCTCCCTCCTCCTTCCTGCTCTGTCCCAGGCCCCCATCCCACCTCCCTCCTCCCTCCTGCTCTGTCCCAGGCCCCCACCCCACCTCCCTCCTCCCTCCTGCTCTGTCCCAGGCCCCCCATCCCACCTCCCTCCTGCTCTGTCCCAGGCCCCCCACCCCACCTCCCTCCTCCCTCCTGCTCTGTCCCAGGCCCCCACCCCACCTCCCTCCTCCTTCCTGCTCTGTCCCAGGCCCCCATCCCACCTCCCTCCTCCCTCCTGCTCTGTCCCAGGCCCCCACCCCACCTCCCTCCTCCCTCCTGCTCTGTCCCAGGCCCCCCATCCCACCTCCCTCCTGCTCTGTCCCAGGCCCCCCACCCCACCTCCCTCCTCCTTCCTGCTCTGTCCCAGGCCCCCACCCCACCTCCCTCCTCCTTCCTGCTCTGTCCCAGGCCCCCATCCCACCTCCCTCCTGCTCTGTCCCAGGCCCCCAACCCCACCTCCCTCCTGCTCTGTCCCAGGCCCCCCATCCCACCTCCCTCCTGCTCTGTCCCAGGCCCCCCACCCCACCTCCCTCCTGCTCTGTCCCAGGGCCCCCACCCCACCTCTCTCCTGCTGTGTCCCAGGGCCCCCACCCCACCTCCCTCCTCCCTCCTGCTCTGTCCCAGGGCCCCCATCCCACCTCCCTCCTGCTCTGTCCCAGGCCCCCAACCCCACCTCCCTCCTGCTCTGTCCCAGGGCCCCCACCCCACCTCCCTCCTGCTCTGTCCCAGGCCCCCAACCCCACCTCCCTCCTGCTCTGTCCCAGGCCCCCAACCCCACCTCCCTCCTGCTCTGTCCCAGGGCCCCCACCCCACCTCCCTCCTGCTCTGTCCCAGGCCCCCAACCCCACCTCCCTCCTGCTCTGTCCCAGGGCCCCCACCCCACCTCTCTCCTGCTGTGTCCCAGGGCCCCCACTCCACCTGTCTCCTGCTGTGTCCCAGGCCCCCCACCCCACCTCCCTCCTGCTCTGTCCCAGGGCCCCCACCCCACCTCTCTCCTGCTGTGTCCCAGGGCCCCCACCCCACCTCCCTCCTGCTCTGTCCCAGGCCCCCAACCCCACCTCCCTCCTGCTCTGTCCCAGGCCCCCAACCCCACCTCCCTCCTGCTCTGTCCCAGGGCCCCCACCCCACCTCTCTCCTGCTGTGTCCCAGGGCCCCCACTCCACCTCCCTCCTGCTCTGTCCCAGGCCCCCCACCCCACCTCTCTCCTGCACACTCACTGACCTGCCCTTGTGGGGCTTCTGAGATATTTAGCGCATATTTTCCTCAGGGTACATTTCACTGATAGAATCCAGGGGCAGGTCACCATCCTTCTCTGTCGGCCCAGCCTCTCAGCAACTTGTGCTCCGTCCCAGACCTGGAAGGTGGGGGGTGGGGGGCTCCTGCCTGGCGTCAGGTCTGAGTCCTGCTCCTGAAGGCTGTGCCAGTGGCCTCCAGGGCTGCTTTTGGCCCCAGGGAGCTGGAGAACAGTGGGTTCCTCTCCCCAATCTCTAACCATTTTTTTTTTTTGAGACGGAGTCTCGCTCTGTCGCCCAGGCTGGAGTGCAGTGGCGCGATCTCGGCTCACTGCGAGCTCCGCCTCCCGGGTTCAGGCCTTTCTCCTGCCTCAGCCTCCCGAGTAGCTGCGACTACAGGTGCCTGCCACTGCGCCCGGCTAATTTTTTTCATATTGTTAGTAGAGATGGGGTTTCATCGTGTTAGCCAGGATGTTTTTGATCTCCTGACCTCGTGATACGCCCGCTTCCACCTCCCAAAGTGCTGGGATTACAAGCGTGAGCCACCGCGCCGGCCTCCCCTATCTCTATCTTAATGAATATTTTGTCCTGGGTACTCTCTGGGACCCAAGTCCATTCTCCCTGTAGCCCCTGCTCCCCAGTCCTGAAGACCCCCTCAGGCCCTTCCCACTTTGCACTGCCAGAAGCCCTGTGGGCTCACAGCTCTTGCCCTCTTCTCTCTTAAGTGCACCAGCATTCAAGCGCCTCCCTGGGCTGCTGGGAGGACAGATTTCTTCATAAATTATTAAGAACATATTTGGAACTAACAGCTTAATCATTATAATGCATTTTTCAATCAACCAACAGTGTTTTTTGGAGGGAAAAAATACACCATGAAATATATCTTCATTTTAAGTACATCTGTTGTTTCTTGAAAGCCATTAGCTATCAGTGAATCATCAATTTTGTTCCGTTGTGTGGCTAAGACTATTTGTTCTAATTAAAGACCATGCACCCATCTAAACAAATTTGCCTTATCTGTAAAAATGGAACTTTCAGTCCTGCTGAGCGTGACAATCCTAAATGTGCTGGAGAAGCAATTTTCTCCAGGTCTTACCAGGTGCATCTGTGGGGAGTGGGGGAATGCCAGTGGGGCTGTAGCCACCTCTGCATGCAGGGTCCAGCCCACCAGGACCACTAACCAGGTGCCTGTGTCCCACCCTCCTTCCCCAGCCTGATGCGGCTCTGACCCCCTAGAGAGGAGGCTGCAGAGAGAGCCCCGGCAGCTCCTGTCCTGCTCTGCAGTGCAGGCCACCCAGAGGACAGCAGCAGGCCCAGGGGCGGGTGCCTTGGGTTCGGGGCCAGGTGGGAGCTGGGCCTGCAGAGAGCAAGGGGCAGGAAATCAGGACCAGGTGGGAGCTGCAGGGAGCAAGGCCAGGAAGGAGATGGATCCCGGGACTGGGATTCTTCCCTAGAGATGCAAGCTCAGCTGAGGCCTCCTCTCCTGGGCTCCAGGTGCAGACAGGGAGGGGCAGTGCTGGGAGACATGCGTGCAAGCGGGTGGGCTTGAAGGGCAGGAAAGGAAAGGGGTTAGGGACTGGCATTACTCAGAGGCCGCTACGTGGGAGAGGAGGTGTTTGAGAGACTCAGAGGAGGTGAACCTGGAGGGGTGGGGCATTGAGACCTGAGGCATTTATGACTTTGCAATCACATCAAGTGCAGATGGTGAAACATAAAATGAACTTGCCCTTTGTACAGGGCTGCTCTGAAACCTAATTTTTCACGGAAATGAATTGATCTTGGCCCTGTCTCCTCTCAGACTCCAGGCTCTTTTCTAACCTTTGGCAGCTTCTGTTCTCTAAACGTCGTCTCAGAGCTGTGCCCGCCTCCTGCCTCCCGCCTCCGGATCATACCCAGACCATCTTTCCTCCACCTCAGAGCCCCTCTGGAGTGCGGGCTGCTGGGCTGGCTCCGCGGGGCTTGGTCTCCTGTGCCTGGCCTGGAAGGCGGGCAATGTGCGCCATGGGCAGCAGGCAGGGGCCCTGCATGGGCAGGGGCATGCCAGTGCCTATAAGATGGGTGCTGGCCAGCACGAGACAAGCCCAAGGGGAGCTGGGGAGTTGGATTCCTCTCCTTCCCCTCACCTGTCCTGGCATGGACATACTCACAGCAGTGACACTTGCTACCCAGCAGTGGCAACACCCAGGTCTGCCCGCCCTCCCTCCCCACCTCAGTCCACTGCTCCTCCTCCCTGTTTCGCTGAGGCTGCAATCAATCAGTAAGTTGGTAGCATGGAAGCTTCTGCCTCAGGCTGCACTGTTCAAAGACCCTGGATGAAGACATAGTACTCTGAAGCCAAGAGCCACCGATGCGTCAGAGGGAGTGGGCTGAAATGCATCAGAGAGGCTGTGGGGGAGCTGGTATCTATGCCAGGCTAGGGCAGCTGGGGCTGGGTCAGGGAGGGGATGGCATGGACGCTGAAGCCTGAATGTTGGGAATATTCAAGGAGGAATAGTAAGATGGTGCCTGGAGCCAAGAGGAGCCAGAACTGCTGAAACGAAAGGCATCTGGGAGCAGTCATGGGGGACACTGGCACAGGGCTGGCGTTTGGTTCCTGGAGTGCAGGCGTGGGGCTGCAGGGGCTGCAGGAGAGAGAGGGGTGTGCACAGGCAGCTCAGCACATCCTCCTTTCTCTACCATACACGCACACACCCACACACACACACACACACACCATCATGTCTACAGTCAGTACAGATGCTCTGCACCCTCCCAGGCCCCCTCACAGACAGGACTGCGCTCTCAGGGACCCTGGGCTCAGGCCAACACACCCCACTTAAGTGGAGACTTTAAAATAAATGAACATATTATTAGCACGGTTTCTTCCTGTTTGAGGATTATAGCATCCTAGTCTCATGAACCAGATTAGCACAGCCATTGTCATAGCCTGGGAGCGGTACCTCAAGGAAGCATTCAAAGGTAGACTCATGAGATGGAGAGAGGTATATAAGAGCAGCCATGGCTTCCTGTGCTGCTAGGACGCTTTTCTCACTTAGAGGATGAGCTTTCCAGCTAGTTAGCTTTCCGGTGTATTCTTTTTCACAACCAAGTTAACCTGGAGCAGAGACAGCCCTGGGCCTTTTGTGGCTGCTCCTCCAGAAAGTCGCCTGTCCACGGACTACTCCCTGGCCCTGAGAAGCAGTGATTCAGGTAAAAATATGTGCATCCAGCAGCCCAAGGTGGAGTCATACTCCAAGCTCCTTCCCTACGGTGGACCTGACACCTGACAGGGGCAGTGGCTCTGCTGTGGTGTGACAGGTATATGTGCAATTACTAGTTCTGGTCATCTATTTTTCTTCTTGCAAATGTGTGTGTGTGCATGCATGTGTATTTATATGTGTGTGTCTCTGGGTATGGTATGTGCATGATGCTTGCATACATGTGTGCATGTGGGTATATGTGTAGTGCATGCATATGTGTACCACATACACACGTGTATGTGTGCATCTGTGTGCCTATGTATGTGTGCATGTGCACACACAGTGCATTCTGCACTGCCACCGCCTTTTATGTATTTTGACTACACACAGAGACTGTCTCAAGGATGTTCCTTGTGTTACCCCAGGGAGCACAGCCTGTGAAAGGCAGTGTGAGAAACTCCCCCCCTCTGTACGCACAGCTCCTTTCCTTCATCTTCAAACTTGCACTTAAGGAGTGACATCTTGAAAATAAAATCTATGCTTTAAAAGGTGAAACCAGAAAGAAAGGCAGTCAATTGCTGTTGTCTTCTTCTAAAGCGGCTGGCAAAGCCTGGAACCTGACCGCTTGAAGAGCTGGAGCATGGGTAGGCTGCAGTGTTGCAAGGGAACATTCCCAAATAGAGCCCAAAACACCACTGAACCTTCCCCTGTCCTTCTCCTGGGCCCAAGGCATGTCTCACAGCTTATGAACCTAAGAGTTGCAAACTTCTTCAGGCAGTCAGAAAGTCGACACTGTGAAATGACTGTCTGTGTTGGGGGTGTCTCCCATCCTTCATGTTCAATTTCCAGAAACAAAAGTATTTACCGTGTGAGATTTTTGAGGCTGCCAAAGGTACATCTAACAGCTTCCTCTTCCATCCTCCCTCCTCCGCCTTCCTCCCTCTTTGCTTTCTTCTTTCCTTCCTTCCTTCTACAAATGCATCCTGAGCCCTGCGATCTGCTGGCCCAGCAATCCACATTTGTGGTGCTGGGGATAGGGTGGAGAAAGGAGAGGCAGTGCCTGCCCCCAAGGGCTTTGCACCTAGGGCGGAGGGTGGGGAGGGACATGAAACAAACATATAACTAGAAATGATAGTCCTTGCCTTGAAGAGGGTCACCAGGGCTGTGAGGGAGACTCATAGGCAATTCTCATCTAGGCTGTGGGGCAGGCGATAAGAAACAACCTCTCTGTGTGAGTAGCACTCCATTCTTTCATCAATCAACGTTCTTCCACCATTTCCTGAAAGCCTACTGCTCTAGGGGCTGGAGAAACAGTAGGGATCAGAATTACTGAGGCTTCACATCTGCAAGGATGCTATTTTTCAGAGAACAGACACAGACAGTAAGCAAGACGGGGCCAGGCTGGGAGCCAGCAGCCCTGGGCTGATAGTCACAGAGGCTGGCTGGAAAATCATGATGGGAAGGCATTCAGAGGACATTTTTTCTCCTCTTTGCACCCTTTCCACCTCCAGTCCTGGGCTCCGGCCTGGGAGAAGAGAACTAGGACCCTGCTGGGTCCCCCATTATGAGACTGAAGAACTGCAGAGCCCGAGGTGTGCTGGTAGTGACCACTGAGGACCCCCCTGCTAGGTCCCCCATTAAGAGACTGAAGAACTGCAGAGCCCGAGCTGTGCTGGTAGTGACCACTGAGGACCCCCCCCGCTGGGTCCCCCATCATGTGACCACTGAGGACCCTAAGTCCATGACCTGGGAACATACCGGTCATGAGCCTCATGTCACTGAGCAAAGAACTTATTCCCTGCAGCGGGGACCTCCCGTGATATAAGGTGAATACATCATTGTGCTTGCCTCCTTCAGCACTTTGGTCATGAGGAGTGTAAAGGAAAATGAAAAGAAATCTCAGAACCCCTAACTTCTAGACACTGAGTCACAAAACACCAGCAGCTTTTTCCCAAATAAACAATGGTTACTTTACAAGCTGATGTCCAAGCTTTCCACACTCAACAAACTGTGGCAGGAGAACAGGGAGTTAGAGTAAACAGGGGTTTAGCAGGTACAGCCAGTTCACATAAGCAAAAGAACAGCAGGTGCCTCCAGTTTGTATAAGCAGGAGAGCAGCAGGGGCTGCATACAGGCCATGTCCTCCAGCCCACGGTAACAAGCCACTCCAGCCTCTGATGGGCTGCAAGCTGGGTCTCCACTGCAGCCTCTGATGGGTCCTTCATGGGGTGTAGCCAATTGGAGGCCTCTAAAGGGCACGGAGGGGTGTTGCCAGGTTCCTCGAGCTTAGTAAAACCCCTAATTAAGAAGGCTCTTGACCGCTTGCTCGAGCCGGCTCCCGCTCTGTGAATTGTCCTCAATAAATCTGTGCTTTTGTTGCTCCGTTCTTCTGTTGCTTTGTCTTTCATTGCTTCATTCTTTTGTTACTTTGTGTGTGCATTTTTTTCAGTTCTTGGTTCAACACTTCAAGAATGTGGACAACTTTATCTTGTAACAAAACCCCACAGAAAAGCAAAGGCCTCTGGCGTCTCTGGGTGACTGCCCCACAAACTGTTCTTTGCTGGCCTGGAACCGTTTCAAGATGTACATCCTCCCATCAAACAAGGACATGTCAGTGGTAACTTCAGCTCTGCAATCCAACCCCTGCTCCTAAAACTAGAGTCTTTTCCGTTCCACACTGATGATGCTCATCTTCCCAGGTATGAAACTGACGAGATGACCCGTTCTTCTACCTTCACTCCTCTCCCTACATGCCTTCCCCGCTTAAGAGGAAATGCGTCAACACCGAACCTCAGTCACACACACAACTGTGGCTGGTGTTTCCTGGATGTGCCCTCAGCTCTGGCTGAATAAAGCTCAGTTGATTGAGACTCTTGCCTCAGTCACTCATTTTGGATTAAACAAGAAAATAAATGCAAAGGTGTTTTAGAAAATTTAAGAAGTGACTTTAGAAACTAAGTATTCTCTTCTTTTCCCACAGAACACAGTCTCAACAGAAGAAGGATGAAATGCTCCCACGCTTGCTGCCCTCGGCTCTTTTACAGGTCTCGAGTTGTCACTGGCCTTCCTGATCACATCTTCTGCCCCCAGCCCATATTCCCTTTCTCCTCTGCAGGCATCTTGGCTGGCCGTGGCCCTCGGTCCTCTACCTGGCAGGGGACACAAACTTTCATTCCAGAAGGATCTGAGACATTCATAGTTCGCCTGGACTGGCTAGTTGCAGTTTTCAACTGACCTTAATCGCAGGACATGGCAGTACTAATAACAGACTGGACTTGGGTGATCTCTTCTTGAACCTTGAACCTCGCTGGCCAGATGTTTAAAATATTTAGTGTTGTGTTGAACACGGGGAGTCAGGCTAAACGGCACCCATGAGGCTTAAGCATATTGAAGATGACTGTAAGAGAGGGACAAGATGTTCACTTCCTGTTATTAGTCTTGGTGCGTGTGGGACCGGACAAAGCAGATTTAAATTGAAGCAAGATAAATTTGGATCAGACAAAAAAGGGAGTCTTAAAGAAGAGCAGATTGAGGTTCTGCAGGGTATAATAAAGACAGCTTTCGTTTTCCCCCCAGGAGAAGATCTACAACAGGAGACAGAGTGACCGCTCTAGAGGCAGAAGGAGAGATAAATGGCCACAGGCTGCCATCATCTAGGCCAGGGTTCTGGCAGCAATGAGAACAGGTCTGCAGGAGGAGAAAGAAGTACATTTGAATCCATCTTACTCATCGTCTGTCTCTTGGCTCTTCAAAGTGAATGCAGTTGGAAGGAAAGGGACAGGTTGGTTCTCTGCTTTGCCCAAGTAGGTCCAAATTCCGTTTTTTAGGATGTAGCAGGTTGACAAACTTGATCTTAGCACAACAGGGGCAGTAAGGTCCTCATCCCCACCAGTCCTCTGCCCTAGGATTACAGGACCTGCTCCCAGCAGGACAGGAGCTCATCCTACACTGTCCCAGTGTGTCTGTGGGACACCTTAGCTCCCTGGCTGATTCCTCAGTGGCTCAGGGGCCCAGGGAGCCTCCTCACACCCGAGGTCCCTGTCCCCGGGTGTGGGGGATCCCTATGAATGACATTGTGGGTGACTGGGACTCCTCACAGAACAGGACCAGTAAAGGGCCTGCCTGGCTCTAGGCACTCACTCAGCTGCACTGGAATTTGGAGAAAGAGGCTGCAGAGCACACCCCTAGCCCTAATTAGGAAGGAAGCAGAGTGGTCTTGAGTCAACTCATGAAGGCTGTGTGTGCCCTGGATCGATGGCCCACGGGACATGCAGAATGGAGGCAGGAAGTCCCAGTGTAAATGGCAGACTTCAGTTTCCAGGACTTAGATTCCACTGGGAAGCAGCTATCCAATTCACAAAATTGTCGGTGATCAAAATAAATATAATAAAGTAGTTCATTTTAAGCAATGCAAAGAAAGCTGAGTGGCAGATAAAGCTAAAGATGAGCTCCAGGTGCCACCAGGCATCGCACATGGAGGGACTGCATAGCACGCGTCCAGCATAACTTACGACTCCTGGAATGCTGGGACTGTGCAGTGTTAATTCTAATGGCACATGGAGGCATAATTAATTAACCTTTCAGTTACTCCGGGCCCTGCCCTTATCCAAACATAAATATGTGTATGCCGGGAAAATTTTGCAATATAGAAAGCCGACATCGTTGACTCCTTGTTCATAGGCAAAACCAGATTCACAGCTCCCTGCCTTTTTCTTCAAGCAGCTCCATGAGTCAACTCGGATGTGGTCTTCTCTCCTTGACGTACATCCTCTGATCTGACCAGCTGTCCAAGTGATCCTCCAGTGCTTTTCAATTTTGACTGTGCAGCAGAATCACCGAAGGATTTTATTTTATTTTTAAAATATGGGTACGTATGTCTCATCTCACCCAGGGTGAGGTCCGTGGATCTAATGTTGCGAAGCCCACAGTGGGTCCCAAATCCCAGCTGAGCTCCAGGACTAGGAATGTCACCCAGCCTCCCTGCTGCAGAGTTGCACCATGACTTTTGTTCATCCCGTGGTGGACACAGAGCTTGCCTAGAGATTCTAGACACAGCACCTCTCCGAAAACAAGCTGGGGCTCTGCCGCCCTCACTGGAGCACAGCCAGTGCTGTGGAGCCCCCAGAGTGGCCAAAGGGATAGAGGGGACTTAAAACTGAGTAGGGGGCAACAGAGTTGGGGCCTAACCACCACATGTGGACACACAGCAAGTCAGGCATGTGGGAAGGAGGGAACACCAGCGCGGAATGGAAATGGCAAATGTTCATCCAGCCAGGTGTTATTTTATTGATGGCTTCTGGGGAAATGGGATGGACACGTTTAGAACAGCCTTGGGTTGAACTTGACGCTGCAAATGGAACTTAATTGCTCAAATAATGTCATATCAATTTCACTTAAAAGATAAAGAAGGAAAGTCTCTCTTTCTAGAGAGAAAACTCTCCTGATGGCATCAGGCTGTCCCAGGGAGTCACTGCTTCCCTTTTCTGTTGCGGGGCATAGTGGGAGGTGAAGCTGGGAATTGACAATCTCTTTTTTCTGCTGGATTGAAACCTCCTGGAGCAGAAAAATAGTTTTTTATTTTGCAAATGAAAGTCAAAGATGTGGCAGGAGTTGGGAGTGGGCATTGCAAGAGCTAAATCCGGTGCTTCTGACAGCCCAGCCCTAGTGAGAGGCCCCTTCTGAGAGTCCCAGGGACTCTTATGTAAATGAAACTCAAATAAAGCTCCCCACAGCACCTGAGCTTAGGGGCACCAGGCTCAGGGACTCTGTATGTGCTCCCAGGAGATTCCATCCCCAGGATAACACTGCAGGTGAATTTGTACTTTTCCTACCATGTTGGTAACTGTTCAGGATTCTAAGAAATAAACTTATTGAACCAAAGTATTGTATCACTTATTTTGCTTTAAGTTATATATTTTTCCTTGTCATTAGTAACCAAAGAATAATTATTCTGCCATTTTTAATTACAGTATATGCATATAGAAAGTATTTCTTTTTTATTAGAGAATGTGTGCTACATACCTTTAGGCTCTACCTTCCAATCCAAATGGAAGGCTGGCATGTTCCCTCTTCACCTGGTAATAGTCCTTGGTGTACAGATTTGGTGTCTAGGAGAACATCCCAAGTCTCTGGCCTGTGGCTTCACCACGCTGGGGAGTGGCAGTGGTTGTCCTGTGTGGACCACTCTGTGCAGGCTGTGCCCCTCCCAGGCAGGGCAGGAATGCTGCACTCAGAGCCTGTAAGACACTCTCCCGGGGCTGGTCAGAAAGCAGCTGGTTCTGAAGAGGAGGCTGTAAGGCTTCCAATCTTGGGGACCCCTTGTGTCTGGAAAGAGGGATCTGGGAGTCCTAGAAAAATCTCCCAGGGCAGGTCTCCATTCCAGAGAGTAAAAGCTGCAGCCTTGAGCAGCCTCTTCTCCTCCCAGCTGTCTCCGTTCAGGTCAGGGACCAGGGCAGGCTTTGTCACCAGGGAGGTGGGTACCGGGTGGTCCTGGCCAAGTGGCCAGGATCCAGGTCTGGGGTAGCCTTTGAGCTGTCCCTGCAGGGCTTGAGAGGTGGGGAGGAGGGAGAGGGACAGGCTAAAAGCCCAGTACAAGGAAGTGAGGTCAGGCCTGAGTGCAGACACTGGGCAGCCAAGGTCCGGAGACACTGAGGTCTGCTCTGGCCACAAAAGAGCCCAGACTCCAGCTTCTGACCCTCGCCATGACTCTGTCCCCACACACGGGGGTTTCTCATGGGCCTCGGCCTATGGCCCATAAAGCACAAGCTCCTTACCCTGCCCCTTGCCCAGCCTGGGACCTCCCATGTTCTAGGAGGATGAGGAAGTCCTAGGAACCATTTCTCTATTTCTCTTCCTCTCTGACCTGTGAATCTCTTCTTCTTACTTCCAAAAGGCCAGGGCAGAAGTCAGAATGGCTGCTTGGACCGCGGAAGCCTGAAGCCTGGTCCCTAAAGTGAATATGGTCTTGGCAACGTCAGAACTGCTGAGAGCCAAGGTTTCCTTATTGGCTAAATTAAATCACAACCCTCCCCTGGCTAACCTAGAACTCTGGGAATCAAATATACCAATAAAATGTCTAAAAGCACTGTTTGAATTTGCATCTGCACCACTGCTGTTAGTAGAGGGAGCGGCAGCCTGAGGCTGGTGTGAGCACTGGGCTGGGAGTCGGCGGTTCTAAGCGTGAGCCCCAGTTCTGCAACCTACCTACCTATTTGGGATTCTCCATTTCTCACCTGAAAATGCATAGGCCAGAAATAGTTGCTTCCCTGTCTGCTGTCATCATCTCAGTCACTGAACAAGTGTGCGGGGATCATCAGTCTGTACCAGGTACCCTTGTAGACACGGGACTGGCATTGTGTGTTCAGACACGGGCCCTGACTGCACGTCTCACATCCCAGTGGCGAGGAGACAGACAGCAAACAGGTAGGTAATTAAATGAATACGATCATTTAATCTTCTTTATGTGTGTGGTGATGCTGGCATAAACAGACATACTGCTCTGCCAGGCCTATAAAAGTCTAGCACACACAATTATGTTCTGTACATAATAAGTGATAATGATAATAAAAGGTTTGCTGATTTACATATTTACTATACTATACTTGTTATGGTTTTAGAGTGTGGGCTCCTTCTACTTATAAAAATAAGTTAACTGTAAAATGGCCTCAGGCTTGTCCTTCAGGAGGAATTCCAGAAGAAGGCGTCGCTATCACAGGACATGACAGCTCCAAGCTCCATGATGTTATTGCTGCTGAAGACCTTCCAGTGGGACAGGATGTGGAGGTGGAAGACAGTGATGGTGACCGTCCTGACCCTCTGCAGGCCTTGGCTAATATGTGTGTCTGTGTCTTAGATTTTTTTTTTCCCGAGACAGAGTCTTGCTCTGTCGCCCAGGCTGGAGTGCACTGGTACGATCTTGGCTCACTGCAACCTCTACCTCCTGGGTTCAAGCAATTCTCCTGCCTCAGCCTCCCGAGTAGCTGGAATTACAGGTGCCCGCCACCACACCCGGCTAATTTTTGTATTTTTAGTAGAGACGAGGTTTCATCATGTTGGCCAGACTTGTCTCAAACTCCTGGCCTCAAGTGATCCGCCCTCCTTGGCCTCCCAAAGTGCTGGGATTACAGCATGAGCCACTGTGCCCAGCCTGTGTCTTAGTTTTTAACTGCAAAGTTTAAAATGTTAAAAACATGAATTTGAAAACAGAAAAAATCTTATAGAATAAGGATACAAAGAGAAAATATTTTTTACAGCTGGACAATGTGTTTGTATTCTAAGCTGAAGCATTACAAAATTGTCAAAAAGTCAAAAGCATAGAAATGTATAAAGTAAAAAGTTACAGGAAGCTAATTTTCTTTCTGAAGTTCAGCCTGGATGCACAGTAGGCTCCACCATCCAGCCTGGGTGCGCAGTGGGCTCCGCCATCCAGCCTGGGTGCGCAGTGGGCTCCGCCATCCAGCCTGGGTGCGCAGTGGGCTCCGCCATCCAGCCTGGGTGCGCAGTGGGCTCCGCCATCCAGCCTGGGTGCGCAGTGGGCTCCGCCATCCAGCCTGGGTGCGCAGTGGGCTCCGCCATCCAGGCGTGTGTAAGTTGCTCTATGGTGTTCACGCAATGGCAAAATCACCTAATGACACATTTCTCAGAACACAGCCCTGTTGTTAAGGGATGCGTGGCTACAAGAATGTCGTGTTCAGGGAGAAATTGGGGCTGAGGACACAGACGTGGCAGCCATCGTGAATTTGGTCATTAAAGTTGTGGCACCTAAAGGACACACCCAGATAGCAGGAGCAAGGAGAGGTCAAGATCCAGCTCTAGACAGCCCACAGGAAGAGGACTGGCTGAGAAGGGGGAGCTGACACAAGACAAGGAGAGGGAGGTGGCGCAGGTGAAAGGAGCCGGGGTGGAGTGTTGCATGGTGCCCCCTGCTGTTAGGGTGCAACCAGATACAAAATATAATCCTTTCAATACGTTTTAAAGCACTGTTTAACTGCTAGTCACAGTGGGCCCCTGGGTGTGGGCGGAGGGAACAGCTGACCACAGCAATGAAGAAGAGATGACAAGAAGCTACCTGGGCCACTGGTTCCTCGGCTCCCTGGTCCTGGAGGAGGCTGGGCTAGACTTGGGAGGAGGGGAGGAGGTGTCTCCTGCAGCTACCAGGACCATGGCTGCCCTCCCTCACTTGCTGTGGGCCTCCCTCCCTCTGCCCTTCTCTCCCTCGCCACCTGGGGTTACTCAGTCACTTACTTCTACACTCGTTCTTTAATATCCATGAGCAAACCCGGAAATGAGGGCGGCTATACTCAGGACAGGATCAGGGTCCATGATGTTGGGTGTTTACAGCGCCTCCCAAACATGTCGTGATACAGGATCAGGAACTTCCAGAGAGGGCCCTTCCCAGCCACACGGCAGCAGTGCATGTGCTTGCGGGGCCCAGGATGCTTCAGAGCTGGAGGAACACCTGGGAAGGGCCCCATCAGCGGCAGGGGGTGGGGGGGTTCGTCCAGGACTTCGTGCTTGTGTCACCGCAGTTATGTCATTAGAGATTTGTTCTGCTTGGGGATTTTCATGGAGTGTTTTGTTTTTATCTGAGTTACAAACACAGTCAGGTAGATACACACGTGCCCAGCCTGTGATATTTTTGACAAGAAGTAAGACCTATTAAAAAGCATATTTTTACTGATCCAATCCCTTAGGCCAAGAGCAGAGACATGGAGTTATGCAGAGGTGGGCGTGACAAAGCAGGAGGGTGTTTCAGGGGAAGCATGAAGCTGTCTCCTCCCTTTCTTCTGGGCCACCTCCTGGGTCAGCTGGAGCAGCTGGCCAGGCTCGGATTGGTACTCCAGGCAGTGGAAGGGGCCCCTGCCCAAAAGGTGAGAGATGCCAGATGGCCTGGGACACAGCAGGCTTGGCTAAGTCGGCCCCCAGAGCACAGAAAGGATGTCTGAGAGCTCGGATCCCACCTGCTTTGTCAGAGTGAGTATTTCCTTTCTAGAGGCCAGGAACGGAGACGCATCAACCTCAGCGGAGTGAGCAGGGCTCGAACAGGACACCACTGGGGCCAGTGGGCTTCCTCCATGGTACTGACTTCTTAGGCAGCTCCCCACCTTCTCAGGAGGAACCATCTCCCCTAAACAGCAGGGTAAGCAGCGCCCATCTTTCCAGGGGGAGGCAAGTATTCTTCATGTACAGAGGAATAGGTTTGAGCACGCTGGGAAAACCAGGATCACACAGCACGGAAATGCCTGTCGAAGGAGGAGGACAGGAGGTCCAGGTGGGACTGAGGGGCCTCTCACACCCAGCAACCACCTCCAGCTCCCAGCCTGGGGTGCCTGATGGTGCCACAGCTTCGGGCGCCACCTTTGGTTAGAGGCTGCTGTGGTCATGAATGTCCCTTCTCCAAGGGTTTTGGGTCTGAGGACCCAGTGAGCCTCTCCTCTCTCCAGTGTACTCATAGGATGCTGAATTCCCTGGGGTCCTGGGGTCAGGAGCACCCACCTAGAGCCACAGAAGACCCAGGATGAGCCACTCCTGAACATCCCTGGTTTTGTTTTTTCCAAAACCCAGGAAGAGGCTGCAATTTCAAGCATGAAGTTTAGGGACAGGAAGAAAACTAATATCCTTGGGTACCTACTCCACAGCGGCCTTCTGAAACTTCTTTAACCCTCCACCAATGGCAGCACCCATTTTGCAGAGGTGGTGGCCCCGGGCGTGGCCGGTGGTGAGCTCGACCTGCCCAAGCTGGTGGCCCCGGGCGTGGCCGGTGGTGAGCTCGACCTGCCCAAGCTGGTGGCCCCGGGGGTGGCCGGTGGTGAGCTCGACCTGCCCAAGCTGGTGGCCCCGGGCGTGGCCGGTGGTGAGCTCAACCTGCCACTTGTCCCCTGTCCACATAGGTCACGTGGACTCCCACCATCCCCACATTAAAATCCGCCCGGCTTACTGACATTTTAACTGCTTCAGCTTTCACTGACATCATTTTCTTCTTCTTTACATTTTCTAAATTACTGCATTACCAAGACACAGAGGCTTAAAATCAGAGAGTTTTAAAGTAAAATGTAGAAGACAAAACCAAAGCAAATCAAACAAAAGACAAACTGTGATCCAGTGGAACTGCCGAGTGGGGATGGCCAGCGGGAAGCTTCTCTGGCACGTGTCAGGGCAGCTGACATTTGTCCAAGGCTTAGCTTGAATTTCAAATCTCATCCTGGCCTTTGGGGTCCTGGCAGGTTTAGCAAACCTGGCATTATTGTCAGAGCCGCTCATGATTTAGATGATGTCAGAGTGTTCCGGCTGGACCAGTGGAGAGGTTCACATCTGCAAATAGGACTGGGAGGGGCGGCAAGAGTCAGGGGCAGACAGTCTAGCATCTTGGCTCTGCTACCACTTCTCGATGGGGAGGCCAAGTTACGCAATGCATTTCAGCTCAATCAGTATCTGGAGATGGGTCCTTTGTGGAATCTTCTTCATCAGAAAGTGACTAATACCATCTATGATGAAGCCCTCCTCCAGCTCTGCCTGGCCAGGTAGGCTCCTTTCCCTTCTCCTGCAATGTGTGGTGCATCCTGCATGCTGCTGTACCACGGTTAGGGGCGTTCAAGTGTGGGTTTGCCCCATGAGACTATGAGCCTACCGAGGACAGGGGCCTTTGTGTTCCCAGCTCTTAGCATGTTGCTAACTTATATTCCCAGCTCTCAGCATGTTGCTAACTTATATGAGGTCCCTTTATAGATGTTGACCAACTTGAATTATATTGAATGGAAACAGACACAACTCAGGGAGGTGTGGGTAGCCCCTCCAGTTCTAGGGATGGGCACCAAGCTCCCATCCTGGCTCCCAGCAGCTGGGAACCTGTGGACTGGGCTCTACTGTGGTCTGGGACTGTGCAAGTGGCAGGTGTCATTTTGGAGGCCTTGACCTTCTGTGAGGGGAGATGCCCAAGAACCTCTGGCATCCAATTTTGGTCCTGTTTTGGGAGCCTCCCTCATTTCTTTCCCAGGTAGCTAAAGGGCAGCCTTCTGGCACTTCTTTTGGCCTTCCTCACCCGTCCTGATAGGGTTTCCTTCTCACTTAACCTTCAAGAAGAGGTACAAAGAGCCAGTGAGGAAGCACCTCAGGTATTTCTCAGGCAGGGAGCACAGTCTCATTGCTGCTGAGCAGGTTAAGAAATTGTCCAGGTTGTGCATCGATTGCTAGCTAGAGAAAGACCTTCAGAAGGCCCTGGGATGCCCCATTTGATGCTCTTTTAGCCTCATCTGTTCTTATTTGGGCTTTGGAAACATATCTTCAGCTCACACTGAGAAATTGTCAAAAAATACACCATTTGTATGTCTATTTCCTCATGTAGTTGTAGCTGAGAACACATAACGTCTTCAGTAAAGGTGGTCCATGGAGAAATCTCTCTGATCAGCATCCTAGGAGCAGCTGTGCCCCTCCACAGCAAAACAAACAAATAATAACTTCATAGCCAATTTGGAGCTCACTAATAATAACTCTCAGGTCCCCAAACAGCAACACCACAGAGGCTGGAACCATGCAGTTTTGCATACGAACGTCTCTCCTGCCCTCCCTCTATCTTTCACCCATTTTTTTTCTTTTTTCTTTTGTTCCTTGACCCACTTATTTTACATTTTACTTCATCTTGCTTGGTTCTATATATCTTTTTGAGGTGCCTTAATGTTTTTCTTGAACTGCTTTGAGTATAGATCCATAAATGCTTAAATAATAGATGATGGTACCCTGGCAGAGTTGTCATAAATCCTGCCTTCATCCTGGGCTTAATGTCTACGGCTGGGGAAAAGGGAAATCACATATACATGCAGACAGCTGTGCTTGGTGCTTTTCTTACTTAGTCCTCACAGCAACCCCACAAAGTTATTTTCTCTCAGTTACAGATGAGAGAATTGGGGCTAAGAGAAGTTAAGTGGAGGTAGTGTGGTCTGCTCAAGAAACTTTTTCATTATACGAAGCGTGGCTTTGCCACATATCAGCTTGGGGACTTTACATGAGAGTTAATCTCCCTAAGTCTCAGTTTCCTCACACACAAAATACAGATGAAAATACTTCAGAGAGCTATTATAAACAATATGTTTCATGAATATATAAAAGTTATATTGGTGCTTGAAACATGAGAATCAACAAGTGCCAGGTCCAACCCTCCTCAGTTACATACAACCTGTCATCCTGAGTGATGTGGTCCAGGCTGAACCACCCAGCCTGATCCTGTGCTCTGTCCTATACCACCCAGCCTTTCCTCAATGCCAGCAGCCACTCAGCAGGCACGTAAATGTCCGCATGCGTGCTGCATTGAGGAATCTGTATGCTTTGGGCATAGGTGACTTGCTGAGCAGCCGGAGATAGAAAAGTATTGCTGGACCCAAATCTGAACAGAGGAATGCACAATTTAAGATTTCCAATGTTAGTGCCTAGATTATATACCAGAAGAGCTCTGCTATGTGAAAAGTAAGAAACACATTGCATCTTCTGGGTCAGTTTCTCAACCCCAGATGGAAGTGACCTTACTGAAGCCACAGGGCCAGAGTGGGCCCAGGTGTTTCCGTGCTCCATGTGGTTGGCAAGTCTGTGGCTGACAAGGCAGCTTTCTAAATGGAGATGGACCCACAGGGGCAGTTGGGACCTCTCTTCCAGGCAGTCCACAGACAAGGGCGTCAGTCTACAGATAAAGGCATAAGAAAAGACCTTGCCAATGCCTCAGGGGAAGTCTTTCAGAAGGACAGTGTGCTGAAGGCCAGGAAACAGAGGCTTCTCTGCAAAGCTTAGGAACATGATTTCAGGGTAAATTTCCTCGCGTGATTGTATTTTATTGCAGAGTCATTAGGATAATATTGCTATTCTTTCCACACCAGTGACGTCTCTGCCTGATGTTCATGTTCTGCTAGTTCTTTGTTTTTGTGCCGAGAGCAGGTTATTTTTGTAAGGCAAAGGTTAAGAGAGATGGACACAGAGCCATTTTCCAAGGTCAGGCTGAAACTGTCTGCTTCTTCCTCCCCATCCATTAGGGCCATCTCCAGGCAGGAGTCTCCTGGAGAGGCAGAGATGTAAACGCCATCTCTCAGACACCTTGGGACTGAGATTCACACACTAGCTCCGTGTGATGAAGTGGAAGCTCTTGTACCCTATGTGCCTCTAAGTTTAAAATTGTGGACAGGTGCAGAATGCTTGTGAGTACATGGTTTATGTGGAATAACAATCTTGGTCAGTCCTCAAGCTTTATAGAGGCCCTCAGCTGAGGAGCCATGTGTTTTCACAGAGGTTTAACAGAGAGAGAATGGCTTCACCTACGAAAAAAAAAAAGGCATGGCTCTGGTGTCAGGGGTTAGAACTTGGTTCGGATCCCATTCCTGTCACTTACCCATTGAATCACCTTGGAGGAGTAACCTTAAGATTCCTGATCCTTCGTTTTCTCGCCTATAACGAGAGGTGATGATTCTGCCCTGTCTGCTGATAGTGCTGTTGTAAAGATGAAATGAGCTATTGCAGATGAAAACAGTTTTCACAATCTAAAGCGGAGTACAGACATCAGGTGTAAAGCACAGTCACTAAGAGCGAAGATTTTGGAGTTTACCTGTTTGAGTTTGAAGCCCAGATCTTCCACTGATAGCTGCGTGATCTTGAGTACTTTGATTAACATCCCCAACTATAAACTTTTGCTAAGCAGAATTCGTTCAAAAATTAGTTATAATATTTACGTGGGTTAATATATGCAAAGTACTTATGTTAGTATCTGGCACATAGTAAATAATATTTACTGTTTGTTGCTCTTGATGTTGTTGTTACTGGTTGTGTTATTATGACTTGTGGTTTGTTTTGATTGTTTATGTCATTAGAGACGACTGGAGCAATTCACAGTGCCGCGATCTCTGGTTACAACTCATGCTTCCAGAAGCCAATCTAAGTGTAGAATTCTATGTTGATCCTTCCTGTTGCAGTAACAGAATCATAAGGCATTTGAACTGGGCAGACTCTACTTTCCAGCACGCTCTATGTTAAGTTGCAGCCCTGCACCATTTACATACCCCCCTGCAGTGTGGGAGGGCTTCAATTTCTCAGCATCTCTGCCAATGCTTATTGTTCATTTTTTAAAAAAATATCCATTGTGATGGGTATGAGTGGCATGTGACTATGGTCTTGACTTGCCTTCCCCTGGTGACTCATGGGGCAGAGCATCTTTTCATGGGCTTCTTGGCCATTGATAAAGTTCCGGGAGAGATGCCTATTTAAATTCTTTGTTCACCTTAATTGGAATATTTTCCCTTTCATTATTGAGCTGTAAGACGTCTTTATGCTTTATACTAGACCCTGGTCAGATTACAGTTTGCAAATATTTTTCCCATTCTGTAGGTCAGTTTTTTACCTTCTTCATAGTATCTCAGTCTCACTTGTTAAAAAGATGATTATTCCTTATTGAATGGGCTTCGCATTCTTGTTAAAATCAGCTGAACATATGTGTGTGGATATTTTTCTGGAGCGTCAGTTCTGTTCCTTTGGTTTATGAGTCTGTCTTTATGCCAGCACCACACTGTCTTGATGACTGTAGCGTGGCCCTGTGTTTTGAAATGTGTACGCCACCTCTGTTTTTGATTTTTTTCCTCTTTAAGATTGTTCTGGCTTTTTGGGTTACCTTGAATGTCCATATGAATTTGCAAATCACCTTGTTCATTTAAAAAAGCAGTGAAATTTTGATTAGGATGGCATATTTGAAGATTGATTTGGTACATATCACCATCTTAACCATATTAAGTCCTCTAATTCATAAAGATGGGATGTGTTTCCATTTAATTAGGTCTTCTTAAATTTCCTTCAACAATGTTTCATAGTTTTCATTGTAAAGTCTTGCACTACTTTGGTTAAATTTATTTCTAAGTATTTTTTAATATTATGAATTAAAAATTTCATTTTCAGAAATTTTATTCCTACTTTATAAAAATATAACTGATTTTTATTTTTGTATATTTATTTCATACCCTGTATCTTTGTTGAATTTATTGTCTATAATACTTTGTGCATGTGTGTATATTATTTAGTGTTTCTTTAATGCCATCTACAGATATAAATAGTTTTATTTCTTCCTTCCCAATCCTTATATGTTTTATGTCATTTTATTGCCTAATTATGCTGGCTAGAATTTACAGTATAATGTTGAACAGAAGTAGTGAGAACAGAAATCCTTGCCTCATTCCTGATTTTAAGGGGAAAACATTCAGTCTTTCATCAGTAAGTAGGAGGCTGGCTGTGGGTGTTTTGCAGATGCTCTTTAACAGGTTAAGGAAGATCCCTTTTATTCTTAGTTTGCTGTGTGTTGGTATTATGAAGGCGTGTTGGATTTTGTCAAATACTTTTTCTAGCTATACTGAGGTAATCATCTCCTCCTTTTTATTCTTTTATTATAGCATATTACATAGATTGATTTCCCTATGTTGAACTAACTTTGCACTCTTGGGATAAATTCAACTATGTCATGATGTATAATCCTTCTTATATGCTGCTAGATTCAATTTGCTAGTTTTGTTGAAGATTTTTACATCTATATTTATATAAGGAATATTGTTCTGTGGTTTTTTCTTGTGAGTCTTGTCTGATTTTGTTATTTGGTCTTATAAAATAAGTTAGAAAGTGCTTCCTTCTATTTTTTGGAAGGGTTTGTGAAGGATTAGGGTTAATTATTGAAATGCTCTAGAGAATCCACTAGTAAAGTCATCTGTTGTGGGCCTTTCATGTGGGAAGTTTTTTTTTTGTAAATTATTATTAACTTCTGTAGCTCTTATAAATGTATTTACATTTTCTATTTGTTATTGAGTCAGTTTTGTTATAGTTGTTATTTGAGACAGGGTCTCACTTTGTTGCCCAGGCTAGAGTGCAGTGGTACAATCTTGGCTCACTGCATTCTCAAATTCCTGGGCACAAGGGATCTTCCCACCTTAGCCTCCCAAGTAGCTAGAACTACAGGCATGAGCCACCATGCCTGGCTAGTTAAAACAAAATTTTTTTTTGGTAGAGATGGGGTCTCACTATGTTGCCCAAGCTGGTCTCAAACTACTGGGCTTAAGAGATCCTCCCACCTCAGCCTCCCAAAGTGCTGGAATTACAGGCTTGAGCCACCACAGCTGGCTTTGAGTCAGTTTTCGGTAGGTAGCTCACGTCCTAAAAATTTGTTTACTTCATCTGAATTATTTGATTTGTGGCAAATTGTTTATAGTATTATTTTATAATCTTTTTTATCTTGTTCCTGTTGGAAATAACATCCCCTTTTAATCTGATTTCAGTAATTTGATGTTTAACTCTTTTCTCTTGATTATTTTACTTAGAAGTTAGTCAATTTTGGTGACATTTTCAAAGAAACATTTTTTCTCTTTTTTCCTCATTTTTTATTTTGTTTATCCATAACCTAATCTTAATTATTTCCTTCCTTTTGTTTGGTTTGGATGCCATTTTCTCTTCTTTTCTTACTTGTTTAGACAAAAAGATGAGTTTATTGATTTACAGTCTCTAGTGTTTTTAATATAGGCATTTACAGCTCTAAATGTCCCTCTGAGTGCTGCTTTCATTGTATCCCATAATGTCTGGTCTGTTATGTTTTTGTTTTCATTCTTCTGAAGCTATTTTATAATTTCCGTGTGATTTCTTCTTTGGCACATTGGCAATTTAAAAGTGTCTTAATTTCCATATATTTGAAAATTTACCAGATTTCCTTTTGTTATTGATTTTAGTTTTATTGCAGTGGCTTGAGAACATAGTGTTATATGATTTCAATCCCTGTAAATTTATTGAGGCTTGTTGTATAGCCTAAAACATGGTCTGTCATGGAGAATTTTCCATATACACTTGGGAAGAATGTGTATTTTTTTTTCCATTGTTGTGTAGAGTGCTCTGAAGTTGTTTGTTAGGTCTGACTGGTTTATAATATTGTCCAAGTCTTCTATTTTCTTTACAATATGCTATCTAGTTTTTGATCCATTATTGAAAGTGAGATATAATAGTCTAATATAATAGTATAATAATCTCCAACTATTTTCCCAAATTGCATATACCTTCTTTCAATTCTGTCAGTTATTATTTCATTTGGGGATTCTGTTGTAAAGTGCATAAAATTTACAGATATATTTTTTACCTTTTTGATAAATGTACTCTTTTATAGCTATAAAGTGTTATTATTTAATGAACATTTTTCTCTATTTTGTTTGATACTAGTATAGTCACTCCTGCTCTCTTTTGGTAACTTTTTGTATGGTATATATTTTCCATCCTTTTACTTGCAACCTATTTTGTCATTGAATCTAAAAGGAATGTCTTGTAGACAGCATATAGTTGGATCATTAAAAAATTATTCTGCTAATATCTGCTTTTACTTGCAGAGTTTAATCCATTTTCATTTAATGTAATTGTTTATGGGTAGGATTTACATCTTCAGTTTTGCTATTTGTTTTCTTATGTCTTATGCCATTTTTATTCCTCAATTTCTCAATTATTGCTTATTTTTGTCGTGTGTTAAATTTTTCTAGTTTACTATATTAATTTTCTTACTGTTCCTTTTACTGTATATTTTTGAGTGATATTCTTAGTGGTTCCCCTAGGAATTGCTAATAACACCTTAATTTATAACAATATTCAAATTAAAACAAACTTAATTTCAATCATAAGAAAAACTTTGCTGTTAAATAACTCCACACTCCTTTTATGTTGTCATTGTCACAGATTACATCCTTATACATTGTGTGTATATTCCCTTGTGCAGTTTTTTTATTAGATAGAGGAAAAAGTGGCATAAAAATCAATTAATATTGTCTTTATATTTACCTATATTGTTACCTTTACCATTGTTGTTTATTTATTCATGTCATTTTGAGTTACTGTCTAATGTCCTTTTATTTCAACCTGAAATTCCCCCTGTAATATTTCTTACAGGGCAGGTCCTTTAGTGACAAAGTCCCTCGGTTTTTATTTATCTGTGATTATGTTAATTTTCTTTTCATTTTTGAGGGATAGTTCTGCTGAGTATAGTATTCTTAGTTAACAGGTTTTTGTTAATTTGATATATTTCAGCACTGCCTTATGGCCTTCATAATTTCTAATGAGCAATTATCTCTTATAGTTATTGCAAGCTTCTTGTACATAAAGAGTCACTTCTTTCTTGCTGCTTCCAAGCTTTATTTTTTTTATCAACAGTTTGATTATGATGTGCCTTAGAGTGGATCTCTTTAAATTTCTTACTTGGAGTTAGTTAAGCTTCTTAGATGTATAAAGTAATATTTTTTCATCAAATTTAGAAATTTTTGACTATTATAACTTCAAATCATTTTTTCTTTTTTCTTTATGTTCCACGAACTAAATAATTTCAATTGATTTCTTATCAAGTTCACTGATGATTTTTCTTCCTGCTCAGATATGCTGTTGAATACCTCTAGTAAATTTTTCAAGTCAGTTATTGTACTATACAATTCCAGAGTTTCTATTTGGTTCTTTTTTGGTAATTTCAATGCATTTATTGATATTGTGTTTGGTGAGATACA
This sequence comes from Pongo pygmaeus, assembly GCF_028885625.2. Classification (NCBI taxonomy): domain Eukaryota; kingdom Metazoa; phylum Chordata; class Mammalia; order Primates; family Hominidae; genus Pongo; species Pongo pygmaeus. Next base: position 136,865,543 of record NC_072382.2, on the reverse strand, counting down.
ATTATCATTTCCTTTAATTCTTTGAATATACTTAAAATCAGTGATGTAAGGTTTTAGACTAGTAAGTTCAATGTCTGGACTTCCTCTGGATCACTTTCTATCTATTCCATTTTCCCTGCCATACTTTTTTGTTTCTTTGCATGCCTCGTGGTTTGGTTCTTTTGTTGAAAACTAGACATTTTATGTTATACAGTATGGCAACTCTGCAATTCAGTTTCTTCTCCCTCAGAAGAGTTTGTGGCTATTGCTGCTTGTTGTAATTATTGTTTATTTAGTATCTTTTCTGAACAAATTCTGTGCAGTCTGTATTATTTATTGTGTTCAGCCACTGAAACCTCTATTCAATTTAGTTGTCAGGTAATGATTGTACAGATATTTCTTTAGTTTCTTTCTTTTCTTTTTTTTTTTTTTTTTTTTTTTTTTGATACAGAGCCTTGCTCTGTCACCCAGGCTGGAGTACAATGGTGCAATCTCAGCTCACAGCAACCACTGCCTCCTTAGTTCAAGTGATTCTCCTGCCTCAGCCTCCTGAGTGGCTGGTATTACAGGTGCACGCCTCCACACCGAGCTAATTTTTGTATTTTTAGTAGAGACAGGGTTTCACCATGTTGGTTAGGCTAGTCTTGAACTCCTGACCTCATGATCCACTCATTTCAGCCTCCCGAAGTGCTGGGATTACAGGCATGAGCTGTCACACCCGGCCAGGTATTTCTTTAAACACTTGAGACCAATAAATATTCCAGTCTTTGCTGAGGGAATTTTGCATGTGTGTTAAGGCATGTCTTCAATGGTTTAAAAATCTATCTTAGCCTTACTTTGTGCTTGAACAGAGCCTCAAACTCAGCCAAAAGTGAGAGCTTAGGGCTTTCTCCGATACTTTCCTGAGCATGTGCATAGCTCTACATGTATTTATAAATGTCTATATTCCCATGAATATGTCTGATATTTTTAAAGTCTCTGTGAACATCTCACTCTTCAGCAGTTTCTTTTAAGCTTTCTGGTTAATATATGTTATTTGATCCAACTGTTATCCACCATATCTGGCAAACACAACATTTAAAACACTTGCCTATAAATTTTTTTTTTCAAATTCCCTCTCAACCACTCTTTTTGTAGATGTTTTTAACAGTGCATGAGATCTAAGGTTACATAAAGCACATGTACCCTAAAACTTAAAGTATAATAATAAGAAGAAGAAGAAGAAGAAGGAAAAAAAAAAAGAAAATCCTTTCCAGTCCAGTTTTCTAGGGAACCACCAGAGAGGTCAAATAATTGCAATTCTTTGGGAATTAGGATCTAACTCCACTCTGCTCCTTTTTGTGAGAGAAATGCTGTTATTTTTCAAGACTACGACTTCACTGCAGAAGGGAGGGTGCCTCTATGGCAAGTTGAAACACAAACGTGCAGTTCTTGTGGAGATCTAGCCTTTTTTTAATGCACGCTCCTAACATTCTTTAAGCCTTTGGTTAATTTCCTATGTTTTGAAAAAGTTGACACTGAATCTGACAATTCTTTTCAGATTTCTATTGCTTTTATGGAGGGGGAGATTTTCAGAGGCTCTTACTTCATTAATTTTACTAATAAAACTTCACCCTGGTTATTTTAATGTAGAGAATGTAATTTAAAAACTCAATATGCCATATTTAATTGCTTTTAGCAGTTCTGTGATATATAGAGTTGTTCTACATGGGAAGATACTGAGACAGGATACCAGAAAAAATATTAAAATAAAAGTATTGTTATATAAGAGTTGCTTAAAATGCTAAAAGATTATTGATAAGAGGATCTTATCAATGATAAGATGTTTGTGCTTAAGATCAGTGGAGTCCAACATGTTCAGTGATGTAGAAGTAGATAGACTAAAATTTCACATGGCCCCATTAACTGGAGGGTTTAATATTTACCCAAAGCTGAGAAGTGGGTAAGACAGGAAGAACGAGGTGATCTTGGAAAGGGGACACCATGAGGACCAGATTTATTCTCTCAGGAGGACAATGGTCTCTCCTCTTTCATCACTAATCAATGTTCCAGTGGCACCCCAAATAATAGCCTCATTGAGTCCCTCATGATTTCACCATCCCCACTCCTTGGGATGCAGGCACGTGTCACTTTCCCTCCCAGGCCTAAGTGGTGTGCCAGCTTGGTTTCACTTCTCAGACCAATACTTGCCTTAGGGGATGACAAGAGCTGAGGTTCTGTATCCACAGGGACTCAGTAAGTGAAGAATGGAGTCAGTCCAAGAGGCAGAATGACCACTGTGATTCGGGAGATGGAGTCAGCCTTAAATTTAATATGCAGATTCATTGAACAGCTATTGGAGGACTGGCAAAGGAAAAGGGAACACTGAAATAGCAAAAAAAAAAAACTCAAGTTTTTTTTCTCTATTAGGAATATGACTACTTCTTGAGATCCTCATAAACATTCAATGAGATAGCATGTAAAGTATTCAGCAATGAGATATCTCAAAAAGATTTACCAATGAAAGACTGTTTACTCTCTTCTTACCACCCATCATGAATAAATTGCTATAAATGTATTACCAATTGTAAATATGCATTCTAAATTTGAAGCTGCTATAATGACTACTGATCCTTTTATCTTTTCTAATGTCATGTGTATATTTTCTTTAGTCATATGACTAGACATTTTTGCATATTTAATTTTATTTTGCTATACCCCAACCCCCTCCTTATCCATGAAAAATATCTTCCTAGACTCCAGTGAATAGCTGAAATTGTGGATAGTACCAAACTCTATACATATATTTTGTTTTTTCTTATATATTCATACCTATGATAAATTTTAATTTATAAATTAGGTACAGTAAGAGATAAACCATAACAACTAATAATAAAATAGAACAATTATGATAATATTTTATAACAAACCTTACATAAATATGGTCTTTCTTCACAAATATATTATCGTACTTAACTCATCTTTCTTCTTGGGAGCTGTCAATCTGATAACCTAGACTGCTGCTATGAAGAGTAAATATGCTGGACAAGGAATGATTCATGTTCCATGTGGGACAGAGCAGGACAGCATGAGATTTTATCATGCTACCAGAAAGGCATGCAGTTTAGAACTTGTAAATTGTTTATCTCTAGAATTTTCTATTTAATATTTTTGGATCTTGTTGACCACAGGTAACTGAAATCACAGAAGGAAAAACCTCAAGTACAGAGAACTACTGCATTAGGTTTGGCTTAAATCGAACTCCATTTACTGTTGAGTTGGGCAGTTGGGAGAGGGAGTGGGTGTCCATCTGGGAATGCGTTCTCTCAGATCAGGACCATGAGTGGAACTGTGTGACGCTTGGTTCATGTTTATTATGCTTAGAAATGTCTTCGAAGCTCAACATAGGAATAATGTCAACTCTAACTGCAGCAGTAATTAATACTTCTTCTCTTTTTGTTGGTATTAACTTTATTACTTATTTTATGGTATTGGCCTTATCGCAAATGTTTTTGTTATAAGACAGATCTCATCCTTTTTTGGGGTTTAGGAGGTGGGAACAGTAGAACATGAAGATACATAGTAAGTCCCACACAATAGTTAATAATAAGTCACCAACAGGATTATTCCTAACTCCAGCCCTCCAAATGCTGGGGCATTGATGTATGTGTGCATGAATGGCATCAGACTAGACACAGACTGGCACAGAGCCTGCCAAGGTGAAGACAATGCACCTTATAAAACAGTTACAGTAACATCTATTGCATACATGAAAACCATTTGCAGCAGATTAAATACCCTTAAGAAAGGAGGCTACTAGACAAACAACCTCAACACCAAAGCAGGGTTTGGTTGGCATCTGACAGCGCTGTGGACAGTGATCAGATGTGACTCAGCGGCTCTCCTCAGATCTGACAGCGCTGCAGACAGTGGCCAGATGTGACCCAGTGGCTCTCCTCGGATCTGACAGCGCTGTGGACAGTGGCCAGATGTGGCCCAGCGGTTCTCCTCTGATCTGACAACGCTGCAGACAGTGGCCAGATGTGGCTCCAGCAATCTGACAGCGCTGCGGACAGTGGCCAGATGTGGCCCAGCGGCTCTCCTCGGGCTATTTCTTCCAGGAGCATGAGCTTCTTCTCTATTTCGGTGAGATTCTCTGCCTGAGATGGATGTTCTGAGGAGCATTCAGAAATTGTTTTTTCTGAATTTCTAAAACACGAACTATTAGAAAAGGACAAAAAAAAATCTACAGACTGTGGGAAAAGTTAGTGTCAAACAAATACAAAAAGGAAAAGTTGAGAACAGCAAAGGGTGGCTGTGTTATTCGGAAGTGACAGAGTTGAAAAATGATGCATTGATAAAGAGACAAAAAAAAATCCTGAGGAGGAGGAGCAGGGGGAGAAGGAGAAGGAGGAGAAGGAAGCTTAAATAACCGTTCTTGGTTCGATATGGATTTACGTTTCTTCTTCATTGGGTTTGTTTATTGCAGCATTTCTGCCATGGTGAACTAAGTCCTGTCCATTTTTCCCTCAGTTTCTTCTTATCCAGAGACCCTGGAGTCTTTGCCCAGGGGCCACTGCCTGGTGATGAAAGTCATGTTGTTCAGCTTCCATAAACAACCTCCACTCTCATGATTAGCGTTGGAAAATCAGCTGAATCTTAGCCTTTAGCTTCACAGTGTATGTCTGTCTGTCTGTCTGTTTTATTTTTACAAAAAGCGGGGAAAAATTAAATACTTAAAAATAACAATTGAGTAATTTCAACAAAAGATTGTGATCAGATCAGGCTCTTGGGGAATACAGAATCAGGGCCTCTCCCTATTCTTCTCACCACTAGTTGGTGCCATGCAAAGTATCTTATACTTTAATTGTCTGAGTATTTAAATCTACCCACTAAGCATATTTCTTTGTTTCTATAAAATGAAATGAGCAGATTTATAGACAGATGTACGAGTTTGTCTCAGGGTCTAGAAATCTTTTTTTCTTTCTCTCTTCCACCTAGGTCCAAGTCTATAATTTAAGTTTTAAACTTTCTAAATAAAAAGTTGATTTTAAATTTAGCATTAGCAGAAGGTCAGCAGCAATTGGTAGTGTTGGCTTGATGCTGGGGGAGAGGTAAAGGGGAAGGTGGCGTTGGTGTGACAAAAGTGGTGAAGGGATGGGGTGGGAGGCTGTGTGGGTGACAGGAAGGTGAGGAGGGAGGAAGCCTGTGCCTTCTGTTGGCAAGATCTGCTGTTCTTAAAACATCACTTTGAGTTATTGAATGTGTTAGTCCATTCAGGCTTCCATACCAGAATACCATAGACTGAGTGGCTTACAAACAACAGAAATGCATTTCTCACAGTTATGAAGACTGGAAGTCCAAAATCCAGGTGCCGAGAGCTCAGTGTCTGGTGACGGCTTACTTCCTGGTTTATAGGCAGCTGTCTTGTCACTGTGTCCCCACATGGAGGGTGAGAGAGCTCTCTGGGGTCTCTTCTAGGAGGGCACTTATCCCATTCATGAAGGCCTCACCTTTATGATCTAATCACCTCCCAAAGGCCCCACCTCCAAATACCATCACCTTAGGTGTTAGGAGTTCAACATGTGCATCTTGAAGAGACATAAACCATCATTCTGCAGCCTCCAGCTCCTGGCCTAGAGTGCTTCTAACATGCAAAATACACTCATTACATCTCAGTAGCCCCAAAAGTCTCAACCCCATCAGTGTCAACTCTAAATCTCAAATCGGAAGTCTCATATAAATATCGTCTAAATTAGATATGGCTAAGACTCAAGGTAAAAGTCATCTTGAAACAAATTTCTCTCTAGGCAGGAATCTGTGAAACTAAATGTGATGTGCTTCCAGAGTAGAGTAGTGCTGCAAGCATAGGACAGACATTTCTCCCAGAGAGAGAAATAGGAAAGAAGAAAGGAGTAATGGATCTTAGGCAAGTCCAAACCACAAGGCAAACTCCCTGGAATGAAGAGCGTTGAACCCGATTTCCTTTGGCTCAATGCTCTGCCTTCCAGGCCCACTGGGACGTGCAGCTCATTTGCGGGGCCTACTGGGTTCAGCAGCGTTTGTTCATTCCTTCCCAGGTTGGGATTTTCACACTGGAATCTTGGAAGGAAACAAACTTTCAATCTACATCACTGGATTATCTGTGAAGCTGCGCATACTGTTTCTTAAATGTCTATTCACTCATAGACAACTTTGTATTTTATGTCTGGCTGCTGCAATTTTATCATTTACTAATTTCTTTCTCCAGGAAAACCACAGTACATAGGGGGTTCATAGATTCTAGGCTCTAGTGCTGACTTGATCACAGGTTTCTGTCTTTTGCCCTCTGCATACCTAGGTTATGCTGTACAATTGGAAGCATTGTACTGATCTCTTCCTACCACACTGAATATCGCATGATATCCTGAGAGTGATCTAGATGAAGTTGTGCCAACAACCTGACCTGCCGTACCCCACGCTTCCCAGTGCAGCAGAGCCCTGACCTCACTCTCACATGCCTTATGTCCCTGGAATCAGGTAACAGCCACTGCCAGGCAGTCATCGCAGAGTTAAAGTTCCACGTATTGAAACCAGATTTCCACAGCTTTATTCACTAGCTTGAAGCTGTAGCTGAAACATTGTATCTGCTTTTAAAGCAGAAAGAAAAGCATATAGGAGCAGAAACGTCAATCCTTTCTTATAATAGGCAAAGCAGAACATTTCCTGAAGCCTTTATAAAATCCTATTTACATTCCAGAACTGCATCAGATGTCCACACTTAGGGGCCGAAGAAGTAGAATTCCAGGAGTCATAATGAAATATTCAAGTTGGTAATTTTATGTAGATTTTAAAACAGCAATCTGCATCTCTCACCTCACTTCCACACTAGACTGGAATTCCGCGTTCTGTCTCTGACACCCTCCAGCCACAGCTCCCACTGTTGTACGAGGCCTCCTAGCTCCATCCCAGCCATCGGTTACCTCTGCGGGTGGAGGAGATGGGGAGGAAGGTCTGCAGCTGAGAAGTTGAGACTCAGTGAGAGAAGAGACCTGTGCTTCCTCCTGGGTGGACTGGGGCTGCGTTCACAAGCTGGTCAGGTCTGAGCTCCAAGGCCATGTTCTGCCCACAGGCCATCTTCTGGGTCGGGGAGCAGCAGGGAGGGCCCCGCTGGAGCAGCCGGGCCCAGCTACACTCAGCTTTGCCCACCAGTCAAGCCCAGCCTCACAGAAGCAGGTTCAGTAAGCCCCCCATGCTTCCCCAGGGAAAGGGCTGAGTTTCATTTATGGAGGGCGATGGTTCCTCACGGGAGTGGGCAGACTCTGGAAGCCTCTGAGGGGTGAAATTCTGCAGCCTGGGAAGGCTGAGAGGCAGGAGGGTTGAGGAAATGGGGCACGGCCGACCCCTAACTTCCACAGGTTTCCTGCTGGTCGGGGTTAGGTGGAAGGGGGAGCTGGCTGGCTCTGAGGGGCATGGACCTGAGCTTCCTGCGGACAGGGGCCTTGGGGTAGGTGGTGTCCAGCAACTCACCTTGGTATGGTCACCTGAAGAAACCACTTCAGGGCATAAATACTTCTCTGAAGCTGCTCGAGAGTATGGTCAGGCATCTGCTCTGCCGTCTGTGAGACAGCTTATGCCCTGCCCTGTCTTTCGGGAAAGTGAGAGGTGGCCCCATGGATAGAGCAGGGGAAACAAAGTGTTGTTGGAGACTCCGGACTGTGTGTGCTCACGACGCAACACCCGGGAAGGCTTAACTGCTGGAGGGGCGGCCTCTGGTGACAGCCAGCATGGCTCCAAGCTGACATCTTGCCTTCCTAAGTTCCGGCTCCACTGCCACCTGCCAGCTCCCACAGCCAGGCCAGTGGACGGGCAAGATCGGTGGGCTCTGAGCACCCACTGCGAGGGGAGTCCTCTGCCAAGGACCCCTGGTTCTTAGCAGGTGCTTGGAGAGAGGGTGTTTGCAGGGATTTGGTTAGCTGTTGATAGGAATTTGGGGAAGGGGAGGAACAGGAGGCTCTGAAGCCATGTGGCCCCTGCTTATATCCTCCCCAGCAGTAAAGAGAGAGTATAAGGAGCCTGTCTCCATCTGCTGCACCTCCTGCTCTCTGCCCACCTAGAGGTCCCCGGGCCACTCTGCACAGCCAGGCAGGAGGAAGGACTCCAGCTGTATCGTGTGCATTGGCAGAGGGACAGTGCCGCAGTGGGGGTGGGGTGCTCACCCTCCCTGGAAACTCAAATCGCTTCATGCTCGGGGCCTTTGCTGCTCCTCCTCCTCTGCCCGTGGGGCTTCTTAGTCTCCAGAGACCTAAGTTCATAGAGCTGGGCAAGATTGAGATCAGGGGACACCTAACCCAGCCAACTTGTCTCAGAGTTTCCAAGAAGACCCCCATGCAGGGGCAAGGGTACGGAATGTAAACTGAGTCACCATGGGGGATGCAGATCTGTGCTGCTGACATAAGCTGTGTATCTTCAGGGACGCGTTGACTCTGGGAGGGAGGCAGCTCTGGTGGACCTGCGATGCTGTGCAGCCAGGGCCTGTGGGAGATCACGTAGCGTTATTAAACATGTTGATAAATTCAGTCACACACGAGAGGAAACCGTCTGTGAATTGCAGCATTTCAGGAATCTGCTTCACAAACCTAACCTGGGCATAACAGAGTGGCAGCCTCCTGGAGTAGAACTGCGATCAAACAGAAAGCCATAGAAGCTCCCTTGGTGTAATGGTGATTGCCTCTTGCGAGGATCAGTGCATTTCCATTCCAAAAATTCTGGGTGACACACTCCGTGTGCCTCAGACCAGGGCACTGATGATGGGCCTCAGAGGATTGCAGTTCGGAGCAAGCCAGTCCGGGAGAAGGGGCTGGTGCCTGAGAACATGAGGATCTGCACACATGGTCACGTTGGGAGTGACTGAGAAGCCTCTCTCATTAGAACCGCATGATGCAACTGCACAGAGACACAGTGACCTTGTTCCACTTAAAAATCCAAGTGAACATCAAGGTCTGATGAAATCTTTCATCAGAAAATAACTTGCTTTGGTCTGCTGAGACCTAGAGGGGAGAGAGGATTTAGAATTCTTGGACCTTTCTGTGTCTTTGTAGATTGTTAATGCATTTATTAAGCCATTTCTAAGTGTGTCTATTGCTGGTGAGTGTTTCAACCTCGAATATCACTAAAATTCATTTTCTCTGCTTCAAGCCAGTGTTGAGGGGGAAATGCATATTCTGTGCCTTGCATGGTGAGCTTCTCTCCACCCCTCATTTTCTCTCCTCTTCTCCCTTCACCTCTGCCCATCAATGACTTTTCTTTCTCCCTCCCATCCTGCCCCGCTCTCCTCCTACCCTTGGTCTCTAATTACTTTCCCGCCCACACCCTCTCCACCCTCTTCTCTCTAAACAGATAGGAAACAGGGTCCTGGTGCTGTGTTTCTTCTCCACTCTGCGCCTCTGTGCTGTAGGTGAGGGAGAAGAGTCCAAGACAGTGTTTGAAATGCTCGAAGGGTAAGAGGAGGTTAGAGAAGAATATCAAGAGAGTTGCTCTATCAAAATACCGGACTCTGCAGGTTGGCAGATGCCCATCTCTGCAGGACAGTAGCTGATTGTATCTGAAGGGGCAAGAGCAAGTGAGCTTTAGCTCACACCCATCACGGTCAGCAAACAGGGTCTCAGGCAGCATAAAGGAGGAGCTTCATTCTTGTCATTTTTAAGCTGATATCAAGCGATTTATCTTCATGCCTGATAACAACACCTCCTGCAGCTACTTTGACCTTCAGCCATCTTCTGCCCTGGCCAAGTTTATGGTGAGGCCACTGATCTCTGGCACCTGGCACACAGGTGGCTCAGCTCTCTCACTGCACCCAATTATTTTCACCAGAAAACAAGGAAAACACCACGTGGATTCCCTCGGGATGAGATCAGGTGCACACTGCCTGCTCAATGGGTCCACCACCCACCACAGACTCCAGCCCAGTGTCGCAGCCGGCGGGGCGGCACCCACCGTTCTCCCACTCCAGACCCGATTTCACATCCACATGGAGCCTCGGTCAGGCGGTCTTCGGTCCCATAAAGGGAAGTAGAGACACAGATGGGTCACATGGCTACAAGAAGCTTCCAAACTGATGAGGATCAGGATCCTAGGGAGTTGCCAATTCCACTGCTCTGGAGCTGTGCAGGCTCCAGCAGAGGCTGTTACCAAATCCAGCAACCACAGATTTACACACCGTGGGATCTCCAGCAAGTAAGCGCACACGCTCTCAACACTTCAAGCCAAAAAAGGGAGGACAAGCACAGGAACACCGCCAGGCTCCCTGCAAACATAACGGGCCAGCCCTGAAGACCCCAGGAAGCGAAGTCTTCTTACGTTTTCAGAATTCAGGGCCATAAAGATGCCTGATGTAAACCCTCTTACGTACAGGTGAGGAAGTTGGGCTCAGAGAGGTACAGCAATTTGCCCAAATTTACACGGGGAATTAGGGCCTGTGATGGCATCAGAAACTCAATCACATAAACATTGGGTCATGGCTGCCTCTGCCGCACTCTGTGGGTGTCTCTATAGTGGAGATGGTATTGAGTTGTTCACTCAGGTCTTACTGAGCATGTGTGGAATACCAGAAACTCAGGCATTTCAGTGATGAGCAAATCAGTCTCTTCCCTCATGGAGCACAGTGTGTAGGACACACACTGTAAGCAAGTGAACGCTCACTCACTCAGTGAACGATGGACCCACTGTCCACTACCGAGGCCCCATGGAGACCAGCACAGGAGCAGTGCCTGGGTCCAAGGAGCCTCCTTCCATCAGGGGGTCTACGGGAGGAGTAGCCAGGCCAGGACTGGCAGGGAGAGCACCCCAGCAGGGGAGGGCCTGTGTGGAAACTACGGGGCAGAGGAAGACTTTGAGCAGCTAAAGGGGTCAGTGTGGAGGGACTGGGCAGTGCAGGGTGTGGTATCAGGGGAACCTGGGGGGCAAGCAGGGGCCATGGCTCCCAGGAGCTTCTGGAACAGGTGAAGAAGTTTGAATTAAATACAAAATGCCACAGGATGCTACTGATGAATCATAAGCAGAAACAATGTTATATAACATATGTTCTTAAAGATCACATGTTTGTATGTGACTGTATGTGCATGAGTGTGTGAGTGTGTGATTGTGTGCATGTGTGAGTGTGTGGCCATGGGTGTGGAAGTGAGTATGAGTGTATGCCGTGCTGTGTATGTGTGTGGTAGTGTGCATGTGAATGAGTGTGTGTGAGTGTGTGATTGTGTGCAGGTGGAATAGAGTGGAGGGAAGCAGGAATGTGAGCAGGGTGTGTATCGGGCAGGCTGACACTGACTGTGGTCACATCTAGACGAGAGGTGTCTGTGGCTGAGAGTCAGATGGTTGCCATAAACAAAGAGGTAAGGAGAGATTCAAGGTATACTTTGAAAGTGAAATGGTCAAGGCTGAGAGATATGTTTAAACTGAGTGATAAGACAAAGGGTGGTGTGAATGGTAAGTCCTACATTTATGGACTCAAGCAACTGGTTGGGTAGTGGTGCCGTTTACTAAGATAAACAAGACTTCAGTGAGAACAGGCTGGTGAGAGAAGGCGGCATTTGGGACACCTTCTCTGGGGGTGCCTGTGAGCTCTTTGAGAGGGTCTGCAGGGTGGGCCATCTGAAGAGGGTGGGTCTGGTCTGGAGGTGAGGCTCTGGGCACTGTTGGCAGGTGGATGATCCAGATGCCACAGCGGGAATGACATCACCCAGGGAAAGTCATGGTGTGGGATGTGGATTCAGGAATGACATCACCCAGGGAAAGGCATGGTGTGGGGTGTGGGTTATATGCTGTCCTCCTGTCCTGAAGAGGCCAAGCTTTTCCTTAGAGAGCCTGGTGCCCGCTTTGACTTCCCAACATAATTGTGTGTTATTTAAACACTGCCTCCATCTCCACTCTGGTGGTGATGCTACCCTGCCTCAAACCTCTGAACTGTAGCAGGTCAGGTGGCAGGTCAAGGAAAGGACCTGCCATTTCATTGAGGTAAAATTGACATTTACAACTCTATGTATTTAAAGTGTGCAGCATGATGTTTTATGTAGACATATATTGTGAAATGATTACCACAATCAAGCAAATTAACATATCCTTCACCTCACGGGTACTTGTGTGTGTGTGTGTGTGTGTGTGTGTGTGTAGTGAGAATACTTGAGATCAACTCTTTCCAAGTTCCAAGTGTCAAACACATTATTAACTAGAGTCCCCACGCTGTACACTAGGTCTCCAGAACTGACTCATCTTATACCTGCAAGTTTGTGTCCTTTGACCTTTGACCATCATCTCCCTGTTTCCCCTACCGCCAGCTCTTGGTGGCTTTCATTCTACTCTATTTCAATGATTCCAACTTTTCTAGATTCTACATATAAGTGAGATCATGTAGTATGTGATTTTCTGTGCTTGCTTTATTTGGTTTAACATAATGTCTTCTAGGTTTATCTATGTCATTGCGAATGGCAAGATTTTCTTCTTGTTAAGGCTGAAAGATATTTTAGTACGTGTGTCTGTGTGTGTGTGTGTGTGTGTGTATCACATATGCTGAATCCATTCATCTGCCAACCTATGGAATAAAAGACATCATTTTCCAACCATATATCTGAAAGGGGGTTAATATTTTAAATAAATGAGAAACTCATACAGCTTAGTAGCAAAATAATAAGAATAATAACCTGATTAAAAATGGGCAAAGGACCTGAATAGACATTTTTCCAAAGAAGACATACAAATGGGCAACAGGTATATGAAAAAGTCCTCAACTAATCATCAGGGAAATGCAAATTAAAACCGCAAACAGTTATCACCCTCGCACCTGTTAGGATGGCAATTATGAAAAAGTCCAAAGGTAACCTGTGCTGGTGAGGATGCAGAGAAGAGTGAACCCTTATACACTATGGGTGGGAATGTAAATTAGTAGAGCCAGGATGAAAACAGCCTGAAGGTTCCTGAGGAAATGACAAACAGAGCTTCGATATGATCCAGCAGGTCTCACTTCTGGGGACGAACCTACAGGAAAGGAGGTCAGTGGGTAGAAGAGCTGCCTGCCCTCCCATGTCCACTGCAGCACTGCTCACCGTAGCCAAGACAGGGAAACAACCCAAGTGTCCCTCAGCAGAGGTCATTTGTTTTTAAAGTTAATAGGCCACACCTGGCCACAACATTGTTTTACTTTAAAAAAAAAAAAACCACCTTCTAGGGCAGGTGAAATCTGGGTGTACTCACATCTCACATTGGCACAGAGTGCTCCACTGCAGAACGTGTGAACTCGGCAGCTCAGGACAACCCACAATTATTCTATGAAAATGGCTGACCGAATAACTATACATTTAAGCAAGTCTCAGCCCCACTGTGTCTCAACCCCTACTGCCTGTGCTGTCGTTAAGAGGAACTGTCCTAAGTCACTCTACCCCGTTTTGCCCAGAACCCTCCTGGTGACAGGCAGCCTCAGTGCTTTCTTCCTCGCTTTCTTCCCTTACAGAGTTCAAATCTCACGTCTTTAGGTTTGTTCAGAACTAACCAGCAAAACTGCACCCAACTGTTTTCCTAACATCTTCCACGTGCAGCAATATGTATCACAAGGAAAGAGATTCCTGAATGTACAACCGAGTCACACCATGTACAAAGCTGCACACCCTAAAATCTGCCCGCTCCCTGTAGTAGCTGCTCCTGCAGCTCTCGCTGTGGGCTCGCATGGCCACTTCAACTGTCTAAACAGAAATATTTGCATCCCCAGTTCCACTCCTTTAGCTCCTGCACAGTGAGAAAGAAACAGTGAGTCAAACATGAAATCCATTAATATATTAATTCAGCTCAACAAGCAAAACCCATGAGCACCCAGCTCAGCAGAGCCTACCAGGCATGACTAATCAGATCCCTAGCTGAAGCGACGCTCTCTTCCTCGGTCCTCTCTGGAAGTGTGCTGGTTATGCAGCTTCTTCCTCCGAGCTCAGGAGACTCCGAAAAATGCAGTTTAAAGGGATGTAAATTAGGAAAATGTAAATACCCCTGGCTCCCTCACACAGGACTAGGTTTCGTGGTGGGGGAAGTTGCTTTACCTCATCGAGTCTTGGTTTTCTCATCAGTGATGACTTGCAGTATTTTGTGTGAAGTCCCAGGGCCCTGGCCCCACTACAAGGAGCTCGAATTTAGCAGGTCTGCAGTGGGCCTGGGCAGCTGTAGGTTTAAAAGTTGCACAGTGACTGTGATGCTACCCAGCTGAATGGCATCAGCTTAGCTCATGGCTTCTCAGATGCGAGGTGCAGACTCCGATTCAATATCTTTAATGTAGGCTCTGAGGTTCTACATTTCTAACAAGCTCCTGGAGGGGCCAGTGCTGCTGGCACGTGGACAACTCTTTGAGTACCCAGGTTCCAGGTCTGTGGCTCCCGGTCTTGGCTGCACTTCAGATTGGGCCAGTCCCTCCTGACTGGATAAAATCTTATGGGACTGTTGGTCAGGAATCCCTACCCTAGCCAAGCTGCAGCAGTGTGACTCAAGCTGGCTGATTATCTGGATCCTCTGTGAAAGTTGATCCTGGTGCTCAGTGACTCAAAGACTGTGGAAAGTCAGAGTTCATGAATCCAGATTACAATGACGTGTGAGACTGTTCCTGGTCCCCAAGATTCAATTCCCAGAGCTATTATGGCTTATTAGGTACAGGTGCAATTTTCCTTTTGTAAGATGCTCCATATTATTCCAAATATGGCCTTTTTTATTTGTGGAAAAGTATCTTTTTGCCACTGACAATTAAAGAAACATAACTGATATTTCTGTAAGATGTAACATCCCATAATTCTGCTCTCCCTGCATCAACCTGCATGTTAGGGTTATCTTCCTTATGGGGAAGAGGTGATAGCAACCACCTGCCTGGCCCCACACCTCCACCCTCACCTGAAACCCCAGGCCTGGAGAACACACTTGTCACCTCCCCTGCCTTGTGTTTGAGTTTGTCGCTCCATAAAGAAGCACTCTAAGGCTGGGTGTTGATAAAATGACTCCACTGATGGAGGCAAAACTCCTGCCCAGCTGCCTCTCGCTTCTGGGAAGGACTGGCCATGGTCAAATTGTGAAGCAGCAAAGGCTTAAAGAAGGCCCTTTCTTCATTCTTTTCTTTCAGTTATTTGTTCAGTTTTCATCTCCAGCCTCCTCAGCATTTGTCTGATAGGAACCTATTGATGAAATGTGTCCCAAAACCCTTCACCAAAGAACAATTTATCCGTCTAGATCTTCAGTCCTGTCTGCTTTCTAATATGACCAATAGACAATCCAATTGTGTAGTCAGTATTGGCTATTGACATCAACAGCCAATAACAGCTTAATTACTCACTGTCCTGAGGCTGTGTGCTCTGATCCAGAGAAGGATTCTAGCAGTGGGTTTTAGGCACGTTTCCCAGTATCAGTCAGTGCCTGGGAGAAACTTAGGACTCTTATTGCTCTCCCCCTTGCTTTTCCACGTGGCCCATATAGACACTTTATTACTAATCAAGGGTGAGTTGGGTGGCAAGTAATAACACTGCCCATCCCACATGATTTTCTTACAATGTAAGCTTAACGCACCAGCTGTGGAATGATGATGTCTGTCCCCTCTCATTCAGTCCGGCTGGATCTTTGCGACTGCCCTGATTAACGGAGTACAATGAGAAGGACATGATTTTACTTCCAAGGCTAGCATGCAAAAGGTGATATGGCTTCAGCCTGGTTCTCTTGGGATGTTCACTCTTAGAAGAAATTTGAAGAAGCCGAAACAGCCACATGGAGAAGCCACACACAGATATTCTGGCTGGCAGCCCAGCAGAGGTCCCAGCCAACAGCTAACATCAACGGCCATGTGAAGAAGTGTGCCTGCAGGGGGTTTCAGACCCCAGCTGCCAAGCTGCCTCCAGCCTCCCGGTCTTCCAAGCTGAGGAAGCGGACAGTGTGGAGCAGAGATAAGCCACCCTACAGTGCTGTTCTCAGATCCCTGGCTCGCAGAACCCAAGAGCACTATAAAACACTTGCTATTTCTCATTGCCAAGTTTGGGGTTGCTTGTGGCATCAGGGACAGGAAATTCCAAGCTCTCGGGCAATGCTTAGTCATACTGTCCTGGGTTTGTTTTCAGAGAAAAGACATGACAGAGTGGCCCCTTTTCTCTCTTACCTCTCCAGTGACTGCAGCGAGAAGTGCCAAGGGCCAGGCAGGCTTTCTCTCTGAAAGTTCTCTCTTCCTAATACAGCAACCAGGCTTGGCTGGTTTTGTGCTGAGCACTGCAGACAAGCAGGGTCCCTTGTGCTGTGACTCTATTTCCTCCTGCTATTGTAGGAATTCTCTGGCCTGGTTGATGGAGTTAAGCTTAAGGTCTGGTTGTGAGTGCATAAAAAGGAATATACTGTCCAGCACTTGGTTCTAAGCTCTGAGCTGCCATACGCATATTCTCATAAATTCTCATGAAGAATTTCCCATTGAGTCCAACCTAGTTTAATGGAATTCTGTGTGGAGGCTTGGAACCAAAGCCCCAATTAATAATAAAATGTTACTTTGCTTTCCTTTGCGAGTTTAGCCTATGCATGTATTTTCCTCAGAGAGCCCACGGAGGAGAGAGAGGTGGCTAAAACAAGAAAAGATCTGTGGATGACTGCGTCTCCCGGGCAAAAGACCACTCTGATAGCTTCCATGAGAGCTCCCTGGGGCATCCATGGAGAAGATATTTTTGAGGGAGAAATCCCCAATGCTTCTTGAATCTTGCAGCCCACACAGGGATTTCCTACAAGCAAACCCAGCCTTGAGCTATAAAGATCTGATCACTTTCCTGGGTGAAGACAGCAGACTGACTCAGTTATTCTGTGGATAGGTGACTTGATCAATGAGTTGGTGAGAGTTCTAAGATGTGTCTTTCAGGCACATCTCAGATTTGTAAAATTATTATTTATTTATTTAATTAATTTTTTTTTTGAGATGGAGACTCACTCTGTCACCCAGGCTGGAGTGCAGTGGCACAATCTTGGCTCACTGCAACCTCCACCTCCCAGGTTCAAATGATTCTCCTGTCTCAGCCTCCTGAGTAGCTGGGATTACAGGCACCTGCCACCATGCCCGGCTAATCTTTGTATTTTTACTAGAGACAGGGTTTCACCATATTGGCTGGGCTGGTCTCCAACTCCTGACCTCAGGTGATCCACCTGCCTCAGCCTCCCAAATTGCTGGGATTATAGGCATGAACCACTGTGCCTGGCCTCAGATTTGTAAGATAATTTAAACAAGACTCAGTGTCTCTGCATCTCACATTGGTTGTATATTGCATTAAAATGGTGATAATTCTCCCCTAATCAAACTGTGCCCATATACTGGCAAGGACATTAATGTTATGAAGACAAGAAGTAGCTGAAAAATAAAGAGACAATAGCCACGAGACAGACCCAGAGGTCAGGTAGGGCAGGGTTGCCGTGAGGACACGGCTCATCCCACAGGGCCTGGGAACTTGTGGTCACAGCAGTGCAAGGTCCTGTTCTCTCCTCCACAGGGACAGACAGGCCACCAGCCTGACAGAGACAGCATTAGGGGGCAGCTGCCAGGAACAAGCAGGGATTGCACTAGAATTTCTCAAAACCTGTCTCACAGAATACAAGTTTTATTAAAAACTACTACATGAAGATTCTGTGTTCAAGTGAGTTTTGGAATGAGGAAGATCTGCAGCCAGCTTCACATGTAGATTTCTCCAGAGGATTTGGCCACAGACATTTAATTCTGGGAAACTTAAAGGAATGCTGATCATCTCAAGGTGTTAAAAATAAATTTCGCTGAATGGTGGAATTATAGTTAATTTGCATTTTTTCCTTTTGTTTATCTGTGAATCACATATTTTGCATAATGACTATATATTGCTTTTGTGGTGGAGAAAATATTTTAATGCAATGAAAACTCCGTTCTACCTGAGGTCAGGCAGATCTGCAGAACAGTGGACAGAGTGGGAAGGTGGGAATAGAGCGGTTCCTCCCTGCGGAGGAGGAGGGAAACCCAGGCTGGACCCAGGCAGGGTCTGAACCTCCAGTGAAGACATGAGGGACTGGGTTGGGCACAGCACAGTGCAGGGCCTGCTTGCTTTCCTCTCCTCACACCCTGCTTGTATATTCCATTTCCTTTCAGGACAAGGAGCTCCAAGCAGGAACGGTGCAGGAAGAGCTCAGGACGGATCTTGCCACCTCCATCTTAGTCAGAGGCTTTCCCTGAGCTCAGGAGCCAAGCTTCTCAGACCCATTCTTGCACACGGCAAATTTTTAATCCATTGCTAGGGGCCACTAATCCCACACTGAATTTAGAGAAACAAACAGGAATAGATGCTTTTTTAAATACTTACCAACATTCATAGTTCTTCTCTGATTTTGAAAAACATAATTAAAAATAAAACACTTGGGATCATGCAGCGAAGATACTTTATGGGAATATTTATTATGCAAATAACTAAATTAATTACATACATTTGCATCCTATTAAGCATTGAAAAGTAAAGCAGCTTTAATAGACTTAAATCTACTTTTACCAAAATGATCTTAGCTGGCAGGAAGAGTTAGGGAAAGATTAATTTGGATTGAGATTTTCCATCCTGCTTAGGAATTCTAAAGTTCTATAGAATGAAAGTTTTTCTTGACAATAATTTTTAAATCATAAAAATGAAAGAAATGTTATTAGAAGTCCTACAACTACACCACCAACTTCAATGTCCTAATGTAGTTATATCCATACTGCTTTTCCAATACCCTGCAAATATCGGTTAACTGCTTTTCCAATACCCTGCAAACATCGGTTAATGTAGTTATCCATACTGCTTTTCCAATACCCTGCAAACATCGGTTAACTGCTTTTCCAATACCCTGCAAACATCGGTTAACTGCTTTTCCAATACCCTGCAAACATCGGTTAATATAGTTATCCATACTGCTTTTCCAATACCCTGCAAACATTGGTTAACTGCTTTTCCAATACCCTGCAAACATCGGTTAATGTAGTTATCCATACTGCTTTTCCAATACCCTGCAAACATCGGTTATGGATTTATATAGGTTTTCTCTACTAAATTATGTCTTACAGACATTATTAAAACAGTATTTTTGCTAAAAATCTGTGAATTTTGTGTAAGAGTAAGGTCCCAAGATTTTCTAAAGTTTGAAAGACAGTCCTGCTCTGGAGTCATCCTCTGGGCTTGACGCGATGGTGCCCACTGAACACGTCCAGCCTGCTGGGGCTGGAGCTCCTGTCTCAGTCTAACCCTGCCCAGTAAGGAGCTGACTCAGCCCACACTGCTCAGGCGGCCCTGGGGCCCTCTGGGCTTGCAGGTATTCCTGCCCTCGGCGGGGGCCAGCCCAGGCTTCGGTGATGCGGTCTCCTCTCCAGAGGGCACTCTCGGGCCTCTCTCAGAACTTCTCCACCCCACGCACGCTGCTGCCCACACCGCCTTTCAGGGAAGCAGCGCAGATACCTCCCATCTTCTTTCCTACACCTCAGCTTTGCTCCCTTCCCCTTTTACTCTACACACCATGGCAATTTTCACCCCTTTTTGGACAAAAAGTTCCTGACAGGACTTAACCTCCCTGGCACTTAAAATCTGAACTCGAACCCACGTTATTTGCAACAGAAAGAAAAGTGCTTTTATCTGTCCTTTCAGATAAATTATTTATTTATGTTTTTCTTTATAGCACCACAGTTCGGATTTGCTGGATTTGGAGACAAAATCCAGGTTTGAATTGTGATTCTATTTCTTACCGCCCCGCGGCCTGGGGCAGCCAGGTCAGCTCTCTGAGCCCCGTGGTCTCCATTGCTGAATGAGAATGCCCACCTCCACTCAGAACCAGCCAGTGTGGTGCCAGCAACCCACCTAACACAGGCAAAGAGGATTTCTTAATGAAAACATTTTGTCTTGCACAAAACAATACTCAATTTAAGAAACAGCAAATGCAGAAAAGGAAAGAGAGAATTAGAAAACTATAGAAAGAGCTCAGTGCATGGCAAGAGTTTAATGAATATTAGTTCTTCCCATTTAGTCTTGCTTTCCAACCCAATAAGCGCGCTTCGAAAGACAGAGAAGAAAGAGGGATTACGGCAAAAGCAGTGATAAGAGTTTCTGGCATCTTCACAGATCAAGCATCTTGGTCTGCAAGCAGTTTTGTCTGAACAAAGGGTTAGGAGCCAAAGTTTGGAGTGGTGAGAGCCGTGGGGCCCATGTTAGGCTGAGGACAAGTGTGCATATGGGTGGCAGGTGGTTTTGCCCAGAATGAACTGGAGGGTGGTGACCCTGGATCTGGCAGTGAAGCGGCGGTGTCTGCTCAGCAGGAGCAGGAGGTGTGGAGCCACTTCGTCACACTCTCAGCTGCACGGCTTTGGGCCACAGCCTGTAGACGCTGGTGGAATCTGCTCAGAGCTTTGAGGAAAGGATTCCCAGAGCCAAGCTATGAATGGGACTAGGAAGTGAGCGACCAAGAACAGCTGCTCTTCACCTCCACGGGCAGGGTGGGGCGGGTTAGGGAGCTGAGATTTGCTAAAAGCCAGGCTGAAGGTGATGCAATGCCTGCACCATGGCCCGGAGCAGAACCACAGGTTCTTTTTGGTTTCTGTGTAACTCTTGCCAAATTTACAATAAACCCTGCGAATCTGCTGGAGCCTCTCTCTTTCTTTCCCAACTTTCCAATGACCTGTCTTGAAACTCCTTCCCTGATTCTCTGCTGCTCTTTTCCCTGTTCCTCCTGCTCCCTTTTTCTTTTCAGCTTCCTCTCCAACCATGTTCCTCTCTATTCTTTTTCTTTTTGCTACCCTGCATGGTGAATATTTGTTATTTTCCTGCTCAGCAGAACCTGCTCTCCCCACTCTTTGCCCATGAGTGGGTGAGCGGGGCTGACCTTAGCACCTGGTGATGTCACTTGAGAACCTAGTTGGCTGAGCCCAGACTTATTAAGTGGTCAAGTCAATAAACGCCCATTATCATGTTTAAGCGGCTTGTGGTTGGGTTTTCCTGCTTGGCACCAAGAGGCCTGAGTCATTTGCATCCTCGGGACCGGCCCCTGCCCCATCTCCAGCGTACACCTCACCCCATTCCCGCCCCTAAACTGCAGTCAGGCTGAGGTGCTGACAGGCTGCCCCCGTGCCACGCCACTGCCACCCCTCAGTAGGTCGCTGCCCTCCTGGCACTTCTTGGTGTCATGGTTTTCTGAGCCACAGTGCTATTCTAATTGTGAGGCAGTGGCATCTGCCTGGCTTCCTCGCCAGCCCCAGCCCCTGCCGTGGGGGGCTCTGCCTAAGCTCTGAGGGCAGGCGGGGCACCCTGCTCCTGGCACAAGCACTATTCCCACCTCACCTCTTCGTTGCTTCCAGCTTCCCCTTGCTTTGATCCCCTCCCCTTCTCCTGCTTCCTATTGGTCAACTCTTCTCCCAGGGCCTCCTAGGGCCTAGGTCTGAGCAGTGGAGACCTCCATGAGCAGGCAGAGGGCAGCCAGGCAGGCTCCATCCAGAAGCGAACAGGCCTGGACCAGATGCAGATTCTCCCAGGCTCTGCAGGGCCTGGCAGGGAAACTGCTGCTCCTGAGCTGCCTTCAGGGGAGTCCTCAGAATAAGGGGATCTATCAACAGGCAGAGCAGTGTTTACGAAGGCAGTTATGATCTCATCACTGTCCTCAAGGAGCTTCAGGTTCAGGAAGGAAAAACAAGCCACCTGCGAAGCAGAACTCTGTGATCACCTGACGAGCAGGGAGGAGCCCCCCCCAGATACCACAGAGACAGGGAGCACTGGGAGGGAGAAGCGGGGCCAGGCTGGGGAGACCTGCAGAATGGGGCGGGGCTTCCGGTTTCAATGCTTACTCGCTGAGTGGCCTTGGACAAGTTATTTCATCTGCCTCAGCCTTACTTTCCTCATCTGTAACATGAAAATGCCAAATATACCAGCACCTGGATTGCCACGAGGATGAGAGGGTTACAGTGCGTATGGTCCTGAAACAGTGGTGTCCCTGTAACCACCCCGCCGTTACCCAACCTCTGGTCTTCAAATTGACCCTATAAGGCAGGTATTTTTATGTTCGCTTTGCAGATGAGAAAACCAAAGCTCTGTGTAATGACACATCTGGGAAATGTGAGGCCAGGTTTCAAATCCAGGTGTGTCTGGGTCAAACCTGAGCGTTCCCTCCAGCCCTGCTGACCGCTCTCTGCATGTGATCTTGGCTGGGGTCAGTGTCTGGCAAGCACACTGTCTGGCTGGCTCAGGCCTTTTGCCCCAGCTGTGGCCTTCACCCCCAACTAATTAACTAACTGACAAGCTGTTTATAAAGCTGCACTCCTGGTGACGTTGTTGGTGGCCGTGATAATCATCCTGTTTTTCCACTTATTCAGCCACCTTCTGAAGGGTCTTTTTATGAGACCCTTTTATGGATTATCATTGTTCTGGGCAAATGCAAATGCAAATGAAGCCTCAAAGTGCTCGATGCTGTCTGCTGAAATGTGTTTTATAAGATAAGATAATACATTTTTTTCCACAAACCAAAATAAACTAGTGTAAATGACAATGGAACTAGAAAAGCTTTGCTCTTTATAAAAAGGGACGTGTGAGATTCTTTGAAACTGAATGCTGGCGGAGTCTGTACTCTATGACCCTGGCTGAAGAGATGCTGTTCTTTTAAGCGAGGGTTTTCTTTTTGGAAGAGGCTTTTTGAGCATGGAACAGCGAAGCCCAGGATGGGAACTGAGAAAGGTCACCGAAGTGTAGACACCCTGGCCTCAGTCTCTGGAGTTCAAAAAGGCTGCGGTCAATTGTTGGAATTTCTTTTCACATGAAGAAATCTACATTCTGTGTAAATAAATCACTTTAAAAATGTGTGTGTTGTCTTAGTTACACAGACATTTCTATAAAAGTACTTGTAATTGTGTCTAAAAGACTGAAACCATTTAAAAAACACCTTGAAAAATATTTTTCTCTGCCTGGTTCAGTGAACAGTTCCTACAGGCCCCTTTTCTCTCTCTATTGGAAAATAATAATCCCAGATTTTGTGCCAATCCGTCCACTAATCTAAACCATGGCTCTTCTGTGAGCCGCGCACTCATGCCCTTCCTCCCTTTAATCCCAGGCCCCTGCTGGGACGGCCGCGCTGCTCCTCCACCTTGGTGGTTGCAGCCCTGCCTGTGAGTCATTCTTCTGACTCCGCTGCACCCAGCCTGGTGGTTTACAATAAACTCCTCCATTCTCAGAGTCCAGGGAGGCAATGGGAGGAGAAGGGGTCTGCACAAAGAAGCCAGGCAAGAGGCTCATATGCTTGTATGTCATTAGATGAGAAACACACCCCCAAGCTGGGTGTGCAGAGTCCGAACCACATGCTGCTCTCTGTGTATACATGGAGAGTATCCTCAGCTTGCCAGAACCCTGACCCCACCCCCAGGCCCCACTGTGGAAGATCCATCCACGGACGATCATGGTCCAAACCAGCTCCTCACTTGAGCTTCCCTTCCCCGCACTCTTGTCAAATTGCACCAGGGTTCCCTATGAATCGCTGATGTTTCCCTAGCACTGATTACATGGTCTCCTGGAGGGAGAATAGGTTTAGGAAAGTACATCTTTAAAAATGTTCAGGATAGAAGTCCAGGCAGAAGACATTCATAAGGGGGTCACCAGCAACATAAATAAGCCAAAACAGTACTGGGACTCCCTAAACTGAGAGTGCTCTTTGGATATAGCTCTGGTTTTCAACAGGTGATGGCCAGGGTGCTGGCAGGCAGCAGCGAAGCTAGCACTCAGGCCTTCTTCCCCACGCCTGAAGCCCCCAAGACCACTTCCAGCCCCCACCTGATCATTACATAGGGGCCTTCTCTCAAATGATGTGCAGGCTGTGGGCAGTGGCATCATTGCCAGGCTCTTCAGCTGGCCTGTCCAGGTTTGGAATAGGAGGACTGGGATGGAGGTGAGCATTGCCCAGGCCCTTCAGCTGACCTGTCCAGGTTTGGGATAGGAGCACTGGGATGGAGGTGAGCATTGCCCAGGCCCTTCAGCTGACCTGTCCAGGTTTGGGATAGGAGGACTGGGATGGAGGTGAGCATTGCCCAGGCCCTTCAGCTGACCTGTCCAGGTTTGGTCTAGGAGGACCGAGATGGAGGTGAGCATTGCCCAGGTCCTTCAGCTGACCTGTCCAGGTTTGGACTAGGAGGACTGGGATGGAGGTGAGCATTGCCCAGGTCCTTCAGCTGACCTGTCCAGGTTTGGGATAGGAGAACTGGGATGGAGGTGAGCATTGCCCAGGTCCTTCAGCTGACCTGTCCAGGTTTGGGATAGGAGGACTGGGATGGAGGTGAGCATTGCCCAGGCCCTTCAGCTGACCTGTCCAGGTTTGGTCTAGGAGGACCGAGATGGAGGTGAGCATTGCCCAGGTCCTTCAGCTGACCTGTCCAGGTTTGGACTAGGAGGACTGGGATGGAGGTGAGCATTGCCCAGGTCCTTCAGCTGACCTGTCCAGGTTTGGGATAGGAGGACTGGGATGGAGGTGAGCATTGCACAGGCCCTTCAGCTGACCTGTCCAGGTTTGGGATAGGAGGACTGGGATGGAGGTGAGCATTGCACAGGCCCTTCAGCTGGCCTGTCCAGGTTTGGTATAGGAGGACTGGGATGGGGGTGAGCATTGCCCAGGCCCTTCAGCTGACCTGTCCAGGTTTGGGATAGGAGGACTGGGATGGAGGTGAGCATTGCACAGGCCCTTCAGCTGGCCTGTCCAGGTTTGG
Source organism: Pongo pygmaeus (assembly GCF_028885625.2). Classification (NCBI taxonomy): domain Eukaryota; kingdom Metazoa; phylum Chordata; class Mammalia; order Primates; family Hominidae; genus Pongo; species Pongo pygmaeus. The sequence goes on along the minus strand of NC_072382.2, from coordinate 136,840,870 downwards.
TATAGGAGGACTGGGATGGGGGTGAGCATTGCCCAGGCCCTTCAGCTGACCTGTCCAGGTTTGGGATAGGAGGACCGGGATGGAGGTGAGGAGAAGCTCAGGCAGAGTGGTGTTTTTCTTTGCACGTAGCACTGGGTGTGTTTGGCCCAGGAGAGGTGAACGTGGCCAGAGCAGAAACAAAACCAATCAGCAGTGCTCTACAGTGCTGGCTGAAATGCTCCACTATCCAGGAAATAAGCAGACTTTGGTCATTGGAGTAGAGACAGCTGCAGAGCGCAGTGAAGGGCTGTTTCCAGGGTTGCAATCAGAACAGAGCAGCTTTCCCCTAACCGAATGCCTGGCATCATCTCTGTATCCATGGCCCCACCCTCCAGGACAGCAGCAGAGAGGGGCCTACACATTCTCCTCCCGTAAGTGCTGCGACGTGGGGGTAGGGGACATGAGACTGCGTATTTTCCTTTTAACACTTTCTCTATTTGAATACCTCAGGAAGTAACACTATTTTCTCAGTTGAAGGATTGCTTAGAAGTCTAGGACTCCCCTTCACCTCACCTATGCCACCAAATCCCCTGCTGAAATAAAGTTCCAGGCTGTTTGGCCACTGCCTGTGGCCAGCTGTGTCCCTGGTCCCCCCTCCCACAGGGAGGCCTCTTTCCCTGCATTTGCGTCTCCCGCATCCCTATCAGTCAAAGGGGCCTCCCTGCTGGGGGCCATGAAGGTGTCAGGCAGGCCTTGACACAGAGCTCCGGGAGGAGAGGGACGGCTGAGAGGAAGGACCAGCGGGGCTTCCCCATTGCACTGTGCAGGGCTCTGCAGCCTCCTGCCCTGGGTGAAGAGCGCAAGCCACCTTCTCTTCTATGTTATTGGAGAAGGCAGAATGGAGGTGGGTTTCTAATATGGAATAAATAAGAGAAAGACAGGCAAAGAGTTTGGGAGTAAGTTTTTAAAAATTCCTTGGTAAATGACTGACTGTAAACATAAATCCCGCCATTCAGCTAGTGGGAAATAGTCCCAGCAAGAGCATGAGGGTCCCGGGGGCTCGGCTGCCGCCGACAGCACAGCAGTGTCACTGGACTTTGCTGCAGGTGAACAGGTGTTCAAATACCACCTCCGCTCACAGGTGCTGCCTGTCTGAATTTAGGCTCCAGGCGTCTCATCTTTTCAAGGGAAGGGATAATAACGTTCACCTGCATAGTGCTCTTTTGAACAAGAAACAAGATTACATATGCAAATATCTTAAGTGCTATTACTTTTAAACAAATGGAGTTTGTTAATTTTATTATTTCCACTTTTATTATTCCCCAAGTCATTATTTGAACACCTAGAATGGTGCTTGGCAAATAGTAGTCACACAATACATATTTGTAGAACAGATCTTTGAACAAATACATGGTAAAATGAATGAATGAATGAATGAATACCAAATTACTGTGAAAAACGTTCAGACCAAAGAAAAATTGGCTGAAAAAGAACCAGCTTCCCTTTCGTGTCTCTCCCAGCCCAGGCAAGTAGCCCACCGGGGGCGCTCCCTGAGCCTTCTGGAGGCAGAGCGGCCTGTTGGGAAAGGCCTCCGGGTGTCAGCGGGAACTTCCTGCTTTGCTGAGGGAGCAGAGGCCTGTGTGGGAAGGAAGATCGCAGCTGGTCCCCAGCCTCAAACAGCAGGAAGCAGGACAGAAGGAGCCCCTCGGTGTACTCTGCAGCCCCCAGTCAGGGAGAAGCAGCAGGAGAGAGAGCTGCTTCCTCTAACCAGGGGTGGTTCCTAACTCCAAGACATCCTGGACGTTGGTTCTGAACAATAATCATTGGAATTTGCTCTTTTCTGGAGCCATGAAACTATCCGGAATAAAGTAATCAGAGTGATCCCATGATGTGCTGGGGCAAACTAAGACTTCTCTTCAAAATAATGGTCAGTTTCCTACTGAATGCTACATGATAAGTGCAGTATGTTTGATTATGACATCAGTGAGTTTGCTCCTTAGAGGATATTTATGGGTGATACGTTGAAATTTATCTTTGACCATTTGTTTTGGCAGAAGGTGTCTCTCCAATATCCAAAATTTGGATGATCCACATTAAAACTAATATTATTGTGGCTAATTTTTATTAAATGTTATTAAAAATAAATCATATTGTATTTATTAAATATTTGTTAAATTTTATAGAATTTATTAAATTTTATTGATCACCACTAAAAGATACACATATATTTAATGTATATTAATATACAGTGGCTCATCTTCCTCCTGAGAAATCTAAAGTTGGTGGCCTCAATTATGACTGTTGTTTTGATTTGGTGGTTGTGTTGTTGTTATTATTAATATCATTCATTATCACCCTCTGAAGCATGCAGTCCTGGGCAAATGGGAAAGGCCCAGTGCCAGTTCATTGAGGGCTTGCAACTTTGAAGGAAGAAAAGAAAAAACAGCAGGAAGGGCCACTCTGCTCCTCCCACTCCACATACAGAGTGTCTGACTACAGCAGGCTCACTATAGGACTTTGCCAGAAGCAGCACCGTCTCTGCACTAAGTGCTTCATCTTCCCTTTCTCTGCATTTCTATGTGTGTATATGTGCATGTGTGTAAGGAAGACAGGTGTGTGGGGCTGTTGACCGTGAGATGCTCCGAAGAAAGGCCCTGTGTCGTACTGTATTCTCAACTTTTAATTATGTTCAGACATTTTGCAAAATCAAAGGCTAGAAAATATCATTTAAAGTAATCCAAGCTTGTCCAACCCACCTTATTTTGTGATTGTTGTTTTGTTTTAGGCTTTTAGCAGCCCGAAGCCATGGTTTTTAGTTTCTGTCTCTAGTGATAAGTGGAAAAGAGGGATGAGGAAGCGGTTTTACTGGCTCAACCAGAAAGAGGAATGAAGAACTCAAGACTGTATTTTGTCCCTTAGACACCCCTGTGAGCTCTTGCACAGACTGAGGCTTCAAAAACGGTCACTGTCGCTATTATTGTTAAGGATCTGATAGTTGAGGAGTTCTGCCCTTGACGAGGCCCTCACTGTGGAACACCTCCATCTCCCAGAGCCTCCTGACCCATCCTCATCCCCTTGCTCCAGATCCTGGAAGGAGAGGGATAAATGCAGAAGGCAATTCTGCTCCCATCCTAAGGATCCCCAGGATCTGGGGAGGGGGTATGACACTGACATTTGGGCCACAGTGAGTTCCTGTAGTTGCCTACAGTGGGGATATTAGGGTACATGCTGTGGTTTGGATATGGTTTGGTCCTGCCAAAACTCATGTTGAAATTTGATCCCCAGTGTGGCAGCATTGGGAGGTGGGGCCTAATGGGAGGTGTTTGGGTCATAAGGGTAGATCCCTCCTGAATAGGTAAATGTCCTTTTGTGGGGGTGATCTCTCACTCTTGCTTTCTCAGGAATAGATTGATTTTCACTGGAGTGGGTTGTTAAGAGCCTGCCTCCCTTGGTTTCTCCTGTTTCTTCTCTTGCCTTGTGATCTCTTTGCATACTTACTTGCCTTTTGCTTTCCACTAGCAGTTGAAGCCGTGTGAGGTCCTCACCAGATGGAGCTGTCAACTCTTGAACCTTCCAGCCACAAGAATTGTGAGCCAAATAAGCCTCTTCCTTTTATAAATTACCGAGCCTCAAGAACGCTGTTACAGCAACACAAAACTGATTAAGACAGTAGGTTAGCACAGAAAATAAGTCAATAGCAAAGAAGAATTTTCTGGGTGAAGGCCTGCTCCTCCCCGCCTCCATTCCACGCAAGACACACCTGCAGGACATCCTCCCAAGTGTAGCGGACAGACCTGGCCTGTGATTGGAAGGACTCGTTAGTTAACTCCTACAGAGGTTTCCATGGCCAGCTGGTGTCCCCACACCCATGATTTCAGATAAGAGCTCAATTGTTCCACTTTCCCCATCTTTCTCTTTATCCCTTTCTGGACCCTACTGCACTGGGCAGCCAGCCCAGCCCCAGGAGCCTGAAAAGGACCAAATGATTGACGGATCCATCTCATTTGTCTCAAGCAGAGCTCCCATCAGAGGCTGAGCTGGTCCTTGCGGCTTGCAGCGTGGCCTTTTCCATTTGCTGTGAACTGTGATGCCAGAGCACGGTGAGCCAGCCCAGCCCTGAACGCAGGTGGGCAATCTGGTTCTGATGCCATCTCTTGTCTTCACATCGTTTATCTGGTTAATCTAAGGCACAGTGTCAATGGGAAAGTAGGATAAACGCTTGACTTTTTTCCCTTTATTTATCAGTTTTCAAAAGTTTGAGTTAGTTCAATATCATCCTTAAATGGCCACTATGTCCTTTGGCATTTTTGTTTGTTTTTAAGGTTATTAAGCTGTCATGGATGTTAACATAGTTTATGTGCTTTAATCCACTGCAGTTGCTGGTGCTCAACTGTCTCATCTTTGTCCAGAGATCCTTCTTCAGGTTGGTGCCAGACCCCTTTTGATAAAACATTAATTACTGGTAGCTTTCTTCCCAGAGGATGAGGAGTGGAGTTAAATGTTCCCAGCTTGGTCTTTCTGGGACCAGCTTCCACCCAGGAGCCCAGTGAGAGTCACCTCATTAAAACAAAAGATGCTCCTATCACCCAGGAAATTTAAAATGGTTAGGAGCTCTGTGTCAGATATAGGGGGTAAAAGACAAAATGCTAGAACCAAAGATGTATCTTGCCCTCCATTGCTCAGAAAACTATCAGGATTTTAGGATTTCTGTGCCAGGAACTAGGGACAGAGATCAAATACATATTTCTTATTATATCATGATATCACACATCCCCTCAGAAATATGGGAATATTCTACGGTGAAATAGAAAAGGAAGTTTATAAAAGTTGATGGGGAGGGAGAGGGCTAGTTTCCATGGGACCAGAGAAAGTTTTCAGGCCCAAACACGGGAGATGTAAAGGGAGGGATAAATAAGGCAAATGTGCGGGTCCTGAAAGCCCCTTCCACCAGGGACTCTCTTGCAATGTGAAACTCACTTGTGTTTGGGGTAAGAAACCAAGAACCCATGACTGTATTCTGTCCCTTGGACACCCCTGTGAGGTCTTGCACAGACTGTTTCAGTTATTTCTGGAGGAGATGCCCATCTCCTGGGGGCCTGTTCTCACACTACTACAAAGAAGTACCTGAAACTGGGTAATTTTAAAGAAAAGAGGTTTAATTGGTTCACAGCTTCACAGGCTGTACAGGAAGCATGGCTGGGGAGGCCTCGGGAAACTTTCAGACATGGTGGAAGGCAGAGGGGAAGCGGGCGCATCTTACATGGCCCGGGCGGGATGAAGACAGTGAAGGGGGAGGAGCCACACATTTTCAACCAACCAGATCTTGTGGGAACTCACTCAATAGGCTGAGAACAGTAAGGGGGAAATCAGCCCGGTGATCCCACTACCTCCCGCCAGGCCCCTCCTCCAACACTGGGGATTTCAATTCAACAAGAGATTTGGGCAGGGACACAGATCTGAACCATATTAAGGGCCCCATTAGCCCCCAGCTCAAGGCTGAGGTGGGAGCCCTTGTGAAATGCAGACCTGATGCACAGATTGTGTTCTCAGCCAGACAGCTCTTCATTGATTGCCTTAGACAGGGCCAAAGTGAGGATATTGATCCAAGCAGGCCTAAGAGCTCCTTCTGGTATGGGAGGGATCAACTCCAGTGCAGTAAACTCGCTCCTTTGCGACAATGTAGAGTAGAGAGGACTAAGAAATAGCAAGCACCGGAGCAGGGTGGGCCCACTGCCAAGAGACACAGGCCTGCCCCTCTCTGACCCAGGAGACTCACCGCAAGCCTCCTGAAGCTGCCTTTCCTCTTCACACAGCACCGTGCTTGGCAGACAGCCGGGGAAAGGGTGAGGAGGGCCAGGTGTCCTTATTTTCCTAGACATTTCTTGCAGATAGTTGCTTTTTAATCACCTTAATGTAGAATAGAAAGAATACCAGGTTTCAGGTTGGAAGGCTCTGGCTATAACTTCTCCATTTCTGAAATCTGACTATCTTTTCTTGTTGTTGTTTGTTTTGTTTACAGCAAAATTTTGTAAAAGGATGAACTTCAGTGGGTGTATTAGGACTGCCAGAACAAAAATTGGAAGAGTTAGGTCTCAAAGTATCTTTTCTTCTTTCTCTTTTTAAAGTTTTGTTATGGTAAAGACACTTAACATGAGCTCTGCCCTCTGAGTGGATTTCTAAGTGCACAGTGCAGTAGTGTCATCTGCAGGCACGATGTTGCAGCCAATCTCCAAATGATTCGCCAGCATAAAGGAAGCTTCATATTCCAGGAGAAGCAACTCCCCATCCCTCCTCCCAGATCCTGGTGACCACCATTTTCCACTCTGCTTCTGTGCGTTGGGCTATTTAAAATACTGCATATAAATGGAATCATGCAGTGTTTGTTATTTTGTGAGTGGCATATGTCTCTTGACATAATGTCAGTCTTATTCAAATCCTGGCTCTGACACTTTGGTTGCCTGTAAACAGGTTAAATTCTGCATACCTCAATTTCTGGATTTCTTTCTTTCTTTCTTTCTTTTTTTTTTGAGACAGAGTCTCGCTCTTGGCTCACTGCAACCTCCAGCTCCTGGGTTCAAGTGATTCTCCTGCCTCAGCCTCCCAAATAGCTGGAATTACAGGCACCCACCACCAGGCCTGGCTAATTTTTTGTATTTTTAGTAGAGACGGGGTTTCACCGTGTTAGCCAGGATGGTCTTGATCTCCTGACCTCGTGATCCGCCCGTCTCAGCCTTCCAATTTCTGGATTTCTAAAGCAGGAATAATTGTAACAGCTACCTTAGAAGATCCCGCTGTACATTAAATGTAAATATTTAATGCTTGACAATGCCTTTTGCTTAATTAATTGTATGTATCTATTGTTATAGTTACTATGCCGTATATACCTGAGATGAAAATAGTCAGAGCTGCCACTGTTCCCTCGTTTCTGGGAGCTTTCAGTTTGTGCCTCGTAAAAGCAGGATGGGACACTCAGGCCAGGATATTTACCAAATGTGGTCCCTTATTTTCAGACGAAGTATAATAGACCCGGTTAGGGTGCTGACCCCAAACTCAAAGCTAGTTAGATGCCTCTCTGACAAGGCGGCAGCAAGACAGCAGATATGAGAGCTGGCTTGTGAGATTTTAAGAACACTCCCGGGAGGACAGCACTTTTCTTTGGTTGATTCTAAAAACCACACCTTGGAGCCCATGTGTTGTCAGGAACACAAGGATATTTAAATAGCCCCCCAATCCCTTCTACTCTATAAGGATTTTGTATGGGAAAATTCTGAACTTTTGCTAATTGAAGATTTGCTTCCAACGAGTTGGAAAAAAATCATAAAGTTTAAATCTATTCAACAAATTAATTGATGATGTCTAGAAAAATTAATAAGGAATATTCAAGAAACAGTAACTTTTTAACCTTGCAAGAATATAAAAACAAAGTAAACATCAACGAGAAATTTATTTGTAAATGAGACACCCAGGTGTATTCATTTGCATTTTATTAATGGAAATTGCTTTCTGAAATTACCATGAAACTTGAATATTAAGTGCAATAATCATGCAGTCAAAACTGAACCTATGCAAAAGGCAGCAATTAGGGGTGAGGGGATGGTTGTAGCTGCCTTTGGAGGGATCCCTGTGTTCCTCCTGTCCAGTGATACCAAATTTCAGCCTGGGTGTGACCCAAGTGAGATGGTCTGTCTGGGCGAGGCTTAGCATCAGTGTGAAGGAAAGAACTGATGAAGTGGAAATAAAGAACTCTGTCCTGCCCCATAGGTTGATTTTATTCAAGGTGTGTGTCTGCATTTGTGTATGTGTGCTTACAATTCATTCACTTTTTTTTCAACAGTTGTCATCATTCAACACCTAAATCCCTTAATATCAAATGCCAAATACCACCCTTCCTTGTCTCTTTACAAAGCCCATTCCCCTTGCGGCTCTTCCACCTGCCTGCTCCCCACTCCTGGTGACTATAGTCCTCTGCCATCCTGGTGACCCTTCCGTGTAGCCCCTGCTTACTTTCTTCTTCTTCTTCACCCCCAGCACCTGCTATCCTTCTTGGTAGCTCACTCTCCATGTGACACTCAGCACCTGGATTCACAGGGCTTTAACCTCCACGTTGTCAATTTCCTTCTCATCTACCTGATGGGAGTCAGTATTCAGCCACTGCTGGGGTCATAGCTTGTCATCACCAATAACTCTCTCACTCCCAAAATGAATTCCAATAGCCCACTCTCATCACACCCTCCTGCTTCCAGACTACTTATTTCAGTAGCTTCATCAACCTCACCAAGACCTCCTGTCATTGATCTTATGGCTTTCTAGTTGTCTATATCGGTGTTATAGATATTGAAGGTGTTATAGTTGCAGATTACTCCTTTCCTTCATTCCTAATGTCCTTCTATCTTAAGTCTTTGTTCTATCTTCATAATCACTTAGTTAAAATTAAGCTTAAATTTGTGTTCTAACCTATACTCCAATGTAGTTGCTAAGCCTTTGCCTTAGAAGATCTGAACCAAAGTTTCTTTATCTGGATACTGGCAAGACTGGCCATTACTGAAGAGAAATCACACAGAGCAGCAGATTAGTTGCACTATAAACTATGACCACCTGCTTCAACACTAGTTAGCAATCAGCTATGGATACCTGCCTCAATACTGGTTAGCAGTCAACTATGACCACCTGCCTCAACACTGGTTAGCAATCAGCTATGGCCACCTGCCTCAACATTGGTTAGCAATCAACTATGGATACCTGCCTCAATACTGGTGAGCAATCTTGCATCTTTTACAAATAAGCTCGCCCATGTCATGCAGTCTTCCCTTTATTTAAACTTCCAACAATCTCTCCTTCATCCCCACTCTGAGCATTAGCTAATGCCTTTCTCCTACTGAAATGATTGAAATCAGGAACCTGGAATTCTCTTTGTGTTCTCGTGTTGAGAGGGGTTGTACTCCATTTTCTGCACCTTACCTGTCTTCTTTTTCTTTTAATAAAATAAAAGAAATTATGTTTTTCCTATTAAAATAGTAAACCTGTGTATGCTGGAATTGAACAATTAAGTAAATGGATGGCAGATGCTAGCAGCTAGTTGTCTCATGGTAGGAGCAGAAGTACATAGGTGAGGGGGAGGAGGCTAGAATAATTCCTGTGGCACTGAATCAGAGTCGGAGATATCAGAATCAACTCATGTTTAGTTTAATTTATATACAGATAGTTACATAGAGAAACATTTATGACTATGCACATATACACAGGATAGCATACACATGTCTACGTCAGCTGAGAAGGCCTAGAAGCAATGACATCCCAGTACTAAGGAATGCATCTAACACCCAGATCTTCATTTATGGTCATATTCTGCAATAAAAGAAACCAGGCTTCTTATAGAAATGGATGACTAAGACTAAGACTTAGTAGGACTAAGACAAGAAATGAAAAAAGAGCTTGGAGCATCTTGTGCCAGCAAATAATAAAATATTACATGAGAGTGCACATACACACACTCACATAACCACAATCACACACATTCACAACACACCCTCTCACACACTCACACATCCACATTCACACACATCCACACACTCACACACCCACATTCACACACATCCACACACTCACACACACCCACATTCACTCACACATGCACACACACACCTACATTCACACACAATAACATGCACACACACTCACATACCCCCCCACACACACATTCACACACTCACACATACACACACTCATACCCACACCTACACTCACATAACCATAGTTACACACGCACACCCCCACATTCACACACTCACACATACACACACACTCATACCCACACCTACACTCCCAGAACCATACTTACACACACACACCTACATTCACACAATAACATGCACACACACATACCCACACACACACACATTCACACACTCACTCACACATACACACACGCTCATACCCACACCTACACTCACATAACCATACTTACCCACACACACCCCCACATTCACACACTCACACATACACACACACTCATACCCACAGCTACACTCACATAACCATACTTACCCACACACACCCCCCCACTCACACACTCACACATACACACATGCTCGTACCCACACCTACACTCCCAGAACCGTACTTACCCACACACACCCCCCCACCCTCACACACCCACATACACACACGCTCGTACCCACACCTACACTCTCAGAACCGTACTTACCCACACACCCCCCCATTCACACACTCACACATACACACACACTCGTACCCACACCTACACTCCCAGAACCGTACTTACCCACACACCCCCCCCACCCTCACACACCCACATACACACACGCTCGTACCCACACCTACACTCACAGAACCGTACTTACCCACACACCCCCCCCACCCTCACACACACCCACATACACACACGCTCGTACCCACACCTACACTCACAGAACCATACTTACACACACACACCCCCATTCACACACTCACACATACACACACGCTCGTACCCACACCTACACTCCCAGAACCGTACTTACCCACACACCCCCCCCACCCTCACACACCCACATACACACACGCTCGTACCCACACCTACACTCACAGAACCGTACTTACACACACACACCCACACATTCACACACTTACACACACACAGTGAGGAGGGGAAGTGAGAGGGACACAGCTGCGAAATGAAAGAGCTCTCAACCACTGAGTTCTGCAGCAACATAATAACATGCCGGATTACATTACAAAATAGAAAATAAATGCCCACGAGTCTATAGTGATATAAATAAATGAATAAATAAATACATGGGAAAGAAGAGTCAAATCTCCCATGCAAAAAAATTTCAAATAATTTCTGTAGATGCTCAGCCTTCAATGAGGAGGAACGTGCCTTCTTACTCTGAAATGTGAGCTGCCCATAGTGACTTTCTTCCTAGAGTACAGTGTGGAAGAGGGGCCTTTACAGTGGAGAAACCGCCCAAGAAGCGCTCCTCTGGCCGGCGATCAGGGCACATGCACAGTGGTCAGTCGGGTTGGCACATACCCTTGACTCGGTGTGATGAGCAGGCATTTTACCACTGTGCTCTTGCTCCTCTAAACCCATAAACTCATCTCATCATGAGAAAAACATCAGGACCCTTCCAATAAAGGAACATTCTACTGAATTAGCACTCCCGAAAATAGCAAGAACTGGGAAAGCCCAAGAAAACAGCACAGCCAAGAGGAATCTAGGGATCCCCGACAGCTAACATGATGTGGTCTCCTGGATAAGATGCTGGAGGAGGAAAGGGTGCCTGGGGAAAATGAGGGGGTCAGGGCACGGTGGCTCAGGACTGTAGTCCCAGCACTTCCGGAGGCCGAGGTGGGAGGATCGCTTGAGGACATGAGTTCAAGGCTACGGTGAGCTATGATGGCACCTCTGCTCTCCAGCCCGAGCAACAGAGCAAGATCCTTCTTTAAAAAAATCCAGAACAAAAAACTTAATCTTGTTTTGTACCAGAAAGGCTCTGGGAATAGAATGACAAATAAGTCATCAAGAACAAATTTACACTGCACAGAAGCAGCTGATGTGAGGCAGGGTATAACTTCATAGTGGTGGTGCCCCTGGCACTCACATCTCTCCATGATTTTCTTACATAAATTGTCTGGCCCAGGTCCTTGTCCTCCTGGTGCTCAGGACTTGGCCCTGGCCAAGCTTGCCACTTGCTTTACATCAGCATCCAATGAAAGGCTACCCTGCAGGCTGGATCGCCTGACCTGGCTTGCCCTGGCCTTCACCGGAACACCTGCATGTCGACCTGACTCCTGAGTTGATAACTCAGCTCACCTATCACTCCACTGCAAATTCAACTTGACTTGCTGCCCACATGCCAGGATGCTGAACCACCTTGCATCAAACCCCTACTTTGGGTTTGCCAGGCTCTCGGGAGCCATCCCTTGTTATATCACAGACAGCCCAAAGCCTGGTACTTCCTTGATAGGAGGGAAGGACAATTCAGCACTGCTCCCTGACTTTCAGTGCATATTATTAAACTCTCAACCAAAACAATTGAGGAAAGGCCTCTTTATTCAATAGCTCCAGAAAATGGGTCTCCCTCTCCCATCCAGCTCCCTCATTTTGTCACAAAGACACCAGGTAAGAAGGTGCTGAGGACAACACAAATACATCCCCCGTGTGGAAAACCAAGATGAAAACACACACCCTACTGAGGGAACGCTCCCGGGGCTCACGGCCTCCGTCTGAGTACCGGGGATAGGAAAGAGGCAGGTAAGAAGGAAATATTTAGCTTCGCTGTGCCTGTTCAGTGAAAAGAGTCATTGCTACTTTGCTCAGGAGGGTTTTCACAAACTCCCCCAGCCTATGTGAGATAAGGGCTAGGTGTGAACCCGTCTGCTATAGATAAAGGGGTTAGAATGACAGGCACCCCCTGATAACCCAGGCTGGCTACGACCAACAGCCCAGCCCCTGCCCACTAAGGCTGAGGTTGGAGATGCTCCAGGGGCCAGGAAATAGTTAAATCTCCCCGTCATCCCACTCGTTCACCTTGCTATAATCTCAAAAGCAGTCAGAGAAATTCAGGCGACATAAAAGGAAAGGAAGCCAGCACCCACAGAAATGGATGGACTAAAATCACAGCCATCCCGAGGTGAGGTTCCCAGTCCCTCTTACTCCAACACCAAGAGCACACACCTGGAGAGGGTGGTGACAGGTGAGGCTTCACAGTGTGGCCTCTGTTTCCCTTCATTCTACTCCCTACCTCGCATCCTGCTCAAGTTCTTCCTAAATGACCTGCACACTTGTAATAAGCCATTTTTGCGTTGCTATAAAGAAATACCTGAGACTGGGTAATTGATGAAGAAAAGAGGTTTAACTGGCTCAAGGTACTGCAGGCTGCACAGGAAGTATGGTGTCGGCATCTGCTCGGCCTCTGGTGAGGCCTCAGGGAGCTTTCAATCATGATGGAAGGCCAAGCGGCAGCAGGCACATTGTATTTCAGGAGCAGGTGTGTCACATGGTGACAGCAGGAGGAAGACAAAGAGAAAGAAGCAAAGGCAGTGCCACACACTTTTAAACAACCAGATTTCATGTGAACTCAAAGCCTGAGCTCACTCATCAGCAAGGGATGGCCCAAGTCATTCACAAGGGATCTGCCCCTACGATACAAACACCTCCCACCAGGCCCAACCTCCAGCACTGGGAAACACCGTTCAACATGAGATCTGGGTGGGACATCCAAGCCATATCAATGTCCTACAGGATGGAAGTCAGACTTGCCACATATGAAGGGAGATGCTAACTTTGTGAACTTGCTGTTTTGCTTTTGTCACTATATTCTGTAAAAATAACACGGAGTCACAATATTTGCCCCACGTAAAGCTTTATAACCTGAAGGATTGAGAGCTTTTTTCCACCTCCTCTGAATACAGTTCACGTTTGTAGGTGAAGGTATTGACAGGGATGTAGCCCTTTGAAACTTATTAGGACCTATTCTCCAAAGAGTCAGAGAGATTTTCTTTTCTCAGAGTGTTCAGAGACTGGAAGTCTGGAAAACTTGTGTCAACCCTCATCTCTATCAGGAAAACTCCAGTGTTGAAGGCAAAGGAATAAATTCAAATCCAGCAAGTAATTTTGTATCTGTCACTTCAAAAGGTTAAAGATTCTGAAGAGCAGAGCTAGTGACCTGCGGCAGACCCTGGCCATGCAGGTGCCACTCCCTGCAGCTCTGCACAACTTCTCCCCGCTCCCTTCTGCCTCCCCTAGCACCTGCCAATCACCTGCCATTGCTGAGGAGCAACTGATTCCCATGAAGGGTTGATAGTCTAGTTGAACCAGTTGGAGTGCCGACTTACAGGGCAAACCAGTCTTTTGTTCTGAGCCTAGTTAGTGAACCCAGTTAGGGACTTGGCAGGGCTCTGGAAGCTGTGGGGAAGGAGAAAGAGAAGAGGCGTGCAAGAAGGGTTTGTCTGCTACACCAAGGTCCTGGAGCTGCAACCTTCTGTTTCCACACTCACCACAGCAGAGCAGAGCTTTCCAGCCAAACTCAGCTCTCAGGAATGTGCCAGGGGCAAGGATTTGCCACCATGAGGAGAGGCTCCTAGAAGTTACACGGAAGACTTCACATAACACTTCTCCCCTTCCTACTGCTGACTGCACAGGGATTTCAGAATGATTTTCCTGAGCTGGACACACATTTTCCCTGCCCTGAGAACTTGGATCGTCAGAGGGGAAACTTGTGTGTGGCTAAGGTTAGATTTATAGCATGACCTCAGCCCTTTTGAGCCTTGGTTTCTTCAACAGTGAAATGGTAATAATGATATGTGTTTACCTGCCTCTCAAGCTTGCTGTGAAGATGAAGTAAAAAATAATGCATACGGGAGTTTTCTGCAAGCTTCTTAAATTTTTAATTTGTGCACAGGAATTATTATAGAAAAGAAAGAGTATACACATTAATTCCTGTAGAACTTTTAGCTTTGTCATTATGTTTTATTTGTTTTGGTAATGTGGGGGTTGGATGAGTTGGTGCAGAGAAAGCCACCAGCAAAAGGAACCAGAACAGTGGTGAGCCAGAAACCCTAATCGCTCCACAGAGATTTTAGCTTTCAGTGCAGCCCCAGTGGCATCTGCCCCTTCCTACTCCTAGGACAGACCCCAAAGAAACCCACGGAGGGCAGAGCGATGACCAAGTGGGAGAAGAGCAGGAACAGTAAGAGCAGGAAAAGGAGGAAAGAAGAATCTTCTTCCCATGCCTTAAGCCTCACATCAAAGGTTTTCAAACTGTGGTCTCTGTACCATGGAAGGATCCATGAGATCCACTTGTTTTCTTAATTCTGTGCGGACATTTCCACTCATGATGCAAAAATAAAGACAGAGACAACTGCTGAGGCCTCCGCACCAATCAAGTCGTAGGCTCCATACTCTGTCATCATTTTAGGGCCATGCATGCACAGCAAGCGTGGGCAATTCCACTTAAAAATTGCCTTGATGAAGCAGTAAAACTTACTGATTTTATTCCTTGAGTGCATAACTTTGTAACATTCCATGAGGCAAAATGGGAAGTTCCCCTCAGGTTGCTGAAGCGCATTGACTGTCGCAATGAGAGCTGCGCCTGCAAGTGTCTGCATTGCAAGCTGACGTAGACTTTTTTTTTTCATGGAATTGATATTTTCTCAAAAAATAACACAACTTCAAGGAAAACAACTCATGTGCGAGTTGCCAATGAGAAATCTGAAATTTCAAGTGAAAATTGAGGATTTGGAAAACTTGGATTTACAACCAGAGTTTGACAGGTTTTTCCACAGTTAAAGATGGAAAGCTTTTCTTCTTCATTTGTAACTCCCACTCATCCTTCCAGACTGCACTCCTTTTGTGTTCTCTCAGATGCTTTCCCCAATCTCCCTCTTTCTTTCTAGTGCAGTAGTGTGTGTGTGTTTGCACATGCGCACGTCCACATTTGTGTCTATGTCTTTATTATCTATACCCATGACTATGTCCGTGTCTACATCCATCTATCTCTACCTAAGGTCTATCTTCCTATCCTTATTTAAATGTTCATTATACTGAGAGGGCTCTGTTAGTTTACTCTTCAATATGACATTGACTTAGAAAAGAAACACAAAAGCTTTCTAATTCCTCATGCAAGTCCATTAAATATTTTCTTGTTCATAACAATAGTTCAAGAATGTTAGTTTCAAACTATTTCTCAGTCAATAGTTCCTATTTTACCCTGGAAGCTTAGGGCCAGATGATAGCTTTTGAGTTTCTTTGAACTCCTTTTATGAAATGTATGAAAATGAGAAGAAATACACCACTGAGCATTTAGTATCTTCTGAATACCTAATAAGAACCATTGGTTATTCCACCTGCGGCCACCATCTATTAACTTGCTTTTACTGTCAGTGACCCTTCTGAAATGAACCACCAAATTTGACTTTCTGAAATACTCTTTTTGTTATATTATCTCCACAATACCAAAATTCCTGTGATTTTTTTATGGTCTAGACTAGAAAATAACAATTGCTTCTGGTAATAATAGATGAACTTTAGGAGAACAAGCCATCTGTTAAGAATGGCTAGAAAAACTTTTTAAAATAAAGAAGGGAGAGGAGAAAAAAAAAACATTCTAAAGCATCGGAGAATAATTGAGGGAAAAAGATCCCTGGTTGGGGGTGGAGGGAAAAACAGTGTTCAGAGACAACATTTAATATTGATTTTCCCCAACATTTGCCATTTCCAAAATTGGGGCTGGGTTTCTGAAAAACTGATCAGAAGTGTGACCAATGGGAAGTCTGGAAGACACAGGGAGCTTCTGTAGGTCTGAAGGAGATAGGAATATAAAATGAGGGCTCACAGCTTACCAGAATGGAACGGTCCATGAAATGCCCATACATTCCATTGGGCCCACAAAGGAACTTGCACTCAGAGTGAGGGGACTGGAAGAGAAGACACTCAGGAAGCCTGAGGTTCTGCTTCACAGGCTCGATTTCTGATTACAGTAGGGCTATCTCCCCTTTAATCACAGTAATTTGCCAGAAGCAAATATTACTTCACTCTTGCAGACGAAAACATCACCCGGAGAGTTAAATTATTTGTACGATTTTTCATACACATTTTTGCTAGTCAATCAATAATTACCAAACTTATCAGGAGACAAGATCACATGACAGAATAATAGAAACAAATGCCAACATGGGAAAGAGATCCACTGGATAAATAGATGCCGGCAGGTATCAGACATGGGATTTAAAATAAATAACAAACATATTCAGGACATTAGAAGATAGCCAGGTGGAGAATTTCATGTGAGAAGCTGAATTTATAAAAGAAATAGAAATTATACAATGGAAAATACAGAGGAGTCATGACTATTGAATTTAGATATATCCAGATTCAAACATAGAAGAAAAGACTGCAAATATAGAAACTAGCTTAGGAGATAATATGGGAACTAGGGAAGGTATATACATGTATATGTGTGTGCATAGCTTAGGAGATAATATGGGAACCAGTGAAGGTATGTAGACACATGTATATGTATATGTGTGTGCATGTGGAGACAGAAAGAAGAGACAATGAGGTACAAATATTATATGAGGAGATATTCTCTGAAATTGTCTTAAAAACCACTAAAAAATATTTATACGCAGGCTAGAGATGCATAAAGAACTCCAAGAAAGATTTTTTAAAAGATACCCAGTCACCTCAAACCTAAATTACTAAAAAGCGAATATAAAAAACATTATTTTAAAGTTTTTTACATTTTTATTGATATAGTTTTACGTATTTTGGGGATACATGTGGTTGTGATACACGTACAGAACGTGTAATGACCACCTCAGTGTAATCAGGATCTCCATCACCTCAGACACATTGTCTTTGTGTTGGAACATTTCAATTTTTCTTTTCTGGTTATTTTGAAAAATATAATTATTATACACCATATTTTAAATATATAATTATTATTTATTATACATTCAAAATAACTAGAAGAGAAAAATAGTCATGTTCCCAACACAAACAAAATATAAATGTCTGAGGTGATGGAGATCCCGATTATGCTGATGTGGTCATTACACATTCTGTACATGCATTATGTCTTATTTATTATATATTTCAAAATAACTAGAAGAGAAAAATTGTACTATATTTACTAAAACATTGTATTATATTTACTGTAATTTTCCTATTGTACTACCAAATACTAGAACTTAAGAGCAAACAAAGAAAAACAATTTCCTCCCAAACAAGCAATAATAATACAATTAGCTAATAATACAAGCTAGAAGGCAGCGAACAACCACTTCAAAGCAGTAAAAGAAAGTTCCTGCCAAATGCTTCAGACATGAAGGTAAAAGTAAACATTTTTACATACACATAAATGGAGATCATTTATTACTGAAAGATCCACAGTAAATAAAATACTTCAGGGGATTTTTCAGCAGAGGGATTATATCTCCAGGTGGAAACACAAAGATAAGGAATAATAAGTAATGAAAAGAATATATGTATATTAAATACGAGTACATATTATATTAATAAATTTATATTTATTTGTATGTTTTCAAATATACATGGATTTAGATGTATAATGATAATAGTAAACATTTGATTGAGTCAAATGGATTTAATGTTTTCTGAGACCTCATCACCAAAGAAGTTGTAAAAGTTCTAATGTTTAACAATCTCTTATAACAGACACCCTGAGTTGAGGCTTTTCTTTACAGTGGTGATGCTAACATTTATGGAGAAGTTACTCTCTATCCGGCACCATGCTAAGTGCTTCAGTACAAGAATTAGAAAACAACATAAGTGCACAAGCAGAAATCAGTGAAATAGAAGCAAGTGTTTAGTAGAGACAGTCAATCAAGTCAAGAGTTGTTTCTTAAAACAAATTAATTAAATAATTAATTAAATAAATCCCTGGAAAGACTGATTTTTTTTTGAAAAAGAAAAGAAAAAAGACAATTTCAGCTACCAAGATAACATCGAAGGCAACATCAATACAGACCACGCAGCTTATAAAATCTCTAATAACAGAACAACTTTATGTCAGTGAATTTGCATAATTAGATAAGACAGATTCCCAGAAAAGCACAACTTTTTAAAGATTTGCTTTGGAATGACATAGAATAATCAGACAAACAGATTACTTGTAATAAGTATTAGAGAAATTAAATACTCAATTGAAAACCTTCACACACACAAATTCAGGCCAGAAAGGGTTTTCCAGTGAATCCTTTCAAACATTTAAGGAAGAAGGAACCCAGGACTTACGCAAATGCTTCTGTAACTAAACTAGGGGAAAAGGCAAATGCTGAAGCACAAATCACAGCCCTGCTCTTCCAGGCCTTAGAATTTAGGTGAAGCTATTGCAGACACACATCTCACATATGTCTCAGTAAAAGGCAGTCTGTGGTTATGTCCCAGAGCGATTGTTGTTGGCAGAATTCTGTGTGTGTTAGTGTAGGCTCAGCCACTGTCATCAGCAGACTTGAAACTGCAATGGCTCAAAACCACAGAGATCCATTTCCAGCTTCTTCAGCAGTGGGGAGCCGGAGTTGCCTGTAGTGAGAAGTGCCCCTCCCAGGCCCCAGAGCTGCTCCTCACTCAGCTGCATCAGCCACTGTAAACTTGAAGGAGAGGGGCCAGGTCTTCATTTTGGGAGATGGAGCCTCTTGAGCTCTTCTAGATCATCCCAGCACCTGTTAAGCAAGCCAGCACAATACATTTAACTTGTTCAGCACACAATGTAAAAGTAAAATACATTTAACTTGTTCAGCACACAATGCTTTTCAGAGAAGGTTTCGCTCCCCAGGGAATACCTTCCCAAATCTATTGGGAGACACTCTTTCCAATTTTCTTTAGGCCTCAACTTCCTCAAGAAAGGGAGCGGGCTTCCCTGTTGCAGTGTCCTGATCTCTTATTAGCATGTGCTGAAGCTGTGTTCCACTGGCAACAGGTGCATGGGGCGGGGTGGCTGTGCCCTGGTGCATGTCCATCCCTCTTCCCTTAGTGTGCCATATTAAAAGCCAGCACCACGGTGGAGCACACACAGACATTAAGGTCTGTTTGCTCTTCATTCTGAACAGGAGAAAGTGGCTTCCCTTCCTCCTGACACCCACAGTGGCATCCATTCCAAATACTAGTGCAGACTTGCTTTTCATTTACTCAACCAGTCCATCATTTAAACAGCAAGTGTTCCCTAAGTCCTGACCTCATGGAGGCTCTGTGCTGAGCATATAAAGACGGACAAGACAGCCCCTGCCCTTCACAGGCTTACAGGGAGGCAGAATGGTAAACAATACAAGGACCTAACTGATGTACCATCAGAAGAAACCAGGAGCAGAAACCTCAGAGCAAAGAGTGCACAGCCCCTCAGGAGGAGGGCAGGGTGGGGAGGAGGGGAGGAGGCTTCATGGCCAAGGAGGGAGACCAAACCCGGCCAGGAAGGTTGAGTGGCTGGAGGAGAGCTTGCCAAAGGCAGAACGTGAAAAAAGAAAGGACACTCCTGTGGAGAAAAGCATTTTTTCCTTCTGCAAACATTTCCTGAGCATTCACTAAGGATCTTAAGCTGTGCGGGGCACTGGGATGGACTCTCGGCAAGACACAGCCTGAACTTAGGAGGCCCTAGCCCCTGGGGAGAAGGAACCCTGAACCATCCCTGTGGCTATGAGAAGTGCTAGGGAGAAGGAAATACAAAGTGTAGAGAATGAGAGCCCAGGCTAGAGGTCAGGGACGGCTTCCAGGAAGAGGTGCCATCTGGTGGAGAAGCTGGTCAGATGGATTAGAGAACAAAGGAATTCAGAGAGCACAAAGTGAAGGCATGGAAGAGAGCAGTGTGGCGTGTGGAGAAGGGCAGCAGCTCAGCCTGACAAACAGGGAGCGAGGTGGGAGGGTGGGTGAGGCCAGAATTGGGGGGTTTCTTATGAAGGGCACCAGAAAGTAAGAGAAGGTGCTTCAGGAAGGACAGAACCTGCCCTGATTCACACTCTCATTTAAAACAACAGCTCGTGGCTATTGAGCTTTCACCCTGTGCCAGGTTTAAGGCCACGTGCTCTCTGTCTGCAGAGTAGACAGTATGCCGGGCCAGACGAGCGTCAGATACCCAAGAGGCTGCTCCTGGAGGGAAGGGGCTCTGTGCCATGAACCAGCAGGGAAGTGGCTGGCAGTGGAGCTCACCTCCAGCTGTGAGTCACTGGCCCCGTTTTCCACAGCGTAAGTTATCGTCCCTCCCCTTACAAGCCCAAAAGACTTTATTCCCCTGCGAGGTCTTTATCTTGCTTTAATGCCATGGATGAAAACCAAGGGCGTCACAGGGGCTGGTTGGCTTTCATCATCTTCCTTTATAGATGTCTGGCCCACTGTCTCTCAGCCGTGGCTTGGACCGGTTAGGGAGCATCCCTGAGCCTTGGTTTCTTTCTCTATAAAACAGGAAGAATGATACTGGTTTAGAGCATTGTTTTCCACGTTAAATAAAATCTCAGTGATGCCCTGGCCCATGGTTTGGCACGTGGCAGCAACGTAAGCACAGTTTTCCCTTCGTCTTTTCTACAGGATTATGAAAGAGAGGCTGCTCTGGGCATCCTCTTCTTCCCTGCTGTGCCCAGTATGGTCCTTGGTCTGCAGGACACTAACCCATGTTTGGTTCACCACACTCAGAGGTGGGGACTTGACCCAGCAGAAGAGAGGCCCAGCCATCCAGACTAGAAAAGATCACTCCTGACCTTCCAGCACCAGCCAGAGGACACAATGGTCACTGCCACAGCCCAAATTGGAGCTGAAATAGGCAAAAGCCTCCTGCAGTGGGGCGGGGCTGTCAGGCTAGCACGGCCAGGGTGCACCTGCTTAGATAAAGGACAACAGCCGATACTTGCTCGGCACCCACGGCTGCCTGGCAGGGCACGCAAGGCCCTCACCTGACTCACCCAGAGCCCTTCCTTTCCAACAGCAAGCACGCACGCTGTGACGCTCACTGATCGTGCCCTCCTGTGCTTTTAATATTGATGCAGTCACATATGACACTGTCCCCACGCAGAACGCCCTTCTCTCTTGACTGCCTTGAAGCCATCATTTGCTCCCATCTCGGCTCCAACGTGACTTTCTCCAGGATGCCCTGTCTCCTCCACTGTCCTCCTCCTTCAGGCCCTCACCAGTTCCTCAACATTCTTCTCCTGAGACCAACCACCCTGACCTCCTCATGCGGCACCCAAAGTATCCTAGGGAGAGATCCAGGATCACAAGGACAGCTCATTCGCTTGCCCTCCGGCCACCCAGGACAGGGAACGTCCGAGGGTGTGTTTGGGGCATTGCTTTCATGCAGCCTTTCATGCTCCTGTTTGTGCTGCTACGACTATTTGTCACCAACATCATCATTGTCATCATTGTCGTCTCTATTTCAAAGATTAGACACAAGGCTCAGGGAGAATAAACGACAGCATTAAAACCACACACTGCCATCAAACGTTAGAACATTTATTCAAATCTAAGCCCCTAAGTTTCTAGTGTAAAGCTATCTAGAAAGTTTGCCTCAGTCTGTCCTTCTCGTATCCCTCTCCTCTCTAATTAGGACCCCATGTCTGGCCACAACAACAAACTCCCTGGAATCCCTGACGCATGGGAAGGAAACTATTTCCATCATCGAAGCAAAGCTCCGCATACTCCAGGCTGTGCTGATGCCAACACGTAGCCCACATCTCCCTACCCACAGAGTCGCCTGCCGTTTATCCCTCGGCTGCCACTGCACCAGCCCTCAGGACTGTGGGATCAGCTTTCTCTGTGTGGATCATCCAGGTGTGAGCAAACACCCCTGTCTTCATTTTCCTTCAGCACAGCTAAGATGGAAACTTTCAAAAAGATCTTTCCTCAATACGAACTCAGTGCGCAGGATGAAATGCACCCAGCACCTCCCAGGGCCAGGCCGCAGCCGCAGCATCACTGTCATGTGGGAGATTGTTGGGTGTCCACATCCCCACACTTTGCCCCAGACTCACCAAATCCGAAACCCGAGAGTGGGTCTCAGGGCTCCATTTCATGGCCGTCTAGAGAATGGCCAGCTAAAGAAAACACGAAGGGCTCACGGGTGAATTAGTTCCAAGCCTGTGGGGCCACAGTCGCTCGCTGCTCTCCCTGCACGAGCCTGGGCTGCCACGCCTTTCTGAGGGCCCCGTCCAGGGACATTGCTGGTGATCCCTCAGCTCTCCTCCTTCTCCATCTCATCTCTGCCCTCGCCTATCCATGAGGAGGGAGGGAAGGGCGTGCTCTAAGCCCACAGTCCTTCAGAGGCGGACTATGAGCTGGAACTGGAGCCAGCAACACATCCCTAGCAGATCAATGAGACCGTCTCATCTCCCCAGTCCCCTCAGCATGGAAAAAGCACTCACGACGCGGAACCACCTTCTGTTTCCCCCAGCAGAGGTGGGCTTGAGGGTCAGCTCCTCACTTCACCTTATATGCACAGCCTTGGTGCACTTGCTCTTGGGATTCTGACATCAAAGATGCCCCCTCCATTTGTTTAAGTCCTAACCCTGTTCCCCTTCCTGTCACAAGTCTCACCTCCTCCAGGAAGCCTTCCTGCATCACCTCATATTAGTTCGTGTCTCCTCATGATTGGTATTTAGTGACAGGTCTCAGCATTTGGCATCTGCTACCTCCTGTGGCTGATAATTCTTATGTTCACAAGTTCTGTCTCCTTCAACTGGAAGAAGAATCATGGCATATAACTGTGTGCATCTTTAAAAAAATCTAGCACAGTGTTTCTTAGCTCTGAATGCAAATTAGATTTAGCAAAGAGTGCTTTAAAGACTGCTAACATCTGTGTCTTAGCCAAAGACCTTCTGGGTCAACCGGCCTCGGGTGAGGCATCGGTTCTCCGGTGATTTGAAGGTACAGGCAGGGTAAAAAAATGCTGGCTGGCTTCTTCGGCACATTGTAGAACACTGGCAGACAGACTCAGCAGCTGTTTCTAAGGATAAAGTCAAAACGACCTAACATCAAACCCAAGTCAGTTCTGCAACAGACTGCTCAGCAGGGCAGTGCCTTTGATAACTAATCTCCACGCAGTGAGGGACCTAGTGGTCCCAGATTCAAGAGTCACCCATTGGGCTAATAGTTAAGGTCCTTGGCTGGGGAAGAAAAAATATCTGCAGTGGAAAGACCAATGCTGGATGGCTTAGCTCTCCCAATACCTTGGGAAAGAGAGTGGAAAGAGAGGCTTCTGCCTTTCCCTGTCGGGTTGCTGACTGTGGTGGTTTTAACCTGCCCACTGACCTTGTGTAGAGTGACCACCAGCAGCAAGGAAAGGGACGCTGTAGTGAATCATCTTAAATCCTGACATCCTGGTACCTGTGCTAAAAAACGACCCCAATTTTATGAGGGTCTTCTTCTCTCTGATGTTCTAATTCCTTATGGTTATATGCATAAAGCTAATAAAAACATATTTACGCCTTGAAGAAGACATTGCAGATGAATCCCATGGCTGAGACGCCTTTGCCTTCCTGTCTCTGACATAGCATTGCTCAATTTAGAGACCATGTAAGCCACCAACTCAGTCACCCACTCTGGGCTTTTATAGCTACATAAATTATTTCTCCTTGTGCTTAATTCAAAACTTGGCCTGACAATTCTCTACAGTGATTCCCAGATAAGCAACTCAGACACCTCTTCCAGCACAAATATCACCACCCCCTCACAGACTCCGCTGTTTGCCTCTTCGTCCTTTCCTTCATTGGGAATCCTGCTCTGAGCTGGTCTCTCCTTCCCATGGTCCACTGACTCTATCTTGGCATCGACGCCAGAGCAGTCTTCCTGGAGCAGGTCTCTGATATGGCCACATCCTATCCATCCCTTTGTATACTCACCCATTGCCTTGACAATAAATCCTGTCGTTCAAACACTACATGATGTAATCCAGGTCAATTTGCAGTGTAGGGTGGGGCCAAGGGTGCAGGCTCTGGCACGAGACTGTGCGGGCTTTAATCTCAGATCTACCAAACTTGCAACTCACTCACCAGCCATGCATCCTTGTGCATGACACGATCCATGCCTTAGTTTCTCCATCTGTTTAGGGAAATAATTATGAGTTCTAAGGAATAAGTGGGGTGAGTAGCGCCTAGTCTCTAATAAGCACAAAATGAACACTCTGTAATATTATTACTTCCCCAGAGCAACTTTCCACTCCTAAATTTGCCTGCCCCTAATTCTGGCCTGTCCTCCACAGGCTTCTCCCATAGCCAGCCTGTTACTGGTTTGACCCTTGCTGTTTGCTCAACCAAAATGCCTTCAAACCACATCAAACTCAGAGGAGAAAAAGTAGTTTCATTCGGAGGAGCAGAAGCATATGTACAGTTATTCACCAGGCCAGGCCTAAAAGCTCTCGTCATCAAGGTCTACATCATATGCAGCACCTCTTTTCTCCCATCTCACGTATTAAACTGTAATCATATCTGCAAAGTCCGTTTGTCACAAGGCAACATATTCATAGATTCTAGGGATTTGGGACAGAGAATGTCCTTTGAGGAAGCATTATGCTGCTGACCATACTCCCATAAAAACATAGGCAATATTAATATTTTATGTAGTGCTTATTATATATTAGATATTCTTTTAAATGTCTTTTGTATGTAATTTAATTAGTTCTCTCAATAGCTCTAATGAAGTGGGTACTATTGTTACAATCCTTCTCATTATTTAGGAAACTAAGGCACAGGTGGGTTAAGTAATTTGCCCAGAGAACCAAAATGAGTTAGTAAAGTCAGAATATGAGCTGGGTACTCTGGCTCCAGAGTCATGTTCTTAGCCACTATGTTAAATTAGCTGTTAAATACTTAATATCAGCTGAACTGAGACTTCACAGTAAAATTATTTTTAGGGGATTTGAAATTCATAGGAGTTTCCTACCATCTTTGGATAACCCCCGCCAATGTTCACATGCATATTTATAACTTCCATATGCATGGAAATACATGTGTCATGTCCCAGTTTATTCCAGGTTCCTGAGTTATGTTTGCATTACCTCTGAGAGTCTTACTGATTTCTATAATTGAGGACTTCTCATTAATGTGATTTATTGAGGATTTATTGTTCTTACTGTCAACCAAGAGCAATGCTTTACATATTTTATGTGCTTTTGATTGGTAGGGCCAGAAGCCCAAAGATCAAAGACTTCCTTTATCCCTTTAACACAGCCAATTAAGACAAATGTTCTATGCCCCCAATATTTTCTTGTGACGTTGGTGCTGAAGTTGTCATCTGGGTTGAGCAGGATTCATTGCAGTGGAATCTACATGAGGGTTCATGTCAGCCTATACTTGTTTCACAGACAACATGAAAAATGTTTAGCTTTATCCTCAAACCAATGAGAAGCCATTGAATAATGTTTAATAATGTGGTCAGCATCACCACAGTTAAGTATTGAACAGGTCACTTTTGGTGCAGGTGGGGATGCTGGACACCAGGCCATATAGATGGCCATTTCAGCAGCTCAGGCAGAAAATGATTATAGCTTGGACTAAAATTATGGTTGAGGCACAGAGAAATGGGTATGTTTAATAAATGTTTAGTTAGCAGATGACTTGGTAAGGAACTGAATGTGCGGCTAAAGGAGAAGAGGTCAAGGGTGACTGCTATGCTTCATGTCTTGCCGTTGGGTGTGCAGCACTGTGGGCACAGAAGAGGATGAGCAGGTTGGGGAGTGGTCAGTGAGAGGTCACTGATCCAGCTTTTGACATGACCAGTTTGATGTGCTTTGGAAACCTCCAAGGAGAGAAATCAGAAAGAAACTTGAATATGTAGGTCTGGAGCTCAGAAGACAATAGGAGCTGAAGATATATGTATGTCATTCACACTTACTATACTAGCATATAATGACTTGAATGATTCTCCATAGAAGAGTCTGGACAAATGAGAAAAAGAGGGCTACAACCCAGCCTTGAAGAACCTCAGTTGTACACGTTTAAATAGAAGAGGATGAGCTTGCAAAGTCAGAGTGGCTGTGTCTTCAGTTGGTGGATTACTTAATGTTCTTGTTCCTCTAATTCACCCAACATCAGTACCCATAGAGACTGAACCTCAGTGATTACAAAGGGTAAAAAAAAGGGATGATAAGCCAGGAAATCCCAGTTGGGGTGGCCTCACATTAAAAGGCAACTATTCTCATTAGATTTGCTTCCAAAAATCACTGCATTGTCATAATCAATATGTTTTGCTTTGCCTATCCAAGAAAATACATATCTTCTCCCCCAAGCTACTGGAAGGCCCTTGAAAACCCTTGCTTTAAAAAAAACTTCATTATTATTTTTTAACTTGAGACATAAGAGAGCTGGTCTCAGTCCCTCACTGGTGATGAAGTTTGCACTGTGTACCACACCACTCGTGGTACACATGTGGGGCCCATGTGGAATTCAGCCACGTAGAAGTTCTCTGAGAGACAGAAGTTCTCTGCAGGAAACACAAATGAAAGATGGGGATATTCCTGGTGGCCTGCAGTGTCCAATATAAAGTCATTTATTAGACATAGCTGCACCCCAGCCCTGATTATAATTTGCTTTCTTAAGACAATAAATGACAGTTTTTGCAAAGGTATTATCTCATTTTGGGTTCAGGAGCTCAACCTGCGACTAGGTCCTCGTGCTCTAAGGCTGAGAGAGCGGCTGCGTCTGCCTATGCTTGGGAAGTGTCGGGGGAGGGATGTGCACGGCACTGCTGGGCTGGGGGTGCTCTCTGGAAGTAAAGTCTTCTGCACCAAGGGCGGGTGGCAGGGATTCAGCTCAGGGAGGGGGCGGATGTGTGGTTAGCTCATGAATGATGTGTTATAGTTTGGTAATTGCCCTCTGGGATCTGGAGGTGCTATTATCTCCTGCAAGGTAATGAAGCTGTGGGATGACACCAATTTTCTTAATCTGCTGAATTCTACTGATTCAATTTTAGTCACTCAAGTGGAGGGGGAGTGGGAGAATGAGCTCTCCTGCCATTGCGGAAGAGCCTTGTGTATGGCCAAGGGCTTCTCCTTAACTGCAGAGATCCCTGAGGACCCACATACTGCATTCCGCGATGCAGAGTGTGAGCAAATGTGGGCAGGGGTGGGGTGGAGGAGCATACAGATGCAGCATAACCCAGAACAATATTTCTTAGTGAAAGGAGTGTTTCCTCTTGGTTATCAAATTGACTGAAATATAGTTTATATGATTGGCTGTTCAGATAATCAGGTTCTTTATGCATAGCAATGGTAAAAAGCCTTTGTGTATTAGCACAAATTACATTCCAGAAGGGCTGTTGATAGTAACCCTATGTTATCCTTATTCTCCACAATGAGTGTGCAGTGTGCGCACCATCAACAACACTTTATAGGAGAAGAAACTGAGGCTCAGAGAGATTAGGTAATTTAATAAAATTGATCCCATTGGTAAAAGACAGAGCTTGGGCTCAAACATGGGTTTCCTAATTACAAATTGAGAGATAACAGACCTTGGAATTTTTTCTCATATTTGGGTCTCTGTAGTTATAACCAAGACTGTTATTTTATGGGGACGAATGGCTTGGTGGGATGCAGCAGAGGGGATCTCTGCTCTGTTCCAGGTGCTTAGAGGCTATATTTGCAGTGGTGTGAGTTCACATGGGATTCGAGCCCCTATTTTACACCTTTTTCAGCTGCTTTTCCAAAGCATGATAACATGTTTCCATGGAAACCACTTCATCCACTGGGACTCATCTCACTGATGCTGCTACAGTGAAATTTTGTTGATGATATTCTTTGAAAAGATGACCAGTGTGTGTGCATGGACACTTAGTGTGTTTGTTTTCAGGTATACACAGACACACACACACACACAAACACCACTCACACAATCCTTTTTAATGGCTTTCTTCCGTAGAGTTTTAGCACAGCAGATTGATTGTTACTTAGGAAACCATGACGTCACCGACACCATGTACATCAGCAAAGCTGTCGTTGCACCAAAGGCTTGGTTTGCATTCAAGCAGGTTAAAAGAAAGAGAAAAGGATGGATCCAGTGGTGAGTTAAAGATAGAGATGGGCCAGTGGGTGTATGTCATCAACATCAATGAGGAAATTAAGGGTAAAAAATGAGTTTGAAGGAAACCAGCTCTGGGTGTCAATTCCA
This sequence comes from Pongo pygmaeus, assembly GCF_028885625.2. Classification (NCBI taxonomy): domain Eukaryota; kingdom Metazoa; phylum Chordata; class Mammalia; order Primates; family Hominidae; genus Pongo; species Pongo pygmaeus. The sequence goes on along the minus strand of NC_072382.2, from coordinate 136,812,289 downwards.
AATACCAATGCCTATTGTGAAGGAATAATGAAACTCTATTACCTGAAATGCAGACACACACACGCACACACGCACACCTATTCAGCATAAACTCCATGCGACCGTCAGACATTCACTGATCATCTACAGTGTGCCAAACACTGTGAAAAGTGCTGTGGACAGTACAAACTTTGGACAAGGGCCCACAGATGATTTTAAACCAGTAGGGAAGGTATGCAGTTATCAAGTGTGCAGGTGCTGATAAAGAAAAGCCATTTCTCAAAATGTAGCCTTGGTCAGCTCACTTAGCTTTCAATGTCTTAGTTTCCTCAAGTGTAAACTGGTGGCGAAGGTACAGAAAATGGCTTCGAGAGTGAAAATAAACAGCCTCCCAGGGCTATGCAAACAAAAGGGAAAGGTCCACATGCGCCCTGCAGGAGTCAGTCGAAAAGGCCTCATTGTGGAGAGTGCAGCTGAGGCAGCCCAGGATTCCAACGGTCAGATTCCAGCATGCAGAGCACGGAGCAGGCCAGCGGATTCACACATTCATGTTACCCATCTAGCAGAGCAGGTCAGCAGACGAGATGCACAGCATCACGCTCAGGGACAGCCCACAGTAGAGGTGGACAGGAGTGTGGGAGGGTGTGTGTGGGAGCAGAGCGGAGAAGCAGCTGGGAAATTGGGCTGGGACCAGACTTTGAAGCAGCCTGTGTGCCCAGCTGAGAAGTCTGAATGTGTCTGTGTAGCAGGGTGGAGTACACGGCAAACATCTGAGCAAAGGTGTGGAATGACCCCAAGCAGGGGACATGAACTTGCAGGCCCTGGGCTTAGCTCGATGCACAGATATTTTATTTGCTCAGGAAGGTGGGGTGATTTTAGCATTTAAAAATTCATTTTTACATATACATAGGGCCTTCTCAGCTCTAGTTTGCTACAGGAATCATCCAGCCTATTGTTTTATGACCAGAGATTTATACATTCACATTACCCATCTAGTCCTAGAAAGCACATGAAGTTTTAACCTCTGAAAAAATAATCTGCTGCCAGATAAAGGATGCAATGAAGATTGGAAAAGGATAAACAAATTAGGAAGGGCAAATTCTACACCCGTACCTAGACTGTCCAGCAACATCTTTCTCGACAGAACCTGGGCTGTGCTATCGCAGCCTTGAGGCTGAAGGGTCCAGATGGGAGGGCTTCAAAACTTGACATTCTGCTAAATAAATCTTTCACTGCTTTAACAACCAGGTTTGATCACTCACCATAAGACAAGTTCTGTGTGACGCATGACGTACGGAGATAGTTAATGAGAATTGTTTACTGGTTTTCAGCACTGGATCAATTTTCCTGCAGAGAATTATATCAAATTATTTACTGCACTGTGTAGAACACATTTGAGGCTTTGGGGAAATCACAAAAATATATGATTTACATCTCTGGCCTTCAAGAAGCTCACAGTCTCTTGAAGAAGCAGGATATAAACACAGATTTTTTGTGTTTGCTTGTTTTCCCTTTTTAAAGGAGGAGTTAAGTTACAGTAGAAGGGATTTCTCCATATAATAATGTATTTCTCAAAATAAAGTATAAAGTCAAACAATTTTGAGCCCAAGCCTTTTTACTAATTAGCTATGCAATCTTAAACAGATTGCTTAATCCTTTTGAAAAATGTTTTTCTCACTTATAATCTGAAAATTAAAATGAGTATCTTTCTTTCTCAGCAGATAGTTGTGAAAATCAAAGAAAATCAGAGAAACAATTTTAGAGTATAAAAAACCTTAATGATATTCGCTCTTCTCTTTGATTTCCAGATAAAGGAAACTCTGACATAAAGTTTTTATGAGACATTTTCCAAGGCGACTAAACTGGTAATATTAATTGATAATACATTTATTTCTTACGTACAGATTTCATAAATATTTGTTGCAAGCCTAGGCACAAGGCCATGTTTTGGGCTCTGCAGGGAGAGCAGGTGCACAAGACTGACACAATGTCAGCCCTCTCAGAGCTCACAGTCTCTTAGGGAGACACTCAACATGTTAGTACAAGCAGGATACAGATAGCAAACATGAGATCCAGAGTGTAAAATGTATATGGCAGAGAGGCAGGTCCAGCCCATGATATCAGAAAAGGCCTCCTGAGGATGGCACACATAAGCCAACAACTAGGATGTAGATGTTTAGAAACCCGTATTTTAGAAATGTATCTGTGATTGTGGATAAATAGAGACTGAACACATGTGTTTTGAATTGGAGTTTGATGTCCTTTATTTAAAAGTATCTTGTAGATTTCAAAGTTAATCTCAACCATAAACAGCTACAGAACTGCATGAAATGTATAAAACAATAAATTTTATATACTGGACAGCAAGCAATCGGTGACTAATCCTCAAGACAAGAAAACATAGGAAGTGAGCATTACACGTACCCTGGCTTTATATCTGGAGGTAATTTTAGGACCACAGCAGAAGACGAAGCCAAACAGAGCCCAGAAGAATCACTGTGCTGAGGAGATGGAGATCAGAGTTTTGAGCGACCAGAATAACCAGAATTTGCAGAGCAGCGTACAAAAGAAGCCATGCCAAGAAATCTGTATAGCTTCCCCTGTAGTATTTGGATATGCCAATCTGCATACCCATAGGCAGAAACATCAAGAGTCTAAACAAAAAATAACTTCCGAGGAAGGAAAACATATTAGCTATAAAACACCCACAGCTTACAGAGGACTGAGAAAGGTTCAAGTGCCAATTAGCCACAGTGAAGAGACCTCATTGAACAAAGGTGATATTCAGCAGAGCAAGGCCTCCCTGAAATGCGTTCTAGACATTTAAAAGACAGGTATACAGACCTGCATCAGTTTGAGAAATAAAACTGATGAACCAGTAACCTAAGTTTACAAGAACTAAGTCCACCACTCTTTCCAGGAATACAACAAAATACAGTACTCAGCCAATAAAAAACAACTGGTCAGGCAAAAAACAGCAAATGTGATCCATGACCAAATGAAAATTCAATCAGCAGAAAGACTCAGAAATGAGACGGGCATGATGAAATTAGCAGACAAAGTTAGGAAAATGCTGTAATACACACACTGAATATGCGCAATAGTTTAAAGGCAAACATCAATATAATGAGGGGAAAAGCACAACATAAAAATGAACCACGTGGAGCATCTAGAGATAGAAATAGGAATAACTGCAGATTAGACAGTGCAGAAGAAAAGATTGTAAACGTAAACTTGTAACAATATAACCTATCCCAAATCAGTTCAGGGAAAATTAAAAGAGTAGGAAAGAAAAGCAGAATTACAGGGATTTAGGAAACAGTACAAAAGGTGTCATGTATACGTAATAGGAAACCCAAATGAGAGGAGGTAGAAAACAAAATATAGGAAGAAATAACCACAGAGAGTATTTAAAATTTGATAAAAACAATTGGACTATACAGCCAAGAATTCCAAGCAGAAAAACAAAATAAAAGAAACAAACAAAAGACCAAATCAAAGTAAGTTACATTATAAAACAATGATAAAAAGAAATCTTTAAAATATCAAGAAATAAAATCAGATTACTAACAATAGAACAAATACAAGAATGGCCATAGCTATGTGGTTAGAAACTAGGTAAGGCAAAATTCAATGGAACAACATAATAAAAGAGTTAAAAGAAACATAGACATACTTCTAGAATTCTCTATCCAGTAAAATATCCCTAGGAAGGTAAATAATACATTTTTCAAACGTATTAAAGCTGAAGAAATATGTTGCGAGCAACGATACACTACAGTAAAGGTAAATAAAGTTATTTAGGTAGAACTAGGGTATCTACAGAAAAAAAAAAAAGTCCCAGAAATCATAACATTATGAAATCATGACATTATGAAATCATGACATTTCAAATACATTATGAAAGTATGCTTCTCATTTTAAAATGTCAATATTGAAAGCCGAAACACTAACAATGTATTATGGGGATGAATATTAAATGTATACTTTGAATATAAATAGACTAAAAATATTAATAAACAGGCAAAAATTGACTGAATAAATGAAAAAAAAACTCAACTATCTTGTGTCTACAAGTTGAACACTTGAGATTCAATAACACCCAAAGATTAAAAGCAAAGATATAGCATGCAAATAGTCATCAAAAAGAGCTGGAATGGTTATACTAATATCAGACAAAATAGAATTTGACACAAAAATTCTTAGGGAAAGACAAGACATTTTATAATGATAAAAGAGTTAATCACCAGTTAGACATAACAATCTCAAACATGTACACGTAATAACAGAGTGCCAAACTACATGAATCAAAAACTGACAACGAGAAAAGGAGAAATAGACAACTCAACAACAGTAGTTGCGAGCTTCAATACCCAGCTTTCAAAATGTGTAGAAAAACTCAACAAGATCAATAAGGAAACAAAAGACTTGAAAACACTGTAAACCAACTAGCCCTAACAGACAAATATGGAACATTCCACCCAGTAGACCATCTGTTCTTCTCCAGTGCAGTTGGAATATTCTCTACGGTGGACCAAATGGTGAGCTACAAAGCAAGCCTCAATAATTTTAAAAATAGCAAAATCATGCTAAGTATCTTCTCTGACCATAATGAAATAAAGCTAGAATTCAGTAACAGAAGAAGAACAAATATTTGCAAATTTGTGGAAACTAAACAACACAGTCTTAAACAACCAATGGATCAAAGAAAAAAAATCACAAGAAAAATTAGAAAACAATTTGAGGTAAATAAAAATGAATATGCAACGTAATAGAACTTATGGTGTACAGCTGGAGCAGTGTTTAGATAGAAATTAATAGCTGTTAATCTTTTCTATTTAAAAAAGAAAAGTGATCTCAAACCAATAACCTAACCATACACCTTAATATATTAGTAAAAACAAAAAACAAAAAACAAACAAAAAAAAAAACAGAAGGAAATAGTGAAGTTTAGATGGCAAATAAATGAACTAGAGAACAGAAAAACAATACAGAACATTAATGAAACCAGAGTTGGTTCCTGAAAAAGATTAACAAAAACTGGCAAATCTTTAGCTAAACAGATTAAGAAAATAAGGAAGAAGACTCAAATAATTAAAATCATTAACAGAGTAGGGGACAGTCAATCCCAACCTTACAGAATTCTCTATGAATGATAAAGAAATACCATAAAAAATTGCGTGCAACAAAGTAGACAACTTAGATGAGATGGAAAAGATTTCTGGAAAGTGATAAACTGTCAAAAACAACATCAAAAAAATGGAAAATTGGATTATATCTATAACAAGGAGGTAGTGAATTAGTAATTAAAAAAACTTCACACAAAGAAAAGCCCAGGTACACATGTAATTCCTAAATACTCTTAAATAATTAAAGCAAGGTGATATAGCTAATAACCCAACAGTGAAGACACCGTGGAATTATTAATAAATATTAAATACTTAACGGATATTTACCTTTTATAATAAAAACCAAAACAAAGACTAAAAAGAAACAGAGCTAGACAACAGTTTTAAGACTGAAAAATATTAATAACGTTAGATCAAAATAGTCTAAATACTTCCATAAAAAAGTGTTTATCAGAATTGATTATAAAGAGAAACCAAGACACTAGTATGGGGTGTCTATAAGAAAATCGTGTTAAACATAAACACACAGAAATGTTAAAAGTCAATGAGCAGAAAATGATATACCATGGGAACATTACACATGAGAGCTCTGAGTGGCAATGAGAATACCAGAAAAGCTAGAAAAAGTAAAGGGCTACATCAGGGCCCAAAAACATTTTATAATAATAAAGGGGTAAATAAATCAAGTAGACATAATGATTCTAAATGTGTATGCAACCAAATAACAGAGATTCAAAATACATGAGGCAAAATTTGGCAAAGCGGGAGGAGAGATAGACAAATTTACAATTATATTTGGAGATTGAAGTACTCCTTTCTCAGTAATTGATAGAACATATAGACGGAGAATCCATAGTGGTATTGAAGAATGCAGCAAGTCTATCAAACAACATGGCCTAATCAACATTTATAGACCATTCTGTCCTCCAAGTACAGGATGCATATTATATTCAAGTATGCATATAACCTTCACCAAGAAAGACTACATGGGCTGGGCGTGGTGGCTCACACTTGAAATCCCAGCACTTTGGGAGGCCATGGCAGGCAGATCACCTGAGGTCAGGAGTTCAAGACCAACCTGGCCAACAAGGTGAAACCCTGTCTCTACTAAAAATATAAAAAAATTAGCCAGGCAGGTGCCTGTAATCCCAGCTACTCAGGAGACTGAGGCAGGAGAATCGCTTGAACCCGGGAGGCAGAGATTGCAGTAAGCCGAGATGGCACCATTGCACTCCAGCCTGGGGGAAAAGAGCGAAATTCTGTCTCAAAAAAAAAGAAGAAGAAGAAGAAAGACTATATGTTGGTTTATGAAATAAATATCAATAAATTTAACAGCACCAAAGTCTTGTGGAGTATGTTCTCTGAGCACAGCAGAATTAGATTAAAAACCAACAACAATATACTTCAAAAATCATCAATTATTTGGAACTTCAATAACATCCTTATAAATAACCTGTGAGTTGAAGGATAAATCAGGGGAAATTAGAGAACATTTTGAACTATATGAAAATAATAACATGACACTTCACAATTTCTAGTGTGCAGCTGAAGCATTGCTAAGATAGAAGTTTATATGCTGACTGAAAAACAGAAGATGGTCTGCAATGAATTATCTAAGCTTCTGTATGAAGAATCTAGAAAAGGAAAAGTAGATTAAACCTAAAACAAGTTCAATAAGGTGCAAAAAATGTAAGTTTTAATTCCTGTACTTCCCAGACCAAACAGATGGGAGAATAAAAAACGTGAGCGATCTCAACAAATCCAAGATAAGAACAGTCTCAATTTTGTCATCTCATGTCAGCTGATTGCAGGGTGAGTCCAGCCAGTAGAGAACATAGTGATTCTACTGACAACAGTGCCCTATCCACCTTCGGGTGGGACGAGGGAGAAGAGGTAACCCAGAAAATGTTTTATGAGTTTTGATCTCCAGGAGAAGACCTTGTGAGGACTTCCAGTGGTAAAGAATCAACCTCCTGAGTGAGTTCTTTAGTCCAACAGAACTAGCATGGGTGTGGACCAAAATACAATTTAGGCAGAATGAAAAACATCACACTTCCTACCAACACATGCCTACATGACCAAGACTCAAAAATAACATGTATGATTAACATTTGGATAACATTTCATAGGCATAAAACTTATCTCGAAAACTTACATTCTTATATTTTAAAATCAGAATGTAATATTGAAGAGTATAAAATGCACAAGAATAATAACATGATAACCTATAGGTTTCTCATACAGCTTAAAAAATAAAACATTGTCACCATGCCCAAGTCCCTGATCACCAACTCCTGGATGATTCATTTTCCCAAGGTAACTACCACTAGTCGTTTTATAACATTTTTTACCACATATCGGTATTATTTTTATTTTAAAACTTTTTGTGAATGCTATTATATTATACTAAAACTTGCTTTTGTATATAATATTGTGTTTGGGTTATTTGTTCACGCAGACACACATAACTATATTTTATTCATTTTTCACCAATTTCCCGTGTTCCATGTTATGACACCTTGATAGTTTATTTCTCTAATGTTAAAAGAATGTATTTGTCAGTTTTTGATGAATAGCAAATTACATTAGCGTCTCCTGCCCCCCTTATTTATAGGTGATATGTTCCAAAACCCCTGTGGGATGCCTGAAACCTCAGGTAGTACTGTGCTCTCTATATACTGTTTTTTTCCTGTACATACACATGTCTATGATAAAGTTTAATTTATAAATTAGGCACAGTTAGAGAATACAAGAGAAAAATTAAACAATTATAACAATAAAATGTGATAAAAATCATGTGATTGTGGACTGTCTCTCTCTAACTCTCTCTCAAAATACCTTAATATTTTCATACCACAGTAACTGAAGCTGTGGAAAGTGAAACCATTGATGCGGGCAGACTCCTGTATCTCAAAATCTCAATCGTTTCCAGTATTTATATTCACTGTCAACAGTTGGCAAGCCGATTATGATTCAACTCATCTAGGCTGAGCTAGCCTGGACTCCAGGCTTACCTTAGGGGTCAGTTCTGCCCCCAGGCCGAAGGGGCAGTTGCAGCATGGTTGTGCTTCTCAGGGGTACCACCAGAGCACACGGGCTAAACCAAGCCAGGCAAGCAGATTGAAGACCCTCGCCAACAATACATCTGCTACCACTCCACAGTTCAAACCCAGCATCAACGGGGTGGGGACATGTGTTGTGCCTGCTCTAGAGGGAGCGATCACAAGGTCGCGTAACAAAGATCGGGATGTATAATCCTAATACAAGAAGTGAGCCAAGCAGAAGCAAGCATCTCAGCCATCCAGCACTGTTAGGAGCATGTGCTGCTGGTGGAAATGTAAATTAATAGGACCACTTTAGGGAACAACTGGCATTGATTACCCAGTGATGACAAAGATGTTTAGCCTATAACCAACACACTGCAATCTGAAGTATATGACTTAAAGAAACTCTCACATTTACATTAACATTTTATAATATAAAAGTGCAAATATATTCATCATTTCAAGTAGGTCTCTGAAAAACACCTTAGGGTGAACATTTACTTATCTGCAGATAAGAAAATTGGAGATCTGGGGTCCCATGCTAAGGCGTAATGGGCCAATGGCCTAACATAAAGGTTTTTGACTCAAAGGCTAAACATCTCCCTGATACCACACTGCCCACCACCCCAAAAGACCCTCTGTGTGTGCCTTTGACCCTGCCGCCCTAAGAGGTCTGTGAGCAAAAGGTAAATCAGGTGACTTCTCCTGGTCCCTGTGGCCTCTTTAAAAATAAATGCCGAATGCTGACAAGCAAAGCTGAGAGCAACATCCAGATACTTTGACTGCTGAAGGCAAAGTATCAGGGTGTTTGGAAATGCACAGGTAGTTGTTGGAAGTCTTACTTCTTCAATCAGACTTTTGACCCTCTATCTGGTCTCTGGTCTTAGGTCAGCTTCCCTAGAGGCTGAGATGGGATCCTTGGGCAAGCAACTTATTGAGAAAGTACCCTGAGGAAATGTCTGCATCAGAGTGAGGGAGGCAAGGTAAGAGAGAAAGAGATGAAGTAAACATGTCTGTATTAGCCCATTTTCACACTGCTGATAAAGACATACCTGAGACTGGGTAAATTATTAAAAAAAAAAAAAGAAAGAAAAAGAGGCTTAATGGACTCACATTTCCACATGGCAGGGGAGCCTCATAATCATGGTGGAAGGCAAAAGGCATGTCTTACATCACAGCGGGCGAGAGAGAGAATGAGAGCCAAGCGAAAGGGGTGTCTCTTTTTTTTTATTTTATTATTATTATAAAACCATCAGCTCTCATGAGATTTATTCCCTACCACGAGAACTGTATGGGGAAGGCTGCCCCCATGATTCAATTATTTCCCACTGTGTCCTTCCCATAACACATGGGAATTACAGGAGCTACAGCTCAAGATGAGATTTGGGTGGGGACACAGCCAAACCATATCATTCCACCTCTGGCGCCTCCCAAATCTCATGTCCTCACATTTCAAAACCAATCATGCCTTCCCAACAGTCCCCCAAAGTCTTAACTCATTCCAGCATTAACTCAAAAGTCCACAGTCCAAAGTCTCATCCCAGACAAAGCAAGTCCCTTCCACCTATGAGCCTGTAAAATCAAAAGCAAGTTAGTTACTTCCTAGATACAATGGTACAAGCATTGGGTAAAGATACCCATTCCAAATGGCAGAAATGGGCCAACCCAAAAGGTCTAAAGGTCTCATGCAAGTCCTAAATTCAGTGGATCAGTCAAATCTTAAAGCTCCAAAATAATCTCCTTTGATTCCATGTCTCACATCCAGGTCATGCTGATGCAAGAGGTGGGTTCCCATGGTCTTCAGCAGCTCTGCCCCTGTGGCTTTGCAGGGTACAGCTTCCCTCCTGGCCACTTTCACAGGCTGGTGTCAAGTGTCTGCAGCTTTTCCAGGTGCACAATGCAAGCTGTTGGTGGATCTACCATTCTGGAGTCTGGAGGAGAGTGGCCGTCTTCTCACAGCTCCATTAGGCAGTGCCCCAGTGGGGACTCTTTGTGGGGACTTCAACCCCACATTTCCCTTCCATACTGCCCTAGAAGAGGTTCTCCATGAGGATTCCACCCTGCAGCAAACTTTTGCCTGGACATCTAGGCATTTCCATACATCCTCTGAAATCTAGGCAGAGGTTCCCAAACCTCGATTTTTGACTTCTGTGCACCTGCAGGCTCAACACCATGTGGAGGCTGCCAAGGCTTGGGGCTTGCAGCCTCTGAAGCCATGGCCTGAGTTGTACCTTGGCATTTTTAGCCATAGCTAGAGTGGCTGGGAGGCAGGGCACCAAGTCCCTAGGCTGCACACAGCAAGGGGCCCTGGGCCCAGTCCATGAAACCATTTTTTTCCTCCTAGGCCTCCAGGCCTGTGATGGGAAGGGCTGCCACAAAGGTCTCTGACATGCCCTGGACACATTTTCCCCATTGTCTTGGTGATTAACATTTGGCTCTTCATTGCTTATGCAAATTTCTGCATGCTGCTTTAATTTCTCCTCAGAAAATGGGGTTTTCTTTTCTATTGCATCATCTGGCTGCAAATTTTCTGAACTTTTATGCTCTGTTTCCCTTTTAAAACTGAATGCTTTTAACAGCACCCAAGTGCCCTCTTGAATGCTTTGCTGCTTAGAAATTTCTTCCACCAGATACCCTAAATCATCACCCTCAAGTTCAAAGTTCCACTAATCTCTAGGGCAGGGCAAAGTGCTACCAGTCTCTTTGCTAATACATAGCAAGAGTCACCTTTACTTCAGTTCCCAACAAGTTCTTCGTCTCCATCTGAGATCACCTCAGCCTGGACTTCATTTTTCATATCATTATCAGCATTTTGGTCAAAATCATTCAACAAGTCTCTAGGAAGTTCCAACCTTTCCCACATTTTCCCATCTTCTTCTGAGCCCTCCAAACTGTTCCAACCTCTGCTTGCCTAGCTCCAAAGTCACTTCCTCATTTTCAGATGTCTTTACAGCAGCACCCCACTCTACCAGTACCAATTTACTGTATTAGTCCATTTTCACACTGCTGATAAAGACATACCTGAGACTGGGTAAATTATAAAGAAAAAGAGGCATAATGGACTCACAGTTCCACATGGCTGGAGGAGGCCTCACAATCACGGCAGGAGGTGAAGGGCACATCTTACATGACAGCAGGCAAGAGAAAGAATGAGAACCTAGTGAAAGGGGTGTCTCCTTATAAAACCATCGGACCTCATGAGACTTATTCACTACCATGAGAACAGTATGGGGAAGACCACCCCCCATGATTCAGTTATCTCCCACCAGGTCCCTCCCACAACATGTGGGAATTATGGGAGGTACAATTCAAGATGAGATTTGGGTGGGGACACAGCCAGACCATAACAACATCACTTCCAAAGTCCAGCCTCAGTCCCGTCTCATGAGGAGTTCTGGGGCACCAAGTACATCACACAGCCTGTCCCATATTGGGACAGAGATTGGAAGTTTACATTTTGGCATGAGTGGCCAGTGGCCTCGGACAGCCCCAGTGGTGTGTCCTGGCAGGCAGCCTCCATCTGCAACAACAAGATACCAACTGTTAATCATGCACTGACAACACCAAACATTGTGAAGCCGCAGAACAGCTGAGCCCTCACCTGCTACTGATGGAGGGTAAGATGAAACTTTGAAAAAAGTTCTGCCTGTTTCTCACGAAACTAAGCATGCACTGACTCTATCACCTAAAGGTTCCCTTCCTCGAGTATTCCACCAACCAACATAAAAATACATACTGACAAAAGCAAGCCAAAACCAAAAAAAGGGAAATCAAAAATAAGCCCTCTTCCTTTCTTGACATAGATTCTAGTTTCTGACCTATATCATTTTTCTCCCCCCTGAAAAATTTCTTTGAACAATCATTCAAGAAAGGGGTACTGTGACAAACTCCTTCAATTTGTATTGGTTTGAGATGCCCTTCTTTTTCACTTCTGGAGGATTATTTCACAGAATACGAAATTCTAGGTTGGCCCATTTTTTTCTTGCAACAATGAAAATATTTCACATTACTCTTCTTGCTTGTATGGTTTCTGGGGATAATCTGATGCCATTTGTACCCTTGTTGCTCTGCAGATAAAGGGCTTCTTCCCCCGCCTCCCAGCTTTATCGAGGTTTTCTCTTTGTTTTTGATTTTATGAAGTTTGAATATGATATTCTTACATGCTTTTGTTTTTGTTTTGCTTTGGTGCTTTCCCTACTTGATGTTCTCTGAGCTACTTGGATCTGTGGTTTGGTGACTGTCATTAATTTTGGAAAAAAATCCTCTGTTACTCTTTTAGATACTTCTTCTATTTCTTCCTTTCTTTCTTCTCCTTTTGGTATTTCCATTTTGTATATGTTACACCTTTTGCAATTGTCTCACAGTTTGGGGATATTCTATTCCATATTTCCATCGGCTCATCTCCAAGCTCACTGACTCTGCCCTTGGCTGTGTTGGGTCTACTGATGGGCCATTAGGGGCACTCGACATCTCTGCTGCGTGCTTTTAATTTGTTGCATTTACTTCTCACCCTTTCTTACACTCCCCATCTCTCTGTTTACATTGTCCATGTGTTTTTGCATGTTGTCTGCTTTTTTCCTTTAGATCCCTTAGCATGTTTATTATACTTATTTTAGGTTTCCGGTCTAATAATTCCAAAATTTCTGCCATATCTGAGTTGCATGGCTCTGTGTCTTGCTTTGCCTGTCCATACTGGTTTTGTTCACTTTGTTTTTCGTTTTTGCCTTTTAGCATACTTTGTAGTTTTTGGATAAAACCTGGACTTGAGGAATTGAGAAACTGAAGTAAAAAATCCTTTAGCATAAAGTTGATGTTTATCTTGCTAAGAGTGACACTTTGTTCACTGTTTTCTGTAGCTGGATGTGTCAGGGGCTAAATTTCCTTGAATGTCCTTGTTTTTGTCTTCCGAGTTGTCTTTGTGTTTTCTTAGGGCCTCCTGAAATAGAGTCTGATTCTTGCTAGCTGTTCAGCTGCAACCCAGCTCAGTTGCTCATTATACTGAGCCTGATTGGTGTGGTGGTAAGATATGTGGGGAGTGCAGATGTTTTATAAACCTATTATTAAGTTTAGTCTTTCAGTGAGCCTGTGCCCCTAGCTATGACCATCACAGTGCTTCTCAGATCTTCCCCACCTTACTGAGATAGGAAACCAGTGAGGGCTGCAGTTGGGTAAGTCCCCACCATGGGGTCAATTGGGGTCCAGTAAACCCAAGTGGGTTCATGTCTGGTTAAATAGCTTTGTTGGTCAAGGAGAACATAATGCTCTAGGTGCATTTCACAGTAGTTATGACTTTCTCCCTTTCCTCACCACCAGCATGAAGGGATTTTTCTTTCATCTTCAACTTGAGGACCTGATGGAATTCCTGGAGGTAAAACAGGAACATGCAGGGCCTCTATGACTGGGTTCCTGAGGTTTTTAACTCTTTATCTAGTCTATGCTCAGCTTCCAGCAATTTGTCATTTGCAGTCTGAATGTTCCCACGTATACTGGCTCCCGTGCTGTGTTTCTGCTCTTAAGCTTTTGCAACCAGTAGGCTGCAATTCTCAGTCTCTGCCTCTCTCTCCAGTTTTTGCAGAAAGTGTTTGCCTTGTAACCTCTGGCTGATATAAGAATTGTGAACAATCAGTTTGTTCTGGTCTTTGCTTGATGTGTGGTTGGTACTGATGATGTTCAGATTCTCCATATATTGAATCAGAAACTGGAAGTCTATGACTAACTGCAAATTAGTTTCAATCTTACATAAACAGAATCCTACAGGATGTACTCTTCTTTTTACTACTTTTACATAATATAATTATTCTGAGATTAATCCAAGTTACATCAGGTATTAATAGTGCTTTCTTTTCTATTGCTGAGAACTATTTCATTGTATGGAACAGTTTATTTACTTTTGATAAACACTGAGATTGTTCAAAGTTTTATTATTATAAATAAAGCCAAGAACATATGTGTACAAATCTTATATGAGCATATATTTCCATTTCTGTTGGGTAAATACCCAGGCTGAGTCATGTGGTAGGTGTATATTTAAATGTTTAGAAAACTGCTTAATTATTTTCCAAAATGGTTGCACAATTTTGCATTTCTATCAGAACTGTTGAGACTTCATTTTCTCCATATCTTTGCCAAAACTTTGTATGATCAGCCTTTTAAAATTTTGGTCATTCTGATAGCTATATAGAAGTATTTAATTATATTTTTAATTTAACTATACGCTAATGACTAATGGTAGGAGCATCTTCACAAGTGCTTCATTGCTAACCTGTATCTTTTTTTGAGGGAAGTCCATTCTAATATTTTCCTATTATAAAATAAGTTACTTGTTACCGTAGAATTCTGTAATTTCTTTCTATATTCTTGATATAATTCCTTTGTAAGATACCTGATTCACAAATTTTTTCTTTTACTCTCTGGTTTGTCTTTTCATTTCCTGAAGTGTTCTTCAAAGAGTATTTGTGTGTATGTGAAGTCCAATTTATCCATTTGTTTTTTCAAGGATTGTGTTTTTCTGTGTCATGCCTAATGATCTAAAAGTTTTTCCTCTATTATCTTCTAGAAGTTTTTATTTCTAGATTTTTCATTTTAAGATCAAAATCTGTTTTTAGTAAATTCTTATATATGTTGGGAGATACGGGTTGAAATGTTCGTTGTTGTTGTTTTGTTTTGTTTTTATATGTGTATCCAATTGTCCAGCACCATTTTTTAAAATGTCTATACTTTCTCCAGCAATTTTCCTGTGTACCTATGTCAAAAATCACTTGTCCCATGGATTGTCTATTTTGTCTCTTTATTCTGTACCATTGAGATTTATTTATGTTGATTATGACACAAAACTGCCTTGATTACTATAACTTTATGATAAGTCTTAAAAAAACTCTTAGTATTAGTCCCTCAACTGTGTTCAATTTCAAAGTTGTTTTGGTATCCCAGGTTCTTTTCATTTTTATATAACTCTTAGAATAGCTTAGTAATTTCAACAAGGGGGCCTGAATGATTTTCTATTGAGATTGCATCAAGTCTATGTCGATTTGGAGAGAGTTAACATCTTAACAATTCAAGAGACATAAACATGGAAAATCTCTCATTTATTTAGTTTTCTTTATCTCAACAACATTACGTAGTTTTTACTGGACAGGTCTGAATATATTTTGACAGATATATCTCTTTTTCATATTTTTGATGCTCTTTTATATGGTACTTTAAAATTTTTAGTTTTGATTTCTCATTGTGATAGAGTGACACAGTGTCTAAGTCGCTTTGGGCTACTCTAACATAGTACCAAAGACTGACTGGCTCCTAAGCCACGAGAATTTATTTCTCAGAGTTCTGGAGGCTGAAAGTCTGAGATCAGAGTGCCAGTGTGGTGGGGTTCTGGCGAGGGCCTGCTTCTGAGTGCTAGGCTGCCCCCTTCCTGTTGTATCCTCAAAAGAGCTCTTCGTGGTCCCTGTTTTAGGGACACTAATCCCATTTATGAGGGTTCCATCCTTGTGGCCTAGTTACCTCCCAAAGGCCTCACCACCTATCACATCACATTGTGGGTTAGGATGTCAACATATGAATTTTAGAGGACACAAGCATTCAGTCTATAACACATAGTATTCTATAACTTTTTAATACTTATTATTCTAGTAGCTTTTCTTTCATTTTGGTAGATTTCACTGGAGCTTCTACATTGACTATTATGATATCTGAAAATAAAGATATCCTTTCCAATTTGTATGCTTTTAATTTCCTTTTCTTGTATTCTTGCCCCAGCACGATGCTGAGTAGGAGTGAAAGCAGAGAGCCTCACATCTGATCTTAGAGGAAAATCATTTTGTCTTCACCTTTAGATAAAGTTTTCATTGTAGGTTTTGTTCTAGATGCCCTTTCTTGAGTTTAGAAGGTCTCTTTCATTAATAGCTTGTTGATAATTTTTCTTAGGGATACATGTTGCATTCTGCCAAATGCTTTGTCTGCATTAATGCAGATCATTACATGGTTCTTCTTTTTTATGCTCTTAAAATGGTGAATTACATTGATCAATTTACCTATGTTATATCTAACTTCTATTTCTGGGTGAAGCCTACTATTTACCTGGCTTAAATCATTACCTACAATTATTTGTTTTGTTTTAGTTTTTGTGGTTGCATTATAATTGATATTATAAATTTTAATTGATCATAATCTACCTTCAAGTGGCACTGTACAATTTTCCTTGCTGCATAAGAACCTCGCTGTAGCATAAGAACCTCGCTGTAGCATAAGAACCTCGCTGTAGCGTAAGAACCTCGCTGTAGTTTAAGAACCTTGCCGTAGTATAAACCTTCATTTCTCTTCCAACATTTGTGCCACTTGGTCACACATTATACTTTTGCTTATGTTTACAACCTCAGCTTGTGAATATCTGAAAAATCTTATTGTGTTTTGTTCTTTTTGAAAACATTTTAACTGGGTATGCAACTCTAATTTTACTTTTTTTTCCTTCAGTAGTTTAAAAATGTCGTTCTGCTCTCTTCTCACTTGCATTCTGTTCAATGGGAAATTTGCTGTAATCTTTACATTTTCTCCTCGTACATAATGTGTCATTTTTTTTCCTCTGGCTGCTTTAAAGATTTCCTCTTTATCACCAGTTTTGAGCAATTTGATTATGTTGTGCTTTGTATAGTTTTAGTCACATTTTTTTTGCTTGGGATTAATTGAGATTCTTGGATCTCTGGCACAAAATACTCACCAAACTGGAAAAATTGGGAGCGTTTTCTTCAAATATATTTCCTGTCCTCTCTTTCTCTCCTTCTGGGACTTTCACCACACATATATTAATCTGCTTAAAGTGATCCCACAGCTCACTGACGCTTTGTTCAAATACTTAATATTATCATCGTCTGTTTACTCTTTGCCTTTTATTTCTTAGTCTATATGTCTTTGAGTTCAAATAATCTTTTCTCTGCAATGTCTAATCCATTGTAAATCCCATTCCATGTACTTTTTTCTCACATTATTTTTTTTCCTCCTTTTAAGGTTTAATTTGGCTTTTTTTTATATATTCCAAGTCACTATGTAATTTTTGAACATTTTTATGGCTCCATGAAATCCCATTATAGTAATTGTCCTTGTCTGCTAACTTTAACATCTAAGTTGCTTCTAAGTTAGTCTTCATTTATTGATTTCTTCTCATTATGGATAACTATTACTACTTTTTTTAATGCAGAGTAGTTTTTATTGGATTGCAGACATTTTGAATTTTACATTTGAATGCTAGTCTTGAGCTTTGCTCTGGATCACAGCTAAGTTACCTGAAAACATTTTGTTCCTTTCGATCCTTGCTTTTCAGATGTACTGAGTGGGAGCAGACAACTGCTGAGTCTAGGTCTGAGCATTCCTCACAACTCAGGCAAAACCTTAGTGCTCCAGGCTTCTGGGCACTCAGCCCAAAGCTCTGTGAGTCCTGAGGGTTTCTGACTGGCAGGACTAGTTAACACTTCTGGTTTTGCATCTCTTCCAGGCACTGTTATCTCTAGTTTTTGTTGAGGTGTTCTTTCTGAGGTCCAGAATTGTTTACTCACATCCGTGCCCTGGGAGGCGCTCAGCTTAGTCCTGAAAGGGGACCTGCGGCGGAACTCGAGGGGTTGTCTCTGCCCAACTCTCTCCTCTCCAGCTCTCAGTCCTGTGGACTCTCTCTGTCTCATTTCCCTGATTCTCAGCTCCATCTCCAGCTCAGGGAGTCAGCCAGGCTCTGCCTGGGTTCTGTCACTCTGTGTTACAGACTGGAAACCCTCTCAAGGTGTAAGCCAGGTCCACTGTTGAGACCTCCATTTCTTTCACATCTCTCAGATTATTATTCTGTGCTACCTTCTGTAGAGTGCCTTCAAACCTCTGTTTCATCTGTTTCATCCTTTTTTGTTGTTGTTGTTATTTCAGTCAGGAGGGTAAGCCTGGTTCCTGTTACTCCATCTTAGATGAAGAGAAAGCCCTTGATGTCTACCTGTCTTTAGTGGTCATGTCATGTTTAGATGTCTGGTTCTGAAATGCAAAGCCAGGATGATATGATAGATGGAGAAATGTGAATCTAGGTGGATAGCTATGTGTTGGGTCCTATATGGTAAAATGTGAATGATGGAACCTGCTGAGTATATCAGTGTTCACTGTAAAATTCTATCAACTTCCAATGCTTGAACATTACTTCAAAAAAAAAAAAAAACTTTCTCCTAAATGTGAATAGCTCCCGGCCCCTGGGCCCCTGGGCCCCTGGCTGTGTTATTTTGGGAGGACACTTTCGCAAGTCATTGTTTGTGATGAGGATGTGCTGCAGGAAGGTGCCACTCAGGGCAAATCTGACAGGCTGGAGCACCTGTGCTCTTTCCTGAGGGTGAGGGCCTTCGAGATGAAGGTGTGTGGCTGCTTATGCTCCTCCACTTCCATCCCTCCAGCTCCTGTTGGTGTGGCCTGCCTGCTGCTCCATCTGAGCCTCATCCCAGTGCCATCTGATTGGTCAGCCCAGCAAAAGGCTGAGAGGAGGGGAGAAACGAGGAAAACGGACACTCTCACACAGCAGAGAGCACAGTCCAGAGGTCATTTTAAAGGAAAAGCCTATGGGGCTAAATTTCTACCACCTTTCTTGTAAAAAATAATATGACTGGCTCCTTGATGCTTGGGACTGTGGTCTTTTTCTGTTTTTAATATAAATTGCTTATAAACATATTAAAACAAGAATTAAGTAGTTTTAATGAAGACTCTGAAGTAGATTTGTGCACCCTGCTTGGTCGAATTTAGTGTTCTAATTGAAAACAATAAAATCTCTGTGTCCCCTGATGGGTTGGCAAATGGGAGAAATTAAAGGGCAGAGGATGGAGCCAGCGGGACCTTGGGCAGCCATGCACCAGTCGGCGTGTGCTGCACTAAGGCCGCGTTGCCCTCGTGTCTGCTGCAGTCCTGCTGTGTGTATAGCTGGCCACTGTACTAATGGCCTGCAAACAGGGATAACTTCCTTGGCTTTAAACAGGCCTTGCCAAGTAAAGGAATAAAAGACAAGGCTGTCAGTCTACGTTAATCTACAGATTCAAAGCCATCTCAATCAAACTCTCAGCAATGTGTGCATGTGTGTGCATGTAAAAGTGATAAGCTATTTCTAAAATCTAGATGGAAATACAAAACCCAGGAATAACCAAAGTAATGTTGACAAAAACACTGCTGAGTAACTTGCTACTGCAGATACCCAGGTGTATTATAACACAGTACTGGCTTATTCAGTATACTAGTGATGTGAGGGTAGAAAGTTTGACCAACAGAACAAAATCGGATAAATAAGGAGATGTGTGAATATATGGCCAGCTTTTCTGTGACAAGAGCATCAATCGGTATAGTGGGGAAAGAACAGCCTTTTCAACACATGGTGCTGAGACAATCAAACATCTGTATGAAAGCTTTGAACCTGTAATCCAAAGACAACTGCATATTGTCAGGAAAATCTGCTTCCTGCCTCTCACCATATATAATAACAACAATAAAAAGCCTATTCTTGATCGATTGCATATCTAAATGTAAAATGTCAACCAATAAAACACCCAGACAGAAACATGGGATAAAAGTCCTTCAGCTCCCAGGGGTCGGGGGTGTTCATCTATTTCCCCAACAGGTAGGCAGGGAGCTTCCAACAAGCAGTCAGACAAGAGAGATGCTAGAGCCCAGCTTCAGTAGGAGGCAAGCCAGAGCACGGATTCACTCGATATCAAAAGTCAGTGCTGTCTTTGCCAAATGGGGAAGCATAGTGGCTCGAGCATCTTTGCTGAGGTGTGTCGCATGGGGTTGACTGATTTTCCTCAGGAGGATGCCTTCTCTTCCCTCCTCTCCATGATCACAATGGTCAATTGATCACCCACCATAATATAAGTCAGCAGGTACTTAGCAAACACCCCTCAACCATGATCACTGTGCTGAGAGTACACGTGTGGGAGGAGAGAGGGCTATGGAGTGAGAGTAGCACACGCTGCCTGCCAAGCCTGGGAACTTGAAGCCCAGAGAGTGAAATTAGACACATTCACCAGGCATTTCAATAATCCAAGGCAGACCACAGTTTACATTAAAATGAATGATTTATAGAAAAACAATACAGGAATTCAAAGAAGGACGTAATCAACAAGAAGTCATGACCGGCTTCCTGCACTCAGCCTTGACGAATCGGTGAATCTGGCCAGTGCTGTGATTACAAAGTCTTGTCTCAGGAAAGCCTTACACACTCCTGCTCAGGAGTAACTGTGCTTCTCTTAATAGAGGAAGGTGCTGACTAAAGTTCACGGAGTGAGAGGCATTGTTGGGAGTGCCACAGAAATGCCTGGAGAAGATGGACCACAGCATAGTCCCCGTCAAACCCAGCCCGCTCAACCTTCCAGAATGCCCTATCTTACCATGCCTTGCCCCTCTCCCTCCCCACATTTCTCTAAAGGCCCCTGCCAGCGTGCAGTGTGTCAGCCTTTGCCCAGCATTTGTTGACAACATTGCAGGATATACAGACTCATCCATCCTGGCCATCTGCTCTGAGATATTGTCTGGTTTAGTGTGAACAGCTATGTAGAGAAGGATGAAGACAGAACCCCATGCTTCCAGTGTTTCCATCACTCATGTCTTTGCCCTGGGCCCTGAGTTCTGGGGAGATGCACCCACCTGGCATGAGAATCACACAGAACTTCCTGCCAGGGACGAAGCCTCACAGTGGAAGCAGATTGTGGTACTCATGAGGTTCTATTCCTCATCTTAAAGACAGCCAGGCTCACAATTCAAACCAATATTTGAGCTAGACCTAGGATTCAGGACTCTGAATTTTATCAGACAGACATTCCTAAAATGGAACTACATTCTCCCCAGGTAAAAAGAAAGAACAATTTTGAGACTAGCATGGATTTGTGGTCAAGTAATTTGTGCTCACCAACTGTATTACCCAGGCACTAGTCACGCATGATAAGAAACTTAGAATACGAGAAAGACACACTTTCCTGGGCACACAAATGAGGAGATTACCTTGATCTTATGTCTAGAGATGGATTGGATGTGTTTTACTTGTAATGTAGGAGAGGGAGAAGGCATAATGATGTGTTTGTGGGAATTACGGAAAATGGGTGTTGAGCAATGTTATGCTTCGGTGCTCCTTTTTCAGAGATGTACAGAGATTCCATGGCTTGTCTTGGAGGTAAAGGCAAGAACTGAAATGACAGCTGGGCACGGTGGCTCACACCTGTAATCCCAGCACTTTGGGAGGCCAAGGTGGGCGGATCACGAGGTCAGGAGATCGAGACCACCTTGGCTAACACGGTGAAATCCCGTCTCTACTACTAAAAACACAAAAAATTAGCTGGTCATGGTGGTGGGCGCCTGTAGTCCCAGCTACTCGGGAGGCTGAGGCGGGAGAATGGTGTGAACCTTGGAGGCGGAGCTTGCAGTGAGCCGAAATCGTGCCACTGCACTCCAGCCTAGGCAACAGAGCGAGACTCCATCTCAAAAAAAAAAAAAAAAGAACTGAGATGACTTGCAAGGTATCAGAACATCAGAGATGCTGAGCAATGGTTTATTGCAAGAAGCATCAAGGAGATGTGGTATAAAGAACTGGTGTGCTCACCCTCCAGCAGTAGCTCTGGAATGGCCTTCTGCAGGTGACCTAATGCCTCCTTGTTCTGGGGAGGAGGCTGCAGGGAGCAAAGTCATGATGTCTGTGAAGGCAAATGTAGTTGGCCTCTCTAAATGCCCACGTTATTGCCACTTACAGCCCAGAGGCACAGAATGAATTAAGGGGAAATGATTTCTGAGAAAGATAGGCTAGGACATAGACAAGTGGGGAAGTTGTTCAGAGGTTCAGAGGCACAGTATTTACTACTTTTTTTTGTTTAGTAACTGAACCAAGATTAGAATATTTAATAAAAGAAATATATACCAATACTTTTCAACTTCACAATCACCAAAGAGCCTCTGTTAAACTCCTGATTGCATGTTATCCACTTAGAAGGACTGATAAAGGCCAGTTTCTCAAGCAGAGATTGCAATGTCCCCCCCACAGTCTCGTGCCATCAGAGCACCCCAGACCTCCACTGAGACAATGTGGAAGTGGGTACAAGAATGCCAGGGTTAGATTATTTATAGAATCTTAATCTCAATGCCATGGATATAGAAGTATAAACAATACTTCCCATTTTGGAGAGAGTGGGGGGTTTGTGAAAGGCAGTACCTCGTAAGCAACATGTCTCTGTGAGGTCAGCAGGTCCGCTTAATATTTGAATAACATTTCTTCCATCTTCTGTCCCAATTGCTGGGCGAAGTTCAATGCTCAGTCCTCAACCTGTTGGTGAGTTTCCAAAGACCACGTTCCCATGATTTCTTCTCTCTCGCATCTCCTTTTCCTGCAGAATTTTTCCTCCCCGAAGCTGGTCTTTCATTCAAATGTCTTCTCTTCTTTCTGTCCTCTGACATCCTAACCATGGACTATAACAACACCCTTTCCCTGCATTCTCCAAAATACCAATGCACAAGTCAATTATGTGCAGAGACCTTTACTGAGGATTTGAGAGTCTCAGAGGAGAGTCACAACACAGCTGAACTTTCGAATAGATGATCTTAACTAATTAAAGGTACAGTGTGTTGGACAACCCTGCTCTTAACAATCTCCTAGTCAAATCGGCCAAGAATTTCATGCTAGCTGTCTCATTACAGACTCCAGCCTCCTCTCACAGCCTTGAACCTTCTCAAATGCTTCATTTTAAGCAATGACTGAACACAAGTGAATTACATTACCAACTTAAAACCTAGAAACAGAAGAAAAGAGTAATTCACACACAAACTAAAGGAAAGGGGATACAGAAAACAGAGTCAAAAATTAACATGAAAACAGAAAAAAATAGACCTAGTTAATAAATCAATAAACCACTGGTCACTAACTAATAAAGAAAAATTGAGAAACACAAATATAATAAATAATAATAACAAGCGTCCAGGGGCAAATAATTATTGACAAAGGAAAAATTGTTTAATTGGCTATTTGCACACATCTATAAACATAAACAGTGAAATCATGTGAAATGGATAATTTCCTAGGGAAAAGCAGGTTCCCAAAACTGATGCCAGTAGAAACAGAAAGTTTAAGCAGACAATTCTAACAACAGAAATGGAGAAAATTATCAAGATTCTACTGTTCCACACACACAAAAACAGTACCGGGTTCAAATAGTTTCTTTTGTTTTTCTTCCTTTTGAGATGGGTTCTTGCTCTGTCACCCAGGCTAGAGTGCAGTGGTGCGATCTTGGCTCACTGCAACCTCCACCTCCCGGGTTCAAGTGATTCTCTGGCTTCAGCCTCCTGACTAGCTGGGATTGCAGGCACCCGTCACCATACCCAGATCTTTTTGTATAGTAGAGATTGGGTTTCACCATGTTGACCAGGTTAGTCGAACTCTTGACCTCAGGCAATCTGCCTGCCTAGGCCTCCCAAAGTGCTGGGATTACAGGCATGAGCCACCGCACCCAGCCCCGAATAGTTTCACAGGTGAATTCCAACAAACATTCAAAGATGAAATAATTCAAATGATACATAAATTGCTGCAGCCAATGAACACAAATAAAATATTCAAATTAGCTTTATAAAGTATAAAATGGATATAACCTGATAAACACAGCACAGTGAAATTAAATTACAGACTAATACCACTTACAAATATTGATGCAAAAATTCTAAATACTAGGTCAGTGAACAGAGTCCCAAAACAACACTTGTTTAAAAATCTAAACTAAAAGATACTTATTTCATTTAAGAACACATTAAGTAAAAGAATATTCTTTATTCTTTTTAAAACATATTAGTGTATATATTTCTAGATAATTTTCACAATGATATATCTAAAGATGGTATTATTTAAAGACAGATTTCAATATAACAAATCTAATGCATTTCCTCTCCATTCCCTATAGGTGTTTAGCATAGTGTTTAATCAAGTGCTCTCTGGGCTGCTCATTCCATTCCTACCTTGTACTAGCTCTGTGACCTCAGAAATGTTTCTTAACCTCTGGATGACCAGTTTTCTCATGTGCTGATGTGGGGATAACAGTAGGACATACGTCCCAGGGTTGTCATAAAGAGCCGATGAATTAAGGCAACATACAACCATGGAACACCATGCAGCGATAAAAATGTACAAGATCATGTTCTCTGCAGGAACACAGATGGAGCCAGAGGTCATTATCCTTAGCAAACTAACACAGGAACAGAAATCCAAATGCTGCATGTTCTCACTTCTAAGTGAGAGCTAAATAATGAGAACACATGGACATATCAAGGGGAACAACACACACTGGGGCTGGAGAATGGAAGAAGGGAGAGGATTAGGAAAAATAATTAATGGGTACTAGGCTTAGTACCACAAAATAAACTACAACAAACCCTCATGACAAGTTTACCTATATAACAAACCTACACATGTACCCCTGAACTTCAAAAAAAAGTTCAAAATATAAATAAAGAAAAAAGAACACAGAAGAGAGGTTGCCAGGCAGTAAGAGCTCAGTAAGTGTTTGCTGTTATTCTACCAGTCATCACTTTGTTTAGTCCAAACCTTCAAACCCGGGCTAGGGCTACAATGCTCCCGTGTCCAGCTCCCCTTCCCCTGCCTTTAAAAAAAAAAAGGTCATCAAGTCTATCGAGGTACAAAATCCCTCACGTAGCATCTGTTCCGTGTCTCCAGAGCACCTTGGTGAGAAACACCTCAAAGCCCCTGGCTGCGGGTGCTGCCACTGAAGCGATTGTTACTTTTGTGGCTGTGACTGCCTCTGCTCGCAGATGATCACTCCAAGTTTTATTTCTTATAGGTTCTTCTCACTTTCCTTCCACATGGAGAGAAAGAAAAGAAATATCTATGCAGGACACATTTATACTGATCATTGAAACTTCATCATTAAAGAAGAAAGAATAATTGTCCTTGAAAAGAGTTTATTTGATATTTAATTGCAGTGACCCATTTTCCCAGCAAGGGCTGAAGAATTTACGTGTCTCTGGCTCAATAATCCTCATTTAAAAAAAAAATCCAAGCTTTAATTTAAACAGGCCATTTTAAACAGCAATATTTGACAAGGTATCCTAATGTAAATTTAAGTTTGTTTGGAGACTTAGCTCTAGGAATACAAATACCTTATTTTTAAAACCAGATGAGGCAGGAGGAGTCCCACCTCTCATTTTTCCATCATTTTTAAGCTGGCTTTCTGGCCCACCCTTCCCCAGGCGTTGGAAGCAGCCCGACTTCCCTTCACATCCCCTATCTTTGAAATCCTCTAGCCCTGGAGTAAATCAGAGCATTTCCCATCATGCTCCCTGATGTGCCGTTTTAAAACCTGAGAGGAAGAAATGGTCCTTCCCCCAGCATCTCTCTATCCCAGGGAGAAGAATATTACTGAGATACGTGTTTATTTGCTACCGAGCTAAGATAGAAAACACTGACACCCGCGCGGCATCTGCTTATCCATCTGCGGCTCCTGCGGCATTTCTCCTTCCTGCTGGCCTCGCAGTAGCCAGGAGTCCTGGGCACAGCACCTGCTTGCTTCCTTGTTGCCGCTGTCTCAGCTCAGCGCTCCCAAACTGAAGGACCTTCTTCTCCCTGAGACACCCATCCACAGAGCTCACAGCCTCACCAACGGAAAATCAACAGCAAACTTTCCCTCTGTCTTAGTCTGTGTTCTGTGCTGCTATAACAGAATACCTGAAATTGGGTAATTTATAGTGAACAGAAATGTGTTTTGCACAGCTCTGGAGACTGGGACGTTTAACATCAAGGTGCTGGCACCTGGTGAGGGCCTTCCTTGTGGGTCCTCCTGTTGTGGAAGGTGAGAGGGTGAGAGAAAGAACCAGTCCTGAAAGCCCTTCATAAAAGCACTAAATCTACCCATAAGGGCAGAAGCTTCATGGCCTAATCACCTCTTCAAGGCCCTGTCTCTTAGTACTGTTATGGTTGGAGTGACTTACAATGTCAACATGAGTTTTGGAGGGAGAAGCACTCAAGCCCTGGTGCACCCCTGTCAGCTGACACTGCTGCTAAGAGGAAACGATGCCTCACAGATGGGCTCTTACCTCTTGTATTAGTCAGGGTTCTCCAGAGGAAAAAACAAGGGATCTAGATATGAACATAGAAATAGAGCCGGGCACAGTGGCTCACTCCTGTTATCCCAGCACTTTGGGAGGCCTAGGCAGGCGGATCACGAGGTCAGGAGATTGAGACCATCCTGTCTAACACGGAGAAACCCCGTCTCTACTAAAAATACAAAAAAAATTAGCTGGTCGTGGTGGCAGGTGCCTGTAGTCCCAGTTACTCGGGAGGCTGAGGCAGGAGAAAGGTGTGAACCTGGGAGGCGGAGGTTGCAGTGAGCCGAGATCACGCCACTGCACTCCAGCCCGGACGACAGAATGAGACTCTGTCTCAAAAAAGAAAAAAAAGAAAAGAAATAGAGATAGGTCGTTGCCAGATACATGAGAAGAGCCTGATCAGGGGATGGGCTCGCATGATTATGGAGGCTGAGAAGCCCCAGCAGAGGCCGTCTGCACCCTGGGGACCCGGGGAAGCTGGTGTGGAATGGCTCCAAGGACATCGGAAGGCAACAAGACCAGTAAGGCTGATGGCGTGACTCTCAGTCTAGGCTAAAGGCCTGAGAAACTGGGGGCTGTGGTGCGAGCCCTGGAGAACCTTGAGTTCCGATACCGAAGGGCAGGAGGACATCCCAGCTCCAAGAGAAAGAGAACAAAAGAGAATTCCCCCTCCTCTGCCTTTTTGCTCTTCTCGAGACCTCAGTGATTGGACAGTGCCCACCCACGCTGGGTGAGGGTGGATCTGGCTCAGTCCACTGACTCCAATGCGCCTCTGCCAGAAATGCCCTCCCAGACACACCCAGAGATAATGTTTTACTGTCTGAGTGTTCCTTCTTCCAGTCAAGCCAACACCTACAGTTAACCATACACCTTTGTAAGAGTATCCACCTCATGGGGAGCTTCAACACGCTTTGTTTCACTTACCCCTCAGAAAAACACAGCAGGGAGGTGGGGAAGGGGCTACAATTCCCACTTAGTAGATGAGCAAAGTGATGCTAAGGAGAGATAACAGGGCAGGCCTGAGGCTCATGGCCAATTAAGGGCAGAATTGGAAAGAAGGCAGGTCTTTCATTTAAAAATAAAATTTAAATGATCCCATCCTCATCCTCAGCATCCAGAGGTCTTTTGGGCTGGCTTCCTGATTTTGCACAGTAGCGGGAGTGATTCACTCAAACAAAGTCTGTGTCTGTTCACAGTGCGAATTGGGAGCCACCCCTCCTGGGGAGACGAACCCTGTCCTGAGTGGCTGGGCCTGTTCTTCCAGCACCCCCGGGGCAGCCCGGCACGACACCAGCAGATCTGCCAGGAAATGCTGATGCCGCCACTCCAGGCAAATATTTAGCAACTCCCCCTCTGACTCTCAATATTGCCCCATTTGAGAATATATTAAAATGGACACCCTGCCCTTCACCGGCACCATGTGAAAGTTTAAGAAACTTTAAATTTGGAATTTAGACTTAAATTTTAAACCATAACTGAGATCTCAGAGCTAAAGCTTCCATTGTATTTGTATAATTGGAAATAGTAATAGCATTTATCTTCCTGCCTCAAACACAGGCTAGCTTCTGGCCCACTTTTTGATGGACTCTATACTTGGCGGCCCAGACTTGCCCGCATACTAAAGGACACACAGTCCAGAACCGAATTCCACAGCTCTCTCTGCCTCTAGAGTTTTTGGTGCTGACTTCCTGGTGCCCTGCCTTGCTGCTGGTGTGTTTCTACAGAACTGACCTCCATGTCCTGCCTTTAGGAACCACTCTGACCATCACGTGTCCGCCCTCACTGTGTGGACCTGTGGGTCCAACTTTGGCAGTTGTTCCATCACTCTGAGTCCCAGGCTCCTGGGCTGTGAAATGTGAGTGATGATGTCAATAGCAGCGGGGTCACTGCAGAGGTAAAATGGTGCGTCTGTGACAGCGCGTTGCAGAACACAAGAGCCGTGTCCGTTCTCATTTGTCTTCAGGGTCTCTAAAACAGACCTTCATTCCACCGGATTTTTATTCTGGCCTCTGTTATAGGTCAGCCTCATCACCCACACTCCAGTGTGACAACAGCATCTGATCAGTTAAGGAGCACTTTGATTATTTTTCCTGCTGGTAGAAAGTTTTTACTGATCATTCATTCTACTGCATTTGATGCATAAATGGCAGGTGTCAGACACTGATTGCTGTGATTCATTTCATTCATTCTCTCTCAGACACTCAATGGTTTGGCACCCTCAATGTAGATTTCCAAGTGAACTAGCAAATATGAAGTATATGGTCTATGGCTGGGGCATGGTACTAATTTAAGGGCCCCACAGAAAACTTATGACCTTGGCCTTGTGATAGTGACACAAACTGTCAGGCCCCTTCTGGTAGTAAGCCTCCATATGCAACCCCTTGTCCCAAAAATGAGGTCTCTGGATTCCCTTTCCTAGTCACTAGGACCAATCTCGACTGCAGCAGAATGTCTGGTCTTCCATCCTCCAGACCTATTCCGAGAGTTCAGCATTAGGGACACACCACACGCCCCTCTGCTTTTGCTTTGTTTCTGAGCCTAATTCTCACAGCTGCATTTCTTCCCTAAACCTTATTTAGGAGGCATCCTAATGCCCCGTTGTTCTCCTGGGCCTAGGCCAACTTGTTATCACCAGCTCCTCTTGCACACAGAGCCCTCAGTTCCTTGTGCATGCCCCACTCCATGGGGAGATGATTCCTCCACGCCAAATGCTTGTACTTCCAAATCTCACCGTGCTGTGAGCTACATCCACCTTTCTAGTACACTCGGAGCTCCACTTGGCCTGACTTCCAACAGGCCCCCCTTGCCTCACCCCGTGGAGTCTGCTCTTGCTGAGACATGGAGCACCCTCCGTCTGCATCAGCAGCTGCCCTCCTCTCACTTGAGTGGGAGAGTAGGGTTAGCATATCTCACTGCCCTGCCCCCTGCCCCCAAGTCCTGCTCTAACAGTTAATCTTATTTATGTATTTATTTATTTTGATGGAGTTTCACTCTGTTGCCCAGGCTGGAGTGCAGTGGTGTGATCTCATCTCACTGCAACCTCTGCCTCCCAGGTTCAAGCAATTCTCCTGCCTCAGCCTCCTGAGTAGCCAGGATTATAGGTGCAAGCCACCATGCCCAGCTAAGTTTTGTATTTTTAGCAGAGACATGGTTTCACCATGTTTACCAGGCTGGTCTCGAACTCCTGACCTTGTGATCCTCCTGTCTTGGCCTCCCAAAGTACTGAGGTTACAGGCGTGAGCCACTGCGCCCAGCCTCTAACAGTCAATCTTAATGAATCCCAAGATATGGTCTAATCAAATGGGGTAATCAGATATGGCACACCTGCCCAGTAGGGTGTTGGCCAGTTACCTGGAGTTTCAATGCAGGGCCCCTGGGATACTGGTCCTGCACTGACCTGTGACACATACTTATGTTTTCTTCTGTGAAGAATTGAGATGGAGAGGCTGCCTGGGGACAGGATTCTAGTCTGGATCTGTCTCTACTGGCTTCAACACCTGGTACTTTCTCCTCATTCTACAACTTCAAAGTCACACATTTAATCTCGAGGGAGCTGTCAGTTTCTGTGATTATCCCCACAGTAAACGCATCCATTAAGAGAGAATAAAGGAGCATGGGCTTGTATGAGAGACAGAAGACAATACAGGAATCAACTGCAGGAAAACACTAATGACAACTCTGGTAACAGGTCAGCACAATTGGCCTCCTCTTCATAAACACGGCAAATTACTCAAAAAGGGGAGAAGTTGTGTGTGAGTTCATCACTACCTGAAAAACAACTTCACAGTAGAATAAAAATGACGAGACAAAAATGATAAGTGCATTATACCATCCAGTTCTTAGCCTGAGTCACTGGATTAGACAGAGAGAGAGAGAGAGAGGGAGAGAGAGAGAAAGGTGGCGGCAGTGGCAAGCAGGGGGAAGGACAAAAGCGGTGAATTCCGTCAATGAATGCAGCTTGTCCTATCAGGCAAAAGAAGAAAACGAGGCCTGGTAGTGGACAGCCAGTTCTAATGAATGATATCCCAGAATGGCGAATGCCGACTGCAAAGCTTTTGCCCAGCTGCAGCCTTCCAACCAGTTTGCTGACACTCCCTGAACCGAGGAAAGAGGAAAGCTGCAGGAGAACACGAGGCAGAGGAAACATGTAATTGCTACTAGGGGGTGACTGTGAACTATATAATGAAAATATAAAAACACAGTTATTTTTCAATGAAAGCACCTCATTTTCTCCATGAACTGGTTAGCGTTTTGTCTTAGCGTTCTGTGCAGCATCTTGAAAAGACATTTGTCTTTCAGGATCAAAGAAAGAGGCAGAAAGATGTGCTTGTTTCTCAAAAATAAACCTGGGTTCCTTCCTTCCATTCTCTCTCTGCTGAATGGTTGCACTCTCTGCGTTCATGCTAAATTACTCAAAAGACAAAAATAAGACACTTTTATCCCAAGGTGATTGGATTTTTATCACTTTAGACCCATGGTGGGAGAAAAAGGATCTTCTCCACCACTGAAAATTAATGCTAGCTTCAAAGAACCTTAGATATTCTAGTGGTTACATTTAACTGGTAGCAGTGGATTGTGGTCAAATGGTGTTCTTGGCAGCGGAGGACTTCACAATGAGCCAGGACGGCTTCACTGTGCAAGAGCCCTACAGAAATGGTCACACAGAGTGGAAACATTACAGACAGGGTGCGTCCTTGAATACAGAGTGCTCCTTGGAGGTGTCCAGATCTCCTTGACACACATCTGAGTCTGTGGTCCCTGATGTTCACGACCTAATGCTCTCATCTGTTTGTTTCCAGGGATGTGCCAGAGACATGCCATAAGAAACAGTTATGTGTTTGGCCACGGTCAAGGGTCTATGTGAACGCACATTGCCAAAATATTTTGGATGATTTTGAGAACTACGCCCGGTGCTGTTCTAATATACAACAAAATCATTTCTAAAGAGGAAAAATGACATTTACTAATCCAAACAAAGTAAATTTTATTGACAAATAATATTAAAGTGGTTTTGCTTGAACTAGATTCTAAATTCCAAACTTTGCAGGATCAGAGACCTCACTGGTTTTATGTACTAGTGTATACCCAGCACCAGCTCTGAGCCTGCCCCCTGGCAGACCCTCTATAAATGCCGATAATTACCCCCATCTGACATGAAAATGATGATGACTGAATATAGCTGTTTTATTACCGTAATTATGAGCCTTCCCTTTCATTCACACTGACCCTAGCGAAGCACGACAGGACCTGCTGAGCCTTCTGCTGAAGGACGTGGCCAGCCAGTGCAAGGGCCAGCTTAGGTCCCTGTCATTTTGAATGCCATGGGCTTGGCTGGGGATACATGTTCTCATCAGAACCGAGGAAAGACCAGTTTCTCCTCAGGAGAGGGGTCCAGATGAGCAAACATGGGCCCAAGTGGAGAGGGGCATGTGGAGGGACAGCGAGGGGCTCATCTGCTGGTGCCTGCAAGAAATTTAATTACTGGATGCAGCCCCAACAATACAGAGAACGGGAAACTCAAGGGCATGGCAAGGGTTGCATTTTTATTTTAAAACCAGTTTCCTTATACTAGAGAAACCTCATTTGCTTTAGATACATATCACATGGCAATAGTTATACAGTGGGAAGAGGCTTCTAAGTGTGCACTAGCATGTCTAACTAATGAATCCTTAAGGAGTGATTGACAAGCCCTGGCTGTGGCTCTAACAGAGTAACTGGTACCAGACTTGACCTGATGTATGCACGCTGAGAGGGCTGAGCCAGATACATGAGGTAACAGTTTCTCCCAAATCAGACAACACCCAGCATAGGATTGCAACACCTGAGCAATGCCTTCCCCTCTGGAGTCCCTTTCCCGTTCTGGTTTCCAAGGAAAGGGAAACCAAGCATGGCACAGTTGTTTCACTGAAGTGAGGAGACAGAAATTAGAATCCAGAAATATGGAGGCTGCTGGAGCTTGCAGGGCTGTGCCATGTGGGGCAATATCAAGAAAGCTGATGAAACCCAAGCAATATATATCCAATGGAAAACACGTGGTGTATTTTAATTAAGTTGCTATAAAACTGTGATAGAAAGAAAACCTTAGAAGTCAGAAGGAAGAAATAGACTTACTCTATAAAGGAGAAATATTGGAATGTTTGCAGGTTACCAACAAAAAAATGCAAGCCTGAAGATAATGCAAGAGCATATTTAAAGTACCAAAAGAAAAAAAAAGTCAACCTAAAATTCTCTATCTAGCAAAAATAGCCTTCAAAATTGAACATAGAATAGAAACATTTTAAGACAAAATATTCTGAACAAATGTTCCTGCATACCTGTTGAAGTTCTTCGGACAAAATGATATCATACCAAATGTTAACTGTATTTATAGAAAGGAAAATATATGTTGGAAATGTTTTTAAAAGAAGGTATATATTAAAGGCTTATTTTTAATTTTGACTTAAAAAAAAACTCAGCTAATAGGCCGGGTGCGATGGCTCAATGCCTGTAACCCCAGCACTTTGGGAGGCTGAGGGAGGCAGATCACAAGGTCAGAAGTTCAAGGCCAGCCTGGCCAACACGGTGAAACCCTGTCTCTATTAAAAATACAAAAATTAGCTGGGCATAGTGGCACATGCCTATAATCCCAGCTACTTAGAAGCCTGAAGCAGGAAAACTGCTTGAACCCAGGGGGCAGAGGTTACAGGGAGCTGAGATCACACCACTGCACTCCAGCCTGGGTGACAGAGCAAGACTCTGTCTCAGGAAAAAAAAAATTAGATAATAAACTGTTTAAATGAAAAATAATAGCCATGTATTTGGGATTTATAACATATACAAAAATCACAAGGAATAGTGCAAAGGACATGAGGTGTAAATGGAAACAATTTCCTAAGTTTCCAGCATTTTACAGGAAGTGGTTTACTTAGACTGCTAAGTTTTGCTAACTTGTGTGTGCGTTTGTGTGTGTGTTTGTGTATGAGTGTATAAAGAAAACCACTAAATATAAAGAGTGTAGCGAATAAGACTATTTAGGAGCAAACAATGATACCAAAAAGTACTCCAAAATCGTGCAGAGGCTTTCCTATTTCTGCTTGGAGAGTTGGAAAGACCGTTGTTCCCCAGCAAGTTCACAGCTTTTCTTGGGCCCCTTGGAATGCTGAGGTGACGGGACAGCCACATTGCCTGGGATTTAGAGACGAGATTTGCAGGTGAGTACTGACTGAACTCAAGCTGGAGGCAGTGGGGCACCAGGGAGAAGCGTTCGTCGGGAGCAGCTGATCTACTGCGGCAGCCTGTTTATGCACTGCTAAGAGAGGGTGAAGACACTGTGGGTGGAGATGTGGGGAAAGGCCACACTTTTCTTGTAGGTATTATCTCCATGAAACCCACTGGATGCTTACAGAAAAGATGGGGAGAGTCTAGTTTCTCATACGCGGCACAACTGGAGGAACAGAAAAGTTGCACCTGCAGAAAGAGCTGGAGGCTCCTCCCCCAAACACATCTGCCCATCCTTCTATGTCCTTCCAAGGATTCATCCACTTCACTTCAATTGCCGAGCTTATTATATGAAGTTGTTAATAATTCACCACTATTCATGTTGAACATCTAGAAGATCAGAAGGATTTCCACTCTGACCTTTCTTTCTTTCTTTGACTCACTTTGGGTTTATTTCGCTCTTCTTTTCGCACCTTTGAAGTGTTAACATGACATGTTTCTTCTTTTCTAATATAAGCATGCAAACCAAAGGTATAGGTTTCTGTGAAGCATGATTTTAACTACATAGCCCAGATTTTCTTTCTTTCTTTTTTTTTTTTGAGATGGAGTTTCGCTCTTGTCGCCCAGGCTGGAGTGCAATGGCGCGATCTCGGCTCACTGCAACCTCCACCTCCCAGGTTCAAGCAATTCTCCTGCCTCAGCCTCCCAAGTAGC
Organism: Pongo pygmaeus; assembly: GCF_028885625.2. Taxonomy (NCBI): domain Eukaryota; kingdom Metazoa; phylum Chordata; class Mammalia; order Primates; family Hominidae; genus Pongo; species Pongo pygmaeus. The sequence continues at coordinate 136,778,145 of NC_072382.2, read as the reverse complement.
TGGGATTACAGGCATGTACCGCCACGCCCAGCTCACTTTTTCTATTTTTAGTAGAGACAGGGTTTCTTCATGTTGGTCAGGCTGGTCTCGAACTCCCTGACCTCAGGTGATCCACCCGCCTCAGCCTCCCAAAGTGCTGGGATTACAGGCTTGAGCCACCGCGCCAGGCTATAGCCCAGATTTTCAAATGTGTCCTAATTTTCTTTTGATTCAATATACTTTGTAATTACTCTTGTGTTTGGGAATAAGAAAAAAAATGTACCCTCTCATCTTTTCTATTTAACATTGTGCTAAAAGTCCTAGCCTGTTCATTCAGGCAAAAAAGAAAAATACAAGGCGTACGTATTAGAAAGTAATAAGTAAAACTGTCTATATTCAAGGAAAATAATATTGCTTTAACAGAGAAGGGAATCTCCAAGAAAGCTAGAATTAAGAAGTCCCAGGAGACTCCTTCTCCTCCCTCCAGGGAGATGGATCCCTGCCTGGGACCCACTTGGCGTACAGTGGCCTAAGTCACATATGGCACCTTAGCTGGAACAAGTCCCAAGGTGCTGTTGGACTCTGTCTTCCTGTGCCATCACCTGTAGCAGGAAGGACTCATCCCATTCATATACGCACCCAGTCCTCAAGTACCTGTCTAATTGGGGAAAGGGAATCAAAGCCTTGGAGACTCTAAAAAGGTAGAAAATTTACATTTGGCTTTGAAAAGAGCACGTGAAATTCCTCCCAGATTTGCTTTTCTCACTTTAGTATTAAAAATAAAAGCTGGATGATTGGGTGCTTATCAGTGCATGGGTGTGAGTAAGTTACCCATTGTCACGAAAATACCCAAAAGGATTAGAGGCAGCAGCGTCCAGCAGACTCACACAGAAATAAGGACAGTGTCTGCCTCCACCAGCCAGACTGGAAAACCTCACAGGACATGAGACGTCAGCTACAGTACATAGAAGGGTCTTATCTCTGTAGTGAAAAATAACTTCCCCTACACCAAATAGAGCTCCAGTTCAACCTATGACCCAAAGTGACCAAATCAATTTCCAGTAACATGACGGAATTACAGAACAGAGCCAGATAATATGTACAGCAATATATATGTATACACACACACATATACACACACACACAGACACAGACACACACACACACACACCCCACCTAACAAGGTAAAATTAACAATGTTTGGCATCCAATAAAAATGTATCTGGCACACAAAGAAACAAGAACAGATGGCTAGTTATAAGAAAAACGATCAGTTCATCAGGAGCACATAACCATACTAAATGATTTTATACCTGCCTAGTAACAGAGTTTTGAAATAGCTGAAGTAAAAACTCTTAGAATGACTAGGAGAAAAAAAATCACAAGCTTAATCACATTTTAAAAATATCCTTCTCTCCATAATTAATAGAACAAATAGAAAATTGTTGAGGATATAGAAGATTTGAAAAATACTATCGAGTAACTTGACCTAATTGACATTTAGTGAATATTAACACCTAAAACATCACAGTAAGCATTCTTTTCAACTGAACCCAGAATATTTTCTAACACAGACCATATGATAGGCCAGAAAAAGTCTCAAATACATTTAAAAGAATTAGAGGAATTGTCTTAGTCCATTTGTGTTGCTGTAAAGGAAAACCTGAGGCTGGGTAATTAATAAAGAAAAAGTTACAGTCACAGTTCTGCAGGCTGTACAAAAAGCTCAGTGCCAGCATTTGCTTCTGGTGAGGCCCTCGGGAAGCTTCCAGTCATAGTGGAAAGTGAAAAGGTGAAGGGGAGCCTATGTGTGCAGAGACCACATGGCCAGAGAGAATCCAAGAGACAGAGGAGGGAGGTGCCAGGTTCTTTTAAACAAACAGCTCTTCCAGGAACTGATAGAGCAAGAACTCACTCTTCACCACGAGGAGGGCACCAAGCTATGCATGAGGGCTTTGTCTCCAGGACACAGTCATCTCCTCCAGGCCCCACCTCCAACACTGAGGGACATATTTCAACATGAGATTTGGAGGGGACAAACATCCAAACCATATCAGGCACATACAAAATATGTTCCCCGACCACAATACAATTACATTAGAAATCAATAATAAAAGTATCTCTTAAAAATTTCCAATTGTTTGAAAACTAAATAATATACTTATTATTTAAATAGCCACTCATGCCAATAAAGAAATAAAAATTGAAATTAGAAAATAATTTGAGCTGGATGTAAAGGAAAACCCAACATTAAATCCAAAGTGATTTGAAGACAGGAAATGATGTAGATGAAAGAAGGGAAAAATGAGGTAGAAAACATTTTAATAAAAGAGAAAATCAAGAGCTTTGATGAGATTAAAAATTTATAAAAATTCATCAGACTGATGAGAGTCATAAATTACCAAGACCAGAAAGGATAGAAGGTGCATCACTGAAGATTACAGACTGAGAGGGTAATAAGGGAATATCATGAACAGCTTTATGTCAGTGCATTTGAGAGCTTGGATAAGATGGAAAAATTACTTGAAGATACAAACTATCAAAGATAATGCAAGAACAGTCATATAAAACTTGAACAAACCTATCTCTATATTAGAAAGTGAATTTTTACTTTAAAACCTTCCCATAAAGAAAACTGAAGGCCCAGATAGCTCCACTGGTGAATTCTACACAGTACATACAGAAGAAATTATGCCAATTTGTCACAAACTCTGCAAAAAAATTAAAAGGATACATTATTTCCCAATAGATTTTTTGAAGCAAGAATTACTTTCATCCCAAAACTACACTAAGACATTACAAGAAAATAAAACTGTAAGTCATCATCCCACATGAACACAGGTGCAAAATTTCTAAGCAAAATCATAAAAATGAACCCAACAATACATTTTTTAAAAAAATGCATCATAACCTAGTGGAGCTGATTTCAGGAACGCAAAGTTGGTTCAATGTTATATTGTATAATGAATCATTCAACTGGCCTTTTCCCCTGGTTCTTGGGAGACTTTAGATCCCTGTAAGTTCCCAAGTAATAGGAGTGTCCTTGTTATTCAGGAGCCCCTTGGACCACATATGAGTTTATGCTAAGGATGAACTGACTCAGGATGGGGCTTTACCAGAAAGACCAACCACGTCATTAGAGGGTTGGGGCTTGAAGACAGCCTGACCTCCAGGGAGTGAAGGGGCTAGAGATGAATTTTACTCACCTGACCCAGGACTCAATCATGCCTACCTAATAAAGCCCCATAAAAACTCTGGACACCAAGGCTTAGTGGAGCTTCCAGTTGATGTGCCTGGATAGTGACGTGCTTGATCCCACGGGGAGGAAACACGAAAGCTGTATGCTTGAGATCCTCTCAGATTTTGTCCTGTATCTCTTCATTTGGCTGATCTTGATTTGTGTCCTTTAGAATCAAATTGTAATGATAATGTTTATATGGGTTTTGTGAGTCATTTATTGAACTATTGAATTTGAGGAAGATTGGGAAGTACTCTTTACTTGTAGCCAATTAGTCAGAAGTGCAGGTGGCCTGGGGACCCCAAATGTGGCTGGTTGCTGGAGTGTGGAGAGTTTTCTGGGAATTTACCACTTAAAGTGGTGGTGTTTAGTGTCAGGAAACATTCAAAAATCAATCATTCATTGTAACTCACTAATTAAAATAGAGAAACCATGTGATTATCTCAATTGATGCAGACAAAATCCAACATCTATTCCTAGTAAAATCTCTCAGCTATCAACCTGATAATAGGAATCTATTAAAAACCTATAATTAATATCATACTTAATGGTGAAATATTCTATATTTCCCCCTAAAATTAGTAACAGGAGAGACTGTATGGTTCTTCTCTCTAAAATTATTATTGTTTTGGGAGTTCTAAACAGCTAAATTAGAAAAAAAAAAAGAAGAAGAAGACAATCAGATTGAGTAGAAATAGTAGAAATAAATAAATGAGTAAACTGCCTATTTTCACAGATTACATGCTTATTTAAATTTAAAAAAATAAAAACTACAAAACACACACACATAATAATGAATGCAAGTTTGCAGGATACACATTCATTATACAAAAGTCAAATGTACCTAGCACCCAGATCTTGGTTTCTAATGTCATTCTTCCACAAAAGAAATCAGGGCTTACTGCAGAAATGGTTGATTCTAAGACTGGGGCAAGAAATAGAAAACGTAAGCCTGAAACATCTTATAGTCCCAGAAAGTTAAAACGTGCTTAAAAAAAAAAAGGAAAAACCAACCCATTTTTAAAACCACACGGATAATGATAAGAAACAGAGGAGCCAGCTGAATGTACACCCAATGGCCAAAAGTAGAACACAATTAAGCAACAAAATAAACAATTATTGGATTATAGCCCAAAGTATAAAGTACATATCCATGAGTCCGTACTGATATAAAGAAATGATTGAATAAGTGAGTAACTTGGGAAGATGAGACTACGCCCCACGCAGAAGAATTTCAAATCCCTGTAGACTCCCTGCCCTCAAGAAGCGGTAGCAAGACCCCTCTCCTGAAGCATGGGCTGTGCATAGTGACTTCCTTCCAAAGAGTGCAATATGAGCGGCAGGGAAAGGAGCAGCTTTACAGTGGAGAAACCTGGTGACCAACGCCTCAGCCCACGACCAAGGTTGGGAACACTGGCATTGAGTCCATACCTTCGTACAGCAGGTCGAGAATGGCACGTTTCACCTCTGTGAACCCCTTCCTCCCAAAAATATATAACCCCTGTCTAGCCACAAGGAAATCATCAGACAAATCCCAGTTGAGGGACACTCTATAGAACACCTGAGTAGTCCTCTAAACGGTCAAGATTGTCCAAGACAATGGAAGCCTGAGCCACTCATAGCCACGTGAGGCCAAGAAGACATGACGACTGAAAGTAACCAAGGGCTCCGCATGGGATCTTGAAACAGGGGAGGGCGTTAGGGGAAAATGAAAGAAACTGGAATGGAGTGTGGATTTTAGTTACTGCATCAGCATAGGCCCATCAATTGTGACAACTGTCCACGCTAATGTAAGATATTTACAATAGGAGAAGCTGGCTGTGGGGGTAGGGGACTCTCTATATTACCCTCTCGATTTTTTGGTAAATCTAAAACTGTTCTAAAAAATAAAGCCTATCTGAAAGCATGCATTCATGTCAAAAAATAAACTTTATTCTGTAATACTTACAAATGACATTTGGAACTTGAAATGCTTAGAATACTCTTTAGAATAAGATAAAAAGTAGGAATATTTAGCATCAAGTCAGGCAAAGACGTGAAACACCTATACACTGAAGACTATAAAGCAATACTGAGCGAAAATAAAAGGCCTAAGTAACAGAGAAAATACACTATGTCCATAGGTCATAAGACCCAATAATCTTACCAAATCTGCCCAAATTGATCTATATATTTGATGCAATTCCAAGTCCCAGAAATATTGTTTAAGAAATTCATAAAATAATTTGTTTTACATTTTTGTTTATTTTTTCAATTGACAAAATTTATAAATATTTGTGGTGTACAAGAAGATTGATAAATGTATATACATTGTGGAATAGCTAAATCAAACTACTTAACATATGCATAATAACATCATTTTAAAATTTATCAGAAAGTACAACGGACAAAGTTAAAGGCCTAACATCTGATTCAAAACTTACTATAAAACAGCAATACTCAAACCAGTGTGATCTTGTCATAAATGCAGATAATAAATAGATCCATGGGAAGAAACTAGGGGGGCCAGAAATAGACCCAGGTATATATAGACAATTAATTTTCCACAAAAGTACGAAGGCATTTCAGCAGAAAAAAAAAAAGTATTTTTTAACAAACAGTGCTGAGACAATTCGTTATCTATTAAATGAACTTTATCACACCATATACAAAACTTGATTCACAGTAGATCATAGAAATGAATGTAAAATCAAAAATTATAAAACTTTGAGAAGAAAACAGGAAAAAAATCTGTATGACCTTGGGCTAGCCTTGGTTCCTGGCGCTGGAGCAGAAGCACAGCGCCTTTGAAGCAGGCTTCCTAAGGGAGGTGAGGGAGCCGCTTCCTAAGGGAGGTGAGGCAGCTGCTTCCTTGTGCTGGGTGGAAATCTCCAATAGCCACCAGAGGACTCAGCCAGGGCCAACCCCTCGTTAGCAGGGAGCACAGCTGCAGAGGCCTTTTGATGTGTTTATGCTTCCGGCTTTTCCTTTCTAAGCAAAAGTCATTTCTAAATCTTCCTCTAAACAAGTCCGATATCAGCTCCTCTGGTGCCTCCTAATGCTCAGCTGTGTTAAAGCACCCCTTTCCTCCTCTCCCAGGAAGATGGTGGGAGAGATTTCAGTGCAGATAAAGCACTCCCATGCTTTCAGATGTCAGCTGAAACCATGTGCATACCTCATGCTGTGCGTGCTTGTGTGTGTGTGTGTGTGACAGAGAGAGAGAGACCCACACACAGGCCTGGGAAGGGGAGGTGACCTCACCCCTCTCCTCTCAGTGTCTCGGGGTGTTCAGCAGCTCCGGAAGAGGACAGGCCACATTTACTTGTGCTCTTTCGGGCTGGTCCTGCCTCTCCTGTCCCCACACCTACCCACCCTCTGAGCTTTTCCTCTTGGATTATTCCCTTCTGGTCATCTTCAGTCTCAGGGCTGTGTTCCCATTCCTCCACACCCACAAACTGTGCCCATCTCCAAGGGTGAACCTAGAATCTACTTATCTCAATATTGTACTCACCTTGTTTTTAACCTTGAAACTCTAGCTCCTATCAAAGCAACTCAATCTCCGTGCTGTAAGTCACACACTTCAACTACAAATGGTCACAATTTGAAGGGACTTTCTCATCTTGGTCCAGCCCCCACTCCTGACCCTTTGTGGCAATCAGAAGGGACCAAGGATACGGGCACTGAGGGTTTGTAAGAGGCCACACCGCTTGATGGTGCAAAGGTGGAAAGGAACCCAGACCCCTGGCTCTTAACTGAGAGATGCGTTGGCTCCATCCTGCAGCCTCAGGGCCGCTGCTCTGCCATGCTCCCTGTGTGGGCTCTGCACAGCCCTTGCCTGATTTGCTGCTGTCAGTGACAGATAACAGGTGAAAAAGCGAGGACCACATGCCCATCACTGAGGATCAGCACTGACAGGGAGCGTAGGTGGGAGGAGGGACCAGCACCTCCCTGCTGAGCTGCCAAAGCTTGGAAGGGCAGAAGCCACTTTGCACCGTTGCTTTCACCCAGATCTACCTGCATAGAGCTACACGCACAGCTCTTCAGAAAGCCACGTGATAAAATAAGAATCATCTGTTCTGAGTGCGTCTATGGTTTATATTTAAAATATCAAAACCTATTAAAATAATATTTAGCATCAGAGAGAAGATTGGTGACTCACAAGGTCACCATGAACAGTAAGAGTAGGGGACACTATGAGTCTCAGATCGGATGAGGCCTGCGATAACTCCACCCTGAGCTGCCCTGTCTGGGTGTACAGTGCAGTCAGCCGGCCCTGGGCCCAGCACTGTGAGGCCTGGAGCAGCGACTGCTGCATTCCTGGACTCACTCATCCTCTGTGCCTTGCGCAGATCCACTGATTTTCCAGCACAAGTCTTAAGCTACCAAACAGCAGGGATTTTTCTTTTCTCCATTTCCTTTTCCTCACCCTGCTCCACACTTCAGGTAGCACCCGGACTGTGTATGCCCAGGTGGTGCTCAATAAATACCCCTGCCCAGCCGGCTCCCGGTCCAGACTTGCCTTCCTCTCAGTCCCCTCCTGCCTTTATCCCCCCAACACTCAGCCCATCTGCAACCCTCTTGCGCCTGCAGGGTGTGTACCTCACGGGGAGGGAGGCCGGCTCACCGGGGGCTCACAGGGGCGGCTGCCTTGGGTGGATAGCAGAGCCAGCACCGCTTACAGGAGCCTGTAGGAGAAAGAAGTACACACGCACCAGCCAGAGGAGAAGCGATTCCAGAAGGAATGGGGTCAGTTTGCAGGGCCCCTCGTGCCATTTCTGATGCAGACCCTTCTCCATTTCTCACGGCCTTTCCCCCAAGTAGCTCCAGGATCTGAACGTTGGCATCAGAGGAACACGGCTACTCTCATTAGCCCTCAATTTTTAAGGGTTCATTTCCCAAAGAACGAGCTGAGTCACGGACTTTGCAAATCCAATCATTGCACAGGAGCACCAAGCAATATCACACCAAGTCAGCATTCCTCATCACATCTCCTCTATTAATTTACCTTGGAACCAATTATTAATTCCCCTCTCTCCCCTCGGGCCACACTTAGTCACACCATCACAGAAGCTGGAGAAAATGGTCTTAGCCACCAGGTGGTTCCCAGTCTGCTCTGGCACCAGCTCTAGCTCTTAGCTAATCTGATCTGGTAGAGGATTCCAGGGGCCCCCATGAATGCCTGGGGTGAGCACAGCATCCCCTCCAGAGAGACAGGATCACAGGCGGCACCTGGAGGGCCCCTGGGCAGAGGCAGGGTCCAGACTCCTTCCCTAGGAGCACAGCCTAAGTGGAATTTCCAAGCATAAAATGCAATCGTGCAATTGCTTCAGGAAATGTTCCCCTGGGTATCAAGATCTGTTCAGTAAAGAGCTGCCTGGAGCTCACAGGGTCAGGAGCTCCTGGCGAGAGGGGGAAGCAGGGGGTGTTTGCGTCCACAGTCAGCCGGGGGCCTCAGAGAAACCCATCCTCAGCGTGGGTGCTAAGAACGACTTTGTCCCCCTCACAGGTGAGCCTTGCACATGCACAGCAGGAGTCCTCAGGCTGGTTCACGCTGACCTTCCTCCATCCAATCTGTAGCTTAAGGATGATGGACAAAGCTCAGATGCTAATCAGTGCTTGAACCCACATGAGGTATCCTTTGATATCATATCTCGTTTAATCCTCACACAAGTCCTATGAGTGCAGAAAGTCATCCCTATTTTATATTTTTAAAAAATGAAGGCCTAGAGGCACTTAATAATGTATTCAAGGTCACACAATGTCAGGATGCAAATTCAGATTTCTCTAAATCCAAGAGCCAGGCAGGCATTTTCTCTCATACATATGCCATGCATGATTCTTCTTTCATTAAAGAAAAAGGATAATTTATATTACTATTAATTAATTTGTGTTTGTTCTGACATTTTCTCTTCTTCATCACCATTTCAGGCAGGAAATTAAACTTTTTCATGTTTTCATTTCTATATCTCAGGGACATTTCTTAAGACATTTTAAAAAACAGGGGCATCCAGAACTCAAAATAATTCCAGTCTATATAAAATTCTGGACCTATACAAAATTATGCCAGCTGTCTGCCAAGATTGGCAAATGAGTGAAGGTTTTAGAGAAAAGGTAGAAAGAGAACCCAGCAAATGACACCTGCCTATCAGAGGAGATGTGTGCCTAGATAAAAACATATCAAATTAGAATGGAGGAATTGGAATGCTCGAGTGCTAGGAAAGGAAGCGGCATTTTATGCGTGCTGGGTGAAAATGAGGGAAGGGATTACCAGTAACTCCCCTTTCCACCACCGTAGCCCCAGGAATGGTTCCCCAGGAACGGTAATCTCATCCTTCCCCTCAAGGGCCATTTCCAGTGCATAAAACCCCATCATTTGGATTCTGTCTTAAGACTAACTTCAATAACTCCTTTGAACCTAACCTATAAGCCGTATATACAGTGATGTTAATTAAAGGTTGGTTCTGATGGCTGCAGGAGCCAGCAGTGCAGTCATGGATCGATAAAATACAGTCGATGCACATCAGAGTACATCACAGAAATCAAAGTCCTGTGCACGAACAGCCATGTAGATGGTGTTGGGTAAAAGAAAAACTGAGAGAGAATTCATAGTACAGACAGAAAGGGCTGCCAGGGGATGCTGGCAAGGTGCTGATCTTCACCTCACTGCAACAGACAGGGGTGGGGCGTTCCCAGACAGGGCCTGTTCCCGGGATGGGCTGACACAGCCAGGTGTAGCACACACACTGGCTTAAGTGCCTGCCATTTCATGGGCCGGGCGCGGTGGCTCACTTTGGGAGACCAAGGCGGGCGGATCATGAGGTCAGGAGATCGAGACCATCCTGGCTAACACAGTGAAACCCCGTCTCTACTAAAAATACAAAAAATTAGCCGGGCGCTGTGGCTGGTGCCTGTAGTCTCAGCTACTCGGGAGGCTGAGGCAGGAGAATGGGGAGAACCCGGGAGGTGGAGCTTGTAGTGAGCCGAGATTGTGCCACTGCACTCTGGCCTGGGCAACAGAGTGAGACTCCGTCTCAAAAAAAAAAAAAAAAAAAAGTGTCTGCCATTTCTTAATGGCAGGTGGCCCAAGGGGGTTCAGAGTCCTCCCCACCACCTTCAGAGCCTCAGCCCCTGTCAAGGTGAGGCTTCTCCAGGCCTCTGCCCTCCTCAGGTTTCGCAAGGGCCACTCCCTCCAGATCAAGGCTCCCGGTCAGCCAGCCTGGGGGTCCAGGACCCACCTTGGAGCACCGAGGCCCAGCACCGTCTCAGGTTCCCATGCTCAGGAGGCTTCTGCGGAGCTGTCACCCTGGCCTTGTCCATGGGGAAGGGAACTGAGAGAGACCAGGACACCGTAGAGAGCCACGCAGCAGGCCACGGGCATGGCAGGACCTTGCTGCGACTCCCCAGGACGCTGGACTCTACCTGGACTCCCCCAGCTCTCTGGTGGCAATAGGCACCTGTGCCCTGCGGGCTCCTCCAGTTCCTGTGCTCCCTCCATGCCTGCCGTCCTGGAACCTTCTCCAACCACAGTGGCCTCTCCAGCCTGTCCCAGTGTGAGGTCTTTCCTGCAGGCCTTGCCTGGCCTGGAAAGAGAAGGAGGGACGCAGCAGCCTCCCTGCCTTTAGGACCTTGCCTCCAGGTGAACGTGCAGATCCACATCAAAGCCGGGGCCAACTTATGGACAGACCAGCCCCTCCCAGAACACCCAGAGTCCCCGCTGGCCTTTGCCAGGAAACCTGGCTCCCTGAGCCCTTGGCAGGTCACTGTGAGGCCAGATGATACCACCCAGCACCATGGGCTGTCCTGCCTCAGAACCTACTCGCGTCTGGTTCACAGGATCTGAAGACCTGGACCCCCTCACCACAAAGATAGCGACCATTGACCACTCAACTCTATTCCAGGATCCCTGGCCACCTGGACTAACCAGGCTGACCTGATCTCTGGAAAGGTGTGTTCTTGTCCCAGGGACAGCTCTGTGTTATGGAGTCTGAGCAATGGGAGAGGTGCAAGGCTAAACTCTGGTACTCTCAGGGTGTGTGGGGAGGGTCTGCCCTTGCTGCAGAGATGTAGACCAGGATGGGAAGAGTGTCCTCTGCCCATAGAAAGCTTGAGGATAGACTCTAGGAAGATCTTCCTGAAAGGGAGTCCTGGGAGAGCCAGAGACTCAGAGGACATCATGGCCTCAGTCTACCAAGAGAAAGACAGCCTTGCAAGAGGCAAGGTTTGGATGGGATGCCATCCCACGCTGGTTTCCAGCCCTGTCAGCCTCAAGCATCCTCACCAGGAGTCAGCATGAGGAAGAATCCTGGCACAGACTTCATTCCGGTGTCAGCACAGATGCAGGCACAGGTCCTGGGGTGATTGGTACCTCCTGCTGCTTGGCCAGTCATCACTAGCCTCCCAGAGGACAAATAGGATGGTGTGTCCATCAGGGGCCTTTCCTTTACCCTGTGAAACTGATACAAATTGGGGTACCCAATTCCCCTGCTCAGGAGGGAACTACAGCTTCCAGGCTCGTGATAACTCTGGAAGGGCTGTCTGCTCTGTCTAGGGAAAAGGAAGCCTGCAGTTAGGATGTTCATCAAGTGAGACCGACAGGTGTTTGTGGCTGGCTCCATTCCAGGTGCTCAGGGATCTCAGCGGTCGCACAAGAACAGCCTCTGCCCTCTGAAGCTGACAGTCTCGTCTGAGGGATGAGACCAGAGGGCAGCTATGCAGGGGGTTGGAGTGAGGCATCCTGGCTTGTAAATTCCTAGTGCTCCTGGCTTGGAAAGAGGGAGAATGCCGCCTGGGCTGTAGTGGATGAGGAAGCCAGGACAGTGGAGGAGAGTGGAGGAGACACTGAAGGGTGAGGAGGGCTGCCAGATTTAGCCAAAAATCTACAGAGTACCTCAAGGAAGCAGAACAGAACCCCTCACTCCCCAGCTCAGGGCTGTGCACAGTGACCTTTCTTTGAAAGAGTACAATATGCAAATGGAGGGAAAAGGTGAACTTTGCAATGGAAAAGCCGTACACACCCCTCAGCCAGGCGATCTGAGTCAGCATCCACATGTGCCCTCGTCACACTGTAACGGGATGGCACTGCAGCTCTGCGGGCTCACTCCACACCGCAGCCCAGTCTAATCACAAGGAAGACATCAGACAAATCCCGACTGGGGAAAATTCTACATCACACCTGACCTCAAAAGCACCTGGGCATGAGAAGCAGGGAAAGACTGAGAAACTGTCACAGCCAAGAGGAGGCTGGGCAGACGGGCTAATGTCATGGGGGATCCTGGATGGGACCCTGGGAAACAAAGAGGGCAGGGAAAACTAAGAACATGAGGGAGTGGATTTGGGGAACAGCGATGTGTCCTTGTTAGTAACAGCATGTTGGTGTGTTCATTAACTGTGACAAATGAGGCTCACATAAAATGCCAACAGCAGGAAAACTGTGCCTGGGGCGTGTGGGGACCCTCGCACCATATTGGCAACATATATTCTCCAGCTACTCTAAAACAAAACAATTATTTAAAAATACGGAGTACACAGTTAAATTTAAATTTTACATAAACAGGTAACATTTTATTATAAGTGTGTCCCATGAAATATTTGAGACCTTCTTATTCTGAAAAAGTATTTGTTGTTTACTTGAAAATTAAACGTAATTATTGAGCATCCTGTGTTTTATCTGGCAACCACAGACGTTGGGAGAGTTCAGAGGGAAGGAGAAAAGACATTGCCCCCAGGGAATAGTGGACTCCATTCACCCTAGAGTAAAATCAGAGTAAAATCATCACTTTGCAAAGACCCGCCACAAAGGCTGCGCTTCTTGGATGTTAAGTTCGGCAGCATCTCAGATCATGTGATCTGACCCCGAGGGTTTTTTAGTTATTGTTTTTGTTTCTTAAGAACAACTCAACAAAATAAAATTCCTGCTTATTGTTGGATAACACTGTCTCACATTTACATCAAACAGGCTAAAAATAAATAAATAAACAGCATCTTCCTGGACAAAAAAAAAGAAACTTATTTTTAGCCTTTTAAACCATCTCACACGAACCAACCACTTATGGTAAGTACAGCTAAGTACACACACTAACAAGTTACTGGAATGCTAGGAAGAAGATTGGCATTTTGTTGCCGTTTTTTATTTTCCTACAAGGTTTTTTCTTCTTTGAGGTTGTAGTGAACATGGTTACACCACAGGTAAAGTCAAGAAGTAGCACAGAGCGCACTCTGAAGGCTGGTTTGGTCATCCCAGATCATCAAAAACGGCTGACCCTAACCATGTGTACAAAAATGTAAAATGTAAACAAAAAATACAAACAAGTTTTTTTTAAAGTACCTTTTAGAAAAAAGGTGGGGCCTTAGGAAGTTTTGGTTCTTTTTTCCTCCTGTGTTGCAAATGCCCGTGGTTGGGTGGGGTGGGGACAGCGCCTCTGCAGGCTGGGGTGCGATTTGCAAGTGTCTAGTACATTATTATTAACTGTAGTCACCAGCTTGTAAAACAGATTTCCAGAACTTACTCCTCCTGCCTACCTGAAACTTTGTAACATCTTCCCGTTCCCTTCTGCACACAGATCCTGGAAGCTACTATTTAATTCTTGGCTTCAATGAGTTCACCTTTTTATAATTCCATGTATAAATTATGTGGTATTTGTGAGTCATATAGTGTGCGTCTTTCTGTGCCTGGGTTGTTTTGTTTAGCGTAATGTCCTCCTTGTTCATCCGTGTTGTCATAAATTACAAGATTTCTTATTTTCCAAGGCTGAATAATATTTCATGTTCATTCATCTATAAATGGACATTTAGGTTATGTTAGTGTCTTGGCTCTTGTGATTAATGCTGGAACAAACATGAGCATGCAGGTATCTCTTTGACATCCTAACTTCACTGCCTTTGAACATATACCCAGAGGTGAAATTGCTGGATCGTATAATGATTCTATTTTTAATTTTTTTGAAGAACCTCTAGACTTTTTGCCACAGTGGCTGTACTAATTGACATTGTCACCAACAGGCTTCCCTTTTCTCCATATCCTCCTCAATAATTGTTATCTTGGGTTTTTTGTTTGTTTGTTTGTTTTTGGTTGGTTGGTTGGTTTAGAATAGCCACCCTAACAGGTGTGAAGCAGTTTCTCTTTGTGGTTTTAATTTGAACTTCCTTGAGGATTATTAATGTTGAGCTTTTTTTCCATAAATGTATTGGCCGTTTGTATGTCTTTTGAGAAATATCTATTCATGTTCTTTGCCCATTTTTAAATTATGTTTTTTTCCTGCTATTGAATTGTTTGACTTCCTTTTGTATTTTGGATGTTAACGGACATAAAAACAGACATATAGTCCAGTGGAACACAACAGACTCCAGAAATATGCCCATGCCTTTATGGTCAACTGATTTTCAACAAAGGTGCCAAGAACAAACCATGGGAAAGGATAATCTTCTTAATAAAATACACTGGGAAACCAGCTATCTGCATGCGGACTAATGAAATTAGACCCTTACTTCACACTGCATACAAAAATCAACACAAAATGGGTAAGGACTTGGGTCGTGAAACTATAAAACTTCTAGAAGAAAACAGGAAAAAAAGCCCCTTGACACTGGTCTGGGCAATGATTTCTGGGACATGAGGTTCAGTTGGGCAGGAGGAGTAAGTTCTGGAGATCTATTGTACAGCATGGTGACAAAAGTTAATAATAACGTACTTGCAAATTGCTAAGAAATTAGACCTTAAATGTTCTAACCACAAACACAAAGGATAATTATGTGAGGTGATGGATTTGTTAATTAGTTTCACTGTGGCAATCACTTCACAATGTACACATATATCAAATCACCACATCATGTACCATAAATATACACAATCATTATTTGTCAATTATGCCTCAATAAAGCTAGAAAAAGCATATTGTATTCAAAGCACAGGTATCAAAAGCAAAAATAGACAAACGAGATTGCATCAAATCAAAAGGTTTCTGCACACTAAAGAAAACAATAGAGTGAAGACACGACTCACAGAAAAGGAGAAAATATTTGCAATCCATTTATTTGAATGCAATATTTTTTAACTTCTGTGCTTCACAAATAACACAAATGATGACAAAAGGGAAACAGACCAAGAGAATATTGGAAACAAATACGAGAATTAAATATTGATATTCTCATCTTATCCTACTATGATAAAGAGTCCTTAGAAATCATGGGGAGAGGGAGAGAAACACAGCTAGGCCATAAGCTTCCACCTACATTTAAAATCCCTGGCTCTCACATTACCCTACAAGGTCACATTTGGTGTCATACTAGCCAGTTTCTCAGCCTTACCCCAGGGGCCTGCCACCAGGGTTGCAGGAGGCTGGGACTACCCTGGAACACTGAAGCAGTGGAGAGCTCCCACCCTCAAAGCACTGTGACCACAGGCATCTTGGGCTCCTTTCCGAGGACCACGGTCTGCCACCTGCAACCTCTGCTCTCTGCTCCTCCTCTGGTAGAACCTCCTGCCAGGGCCCAGATGTAAGGCTGGTTGTGGTCTGCACCCTTCCCCACCACTGCCCTGAGCTGGACACTGACTCTCTGTAATTATCTGCCCAGAAGACAGGGATGTGGTGGTCGAGATCAGAATAAGGCAACCCAGAACACAGCCCATCCCTCAGAGGAGTCAGCTGTCCAGGCTTTCTCTGGGGAGGCCCCTAGCAGCTTCCTCAAGCGCTCCCTGAAATGGTAAGCGTTGTGGTGGGAGACAGATAAATGGAGACTCTCTGCCATGGACTGGTCTGGGGTTCTGTCTCCTGGCTGGGTGCCCATGCATGGGGGTGGGGAGGACTGAATCAAACTCTTCTCAAGGCAAGAGGATATGTGAAAGGAGGAAGGACCTCAACTGTGCATTAGGAATCCAGGGCACGGTGCATTTCAGGGGAATCCTCACAGTCAGTCAGGGATATAAGAGTGTTAGTTGAGCCTTTGGAACTGCAGGGCTCACCAAGACCAACCTGGATGATGGCACATGGAGTCCCTCCTCTGTGACTTCCACACAGCTTCCAGAGCTGACTCCAGACTCCCAGGCAGAATTGTTGTCTTGAGCCCAGCAGGGGCCAGGCATAACCATTGAGTTCCCTCTGCAATGAGCGGGAGCCTTGGGGCTCACACACACACAGACGTTATTCTCCTTCCAGGCCTGGATGAGTGGTGGGCGCCCTCCTGCCCACGATTCTCCTCCCTCCGTATGCTCATGTCACGTGTGACTCTAATGATAACTACTTCCTTTTCAGGGTGAAGTGTCATGGCATAAATACTTGAATGCTCCCCTATTGCCATGTTTGCAAGTTTCTATCAATGGAGAATCTGGTGATTATTCAAGGAAGTGACATTAAGACCAGGGAAGTGATAAGTGGCCCTGGGGAGTTGTGCAGAAGAGTCAAAACCTCATTGTCATTTTCTCCTCAACTCACATCCCCTTAGGCACTTAGGACGAGTGCGGGCTGAGAAGAAGTTGTTTTTATTCAGTATCACAGTTTCCACATAGGTGAATTGAGGTAATTCACTGCTATCCAGGGAGATGAAATTGCATTTTTTGAGACACAATCTTTCCTTCCTTCTCACTAAGCACTATCATTGTTCCATATATTTATCTGGAGCTTTACTACACCAACCTAAAATAAGTAAAAGGGCCGGGTGCGGTGGCTCACATCTGTAATCCCAACGCTTTGGGAGGCCAAGGAGGGTGGATCACTTGAGGTCAGGAGTTCAAGACCAGCCTGGTCAACGTGGTGAAACCCTGTCTCTACTAAAAATACAAAAATTAGCCAGGCGTGGTGGTGCTTGCCTGTAATCCCAGCAACTCAGGAAGCTGAGGCAGGAGAATCACTTGAACCCAGGAGGCAGAGGTTGCAATGAGTTGAGATTGTGCCACTGCACTCCAGCCTGGGCAACAGAGTGACACTCCATCTCAACAAAAACAAAAAAATGAAAAAAAAAAAAAAAGGTAAAAGGGTCGGCATCTCGTTTAAAGAGAGTTTATTCACGTGTAAAGTTTGAGGATCCCCCATGCCCCAGGAAACAGATTTCAAAGGATAGAAGTAGTGTTCTTAGTACAGAAGTTTTAGGTCATTGATATAGATAAAGTTTAGGGATGATTAACAGAATTTCAGTATCTTTTTATCTAAGGCTTAATGCACAGTTACAATGATCTGATTAGTCAGGTAGTCTTTTTCTTCCAAGAAAGGTGTATTTAACATTCCACATGGAAGACGTAATAGCCATGGGATTTTTTTTTTTTTTTTTTTGCCATCTACCCAGAGTTAGGTAATGACAGTAAAGGAGGCGATTAATCCACAACGAAGATCAGTGATTGGAAGGGGAGGATGCCTGGTCTCCGGTCTCTAGCCATTCACAGAACAAGAACAATGAGGAAGACAGTTAATCTCTAATCCAAGAAGCAGAGGCTATGCTATAACACTCAGATTAGTCACATCTCTCTCAAGGTTTAAAGTGTTTTGGGGGCTCCAACAGCTCTGGAATTTTA
Source organism: Pongo pygmaeus (assembly GCF_028885625.2). NCBI lineage: Eukaryota > Metazoa > Chordata > Mammalia > Primates > Hominidae > Pongo > Pongo pygmaeus. Next base: position 136,760,449 of record NC_072382.2, on the reverse strand, counting down.
TTTGTTGTCACAACCATTTTGCAGAGGCCTCACATGTGCTAGGGCAGGGCCCTCCCATGCAGAGTATAGCTTGACCTTTCAGAAAGAGGAGAGGTATGCAGAGGGCAGGAATGGAACGCAAACGCTGCAGAGCTCCCGTCTTAGTCCACTCTGTGCTGCTATAACAGAATATTTCAGACTAGGTAATTCATAAACAACAAAAGTTAATTTTCTCACAGTTCTGGAGGCTGGGAATTACAAGGTCAAGGGGCTGGTATCTTGTGATACCCTGCTTACTGAATCATTCCATGATGGAAGGCAAAAGAGTAAAGAGAGGGTGAGAGAGAGTGTAAAAAGAGGGCCAAACTCCCTCTTTCATATTAAACTCGCTCCTGAGATAACCAACTCACTCCGTCAGTAACGGCATTCCTTCCATTTACTCTGCCTCATGGTCTAGTTACCTCTCCTAACACTGTTGCTTTAGGGATTGTTTCCAATGCATGCTTTTTGGGGGGTTACCTTCAAACCACAGCAGCTTCTGTACCCAATGCTGACCTGATACAGCAGATTCTGCACCCTCTGCCCAGTGTCCTCCCCAGAAGGCCCAGGAGTCTCTGGCCAAGTCCTGTGAGGAGGCTGTGAAGTCCATACACTTTAGATATTGCCAGACAGAGGGGCCTCCTGGGAGCAGCAGAGATTTCCCTGAGCTCCACCTTATAAGCTCTGTACCCATCCAGAGGCACCTTTCCAAAGAGGATAGCTTTTCTTAATCTGGACATAGAAAAAGTTCACTTTTTCTAATTACAGGGCGTCAGTGTCAACAGCTTGGGTTTCTGGTCCTAGGCTTTCATCCTCTGGCAATCTACAATTTTTTGAGTCTGATACAGTCTAAATGTTTGTGTCTCACCAAAATTCAATGTTGAAATCTTAACTCATAAGGTGATGATATTAGGAAATGGGTCCTTTGGGAGATAATAGGGGCAGAGCCCTCGTGAATGGTATTAGTGCCCCTTTATAAAAGAGACACAGAGAGATCCTTGTTCCTTCCATTATATAAGAAGGGACGAGGAAGAGGACCCCTCACCAGACACAGAATCTTACAGCACCTTGATCTTACACTTCCCAGCCTTCAGAATTGTAAGAAATAAATTTCTGTTGTTTATAAGCCATCCAACTTACAGCATTTTGCTATAACAATCTAAATGGACTAAGACACAAAATTGGTAGCAGAAACAGGGTTGCTGCTATAACAAACACTAACAACGTGGAAGCAGCTTTGAAATGGGATAATGGGTAGAGACTAGAAGAGTTTTGAATGCATGCTAGAAAAAGCCTACATTGCTGTAAATGGGCCTTATATGGCATTTCTGGTGAAGGCTGAGAAAGAAAAGAGGAAAGCAGTAGAAAAAGTCTCAGTCTTTTTCAGGAATCCCTCGGTGCTCATGATCACTGCTGAGCTTGTTGGTAGAGGTATGAGTGGTGAAGGACACTGATGAAGCCTCAGGTGGAAATGAGGAACATGTTCTTGGACAATGGAGGAAACACCATTCTTGTTATAAAATAGCAAAAAACTTGGTTGAATTGTGCCTATGCCCTAGTGCTTCTGAGATGGTGCAAGGAGCCCTCTTAGGGGCCTGCTGAGCCCCTGACTACAAGCATGGAAATAAAAGAAAATCTTGAGTTCCTTCAAGGGAAGTCCCGGGCATCTAGCTAGCCCTGAGAAGTAAATGAGTAACCTGATAAGCAAGAAAGTAGTAGGAGCTTAAAAACAACAGCTAAGAAAGTTAGAGTCATTAAATGTTTGGTTTCCTATAGAAACTAAGAGTAATATCTTAACATATGTCTCTGAGGTGTTTTGCAGAAACCCAGACTCCCCATTAAACTGATCCTCTGGGATGTAGACCTCAGGAAAGGGAAGCTGAGGGCGGACCTCTGACCTCTGTTCTTTGTTCTAAATTCTTCCTGAGGGGCTGGAGACAGTCACAGCCACCAGACCAGACCAAACATTCTTTTCTGCTGACCTGAGTCTGTAGACAAATCTCCCCTCCCTTAACCAATCACAGATCAGAACATTTTTGAATCTGCCTTATGACCTGTAAGCCCCCACTTCAAGATACTGAACCTTTTGGCCAAAGCAATGTGTAACCTCCATGTGTTGATTTACTATTTTGTCTGTAACTTCTGCTTTTCTGAAATTTACACCTGCCTTTAAAAACTCTTGCCTGTAAGGTGTCAGGGACGTTGGTTCTTAAGCATGAGCTGCCCAGTCCTACTTGCTTGGTGTCCTGCAAATAAATGCCCTCTTTTCTCCTGCTACAAAACCTCAGTGTGGATATTTGACCCTACTGTGCCAGGCGAGCAGATTTCAATTCTATGTGGTAACATTTTGTTGAAGGTAGAAATTGTGAGTAAGAGTTCGGATATTTGGCTGAGAACCTTTTTAAACAAAGTGTTGAAGAAATGGTTTGGTTTCTCTTTACTTCTCAAAGTATGGTGCAAAAGAGAGAAATGATTTAAAGACAGAATTATTAATCAAAAGGAAAGCATAACTTTAAAATTTGGAAAATTCTCAGACAATTCATATTGGAAAAAATGAGACAGGCTGTTCAGGAGAGAACAAGGGTGTGGCCAAGTAGCCATCTGATGAGGAGATTCATATGGATCAGCCGTCTCTATGGAAGTCAGGTGATATTCATCAAGACAACGTGGAGATGAGTCAGAGAAACCAGAACCTATTTCCGTGACAGTAGAAGAATGACCTTGGAGGCAACTCAGAAGTCATCAGGGCTGCCCTGGGGCAGTGGGAAATGCCTAGAGTTTCTACTGGGGCAGTGACCAACAGAGCAGCACTGGCAGTGGGGTTTCCCCCACACCACCAGACTGGCAGAGCCACCAGCAATTGATCCAGCCCAAGGGAGCCCAGATCATCATGTGACTCAGGTATAGAGCCACTTCGGAAGTGGAGCCTGCTCAGAGAACTGCCCTGGGTCAGGGCCCAGGCACAGAGCTCAAAGCCAAGGTGCAGGGCTGTGACCTCAGTGTGACTAGAAGACAGGATCCCACCTCCTGGAGGGCATAGCATTAAGCCAGGTTATTCTTGAGCCTTAAAGTTTTATACTTGCTTGGCACCTGTTAGTCTTTTCTTCTTCCGTATGTCTTTTTTTGGACTGAGAATGTCCATCCTATTATCTATGCCATGACTGCATTTTGAAAGCACATAACTTGCTTTATTTTATAAGATCATAGCAGGAGAGCAATTTGCCTCAAGATGAATTATATCTAGAGTCTTATTCATATTTGATTTAGATGATATTTAGATGAGACTTTGGACTTTAGACTGTTGAGTAGAAGGTGAAATGAGTTAAGACTGCTGGGACTATTGGGATAGAATGAATGCATTTTGCATAAGAGAAGGACATGATTGGGGGAGGCAGAGGGCAGAATACTATGGTCTGAATATTTGTTTCTCATCAAAATTTATATGTTGTAATCTTAATCCCCAATGTGATAGTATTAAGAGGTTGGGGCTTTGGTATATAATTAGGTCATGAGAACAGAGCCCTCATGAATGGTTTTAATGCCCTTATAAAAGAAACCCAAGGAGCCCCGTCACTTTCCACCATGTGAGGACACACTGAGAATGCAGCCATCTACGAATGAGGAAGCAGGCCCTCCCCAGACACCAAATCTGCTGGTGCCTTGGTCCTAGACTTTCAGCCTCTAGAACTACGAATAAGCAGATTCTGATGTAGACATACAACAGAAAGCTGTTTAACAATAAGATCTAACAAACTACTAATACACTCAATCACACAGGTTAATCCCTCAGAAAGCAGGCAGAGCAAAAGGGGCCAGTCAGTAACAGCACGTGGTGCGGCCCCATTTACATGACGGTGTGCACACATGAAACTAACACATGGGATTGAAAGGTGAGAAGAGTCGTGGCTTGGGAAGGGCACTGGAGACCTCTCTGCGGTGAAGAGTTTTAAATCTTCGTATGAGTATAGGATTCATGGTACATGTGTTAGTCCACAATTATTCAGTCATACCATTAAGATCTATGCATTTCACGGCACATACATTTCTCCCTAAAAAAGTACACAATATAATGTTTGAAAAACACCAACGCCAGTGCTGTCTGGTAGAAATCAGAAGCACAGTAACCCTCAGCAGGGTGTGTGATTCACGCACCAGGGACCTGTGGGGTAGAAGTGATGTTCTTCTTCTCCTTCTGGGCTCTGCTTGTGAAACTTCAACAAACCCTGGGTTCGTGATTTGTTGCATTTTCTCTTGTACGTGACACTTTAATAAAAAGTTCATTTAAAAATATTTAAAGTATATGCATGGCATTGTTTGCTCTCTAGTCTTTTGTGACTCTGGGGAGTATGCCCTCATGTTTGAGATAGCATGATGATGGGTTGTGAATAAATGCTGAGGCCATTTAGGGCATCTCTCTGTGAGCCTCAGGAATTGGAGCAAGTTGCTGGGCATCTCAGCATGGTGGAAACTCAGAGTGTTACTCCTGATTGGAGAGGACTGCGTCTCTGGGAAGGAGGCTGGGCCTGCTCTTACCTGAGCCTGGGGACACCAGGCCCAGAGGGTGGCTGCAGCCAGGCAGCACGGGCTGCTGCTGAGCTGTGAGCTGTGAGTCCAGCCCCCACCAAATTGGGCAGTGTGTCGCTACGGCTGAGCCACGTCCTCACTGTACTGTCTTCTCCCAGGCACTCCAGCAACAGAGCACAGGAGCTTTCCTGAGCCTGATACACACCACAGCTGCTGTGGCAGGGAGGGTGAGAGACTCTCAGTCCCCAGGCCCTGAAACTCACCTTTCCCTGCAGGCGGCCACATCGTAAGACATGACTCCCCCTCTCACTCCCTGAGACCTCTCAGCCAAGCAGGGGGCAGGCTTCTTCTCAGGGACACAGATAGCTCATGGCCAGGCCTCACGGAACTGACTGTGTGACCTCCATGATGCTGGGTGCCAATCTCAGACCACTTTCCAGGTCAGGGAGGCAAGGCTAGGAAAGCCCCCCTGGAACTCCTGAGAGGAGACTGGGTTTCTCTCCCTGGCTCCTCTGCATTCAAGGCTCTGCTCACTGAGGCTTTGTGTCCCTGGAGCATTCAAGGTTCTGCTCACTGAGGCTGTGTCCCTGGAGGGATAAGGGCGCAGGTCACCCCACCTCACCTTCCTCTGCTCCTCTCCTACCGCCCCCTGAGCTCAGGCACCTTTCCTGCATGAGCTTCTACACTCAGAGCCCACCCCAGCCACCACAGACCTCTTTGATCTGAATCCCTTTCCCTTCCTAAAGAGACGTGCTAGTCCAGGCCCAATTCCACCTGCTTTCTGTGCTCCCATCCTCACAGTGAGAATTATTCCCATCGCTTGATAAAGGAGCAGTGTGGCAGCACCTTAGGCTGGGGAGAGAAGCTTCCAGCAGCCCTGAGTCCCATTCCATGCCCAAGCCCCAGCCCCTGAGAAGCACCAGGTTTTCCTCTGGCTTTCTGCAAGGACAAGGAGCAAAGGGAAAGTAAACAATAAACCTAAACCAAACGATTGTGAAATAACCCCTCTCCAGCTTCACCTTCTTTGTCCTACAGGGCAATATACCAATAAAATAAATAAAAGACAAACCTTCAACCAATCACAGTTCAGCTGCCCTGCAACAAACAAACCACACTCATGCAATGCATGCTAACCTCTCATTAACAAAAGTCAAATGCATCCAAAGCATTCAAATTAAGACATTAGGTCCAATTATCTTGTCAACAGTAGTTGGGGGAAATTGTCAAGGGTTTATTTATTCATTAGCTTATAGAGAACTTGTGGGCTCCCTAATTATGCACTGCTAAATTTCGTTACTCCCTCCTCCTCTGGTCCATTAAAAAAATCATTTGAGGTTTCATTTCTCCGCAATGCAGCAGCCTGCAAGATGAGGCGAGGTGGGCCCAGCGAGGCCTGGAAGGGCTGTCTCCTCTCTGGCCGCTGTAACTTCAGCCCCCAGCTGGGCCTGGCTGAGCAGCAGTGCCTGGCAGTTAGGAAGGCCTGGGGAACACTGGGTGGTGGTGCCCACAGATCCCAGTGGACACCCAGGGAGGGCTCTTGACCACCCAGCACACTCTGACTGCTCGCCACCTGCACTGCTGCTATGAGACTGGGTCCAGCTGCATCTCAGGAACCCGTCCCTTTCCCTTGAGAGGCAGCTGTCCCCAGCCACAGCTCTCAGGCTGGCTCCGCTGGCCCATAGCAGGCATTTGAGGAATGCTCGTGAGGTTGTGAGTGAGAAGCATTTTCCTGCAGATGGGGGGGTCCATGGGGCCCCCACCATGCCCAGGGGGGTGGGCTTGGGCTCCAGGGTGGTGGGCAGAGGTTTCTCTGGCGCACTCTCTCTTCTGGGGGTCCTGCCACTCGCTCTCATGGACCCCACGTGCCCAGCTCCCCTGGTCTCTTTCACTCCTTTCTCTCCTCCTGGGTCTCTGTGCTGTCCATGCTCAGCTATCTCTCATCGCTTCTGGCTTAAAGGGAAACCTGAGCAGCACTGGATACTCAAGGTGCCCACAGCTCAAGGCCAGGCATGACCCAGGCCCTGCACTGCTAGCACCCCTCTAAAAGCACAGCAATCAGCTGGTCCCCTAGAGCGCCGCAGGTCATAAGGGGTGGTGGAGAGAGCCCTGGGTCCTAGGAGATGTGGGTTCCGGCTCTGTCACTACTAACACCTTCATCTCTCTAACTATCCGTTTTCTCTGTAAAATGGGTCAAGCAGCACCTGCTGTTGCCTCCCCCCGGTTGGTCATCACGGAGCTCAGACGAGCCCATGTCCTGGAAAGACGATGCTCACTGTGAACTTCTCTGGAGATACCTGAACACAGGGAACTGCTGAGCACACAAGCCATCGACAAGTATCTTTCTTAACAGCAGAGACCAGTCCTGAACACAAAGACACCAGTGCCCCTCGGGTTTTCCTTTTCTTTGGAATTGACAGAAAACTCAAGGGCTGCCAAAACAGTGAGCCATGGGTTTTCCTAGCACATCTTCTTATTCCAGGCCAAATCATTCATATTAAAATTATTGTAAATGTCCCATATTTGTATTAGTTGTGTTAAACTCCTGGAGGGTCTTGCCCACTTCCTCATTCACGAACACACATCTTTCGAACATAAAGTTACCAGTTTACTCAGCAAGAACACGAAGTTAAATGTGAATTCAGTGACTCATAGAAACTGGCAGCTGGGCTTCCCTCTGGAAACTGCCATGACCCTCCCTTAGGAGCCTGAGGTCCCCTGTGAGCAGCTGCAGGGAAGGGGGTCTCTGCACCAGTGTCTGTCTCTGCTGCAGTTCCAGGGTCCAACCTCGCAAACTCACCCTGAATGCTCATCTGTCCCTCTTCCCGTCCAGGGTCACTGGACGTCTCCGTGTCCCTGTGCTCCTGCTAGAGAGGAAACTTGGCCGTCTTCCTCTCACCGCTGCGACCTTCTTTAATCTCTCTCTCTTGCTGTGTTTTATTTTCTCCCAGAGTCACACCTTGCCCCCTCTGGGAAGGTCCGCTGCTGCGCCCACTTGAATACTTCCCCGAGGACCCTGGGTCTTTCTGGTCACCCGATGGTCACTGCTGCTCTCAGGGGCGTATGCCCTATGGCTGACCTCAGCTCTGAGGAAAGGGCCCAGCCAGCCCACACCTGCCCTGGAGCTGAACAGGATTTCAGCTGAGAGTACGGGGTCAGGCCTCTCGACCTGAGCAGGTCCCTCACTATACTTAGTGTCATCACCTTACATGGAAAATGTAAAGACCCCGGGCCAAACCATTTCCCAACAGAGGAAACACACCTTGCATTGCGTTTCCCTGTCTGTCCATCTTGTTAGAATGGGAGCTTCCCGAGGGCAGGGACTGTCTCATTTTTCCCTGAGTCCATAGCATAGATCTGGTCACAGACATTGTTTAAAAAACATTCAGTGAATAACAGGAAGGAAGAAATGAAGGAAGGAGGAAAGTAAAAGGGAGGAAGGAAGGAAGAAGGAAGAAAAGGAGGGAGGATGGGAGAGAGAAAGAAAGGGAGAGAGGAGGAAGAAGGAAGAAGAAAGGGAGGGGGAAGGAAGGAGGGAGGACGACAGGTGATGGGTCAAACCCTTATCTTCAAGGACAGCTGAGGGACCTGGTCACGCAAAGCCACGCTGTCCTCTGGGTCCCAGCACATTCTAGAATGAGGCAGCAGGTGTGGAGGGGAGCAGGGCAATGCATGGGTTGCCTCTAGCCTCTTTCAGCAGGTCCTGGCCCTTTCTGTCCACTCCTCCAGCCCACCACAGAATCGGCCGTTTCTTCTGTTCTGCTGTGTCTTGTCTCCATAGCTACAGCATCTCTTTCGCTACTGTCACACCTGCCCTTACTAGAGTGTGAGCTCAGCAAGGGGAGACTGGCATTCCTCCACCTCAGGATCTCCAGCCCCATGTCACGCCTGGCACCTGGTAAGTCCGGGAGGATGAGAGCCCTTGCTGGTGGTCCTTGGGGGAAACACCCCCTGAAAGCTCAACCCCAATCCAATCAAATCGTGGAATGGCGCTGCAGAGCCATTCCAGAAACAGACAGACCTGTTTCTTCCTCTTAAAGCCAGGAATAAGTGCAAGAACCCCTTTTGGATCAAGACTATCCGCGTGGTGCACAAGGAGCCGGGGAGCTCTGCAGACCCTTCCTCCTCCACCCTCGCCAGCAGGCACAGGTGGTCCCTCAGGCAACACCCACTAGAAGGGCTGCCTTTGTGAAAGCATTGAAGTACTTTATTGGCTAAAAGCTTCCATACCAGGCACGCCGCCCCGTGCTGACAAGCAGTGGCCTTCTTGGACCTCACAGAGTCCCCAGTCCCTGAGAAGGAGCCCAGGCAGGGCCAGGCAGCAGGACTGCGCTCCACGGATGATGGGAGGGGGTAGAAGGAGGTGCACCCAGACGCTTCGCAGCCAAGACGGAGTCCCCTTAGGGTACCTCTCAGACTTTGCCAGATCCTGCTGGGTGTTCTGTCCCCGAGAGAGAAATGGAAGGCTCAAGCCCCCTCTACAATCAGAGAAACTGAGTCCCCAGCCCTTGTCCCAGCTGCCTAAGACATTGGGAGCAAGTGAGAATGGCGGCTTGACCCCCAGAGCAGAGTCTACCCCTGAGCAGAGAAGGAGCCTTCCCCACGGAATCCCGCTGTGTTGCCTGAGCCCAGTGATGAGGGATGCAGCCCCTGTCTTAACTGGAGTCTCCAGGGGACTCCCATGCCCAACACCTCAGGCCTGGGGAGCAGCCCAGAACCCAGGAGGGGCCTGAGGCAGGGCTCCTCACCCAGCTGTGGCCTCCCGTGGCACACAGGTGGAGCCGCTTCCCAAAGTCCTTTTGTCTGTCTGCTGGCAATGCCCTTTATTAACCCTAGCGTGACGTTGCCGCTTAGCGGCTGAGGCCGTGCAGGCGGACAGCAGGGGCCGTGCTGCAGATGGGTTAGTGGATGGGTGTGAGCACTGAGAGCAGGCCCGACGGGGAACCCTGCCCAGCTGTCTCAGGCAGCACTGTCTCCCTCAGTGGCCTGTGTTGGCAGGAGCCTCAGTGCCAGGGCCTGAGTGGGCAAGCCCTGGGGTCCCAGCACCTCTGCAGCTGATCCTCAGGCCACCTCTGCAGCTGATCCTCAGGCCACCTCTGCAGCTTATCCTCAGGCCACCTCTGCAGCTGATCCTCAGGCCACCTCTGCAGCTGATCCTCAGGCCACCTCTGCAGCTGATCCTCAGGCCACCTCTGCAGCTTATCCTCAGGCCACCTCTGCAGCTGATCCTCAGGTCACCTCTGGAGCCTCAGGGGCCAGGTCATCCAACACACTCAACTGCATATGAGCTGAGGTCCAGAAGTGCAATTAACATGTCTGGGGTCAGACCATGAGTTAACTGTAGACCAGCAGAGCCAGGTGTCCTGACACTGTTCAGAGAGGCCTATAGTTCCCACCCTTCCAAATGCTGTCTGGGCCCTTTCTTCTGGTTGCTGTACTTCTATCCATGGAGAGGAAATGGCGAAGGCTTTATGAAAGTGTGTGCACAGCAGAGGTGCCAACTGTGGAGTGTGTCATGGAGATCATCCCCTTTACAAGGCACACATAAGGAAAAGAAAAGGACTTTTGTCTGGTCTCTTCCAGGTTCCAAAGCATCCCAGAGTCTCCTTTTGGAAGCAAGAAGGGTTTACAAACTTGGGGCACCACAGCTGTGAAGCGGGGCTGCTTCCACTCTGGGACAAGGGGCAGCCCATCCCAGGGCCACCTCCAGGCTCCAAGCAGGGAGAACAGATGGCTCAGGGGCAGGGCAGCTTCATATTTCCACAAGTAGAACCCACTGATGGACGCACTTTCCCTCACCTCCGTGGGATGCTTGGTGATCTCATCTGCACCTGGCAGTCACAGCCCTCTGACTTTCGCCTCAGTGGCAATGATGCTTCCTGACCCCTTTCTCCCAGACGCAGAGGTCAATTACGCTGTTTGAGACGTTCAGAGGAATGTTTAGTGACAAGGCTCAGCTTCCCAAGCCCTGGCTCTCCTGGCTTCTTGCCCCAAAGGCCCTTAGTCCTCTATGAGACCAGATAAAAAAAAAGGGAGGTCCCTGCCTAGGGGACCTCCTGACCTCTTGCCAGGGCGGGAGCTAATGTGTGAGGAGGTCAAAATGAGTTTCATATTCTGATGTTATGGAGTAGTGTTCTGGAGCTGGAGAGCCTGTGGGTGGAGAGGCGGCTGTTAGAGAGAGGGTGGGGGCCCCACCTTGGCAGCACAGAGTAGCCACACAGACTGGACATGAGGCCAGACTCCAGAGTTGCCAGGGACCACACTGGGATTATCTGCTTCGCCAATGGTTTAGTAAAATGGAGCCGATATAGTTCTAATCCAAAATTGGTACTTATGGTCTGAAAAACTCTATTTGCTGAAGACATACAGTGTTTTCAGAAACCCCAGGATCTGCCGTTGCTATTTTAAGGGAGATTCTTTAGGATCAAAGTGCAGGGATTATGGAGAAGACAAAGCAAGCGAGAGCAGGCGATGCAGCTTTCCTCCCGTGCCGGCAGGCTGTGTCTCTGCACCAATGAGCAACAGGCACAATCAGCTGCACATAGTGAAAATATGCTCCCTGATGCACTCTAACAAAGCTACTGCCAGCCATCACCACGATCAAATACCAAACAGGACCATCACACCCAAAAGCTTCCTCAGACGCCTTTGCAATCCATCTCCCTAATCCCATACAACCATGGAGCTGCTTTCTATTCCTATAGATGAATTGACATTTTCTAGAATTTCCTCTTAGGGAAAATCATACATGGAATCATGCCAAATGCACTTTTTGATCTAACTTTTCACTCAGCACAACTATTTTGAGATTCATGTATGTTTTCATGTGGATCACTTGTTTGCTCCTTTTTTATTGCCGTGTATTATTTTGTGGTTGGGATTAGCATAATTTGTTTATTCATTCACCCAATAACAGACATTTGGGTGGTTTTTGGTTTTTGGCTATTACCACCAGTACTGAGGATCCTGTGTGTGGATACAAGCCTTCCTTTCTCTTCTGTAATTATCTGCATTAAAATGGCCAGGTTGAATGGGAGGTAAATGTTTAACTTTTTAATGAACTGCTGAATTCCAAGAAGCTCACACCACTTTATGTTCACACCAGCAGTGAATACAGAGTGTGCATGTTTAACCTCCTATCAGCACTTACTTTCAGCTATTTTAGAGCATGCATAGGACCAATTACTAGAACCAGTCACTGTGGTTTTAATTCACTTTTTTTTTTTGAGACAGAGCCTCGCTCTGTCGCCCAGGCTGGAGTGCAATGGCATGATCTCAGCTCACTGCAACCTCCGCCTCCCAGGTTAAAGCAATTCTCTGCTTCAGCCTCCTGAGTAGCTGGGATTACAGGCACCCGCCACCACACCTGGCTAATTTTTGTATTATTAGTAGAGACGGGCTTTCACCATCTTGGCCAGGCTGGTCTTGAACTCCTGACCTCATGATCCACCCGCCTCAGCCTCCCAAAGTGCTGGGATTACAGGCATGAACCAGCCCACCCGGCCTAATTCACATTTTCTAATAGCAAACGAGGCCTAGTTCATTTCAAGAGCTTATTTTTCAACCATGTATACTTTTTGGTGAACTGCCTCTTTCAAATTGTTTGCCCATTTTCCATTATACTGTTCATCTGATTATCACAGCATTATAATTTCTAAATATACAAATTTTTAGACACAAGTTTTTTTTTTCTCAAATATGTGCTTGACAATTACTTTGTGTCTTGTCTTTTTATTAATAGTGTCTTTTTGAAGACCAAAAGATTAACTTTGATGAAATCCAATGTACAAATTTTTCCTTTTGTAATTCATGCTTTTATGCTCTATAAATCCATGAAGAGTTTGCCAAACCCAAGGTTACTATGATTTTCTTATTTTTTTCCTTGAATAAGGTTTATAGTTTTAGCTCCTACACTTAGATTTCTGCTTCATTTTGAGTTTCTTTTTGTATGTGGTGCTAGTGAGAGTGACTTGTCATTATCTAGTTTTTCTGTTTCTGTTGATTCTGTCGCTGGCCTTAGGTAACTTCCGAGGACTCAGCTCAGAGCACAGAGGAAGGCTCCAGGAGAACCTCTCTTTATTGCTCTTCCTCTCTCTCTCTCTCTTCTCCCCTTTCTCTTTCCTTCTCTCTCTCTTTCCCCCTTCTCTCAGTTTCCTCTCCTTTCTTCTCTCTCTCTCTCTTCCCCTCTTTCCCTCTCTTTCTCTCTCCCTCCCTCTTCCTCTCTCTCACTCTGCCTATAAATTCCAGTCACTTGGACTTCCTAAATTTCCAGTTCTTTCTCCTCGATGTGGGCCAGCCACCAGGTTCTCATTAGGTTCCTTGCCCTGAGTGACGTTCTGGAAATTTCCCCCAAGCATTAAGATGAAGTGTCTTAGAATAGAATCCCCTTCCTTGTTTTCCCTTTTAGGGATCACTGTCCTGTGTTCTTATCCAAAATCTAAAAATAATTGCTTCATAAGTTTTGTCCAATTACCTAGTTCAGGTGGCAGCATAAAACTATTTCCTATTATTCCAATGGGGCTAGACCCTGGATTTAGTTTTCCATTTTTTAAGCTGTGAATTTGGGGCAAGTCCCTCAAATTACAGATTGCCGTCTATAATTGGCAGCCCAACATGAGGATCCCATGCATTTAAATGTAGGTAACCCTCACCAACTAAACTCTCACATCCAAATTCTCACTCTCCAAAAGCAGGAACTAAAAATATATTGTATTTCTAAAATAATTTTGGAACCAAACATATTCGGATGATGTGGTATCATTCACTATTCTCTCATTCTCCAAAGTAAAAAGTAAAATAGTTTTAAAACAAATAAATCTTTTTGTATGAAAGTGTTTGGTAAACTTTAATCTGCTAAACAAAGTTTTCACTCATGCCTGTGGTTACCCAACACATTTTTAACTTAAGTCTAATTTGCAGATGACAGCATGTCTGGATTTCAGGAGTTCAGTGCAATTTAACAAATGTGTACACTGTTACCACGGCCACACTTTACACACAGGACCTTCCTCTCACCCGATACTTCCTCAGGCCCCTTTTCAGGCAGTGCCTTCTATGTCCCAGTGCCAAGCACAGTTGTGTCTTTCTGACACTTCAGCTTAATTTTTCCAGTCCTAGGAATTCATATAAATAAAGTCACAACACATGTACTCTTCAGTGTCTGGGGATATTTCACTCAGCATGTTGTTCCTATGATTAATTCGTGTTGTTGCATTTACTGATAATTTATTTCCTTTTATTACAAAGTGGAAATACTTTTTTTGACGATGACACAGTATCTTTAATCTATTCACAGGTCCACAGAAATTTAGGTTGTTTGCAGTTAAGGCCTTTATGAATAAAGCTTCCACGAGCATTCATGCACAAGTCTTTATGTGGAAATACGACTCCATTCCTCTTGGGTCAATACCTAAGACAGGAATTACTGAACCATTGAGGGGTGAAGGTGTAACTATTTAACAAAGTGCCAAATTGTTTCCAGAAGTGATTGTGTCATGTCCCACTAACAAGGTATGGGGATCCAGTTGCCCCAATCCTCACCACACTGGTTAGTTTCATTCTTTGAAATGTGAGCCATTCTAGTATATTTGAAGCGACAGCTCATTTGGACTATAATTTTGACTTCCCTGAAAACTGATGATATTGATGACATTTTAGAGGTTGATTGTACATCAATATCTCTTCTTTTAATGGTTGTGTATAAACCTTTGGACAAGTTATTCAAAGTGGTTTTTGTCTCTTTACCATCAAACTGGTAGAAATTCTTTCTATATACTGGATACATGCATTTGAAATATTTCTCTCATTGTGTGGTTTGCCTTTTCATTTTCTTAACAATATATTTTGAAGGGTTGAAGTTCATAGTATTGATGAAGTTCAAATGATCCTTCATTTTTCCTTTATTATTAATCTTTTATTTTGTTGTTCTTGGAGAAGAAATATTTGCCTATCCAGACCCCAGAAATATGTTTCTAGGTTTTATTCTAGAAGTTTTGTGGAATTACTATCCATATTCAGGCATGTGATTCATCTCAAATTGCTTGTCTGTATTGGTGTGAGATAGGGAAAGGGGTTCTCTTTTTTCTATATGGAACTTCAGTTGGTCTGGTACCCATCTGATAAAACTATTCATTTATTTTCCATTGGATTACATCGGCACCTATGTGTACATCTATTTCTGTCCCAGTGATCCATTTATCTACTCTAATTCATTTTCTTAATCATCAAAGTATCTTAAAATCAAGTAAATGAATCTGAAAACAGAACCGTGTGATTCGGCTAACCTGCTCTCTCTTGTGTGTTTTGGCCCTGCTGGGTCTTTCCCACTCCTCTATATATTTAAGAACAGGCTTCTCTATTTCTATGACCAAAAGTCTGCTTCTATTTTCATAGAGATGACATTGAAATTCTGCTTGATTTGGAGAGAATAAGCATTTTAACAATATTGATTCTTCCAACCCATGGACCATGGGTCTGTATATAAAGACTGTTTAGCTCTTCATTTTTAATCTTTAAGTCTTTTGTTCTCTTTCTTGCATAGTGTTGCATAAAGCTGGCAGAAGGTGAAAAAGAGCATGGATGATGATTAAGGGAGGTTGCAGGGACTCAAGCTAGACAGCGGTGCACATGGCTTCTACTCATGTGTGATGTTACTTTGAGCACACGTGGGAAGGATGGGAGACCAGGCACATCACCCGGGTCTGTGCCCAGAATGACGGGTGAGTGGCCAGCCAGTCTGTGCTACAGGGAGACTGTGGAAAACAGAAATTTACAGAACAATGTTAGTTTAACAATGAGTGCTACAAAGAAAATGAAGTGTGTGTTTGTGTGTGTGTGTGTGTGTGTGTGTAATTATGTATCTCTATTTGGTGGTTTCATGTGCTGGTGTAATCCTGCGTCCATAATCATATCTGTGGGTTTTCTGTGTGACTTTATGTCAGGAGTGTCCTGACTGGCGTCAAGGACATTTTCTATCTACCCCTTGATGAATTCGGAGTCAGAAATCTGCTCTCACAGAGCGCAGAAAGACACAAGCAGTGGTGGTGCACCCACACAGAGCTGTTGTCTTCAGTGGACTAAGACAGGAAGGTGTTTGCGAACTGATCTGTTTGCTGAGAGTGGTGAGATTCACTCCAGTTAGGATTCAATCTTTACCATCCTTTCTCCAAATCTGGTCCAAGGTAGAAATTGCCCAGTTTCTCATTGCCCGCTCATTCCTTCTCCTTCTGGGCTATTCCCATCACAGTGGATATGCACCACGGTGGCATGAAGCAGCTGTTCTAAAGGGCAGATTCTGGCAGGTAGCACAGTCAGGGGCTGGCAGCTTCCCTTTCAGCCCCTCTAGACCACAATTTCTCCCAGACGCCCCCCACAAGCTATTGGAATGCCGTATTCCAAAGCAAATTACCACTAAAACTAAGGGAAGAAGAAAATCCCTACAAGCCGAGGTGGCAATCTGGCACGAAGAAATTCAGTCTTTTAATATTCACAGAGTTAGAGATGGAGTCAGAATGCAATCATTTTAAAAAGTGAAGAAAAAAGGCCCCACAACTTTCCTGACTCATACAATGCTGCATTTACATCCTTAATAATGATAAAAAAGTGATCTAGAAAACCGAATGTTTCCTAATAATCAGAAAAAGCTGCACAAAATCTCTGAAGACATCAGAACTTAAGTGCCCCAAATTTTCATTTTTTTAAATTTAACTACATTAATTATTATTAATAATTAGACTGAAACATGACACAGCAGTGCCTGCCCCAGAGCACAGCACTGAAGCCTCCTGCCTCCTGGAGAGCTGACTCTCTGAGCACAGACCAAAGCCCTGGGGTGCAGCAAAGCTGGATGCTGAGGCCGAAGCCAGCCTTAGTGCAGAGGCTCACAGGGTACCAAATGCTGACAAGGCCTCCCAGTTACTGCTCAAGCCTGCAGAGACTCCCTGGAGCCTCTGATTCTTTAATACAGGCACACTGCCAGGACAGGCTGAGGGCAGTGCGTTTCTGACTTCCACTTGGGGTGCCGCCTTTAGAAAGTCTGATTCCTTCATCCTGTGGATGCCTGCTTCCCAGTCTCAGCGAGAAAACAATGTGGAGAATGCTCTTTGCAACCTCAATGATGAAGGTCGACAGGAAGAGCTTTCCTGAAGCACACGACTCCATGTCCAAGCCTGGGTACAAGGCCCAGCTGCCTCTTGGTCAGGTGCATGATGTGGGTCAATTTAACTCAGCTTTAGCTTCAAATCTGTGAAATACAGGTTTAATGAGTTCTGTCTTCCAGTCTAAGATGAAATTATGGAAGTGGACATACGGTCACGGCAAAGTTTGAGAACCTCAGGTTATAGATTTACAACCACAGGCGGGGCCTTTTATGCCTCCCTGCATTCAGCTCAACCCAGACCCCGAAAAGCAACAGCTGTCTGGCTCTCTTTCTTCTGAACAGAGACAGTGGCCAAACCAATAAAGAGCCATAATGCTGCTGATTAGAGAACCCCAGTGCTGTTTAAAAGGTCCCAAAAAGTCAGCATCATCTATGTTATATGTTAAGCCTTTTGAAACGCTTGTTTGCACATTCATTGACCATGTATCCACCAAAATGTAAGGAGCGTTGACTATATGCCAAACAGGCAAGTAGTGTGCCAGGTGCTGGGGTAGAGAACACAGCAACGTGATCCAGGGGTTCATCATGTAGTAAACTGCATGTAAACTGATAGAACACCTTGTCATAAGTCCTATCTCACAGAGCAACTTGCCTGACTGAGGCAGCCAAGGCTGTTCACAGGGGAAGGGTCTGAGAAGCAGGAGTTTGCCAGGAGAGTGCTCATGGATTGGAAGACAACGTAGTAAAGAAGTCAATTGCTCTCAAATTGATATGCAGGTGTAATATAATTATTATCAAAATCTTATCAAGATTTCTGTAGACAGGGGCAAGATTATACTCATGTGTATATGGAAATGAGCAGATTTCCATATGGAAATTAGTGGGGAGGGAGGATGTAGATTAGGATGTGCCAAGGCCCCGAGAAGGCTGAGAGCCCACCGTGGCTGGAGCATGAGAGCCCAGGCAGACAACACTGGCTGCTTTCTCTGCCACTGCCAATCTCCAGCTGCCCAGCCCTCCCTGTGGAGGAGCCTGACTCTCGCTGTAGAAGCAGGAAAATGCCAGAAGTTCCATTCCAAGCCTTCTTTAAAAGTAGGCCAGAGTGACAAGCCCCTATCCCAGCTTATGGGCCCAGAGGAGACGCGTGGGTGTTCCGAGGTGCACGCTCCTGGTGAGACGTTCCTAGAGCGGAAACTCCTTCCTCGTTAAGGGATGAGGCCATGGCTGCGTGTGACCCCGGAACTGCTTCCGCCGCCGCAAGCATCAAGGTAGGCTGTGGGCAACCCTGGATGCCATTGCCTAGTGGCCCAAACTGCCCCGGAAGCACTCCACATAGAGTTAATTTTAGTACAAGAGAGAAGTGTAGATTGAAGCTTGCTTTGTTTGCTTTTGTCTTGACTATGGATCTTCAATTGCATTGGCACCATTTGTTGAAAGGCTCTTTCTTTTTGCCCCGTTGTCAAAAGTCAGTTGGGTATACACTTGTGGGTCTAATTAGGGGTTCTCTCCTCTGTTCCACCGACACATGTGTCCATCCCTCCACCAACACCACACCACACCGTCTTGACTGCTGTAGCTGTGTAAGTCTCGAAGTTCAGCAGACTGATTCCTCCCACCTTATTCTTTTGCAAAATTGTTTTAGCAATTACTGAATCTGCTCATTTCCATATACACATGAGTATAATCTTGCCCTTGTCTACAGAAATCTTGATAAGATTTTGATAATAATTATATTATACCGGCATATCAATTTGAGAGCAATTGACTTCTTTACCACTTTGTCTTCCAATCCATGAGCACAGGATTTGTTTATATCTTTGATTCTGTTCATCAGTGGTTAGTTTTCAGCATACAAGTCCTGTACATGTTTTGTTAGATATCTACCTATTTCATTTTGAGCAATCATGTGTGGTATTATATTTTCAGTTTCAGTGTCTGCAAGTTCATTGATAGTATATGGAAATACAATTGGGTTTCATGTGTTAGTCAGGCATCCTGTAATGTTGCTGAACTCACTTTTTATCTTTAAGAGATTTTTGTAGAGTCCTTGGGATTTTCCACATAAGCAATTGTATCTAGAAAAAGGACATTTTTTTCCTCTTCTGATCTGCATGCTTTTTATATTGCTGTTGTTGTTGCCTTATTGTGATGAGCAGAAGTTCCAGCACTATGTTAAAAGTGTGAAAGAGAACATCCTTGCCTTGCTCCTGATATTAGTGGGAAAACATTCAGTTCTTCATCATTAAGAAAAATGTTAGCTGTAGGATTTTTGTAGATGCTCTTTATATAGTTGAGAAAGTTCCCTTTAATTCCTATTTTTCTGAGTTTTTGTTAATATAAATAAGTATTGACTTTTGTCATATGCTTTTTTCTGCATCACTTGATATGGTAATAAATTTTTAGTCTTCAGCATATTAATATGATTGATTTTGAATACGAATTCCAGGGCATAAGGTAGGATTATTTGTATGTATCACTAAATTTTATCTGCTAATATTTTGTTAAGTATTTTGTGTTCGTATTCATGAGGAATTCTGGCCCTTAATTATATTTTGTACTGTTTTGTCTGGTTTTGATATCAAGGTAATACTAGCGTTATAAAATTATATTGACAGTGTTCCCACCTCTTCTATTAATAGCTTCTGGAAAGGATTGCACAAAATCAGTGTTCTTTAAATAAAACTCTCTTGTAAAACCACATGGATTTGGAGGTTTTGAGGAGAGATTCTAAAATTTTTATTTCAATTGCCTTAATAGTTATAGGGGTATTCAAATTATATAGTCACAGTGAGTGATTTGTATTAGCTGTATGCTTTTGCAGAAATTTGCCTAATTCATCCAAATTGTCAAATTTATGTGTATAGAGGTGTTCATAGTGTTACCTATTTGTTTTTAATATTTTCTGGTCTCTAGTGCCATAATAGTCATGTTTCCTTCTGATATTGGTTATTTGTATCTTTTCTCTCTCCTTTTTTTGGGCAATCTAGATAGAGATTTGTTAGTTTGTTGATTTTTAAAAGAACCAACACTTTGTTTCATTATTTTCCCTATTGTATTTTATGCCTTTAATTTTTCTTTGTATTTCTGCTTTTATCTTTATTTCCTTTTTTCTGTTTCTTTAGTTTTATTTTGCTACTTTTCCAGGTTTTTGAGCTTAGGATATTAATTGAAGATTTTTTATCTTTCTATTATAATACATGCATTTATTAGAAATGTGCATGTTACAATTGTTTTAGCAGTCTCACAAAATTTAATGTGTTGTTTTTATTTGTATTCAGTTCAATGTATACTTTATTTTCAGTGAAACTTCTTCTTTGACCATGCTTTATTTTGAAGTGTGCTTAGTTTGCAAGTATTGGGATTTTTGGTTCTTATTGTTATCTTATTGATTTCTAGTTTAATTACACTCGATAGAAGAACACAGTCTGTATGACTTAAATTATTTTTAATTTGTTGAGGTTTCTTTTTTGGCCCAGCATATAGTTCATTTTGATAAACACTGAGAATTTAAAAAGAATGCCTGTTCTCCTGTTATTGGGAGAAGTGTTTTATAAATGTCAATTAAATCCTGTTGATTTATGGTTTTGCTGAGTTCTTCTATATCGGTTGATTTTTACCTACTTGCTTTATCAATTACTATAAGAAGAGTATTGAAACCTCCAACTATAATTGTAGACTTGTCTATTTCCTCTTTCAGGCCTGTCAGTTTTTGCTTTACGTATGTTATAGCTCTGTTACTTCGTTCATAACATTTAAGATTAAGTCCTCTTGGATTGATTATTTTATTATATGTAATGTTTGCTTTTGCATCTGACACATTTAACTTTTTGAAGCATATTTTATCTGATGTTAATATAGCCATTTCTAGTTTCTCATAATTAATGTTTGCATGATTTATCTTTCTCCATCCTTTTACATTCAACTAGTTATATTTTTACATTCAAAGTAAATTTCTTATAGACAATAACTGTTAGGCCATGCTTTTCATCCATTCTGCTGATTTCTCTGTTTTAACTGGTATAAGCAAGTCACACAATGTAACTATGGATATGTTATGGTTTAAGTCTGCCATTTTATATGTTGCTTTCTTCTTGTTCTCCTTTCATTTTATTTTTCTTACTTTCTTTTTTTAACTTCCTATTGGTTACTTTAACCTTTCTTAAAATTTAATTTTGATTTATCTGTGTTGCTTTAGTGTATCTTGTTGTATAACATCTCTAGTGATTTCTCTATGATAAATCTGTCATTAATATGTCATATATACATGTTTATGTCTCTTACCCTCCCCATTTAAAATGTGTCTCTCTTAAAATTTTCTTTTGCAAACATTTAGAACCACATTAGGCCCATTTTATAATCTCCGCTTTTACTCTAAAATTTAATTCAGAAAACTCAAAAGGAGAAGGAAAGCCGACTGCATTTACCCATAATTTTACTGACTGATTTTTATTCCTTCCTGGTGTTCTAAGCTTCCTTATTTTATCGTATCTTTCTTTAAAGAGAACTTCCTTTGGCCTTTCTTTTAGAGTGGGTCAGAAGATTAAAAATTTCCTGGTTTCCTTCTTCTTAACATGTCTCGATTTCCCCTTCATTGCTGAAGAAAATTTTTGTGAAACAAAAAATTCTGCGTTGACATTTCTTCTCTTTCAGAAGTTGAAAAATGTCATGCCACTTATTCTGGTTCCTGTGAGTTTTGATGACAAATCTGCTGTCATTCAAATTGTTTTGTTTTCTTCTTCTTATAGATAATGCATCATTTCTTCTCTGGCTGCTTTCGAGTGCTTCTCTTCAACTTTAGTGTTCAGAACTTTGACTATCATGTGTCTTTGTGTGGATTTCTTTGAATTTATCTTATTTGGGATTTGATGAACTTTTTGAATCTGTAAACTTATATATTTTCCCACATTTGGAAAGTTTCAGCCATTAGAGTTTTAAGTACCTTTTCAGTCTCACAGCACTTCTTCTCTCCTTCTGGGAGAGCAATAACACAAATGTCAGATCTTTTATTAAAGTACTACAAGTCCATGGGACTCTTTTTTTGTTTGCATCTATTTTTGTTCAGATGAGGTAATTTCAATTATTCTACCTTCAAGCTTCATGACTGTTCCCTCTGTCACTTCCATTCTGCTGTTGAGGCCTTGTTTTTAGTTTCTGATTTTTAGTTATTGCATTTCGTAGTTCTAAAATTTGCATCTGATTATTCGTTACATCTGGGGGTTTTTTGTTTGTTGGTTGGTTTTTTTGCTGAGACCTTCTATTTCTTCCTTGAGGCCTTGTATTGTTTTGTTTCAAGCGTGTTCATAACTGACCATTAAAGTAATTCTGTGAGGATTGCTTTAAACCTGCATCAGATTATTCTAGTGTTTCTGTCATTTATGTGTTGTCACCTTTTACTTGCCCTATTTCATTGGGTTTGAGATCTTTCTGGTTCTTGGTAGGAAGGGTTTTTTTTTATAGAAGTTTGGACATTTTGGATTTTATAATGGGAGAACTTGGACCTTATTTAAACCTTTCCTAGCCATGGGTGGAAAATAGGGAAATGTCAGTTTTGGAGGTTTCTGGGGCAGCAGCTTTTGTTTTTGTTTTTTTCTGTGGTTGGCTGCAGTACGTTTGGTTATTGTCTAGAAGTTCTCGGCATGGCTAGGCTTTCCCAGGCTTGGTCCTTTGGCTATCGAGTGGGGTCTTTTTGTGTCTGTGCTCTTGGGTCATTTTCAGTTTACCAGTTTCTTCAGCTCAAAGTCTGGGATATATGAGGTAAAAACAAAACTCAAACCCACCGAATGCCTTTCTGTGGGTCATGAGACTCTCAAGCCAGTCTGCCTTCTTGCTGCCTTTTGTTCTTCTTACAGTTGTTTTGCATAATGTTCAGGGTTTATAGTTGTACTCGCTGGGAGTAACAGGGGGAAGCATGTCTTATGTCATTTCCTGGGGTACAAGTCTTCTCCTGGGTATCTTTAAATTTTTATTATTTGCTGAACAGGTGCTCCTCTTTGTACTCTGTATCTTATCCCTGGGAAGGGCTATTTCTGGCCAGTCCCTTTCTGGAAAGATACAACCTCACCATTACTTCTGTGGGTGGTTAACATTCCAGCAACATCATCATGAGAATGCCAGCAAGAACTGATACTTTCATCCAGAACTCAGGGAGCACAGGTATATTGACCAAATGTCTGCATTCTTTAGGTCTATGCCTATCTTTAGCTATGTTGCCTGGAACAAGCTACCTAATACCTTTAGGTTTTAGTTCTAGCATATGAAAACGGAGGGTAATATTACTTTGCAGGCTTTTTTTCTGCAATAAATGAGATATGGTAAGGGAATGCAGTGTAACATGTAGGCTATGATATCAATGTTTAATATGACTACTGGTGTGGAGGAAAAATACACAGTGGAACTTCCTTCAAGTGGCTCAAAGGATGAAGGAAAACCAGTTAAATATTTTAACTATGGCTTTGATAATTCCTATCCATGTAAGCCAGTGTTAATAATACAGTGTTAAGAATATAGTGGTGATGATTACAGGGAGGGCCTTGGCCTCATTGAGCTTTCATTCTGCTGGAGGGAATACACAATTAACAGGTTAATAAAAAAACTAAAATAGGTTATTATTGATCATGTTAGGTGCTATGAGTGGAAATAAAATGGTGAATGAAATAGACTAGAAGTGCAGGGAGAAGAGGCGTGTGGGATTAAGGACATGCTGAGGCTTCTGACGGAATGCAGGATGGGAGGACCAGCCAGGCAGAGAGCTCTGGGGACTGCTGCACTGCCTGCCAGTGGGAAGACCAGGTGACAACGGGTGATGACGTCGTGAGAGGGGAAGATTTTGCATTCTTGAATCAAGACAACTTTTTGAGGAAACCATAAGTGATTGAGCTTCATCTGCCAGAAGAAAACTCTAGGTTGGAAAATGAATTGTGAACCTGCTCATAGAGATCTGGAAGCTAAAAACTTTGAAATATATCCCTAAGGTGATAATGCCCTTTCTACTTCTCCTATTCCTTATAATTATGTCCTTTTCTCCTTATCTTCATATTTCTTTCTGCTGCAAGCAGCACTGATGTTCATCCATCATTATGAGAGGAAGGAGAAGCATTTACTGGATGAAATAAGCCAGAAAGCGATGTGGTAGTTAAGTGAAAAATAAAATTCACTGTCCATGAAGAGTGATAATAGATGATGGGTTTCATTTTCTCAGAAGAAACAACACTCAGGTGACTGCACACTGTCCACATCCTTCTCATGCAGAGTTGGCTTTTATAATTCATAATGAAGATGGAACGTGGTTCATGAAGGTGAAATTGAGAACAGAAGAGCTGGGACTTTGAAAATACAGCAGCAGTTACAAACTTTGCTTGCTGATTTTTTTTTTTTCTGCAGATGTCTTAAAAGGTGTTATTTCCATGTAATTTTTCCCACCTCCAAATGGTTTTCATCTTAATTCACCATACGCTTGAAAGTGAAATCATAGAATATTGTGTGTAAAAGATATGGCCAAATCAATTTGTTTAGCTCTACAGCAGGGATGGCAAATAGTTGACATTTCTAGCCCCATGCTACCCGACTGAAGATCAGGCAGAGAGCACCCTAAATGATCCTTGTCATCTCTTCCTCCTGGTGGTTGAGTGAGATACCTTTTAAATATAATGAACCAGGAAAGACATTACCAATTGATTAATATAGACACCATAAGCATGACTTCTTTGCTATAGCTGCTTTATGCTACAGTTGACTTAAATTTTCCCAAGCTCCCTACTTAAAGTTTTCTCCAAATTTAATATGATGAAATTATGCAATAGATTCCCAAATGAACACTTCGAGAAAACCCACTTGACCAGAAGCTCATATTAGAATGAGATGTCAAAAACTAATTAATTGTGTTAAGGAAAAAATAAACTGAATACTTCAGCAAGGGGGACATCTGTTTATCCCACTGACGTGCTTTGAAGCCCTGAGAGGAAGCCAAATGGTGAGACCTTTCAGGACAAACTTCTCATTCGTTCCAGGGAAGAGACTCTGGCCCTGAGGTTTTTGAATGGTGTTCTTTGAACTGGAACCCTGGGCACAAACCATAAGGAGGCAGTCTTAGGAGATGAAAATTAAATTTCTGGAATTTCCAAGGAAAGGAACCTGTAGATTTCAGGCCAGGCAGAGTTTGTTGTTGTTCGTTTTGTTTTGTTCTTTTTTCTACAAATGGAGGTGAATATAACATCAAAAAAGCAATTCTGGTGCTGATGTGGTAGGAGTTATTAATAAATTATTTTAGGCAGATAGAGAGGAAAAGGGGTCCTTGGAAAGTTTTCGTTTTTTAAAGCATCTCCAGAAAAGTTTCTTGTAAAGCCCAGGTTCTTAAAGCCAGGCTGGCAACCTTTGACATGCAAATACAGGCCATTAGAAACTGGGTCCACCCAACATGGCGATTCCTTTGGCCTTCTTGCCCTTGCCCCACATGTACCTGGCAACATGGCCGCCTCCACATATCCCCAGGCATGTAGAACATCATGGCACCCTGCATTTACATACTGAAAGACCAAGATGAGAGGGCCGGCTTTTTCACTGGCTATGTGAATGACATGCCTAGTCAAACCAATCCCCTGAGCCCTATGCAAATCAGACACCGCCTTCTCCAGCCTCTGTATATATAATTGGCTGGTTCCCTCTGGCTCCCTGGGGTTCTCTCTCTTGGCTTTGGAGCTCCCCTCCCTCTGTCTCTATACAGGGGAGTTTCTTCCTTCTCCCTTCCTTCTTGCCCCTTCTTGTGTATTAAACTCTCTGCTCCTTAAAACCACTCCACATGTGTCTGTGTCGTTTTATCTAATTTGACGTGAGACAAGAGCCCTGGTGTTTCTCCACTCATCAGAGCGGTACCACCAACTTTGTCTCTAGGCACACTTGAAGAAGTAATGTGGTTGTGATTGATTTGTGGGGCCAAAGAAATGGCAGCCTCCATTTTGGCAACAGGTACAGGGACTTGCCTGTGGTCTCAAAGCACTTTGAAGATAGGCCCACTTTGTGCCTGCGTGTGTCGCCTGAGTCCAATCTCAGAGAAAAGCAAAGACTGAGGGGAAAATGAGGTATACCTCAAAGAATAGCACATATACCTTTCAGATTAACTGAATCAGTATATGGACAAACAAGTGAATATAAACAAACAAACATGCTGTGGGCTAAATCTTCCAAGAGAAAGATCATCTTGCTCTAAAGAGTGACAGATGTTCCAGAAGCAGGTAGTTCATAGCTCAAGGCTGGAACTTGTCCTTCGAAGATTCTGTAAATGCTTTAAAAAATGGAAACAACATTAGGTTATGGTCACATTTTACTCAGAGATGTAAAGGTGGTTTTCCAAAACCCACTCCACTAGTTAATACAAGAACCAAAACCA
The DNA here is from genome assembly GCF_028885625.2 of Pongo pygmaeus. Classification (NCBI taxonomy): domain Eukaryota; kingdom Metazoa; phylum Chordata; class Mammalia; order Primates; family Hominidae; genus Pongo; species Pongo pygmaeus. The sequence goes on along the minus strand of NC_072382.2, from coordinate 136,734,431 downwards.
AAATCCCAAGTCTCCTGACTCCCACTCTAATGTTCTTTTTAGCACATCAACATTTAAGGACAAAACCTGTGTTCTCAAGGAAAAACAAAGGACTAGCGTTCACTTACCTCATGGACTAGGGGAATAATTCATTCTGTTTAAACAGCCATCACTTTCCCATAAGGTAAATTCCTCTCCCCCTCCCCTATTCATTCCTAAAATTGTCCTTCTGTTAGAGAGAGCTCAGAGAGAGTTCCTTCTGTTTCCTTCCCGAGACGTCTCCCAGCCCATCGTCATCTTCACTACTGCATTGTAGATTTATGGCTCCCCCATGGCCTTTGAACAGGAAAAATAAAAGTCGTTGCTGCACCAACTCTTAGAGGTACTCTGGGTCCCATCTTGATTCATTATTTGCAAATAAGGAACACTGAACCATATAGTCAGGTCTGAAATGAAACATTCAGATTTTATGCAAGATTCCAAATCCAAATCTCCGGCTGTCCTATAGATTCTTAGGGATAAATGAATCTCATTTGGGCATTGTACAGGGCCCTGGGTTACCCAGAATCTTTGTCATTCCCTTTTTGTTGTTGTTTGTTTTTTGTTTGTTGAGACAAAGTCTCACTCTGTCACCCAGGCTGGAGTGCCGTGGCATGATCTCGACTCACTGCAACCTCCGCCTCCCAGATTCAAGCGATTCTGCTGCCTCAGCTTCCCATGTAGCTGGCATTACAGCCACCCGCCACCACACCTGACTAATTTTTTTTGTATTTTTAGTAGAGACGGGGTTTTGCCACATAGGCCAGGCTGGTCTCAAACTCCTGACCTCAGGCGATCTGCCCACCTCGGCCTCCCAAAGTGCTGGGATTATAGGTGTGAGCCACCGTGCCCAGCCTCTTTGTCACTGTCTTAGGTCAGAGTCAGCAATGATTTTGAAATGTTTGCCCAAGATTGGCAAATCTCAAGATTGCAAATCTTTGCCAGTCTCACGATTGCCTGAGTGGTTGTGATTAGAATGTTAGTAGAAATGTGAACAGTAAACGCCATTCTTATGTTTCCTTATAGAAAAATGCAAAGGGAGCAAATTAAAGACCGAATTTATAATAAAAAGGGAAGCAGAACTTAAAAATTTGGAAAATTCTCAGCCTGGCCCTGTGGTAAAGAATGAAAAAGCATGCTTAGGAGAAAATACCAAGATTGTAGCTAAGCCACACTTTGGTAAGAAAATTAGCATGACTTCAGGCAAGGCAGGTGCTATTCATCAAGACAATGAAAGAATGACCCTGACAGCATTTCAGAAATCTTCAGGACTGCCCTGCCGAGAATACCAGGACTTTGGGAGCAGAATGATTTGAAGACTCAGCATTCCTCAGCCATCCCCACTACCCACCCTTGGCCACTGGGGCCAAGATATGGAAGTCAGGTGCTAGAGTCCAGCTGGCACTAGTCCACCAGGGAAGCACACTGTCTCTGTAGGTTCTAGAGTCTACACTGCCAACTATACGTAGTCCCTTTTTTAAACTCTGCTCAAATTCCTACTTTGGGTTTCTTAGAACTTTCTTACCTGAATCCTAATTAATCCCTAAAGATGAGCTCTTTTGGAGGAGGCATTGTGGAGGTCATTGTGACTCTGGACTGAGGCAGGGTTATCCCGGGGAGAGGGAAAAGGGTGAAGTCACACTGTGTGTGGCCCCTGCCATTCCCCTTCCTCCTAAATTGTTCTAATATTTGAGTGAAATGTCCACTAAACAAAAGTAAGGACAGCTTTGGGAGATACAAGTAAGGCCTCCCTTAGCTGGATAAGGCCTTGGTGGAGACTTGTGACCTAGGTCTACACAGCTCGTTTTTTAAAGCGTCCATTTACTTGCTGTGTAAACTTGAAACAAGTTGCTTGACTTCATGCTTTCATTTTATCACATTTATAGATGCATAATATTGGTATATACCTTCTGATATTTAGAATTAAGTGGAGTAATACATAGTAAAATTCTTATAACTGCTCAATGTGAATTCTGAATACATGTATATATGTATAGGTACAGTCATTATTCAGTAAGTATTAGGTATTGCTTTTCTTCTTCTCATTCTTCCCTCTCCTTCTCCTCAGCCTCCTTCTTCTTATCATAATTACTTTTTCTACCAACCTGGTTTTTTCAGTCAATGTTGGCCATCAAAGGAAGCTAGGGATTCTAGTCATGCAGTTCAGCGAGTTGCTTCCCAAGGATTCTGAGTTCCAGTCCTGACTTTCTCTCCAGGCTTCTGTTCCTCTGCTCCCAAATCATGAATCAAAAATTATTAATATTTAACTATAGTAAGATTCGTGGGCTGGACAATGGTCCTGAGATGGAAACAGGAGCGAGTGTGCTGGCCTTATCCCCTCTCATCCTCTGATCTTCAGCCAGTGATTCCCTGCACTTGGAATCCCATTGGAAAGCAGAGGGCAAGGGGCCCCATCAATACATTCATTCATGTCAGCCTCCAGGGCACTGAGTAAGGTGAGGAAGGACCACAATTGATTGAATTCAATCCGGAGGGGCAGACAGAGAGGCATCCCTCACCCTCAGGCAATTCCTAGCAGAAGGGAAAGGGGGCTGAGTATTAACGCCTGAGTGTGGGAGGCCCTGCCATTCCACAGCCTGGCCATTGTCCTGCTGCATCAGTTGAGCTGCAGGCACAGCTGTCCTAAGTTATGTCAGATAGTTCTTTTTAAAGAGCAAGTTCTTTTGCTGTGAACTGAATTATTCTTGGTGTGGTTTATCTGTTTTCTGATGATTTCTTTTCAGGTGAGATTGAGATATGCCCTCTTGTTTCTTGGTGGGCACAAGAATTACTGGAATTCCTTGAAGTGACAAGCTAGGGAATCTCTGCCTAAGGTTTCCCCAATGGGCCTTGAGCAGGCCAAGTGTCTTCCATCCCCATTTGCTCTCAGCCTAGGTATCTGCATGGCTCACTGTCTTCCTTCACTGAGAAGCTTCTCTCAAAGAGACCTGTTAGGGACCCCCAGACCTGCAGTCCTCATCACTCTCTGTCCCCTTCTTTTATGGTTTCAGTTTAGCTTTATAACATTTTCCTACCTACAAGTATTTGTATATTATGCTTCTTTGTTTAGTGTCTGTTTTCTCCACTGGAATATAAGTTCCTTGAAAGCCAGGATTTTAATAGTTTTGTACAGTCCTATATCCCTGTCAACTAGATGTCCTGGAAGCCTTTATCCCTCAAGATCCACTCTCTTACTTGATGTGTATACTGGAAGTTGGCCCATATGGATAGATCCATGGGTCTCCCTACAAGTGGCCTGGCAGGAGGCTGGCAGATGGACAGAGGAGAGTGCAGTGACAAGTTATACCCAGGTGTTCTGGTAACACTCCCTCCCCTTCTGCTCTTAGAATGGATTACAGGTCCCCCGCCCCCAGCACTACCAGCCCCAAGAGAATGTGGCTGCTCTTACTGATATCCATAAATTACACCCATGCATTTGTAAAACAATCACTTTCTTAATATGGCCTCAAGGTACCTGCTTTTTTTCTTCATGGACCCTTCCTGACATATGCTGTATTTGACACATAAAAAATCTATTCCGAATGTTTCCCGATGACTGATAGTCAAGTAAGGAGAAGAAATATTTATTTTATTACTTCCATGAGGCTGACAGAAGGAAGACATTAAAGGGTGAAAGATTGTCTTCGGTAATAGAAACCTGTGAACTGCAATAAGCTCCAAGTATCTTTCAAAAGTTTAGAAATGAGTTTTAACCCCCCCTGCAAAATTTTTTAGTCCAACAGATCAAGAAGGAAAATAAAATTGTAGATGCAATTTATTAAGAATCTCTGAAATTTAATCCTCTTTCTGCTACTTTATCTGTTGTCATTATAATTCTTTTTATTTTTATTCCATAATCTATACTCTCCGATACACAGATGTTCTTATCCAGGTTCCTAGGAGATAAGATAATACCTTGTTTCCATTATTAATTTAAGCTCTATATTATCTGAGAATGCACAGCATGTAAAGTCATTACACCCTGGAATTCTCTAGTGTTAACATCTTCTCTGTTGACAGCTAGCCTTACCCACATTTTGTAGGTTAATGTGCTTGTTCCTTCACTAAGATGGATTTTAATTAACAAAGCACCATCATTCAAGCCAGGATGTCAGTGGATAATCAAACCAAGTGCCACTGCCACATCTCTTGTGGGGACAGAGATTGTTTAGAATCATCTGCGAGTAAAGGATGCATAACAGACTGAAAGCATCCAATGTCACTTCTCCTGGTGGATCTCACAGTGAGCATCAGTCGAATTATAAGACTCTGAAAAGTGAAAATTAGATGCTGCTGGGAGAATTCTGAGAAGAAGATGATTGCTATAGTGAAAATCTGAACCTCACAGAGACTCCCTATAAAAACTTAGACACAGGTGGCCGGGCGTGGTGGCTCATGCCTGTAATCCCAGCACTTTGGGAGGCTGAGGTGGGTGGATCACCGGAGGTCAGGAGTTCAAGACCAGCCTGACCAACATGGCAAAACCCCGTCTCTACTAAAATACAAAAACTAGCCAGGCATGGTGGTGCGTGCCTGTAATCCCAGCTACTCAGGAGGCTGAGGTGGGAGAATTGCTTGAACCCAGTAGGCGGAGGTGGCAGTGAGCCAAGATCACACCATTGCACTCCAACCTGGGCAACAGAGCAAGACTCCATCTCAAAACAAAACAAAACAAAACAAAAAAAAACAAACTTAGACACAGGTAGGATACAAAAACAAATACCAAACTATGGACATCTACAAGAAATCAAATGCAATATCTCCCCAAGGATTCCAAAGTAAGAGCAGGTGGGACTGACTTCTGACAGCTAAATGATCTACGCAAAACCGGCGTCTGTATGAGAGGAAGTAGAGGGGATCATGTGACCTTCAGTACAACAGAGACAAGTAGATCCCAAGAGAGCCAGCCGGTGCCTACCCAAAGCCATCGTTGGTCTTTCGAGAACAGTAACTGAAACTAGGAGTGCTCAGTGGAGTCCACCCGCTCCAATGTGTAGGTTATTCCAAGGATCCTGCAGGGAGATGGAGGCATCAGGAGCAGTTGAGTCCTATGAGCTCGCAGAAAGAAGCAGCTGAGTAATCTGCTCCAAGACAAAACCAAACTGGACTGGAGGTAGACACTGAATTGAACGGGACAGGGGAAATAAGGGCAAGGAAAATTAAAGATTTGTCCAAAAGTGAGGGATGGGAATAGAACCAGGATCACAGGAATGGTGGGTTTTATTGAAAACAACAACATCAAAGAACAGAGGCTTCTGGTTTTGGCCACGATGGAGTGAATGGCAGAGGACTTGCCCCCTTTAGCATGCTGGGCATGATGTGTGAGGCTGATGTGTTTAGACATTGCACAGCATGCAGCCAGGACTCATCCTTGAAAGTTGGGGTGATTCCTATGATCCTCTTAACTTTCTGGAGCATTTTCGTGCTGTAGCACAAGGACATAAAACTCAGGAAAGTGAGTGAGTTGTCTCTACCTGAGCTCAGGAGGCTGAGCTTAGGATTCGAGGCTGCTCGAGTGGCTGGGAATTGTAAGGCAGGGCACTAAAATAGAGTCAGTCGGGTTCAGAAGTATGCATGGGAATTCACAATTAAGCAAGCCGAGAAGCGCAGGGATTCACAAGTAGGACACATGCAGAGGAAACCATAGCACACATAAGAGTAAAGATAACATATTTACAAATTTAATATTTTTAATTAAATTTTTAAATATTTTATAAAGGCAAATACATAATAATAAAATATTAAAAGAGTAAAGACAAAATAAAACAGAGTAAAGACGAAATATTCAAGCAGCCTCAGGAAAGCAAGACACATATGCAGAGGAACAGAAATGGGTGACTTCTCATCAGCAGTGATGGAGGTGAGAATGGAACATAAAGACACAGTAAATGACACGTCCTCCAGTTCCACACAAAGTTCAATAAAACAGATGGTGAAAGCTGGATTAGTTGGTAGTATATTTCCCGTATCATACCTAGAACATGAGCTCCTTCTCCACTCCAAAGGAACCAAGAACAGAGCTCAGAACTAAGAAGCCGGTGAAGTAATTTCTGGTCGACCTGGATAGTTTTCCTTGCTAAGATGGTTGTTGGAGGCAGCTGGGCAAGCCCTGCATGTGCTTATGTGGCTGGATGTGAAGTGTGTTTTGTTCGGGTTGAAGTGTTACTTAATAAAAGTGTGTAAACCATAAGTAAGCATCTAGATTAACTATGACAAAGTGAGCACCACCTTGTAGTGACCACCCAGATAAAGACACAGCATCACCAGCCACCCAAAATCACCCTCGTTCTCTTTTCAGCCACTAAAGCCCCACCCAGGATGACAACTACCCTGAATCCAACCATCACAGATTGTCTGTTACCTGTTTGTGAATTTTATATGATTCAATATGTGTCTTTGTGCCTGGCTTTTGTTTCTTATTAAGGATGTTTGACAGATTACCTCGTTTTGATCTACTTTAATCTGATCTACTTTGATCTACTTTAAAGTATTGATTATTACTTTTATATAGTATTCTCTTGCATGGATATGTCACAAATTATCAGTTTCTCTTCTTTTGGACCTTTGGATTTTTTTTAGCTTTGGGCTATTACTAAGAATGCTGTTGAGAACACTCTTGTGCACACCTCTCAGTACACACATAAGCATTTCTGTTGTTCATATAAGTAAATGTGGAATAGCTGGCCCTGATAGTATATTGTATGTTCAGATTTAATGGATAATAGTAAACATTTTTAGAGAAAGGTTTCCCAAGTTTACATCTCTGTAAGCAGATGAAGTAGATGAAGCTCTCAGTGGTGCTGCTTTGTAATAAAAGACATCATTGTAACTTGCTGATTTTGATGTTTTTAAATTTGTACATTTTGATAACAATTGATACATAATAGTAGCTTATTATGGTTTTAAATGATTATTTCCCCTGTGACTAAGAAAGTTGAGCACCTTTTCATGGGCATGTTAGCCATTTAGATGGACTTCCTTGTGAAATGCCCGCCCAAGCCCTTAGCCACTCTTTTTCTATTGTATTGTGTGCCTTTTTCTTAGTAATTTGTATGAGCTCTTACATTCTCAGCCCTTTGTTGTATATATGTATTTAAATATTTTCTTTCTCTCTGTTGAAAATGCACTTGCATTTTCTCTCACTTAAAGGCATCTTTGATCCACAGCAACTCAATCTCAACACAGTCCAGGTTGCCTTGTTTACTTGTCTTCCTGTGTGTAAGCAGCAGTGATATGGGTTCTATCTAAGACAGGTCTTGCAAGTCACAAAATTGTTTACTAAAAGTATACAAAATGCAATTTATTTTTTAAAATATTGATGTGACATATTTTTATATTTAGTAATTCGATGTATTGCTTTGATGTTTCTTAGCATCTATTTTTCTTTAAACAGTAATGTCATGTAAGAATAAATATGGTTTTGCTTTCCCATCAACTTGTTATCTTTTAATACCTAATACTTACTGTATTTGCACAATATCCTAAGCATTTGACATTGACTAACTTACTTCATTCTTAGTACAACCCTACGAGGTAGGTACTATCAACATCACCGCTTTACATATGAGTGAACTGTGAAGGGAGAAAGACATCCACTGATTTGCCCCCAAAAATGGTGAAGCAGTGCAATTGTAAAGTCCTTCTCTAAATGAAGGAAGTGTCCTTTAGGTCATTAGGATATACATGTTTTCATAAGGTTCAGACAGTCTTTTGCTCATTCACTTTTTATTTCCATAAAGTAAAATTTTCTCTCTTTGGTAAAAATTTCTATGGGTCTTGACAAACACATGCTGTTATTTAACCATTACCAAAATCAAGACAGAGAAGATTTCCAACACCTGAAAAATTCCCTCATGCTTTCCTTTGTAGACCACCAGGATGGCTAAATTGTAGAAAGGAGGGCTTGATTTATATGGGTTTACAAGCCAGGAAGAGAAATTCTCCAGTGTACAGAAAGTGTTCTCTCTTCTAAGAGGGAAAGGCAGGTTGAGTGACATGTCCCAAGTCTGTATTACATAGTAGAGTCATACATGTTCAGCAGGTCTTGGGGGAAACCTATGCATACTTATGAGGGGAGCCGAGCACATGTGCAGTGGGTAAACACGTATGTAATACGCAGCCACGTTCACTTTGGGACAGTGTTTTAGCATTAAAATGAAGGTTTTTAGGTCAAAGGTGGCATAAAGGTGAACTATAGGACACAAAGATCTTTGTGGGTAGCTTCTATAAGCTGCTGGAACTGGCTTAAGGTCTGCAGTTGCTCATCAGAAAAGAATGTTTGTAAGGTCAGTCCTCTGTCCAATCAGAGTTGCCATGATCTGGGTTGTAAATCAATCTGTTGGCTCCTGTGTGTTAGGGAGCTTGGCAAGGGTGTGGTTTTTCTTACAGTCCTATGAATTTAGAAACTTGCCATTCCAGCCAGGCCCCTAACCCTCTACCCATAGGTAACTTTGTTTTCTTAATCTTAGGTCTGTCTTAGTGATATAGGGATGTCTATTTTGGTCTCTCAGATCACAACCAACCCTTCCCCCATAGCCAGCCCCAAACAACCACTATCTGCTTTCTGTCCTTATTATATGGCATTTTCCTAGTATCATATAACTAGAGTTATACATTATGTTATCTTTTGGGTTGGTATTCTGTAATTTAACAGGCTACTGGCTCCCTTCCAGAACTATGGTTGCCTGCAGCTGGGGCAGGTAGGTGAGGTGGGAGCAACCTCAGGCTCACAAACTCTGATACGGTTTGGCTGTGTGTCCCCACCCAAATCTCATCTCGAATTGTAATCCCCACATGTAGAGGGAGGAAGGTGATTGGATCATGGGGGCAATATGCTCCATGCTGTTCTCCTGATAGTGAGTTCTCACGAGATCTGGTGGTTTTGTAAGTGTTTAGAAGTTCCTCCTTCACTTCTCTCTTTCCTGCCACCTTGTGAAGAAGATGCTTGCTTCTCCTTGACCTTCCACCATAATTATAAGTTTCCTGAGACTTCCCCAGCCTTGCAGAACTGTGACTCAATTAAACCTCTTTCCTTTATAAATTACCCAGTCTCAGGCAGTTCTTTATCACAGTGTGAAAACAGACTAAAGCAAACTCCTACTGCCATTCCTTAAACCACAGTGGGAGCCAGACACTGCACTGAACAACTTCGATTTCTCATAATGTGAAATCTTTCCAACATCCTATTTCATGCATGCAGCTCTAAATCTCCATTTTATTGCACCGTGAAACTGAGGCTGAGGCATCACCACTATGCGATGGTGCCTGCCGGGGGCATTGGATGGCATCTGATCCAGCCTCTCACCTGTGTGGGCTCTCCTTCACCATAGCCCTTGAATGCTGTAAGATGAGAGTTCATCCAATAAGGTCCTAATTTCGGCAAGTCTTTCTCAACCTCAGCGCCAGTGTGCCTCATGATCACTCCCACTAGCTCCACTCATGCCGAACTCAAACCCTCCATGGGGTCAATGCACTTCAAATAAAACACAAGGTCTTTACCATTACCTGCAGGGCTCCGGTGAAAAACTCCTGCCTGCCTGTCGAGTCTCTTCTCCTGTCACCATTCCCTTTGTGTACGAGGTCTCTGCTGTGCTAGTGTCTCTCTTTGGGACAAATACAACCAACTTTTTATTACTGCAGGACTTTGGCACTGGCTAATCCTGCTCTTTAAAAATTCTTCCCCAATACTTTTGCATGGTTTGTTCCTTTTCATCACCCATGTGTCAACATCTGGTCCATTTTCTTCCATTTTTTTATCTATTTTTTTTTCTTTTTATGGTTATCACTTAGAATTATCTTCATTTTCTTGCTCATTTGCTAGGTTTCTGCTGCTGTGACGTGTAACTGCATTAAAGTTGCCTTTACTTGTCTCTGTTCCCATACTGGACTGAGATGTGTTTGTTCAGTCTGTCGTTACATCCACAGCATTTGGCAAAGTGTCTGGCACAGAGCAAGTGCCACATGTATTATATACATATATATGTAGAATGTTGAGTTCTCTCAAACTTCTTGTGGCACAGGTAGCATTTTTATGACATTGCAGTGTTGGAGCTCAGGTCTGTCTGGCTTAAGTTCAGGTGTTTTTACCTGTCCCAGGCTGCTGTCAGTGAAGAGAGCATATACAACTTCCCGGTCCCTACACTTCCTTTATCACACTCAATAAAGTCAATCTGATAGACTAAGCGTGAGCCAGGTATGCATTCCAGTGGAAGGTGGCACTCATCATTAAAGACTTACCATTGTGTGGATTCAGCAGGAGCCCTAGAGAAACTGGTACAGGAACAATTTGGTGTCATTCTGCACCAGATGTGGATCTCTCTGACACACATGAATTGTGCTGCTTTCCCCCAGTTTCTGTCTGTTTAGGGACAGGGCTGGGCTCTCCAGGTTGCCATGTAATGAGGAGTGGGTTTCAGGGCAGACTTCAGAGGTGTAGGGAAGCCAGAGACCCCCTCCCCATCCTCCCTTAGCTATGATGTGGGCTCTTTGGCTGGATCTAGAAAACAAATTGACACTAAGTAGACTTTACATGTATGTGGGGATCTTCACAATGGATCCAAAGAAGTGGCCAAAGCAAGATGCTTTTATACTTTTTAGGCAAAAATGATGCGTTTGAGAAGAAACGACAGGACACAGGGGATCTGGCTAGGGGCAGCACATTTCCAGGAGAGTCACGAGGAGACATATATGGGGGTGGACGACTAGCGGAAGGTGAGGGTTACTTCAGCCAGCGTGTTTATTCAAGTCCATTGCAGCCCCGATGCCTGGCCTCTGGTAATTCGGGCTATTTTCTTGCCTTGGTGTGGACAGCGTACCTCTCCCAGAGGAAGCTGTATGGCTTTCCATGTGTAGAAAGAGACAGGTCAGTTCACACTTTCTGAAACTACAATTTTTTCAATGTTTTCCACTGGAAATAATCAGTATCCCAATCCAGCATATTTGGGATGGCAAGTCCTTCATGCCTTCAGAGGCTTTGCAAGTGCTGGTCGCCATTGGCCACCCTGTATCCTTGCTCAGAGCTGCCAGGGAGCTCACTTCTCATGCTGCTCCAGGAGCCCTCCCTCCTCCTGCTTTCTGGCCAGGTTGGCCTTGAGCAGGTGCAGAGGGAGGACAAGGGGGTCTTCTCCAGGCTTGGATTCCTGGAGCCCTGGAGAGAGGTAGCCATTAGTGTGAAATAAGACAATGTGGAAAAGGCCCAGAGAACACAGACCTCCTCTGCCCAGTTTTCCAAACCAGCTCCAAGAGACAGCATCTGGATGTTGTCTGCTCACATGAATGGCCCAAATGGTGACTACCTTGGGCCAGGCAGGAAAAGAAGGCAACTTCATGACATGTTAGTGAAGGGCAGGTGGGGGCTGCGTATCATTGAGGTAGGGGCACGGGCCGGGCCCTGCACACAGTAGACTCCGTGTTTGCAGAGGCCTCATTCAGGTGGCAGCCATGCACACTCAGGTGCCAGGAGCAGATGCGGTCTAAGACCCTCCTCAGAAGGGCTGCCCGTATGGAGCACTGAGGTCCCAGCCACGCTCTGCCTGCACTGACCGCCCGGGGCAGCAGGAGGACTGGATGGAGCATTGATGTCCCAGCCACACTCTACCTGCACTGACCGCCCAGGGCAGCAGGAGGACTGGATGGAGCACTGAGGTCCCAGCCACGCTCTGCCTGCACTGACCGCCCAGGGCAGCAGGAGGACTGGATGGAGCACTGAGGTCCCAGCCACACTCTACCTGCACTGACTACCTCAGGCAGCAGGAGGACTGGATGGAGCATTGATGTCCCAGCCACACTCTACCTGCACTGACCGCCCAGGGCAGCAGGAGGACTGGATGGAGCATTGATGTCCCAGCCACACTCTACCTGCACTGACTACCTCAGGCAGCAGGAGGACTGGATGGAGCATTGATGTCCCAGCCACACTCTACCTGCACTGACCGCCCAGGGCAGCAGGAGGACTGGATGGAGCACTGAGGTCCCAGCCACACTCTACCTGCACTGACTACCTCAGGCAGCAGGAGGACTGGATGGAGCATTGATGTCCCAGCCACACTCTACCTGCACTGACCGCCCAGGGCAGCAGGAGGACTGGATGGAGCACTGAGGTCCCAGCCACACTCTGCCTGCACTGACCGCCCAGGGCAGCAGGAGGACTGGATGGAGCACTGAGGTCCCAGCCACACTCTACCTGCACTGACCGCCTCAGGCAGCAGGAGGACTGGATGACCCACTGAGTCATCGAGCTCACCGCGACCAGCAGGAGGGCTCCCTGCTTTACAGGGCTGTCACCAGCCATCTTGCAGGCACAGACCCAGCCTACCCCACTGCCAGGAAGCATTTTCCAAACTCCCTGTGCCTTGCTGGGCCTAGAGCACACTGATGCCCTTGGCTTTCCACTGGGATTTCTCTGCCAGGGAAGCTGCCCGCTCTGTGGCCTCAGTCCCTGCATGACAGCAGGTTCCCTTCACCACAAATTCCTTTTCCCTGATTGAAATTCTCCTCCTCCTGCCAGGTCAGTTGAAACACTGCCTCCTCCGTGGAGCCTTCCCGACACGTGTTCTCTCATCCTGAAGTAATTGTTTCTTCCTCTTGGCTCCACTGTACTTTGTTTATAACATTTTTATGGATTTATCTTTCCTGGCACTGTGTCACTACCATCTGTATACACGTATTAGCTCCCCATAAGATTGTAAACCGCCCATGTGTAGGGATTATCTTTGACTCTTCTTTGCCCCTTCCATATTATCCTGTTGAAAACTGTTTCCTCCTAGGGCCCAGCACAGTGCCCGGCAGATAAAAAATGCCCAGGAAGTGTTTGTTGAGTGACTAGTAGATGGGAGAGAGGAACCTGAGGCACACAGCACACAAATATCAAGAGACAAGTAGTCAACTCTATAGGACTGTGAACCCAGAAAGTCTGAGACAAGTCTCAGTTAATTTAGAAAGTTTATTTTCCAAGGTTGAGGACACGCCCGCGACAGCCTCAGGAAGTCCTGATGACATGTGCCAAGGTGGTCAGGGCACAGCTTGTTGGTTTTACACATTTAGGGACACATGAGACATCAGTCAACATGTAAGAAGCATTGTTCGGTCTGGAAAGGCGGGACAACTTGAAGCAAAGGCGGGGAGACTGGAAGCAGGGAGGGAGCTTCCAGGTCACAGATAGGTGAGACACAAATGGTTACATTATTTTGAGTTTCTGATTAGCCTCTCCGAAGGAGGCAACTCAGATGTGCATCGATCTCAGTGAGCAGAGGAGTGACTTTGAATAGAATGGGAGGCAAGTTTGCCCTAAGCAGTTTCCAGCTTAAGTTTTCTTTAGTGATTTTGGGAGCCCAAGATAATTTCCCTTTCATAGGACATACCCACACTTGGGCCTTCTGACTCTGAGTCTGGTACTCTTTTTACCAAAAGAAATCCACTTAAAATTTTCGTCATTATTTTAAAGCCAGAAATGTTTTCCTGGGACCCCATCATCATTAACAAACATGATTTGTTTCTATTGAGGCTTCTGGTCACCTCTCTACCCTAAAGCATTGCTGCTCACCTTTAGGGAGGGTGCAGAACCTGACATGGGGCTTTGTCTATGCCAGGCTGTGTGCCTTTTCTGAGAATGGGGCCCGGGTACCCAGTTATTGATCCTTCCAGGCTTCCAAGGGGTTGAGCAAAGCACAGGTGGCTGGGACCATGGGGACAGTCACGCCCAAGCACCCAGGCCCAGTCTTAATGTTGTCTATGCTTGTATAATGTGAAAATGGCCAGGAGACAGTGACAAACTCTCACCAACAATCCCCCACCCCACCTAGCGTGCTCTTGTGCACTCACACACACCCGCACACACACACATACAAGCACCTGCCCCTTGAATTGGCACCGGCTCCCAGAATACCTTTCCAAGCTGGGTCACTAAACTCCATAAGAAATCTGTCAAGATGAAAATTAGTAAGATGCCCCATCATCATAGCTTTATCAAAGTTCCCTTGATAAAATAGTACAAGAGCAAACCTTCCAAGAGGAAATGCTCACCACTGGGAGGGAGACCCACTGAGGGGCTAGGAGCAGGCCAAGCCCCCTTTCATACTGAACAGGTCCGGCAGGGTTTTAGGAACTATGGATATAATAACTCAGGCCTGTCCAGTTCTCCACTCCCAGCCCCAGCGCATTCCTACCACACACTAGATTTGCAATCCTGAGATGGCTGCCTAATCTCTCCATTTCTTGGATTCTCACCTCCCGCGAGAGAAACGCCCACCTGCCTGGGGCTGTCCCAGCACATTCTGCACACGGGAGATGCGTTTCAGCTCCCCTCCCGCTCCCGAGAGTCTCCGTTTAGATAATCCCTAACAGCACCAGACGGCAAGACAGCCAAGGCATTTGATGACTCTGTAAGTGTCAGACAGAGCTAAGATTGAAGGTGAGGCCAACCTGTTCTCTTTGGTATTAGATCAAGCTTGAGTGTGATCAGGGGTCCAGCCACCTTTTCTTTCCTGTGGTTCAAGGTGTTAGAAATGTACCTTTCTCAGGCAAGAAGCAATTCTACATAAATTCAAGAATTTTTGCCTGTAAAAGTTCATGTTGGCCAAGAGATGAGAAATCTGAGCCAATTTAATATCTTCCTTCGAACATATGCTGTTTTTGGTTCCAATTGTCCCTTGCCAGCTTTCTCTGGCTCTGAAAAGAAGCAAACCAAAGGTTCACATTTGGACTGATTCGTGCTCAGGTCCAACCAACCTGTGCCGACCCAGGAGCCAGGCGCTGTGCCAGACACGTTGACAGTGTTTGATCTCAGAGACTGAGTTTAGATTTTAGAATCAATTGAGTGAAAGGTGTATTAAATAACCATATTTTGTCAAGTTTCTCTATTAATTTTTTGAAGCCTGTCTCCCTCTCTATTCCCACTGCCTCTGCAAATTTGAGGCCTTTATCATTTCTGTGGGCAATTCACAGGGGGTCCCCAGCCACTGGGCTCACCCCATTCACACCATCCTTCACACAATACCGACCATCTTTCTCCAAAATGCAAGTCCCCCTCTAATAAAAGCCTTTGTGGCTCCGAATTGCCTGCAGAATCCAGGCCTTCCGGATGCATCTTCTCAGCAGAGAAAGGGAGCTTTATGAGTTCAGACCGACACATGATTCTTGCTCTTTCTGCAGACCCTTCACGCGCCCCTGCTCCCACTGTTACCAGTCTGTTTCCTCTTTTCAGGTGGCATGCACTTCCAAGTCCTATCTTCACGTCCCTCCTTTCCCTCGAGTAGCCTGGCCTCATCATTCACCCAGTCAAGTTCAACACATTTTTTTTTTTTTCAGACGGAGTTTTGCTCTTATTGCCCAGGCTGAAGTGCAATGGTGCAATCTCAGCTCACCACAACCTCCGTCTCCTGGGTTCAAGTGATTCTCCTGCCTCAGCCTCCCAAGTAGTTGGGATTAGAGGCATGAACCACCACACCTGGCTAATTTGTATTTTTGATAGAGACAGGGTTTCTCCATGTTGGTCAGGCTGGTCTCAAACTCCCGACCTCAGGTGATCCACCTACCTCAACCTCCCAAAGTGCTGGGATTACAGGCATGAGCCACCGCACCTGGACAAGTTCAACACATTTTTTAAGATCAACTAGAAGGAATGACGGCCCTAGCCTGAAGCTCTCCCCAGCACCCTCTCACACCCTGCAGGCTACACAAACCCCCTCATCCCCATTCCCACCGCTCTTTGTTCCTCCCCCTACTGCAGCCCTCTCCACCGGGCAGGCAGACCCTGCAGGGCAGGACCTCGGTGTGTTTCTCTTGATGTTGTATGAGGCATAACCTTGTTCCCTCTTTGCACTGCGAGAGACCTCAGAGATGAGTTATATGGAGACCTTAATTTCTCAGGTTAAGAAGCTGTGACCCAGCTATGTATTCATACATTCATTCTCTAATTGAACTGTGACATGGTAAATATTTATTGAGAACTTTCTACGTGGCTGTTTCTTGGTGCTGGGGATGCAGGCATTAATAAGACAGGAAAGGCTCTGCCCTCATCGGGCTAACAATCTGGAAGCATTGGTCTCGAGTGATGGGAGATGAGTTGACAGAGACCCAAATGCAATAACTTTAGATAGCAAGGAGTGCACAGTGTAAGGAGAGAAAGTGCCTGGCTTTGGGTGACTTGAGTCTTCTTAATCCCAGGTGGTCAAGAAAAGGTTCTCTAATGCTAAGATCTCTGAGCTGGGATCCAGCAATTAGAAGTTGCCAGCCACATGAAGTGAGGGACTGGCATTCTGTAAAGAGAGACGTGCAGGTGCGCAGGTCCTGAGGGTGAGAAGGGTTTGGCTTGTTCTGAGACGCTGGAGCTTCATTAAGCGAAAAGGACAGAGAGGGTTAGGGGAGAGAGACCAAGGCCGGACTGCAGAGGTCCTTGCAGACCATGGCAAAAATTTTGATTCTATGACCAAGTCAACTGAAAAGCAGTTGAGAGCGAAGGCATCTGATAATTTTTTTGTAATCCTACAACTTTAGGAAAGACCGTTGCTTATCCATGGTTACAAGTTGCCCACAGAACTAATTTTAAATTGGCTCAAGCGGACAAGACCACAATCTTCAGTGAACACATCTCTGCAAGCCGACCAGGGTCAGGCCCTCCACTCAGAAAGTTGGGCCTGGAATGCCTCCAGTAAACACGCCTCCCAGTGCCAGCCAATGACAGCAGTAACCCCGCGTCTGCGGATGATAGCAGCGCTCTTTCATCCACTGAAAACCTTTGTGAGGTCACCCCTTACGCCACTCAGAATCCTCTCCCCTCTTCCATTTTCACTGTACTACTCAAGTAGCTTCCCGGGCTCCTCAGAAGACAGATGACTTTATGAATTCTTAAAAGCGCATGTGGAAATATCAGAGTAATCATTACTACATTACTCAGTCAGTTAAGAGTGCTTGGGGAAAAAATAACATAAAATAAATCTTCATTGTAAGGGCATCTTTCATTTCCTACAAGGGATTAGCTGTCACTGAATCCTCAATTTCATTTTGTTGTGTGGCTAAGACGAATTTTCTAATCAAGGCCCTTGCATGGTGCCAAACAGGCTCGCCTAACTCTGGAAGGGGCTCCGGTCCTGCTTTGTCTAATAATCCTGAATGCGCCAGGCAGGCAACTCCCAGGAGTGATAGGAGTCAGGATAGTGGGACAGGCATGTGGGGGTGGGTGAGCTCAATCCCACCCCTGTAGGAAGCTTCCAGCCCACCAGGACCCCCCAGCCATGCACGCCTGAGTTCTGCCATCCCTCCCCAGCCTGCTGCGCCTCTGACCCCCCAGAGAGGAGGCTGCAAAGAGAGCCCTGGCATCTCCTGTCCTGCTCTGCAGTGCAGACCATTCAGGGGACAGCAACAGGCCCCACGGTAGGCACCTTGGGTTCTGGGCCACTCGGGAGCTGGAACTGCAGGGACCAAGGACCTGGAAGGAGGTGGCTCCTGGGACTGGAATTCCTCCCTAGAGATGCAGGCTCAGCCCAGGCCTCCTCTCCTGGGCTCCAGGTACAGATGGGGAGGGGCAGTGCTGGGAGATTGGGGCAGGGGAGAACTTTTATGAAGAGGCTGCTTGTGAGAGAATCAGAGGTGACTGGGAGAGGTGAGAATGAGCTCTGACAAGAGGCATTATAGCTTTGCCCTGAGGCAGCCTCAGCTCTGCAAGTCCACCAAGCTCAAAAGGTGGGGAAAAAGCATAAATGGTTGTGCTCTTTGCCCAGGAGGAATCTGCAGCTGAGTCTTCACAGAAATGGTCCATCTCACTGTCTCCCTCTCCTCTCAGACCTAGGGTGGCCGCAACCTGGAGAGTTATGGGGGGAGCGGGTGGACAGGAGGAGCCCAGGCCTTAAGCAGAAAGCCTGTGAGCAGCAGGGAGCAGCGTGAGCCAGTGATGCCAGGCGGACACAGCTGCAGTCATGCAGTGGCTGTGAGCAGCAGGGAGTGGAGTGTGCCAGTGATGCCAGGCGGGCACAGCTGCAGTCATACAGTGGCTGTGAGCAGCAGGGAGCAGCGTGAGCCAGTGATGCCAGGCAGACACAGCTGCAGTCATGCAGTGGCTGTGAGCAGCAGGGAGTGGAGTGTGCCAGTGATGCCAGGCGGGCACAGCTGCAGTCATGCAGTGTGCGCATGCGGGGTGGAGCCATCTAGACCCTCCTGGGGCTTTTCACAGACAGGACTGCGCTCAGGGCCCAGTCTTTACTGGGATCAGCCGCTCTGATGGGAGATTTGAATGAAAAATGTCTATGTTACTGAGCAAGGGGCTCATGCTCTGCATGCATAGAAGCCAATACCACGGCATGGGTTTCTGAGGAAAGAAAGGGCTTCACTGTGAGGTTGACTGTCAGGGAGATAAGAGATGCAGCTCAAATCTGATCTCCCAGATCTGGGGTCCGGGGTGAGTTTTAATGGGCTGGAGAGCAATGGAAATGATTTAGGAATGTTTGCTTGCGGGGTCTGATTGGGGCTTCAAATTTGACCCATGATGGTAAGGAATGGTGAGGTGGATTTCAGCATGGATTTTCCTAGCCAGCAGACCCCCTGCCTCTGGAACGGTTCACGCAGTCAGGTCATGTCCAGGCTTCTTGGTTCTGCAGGGAGGAAGCACAGGTTCCAGGCATGGCTAGAGGCCAGAGCTCTCTGCACTGGGTGTGTTCAGGCCACAGGGCTTGCCGTTTGGGCTTTGTTACACCTGCGAGGCAGCTGGGCGTTCTGAGATCAGCAGAGTGGGGCCAGATAGGGGAGTCCTGTGGTGACATAGACTTACTACTGTGTTTCCCTGGCTTTTATCAAATGCCTCTTGGCAAACCCAGAACTTCACATAAGGAACCTATTTTTCCCTCTCAATGGCTTTGAGTGAAAATCTGGTCCATTGTGGGGCCATTGTGTGCAGGTCTGCTCCACACACCAGCCTTTGGGCTCCCAGATTCCTCCTTACAACCATGGTGACTTCCTTGACATCTCTACTGGGAGCGCCGTGACAGAGAACACGGGGACTTGGGTACAGATTTTATACACCAGGAATGGGGACTAGTGAGGATGCCACTTCCTGTGATTCCCCCGCCTGTGTGTGTCTGTGTGGGGGCCACATTTAAGGGGTGCCTTTTTCTAACCTCTTTAGAAGGCCGCTGTGATTGATTCCAGCCTGTCACCACCTTTCCCCTCTCTCTTCCTGCCACAGTGTGACTCGATTGGGCCCTGGAGTCTCAGTGCACCACCGGCACTGACCTCACCGCAGTCTCTCGGTGAGAGGAACATCTCGTCAGAGCTGATGTGGGAATCTGATCCCTCGATTCCACAGCAAACTCTGCCTTCGCTGGAAGCTGGAGGACCAGGTGGGAGCTCAGAGCATCTTCTCACAGACCTGGGATCTGAACCCTGCCTGGGGAGCCCCTCCCCAGCTGGGTGGGAGGAGCCAGTCTGTGCCCACAGCCCTGCTCTGGGGTGAGGAGCCCTTTGAAATTGAGAGGGAGGTCTCGTCACCCTGGACGCCTTCTTGTTTGGGAACCAGAAGGCATCTGGGGAACAAAGTTGTTCATCTCACTGAAGCTTTCTGCTGCTCTGGGGAGAAATGGGGAAGGAGGGTAGGAAGTAGCAAGGAAGAGGGACAGGGAAATGAAAGTGACTGTTGCACGGAGACCGCCTCTGGCTTCATAGAGGCCACATTCACAAATGTCATGGGAGCTGAAGGGGTGTTTGGATCGGATGACAGACTCCTTGCTGGGGGAACCAGCTGCCTACTCAGGCTGCAATCAGGATCACTCAGTGCCCAGGCAGCCGGCTGAGGGGGACAGAGGATACTTTGGGTGTGGACCAGAGACCAGAGACGGAGGAGTATGAAGCGTGCTGAGGCATTCTGTCTGCAACGATATGACACTGTCGTCATCTTGTGCCAGGTTCTTGCAGAGTAGCCCTGTTTCTGAACAGAGAAAGGTGTCCTGGGAAAGCTTCCAAAAGAAAATATGCTAATTAGACCTGGGATGCCAGAGCGGCTGTGGTCCCCAGGCCCCTCAGCCCTGCGGCACTGGGACTCGGGGGTTTATTTCCATTGCTCGCCACCTGCATGCCTTTCGTGACTGGGTTAACCCGGGGCAAAGAAGGCCTGGGCACACTTTGGCGGCCAGTAAAGAGGCTGCCTGACCATCCTGTCCCAGATAGGCTGCTCTGGAGTGGCTGCAGTCCTGCAGTTAGGTGAGAAAAGTTTGGGGTGGTGATGGTTGTGGTTTTAAGTCAGCACACAGAGGCCTCAATAGCACATCCTGACCACCATGGAGGGTCACCTTCCCAGGGCCCTCAAGATCCCTGCAGGGCAGGGCTGTGCACACTCAGAGCCCGGCTGAGGAGGGATGCCCTGGGGCCTGGTAGGCAAACACTGTCCTCTGTTCTGGCCACACTTCTTTCTTCTTGAAGTAGAATAAAGTGTGCATGCGTGTGCATACACACGTGTCTATACGTGCATGTGTGTTCACACGCAGGGTGTGTGTGCTCACGTACACAGGCCTTGCAATCTGCCATGTCTGCCTTATTTTCTATACTTTGATGCACACAGAATGAGGTCATGTTTGACATTAAGAGAAGAGCCTGAGAAACTCAGTGTGAGAACTTTGCGTCCCTCTCTCTGCTGCAAACATACACATTCACGGTACTTCACCTAAACACCAGTATTTGAGGGATGGGCCTTTTAAACGAAGCCAGCCTTGAAGGAAAGAAAGGGAAGCTGTCTGTTGTTCTGCCATGGCAGCCAGAGATGGAGACAGATGGGCTGGCAGGGAAGGGGCATGTGGTGAAGCCTGTTCTGGACTTGGCGAGTGGAGAGGCAGGACACATTGGGATGCAACGCGCCCACACTAGGCAGCGAGGGGAGGGCCCACAGGGCTGGATCCCTTGAAGGGCTCCTCCTGCTTCTCACCAGCTCATGGCGTGAGAGGGAGGGATTCCCTCAGGAGCTTGAAAAGTCAGCAGGCGGCAGATGACTTTATAAAGTTATTAAACCCATAAATCTCACAGCTTCAGAAAGCAGGAGGGTCCCGAATAGGGTCCTAGGAGTGTAAGCATATCTCCTCTGAGTCTACCCTTCATTTCTAACTTATTGTGCTTCCTGGGATCACAGTACTGGGGTCACACACTGGAGTGTGTGTGTGTGTGTGTGTCTGTGTGTGTGGTGTGTATATGTGTGTGGTGTGTATGTGGTGTGTATATGTGGGTGGTATGTGTGGTGTGTATATATGTGTGTGGTGTGTATGTATGTGTGTGGTGTGTGTATGTGTGTATGTGTGTGTGTCTGTGTGTGTATGTGTGGTGTGTGTGTGAGTGGCATGTGTGTGTATGGTGTGTGTGTCTATGAATGAGGTGTGCATGTATGTGTGTGTGTCTATGTATGAGTGGTGTGTGTGTATGTGTATCTATGTGTGTGTGTCTATGTGTGGTGTGTATGTGTGTATCTATTTGTGATGTGTGTGTGGTATGTTTATGTGTATGTGTGTGTGTCTCTGTGAGGGGTGTGTGTGTCTGTGTGAGGTATGTGTGTATGTGTGAGGTGTGTGTATATGTGTGAGGTGTGTGTATGTATGAGGTGTGTGTGTGGGTGTGTGTGGATAGACCCCCAGCACCAAGCGATAACTTCACAGAAAAAAAAGCGTTAGCTCTGACATGCGATAAATAAATAAGACACAATTCCTGTCCCCCAAAAATTTGCCATCTAATGTGGAGTACAAATATAAAACAAATAAAAACACATAGACATAATTAAAAATCATGGAAGCTATTTTGATGTAAAAGAACAGGCACTGTGGAATCACAGGGCAGACCTAGTTTAGTTTAGTTTAGCTTAGTTTAGTTTAGTTTTTCCTAGAGGGTAGGGACAACTAGTAGGGTTGACCTCTTTAAGGAAGTAGCATTTATTCACTCTTAAACATTTAGCAAATGTCTTTGAGCATCTATTCAGGGGCTGGGATGTAGCTGTGAACTAAACTTATGAAATTTCTTGACCTCAAGGAGCTAAAAACAAATACTATCATAGTAGAAGGTGGCAGCTGCTATGGAGAGAAGCCAGTCAGGATAGGAAGGGATTCACGAAGACAGGGTCTCAGTCTGACATAGGAGGAGTGCACTGAGGGAAAGGACTTTGGTGGCTGCCATGACACGTCACCCCAGCGCCTCTTCAGGGATGAAGGACTCCTGGCCCCAGCTCCTGGGAGGATGCAGCTGGCAGCCTTCAGTTCCCGGCCCTCTGGGGACTGCCTCAGCTGCAACTGCACGACAGCCACTCGGGGCAGCCTTGAAAGAGGGTGGTGGCCAAAAACCTTCCCAATGAGAGAGCTTCAGGCAGTGCGCCTGGTCCTCCGTTCTGTACCAGAAGAGAAATGGCCTCAGGACAGAACAGACATGAACTTAAAGGCAGGTGTGAATGATGTGGCCAGCTGTCCAGGAACTGGGAGGGAGAAAGGCTGGATGACCCAGAGCACGTGGGCAGACATGTGGGAGAGCCTCTGTATCCCACGTGAATGCCCATCTGAGAACAGGTGATGAGCAACTAGGTGATGCGGGACTGTGCCCCGTGATGTCACTCAGCCTCTGCTGCTGGCCACCTGGAACAGCCATTATGGTAGCAGGGATGGGGAAAATTTGGGGTTTGGCACTATGGGGCCCCACACACCAAGGCTGATACAGCCGGTCCTACTGCCGAATGCCTATAGTGCTAACAGCCAAGACCAGCACTGAGTGGGACCAGTTGGCCGACTGGTAGCAACACTGGACCCCTTCCATCCTAGACAGGCCAGTAATTCATTCAGGTAGAACGGACACACGTTCTAGCTACAGGTTTGCCTCTCCTGCCTGCAGGACCTAGAGAGCAACATTGCCTGGGTAGGTATGGGATGCCAAATTCACTGGCATCAGATTCTCATACCAAGAGAGTTAATTTCCAGTAAGGAGATGTGGGAGCAGACGTATGACTGTGGAGTTCAGTACACATCCCCCGACCATGCCTCCCAGAAGCGACCACAGGAATGGAATGGAAAAGGCTGCTGAGCGCACACTACTGTGTCAACTCAGAGTCAATGTCTATCATATAAGAGGACAGGGCATCATCCTCTGGTACCTTTAAATGGTACTGTGACCCCAGGAAGCACAATAAGTTAGAAATGAAGGGTAGACTCAGAGGAGATTTGCTTACACTCCCAGGACTCTATTCGGGACCCTCCTGCTTTCTGAAGCTGTGGGATTTATGGGTTTAACAGTCCTGGTCCCTAAAATGAGCAGGCTTTTCCCAGGGGACATAACAAGTATCCTCTTGGACTCCTTGTGTTGAGGGACTAGCAGGCAAGAAGAGTAGCCCGGCTGTAGGCCATTGAGGCTGAGCAGCAGAGGGAGCTGTTACTGCACAGCGGGAGATGAACTGTCTTTCACACAGGTGATCTGCCTCCCTCCTGCTGATTGTCCCGTCATCAGCAGCGGAAACATGGAAACTCACGTTCAACTTTCCTGACGTGTTCCTGTGGACACTGCGGGCTCTGTGGCAGATTCCCCAGTGGCTTGGGAGCCAGGGAGGGAAAGTTTCTACACCTCAGAGCCCTGCCCCAGGTGCAGGGGATCTCTGTGAATCATTTCCCTGGCTGCTGTGACTCACTCTAAACCAGAAAAAGTGCTGCTTAGGCTGGCATGGCTCAATCTGTGCTGCACCAGAGTGCTGGGAGAAGTGCAGGACGGGCTTTACTCAAATTGGGCAACCGTAGGTTAAGATCCTTCCTGAAGGTGTTGGGCTGGCAGGGACAGCAGCCGGCAGGCTGTAAGGATGAAGGCTGGAATCGTCCACCAATGTAAAAGATTTTGAATCGCATGGCCAAGGTCGA
The DNA here is from genome assembly GCF_028885625.2 of Pongo pygmaeus. Classification (NCBI taxonomy): domain Eukaryota; kingdom Metazoa; phylum Chordata; class Mammalia; order Primates; family Hominidae; genus Pongo; species Pongo pygmaeus. Next base: position 136,710,573 of record NC_072382.2, on the reverse strand, counting down.
GGGTTTCAGATTCTACTAAAGAGTCTACGTTTGGTTTATAAGAGGCCACACGTCACTGAGAATCAAATACATAGTTTAATTCAGGCAAGTAAACATGCCAAGTGGAAAACAAATGGAGAAAGATGCTGTAGACAGTCCTCGGGCGGTAAGTGGGAGGGAGCGGTCCTCAGGCGGTAAGTGGGAGGGAACAGTCCTCAGGTGATAAGTAAGTGGGAGGGAACAGTCCCCAGGCGGTAAGTGGGAGGGAACAGTCCTCAGGTGATAAGTAAGTGGGAGGGAACAGTCCTCAGGTGATAAGTAAGTGGGGTAAGTGGGAGGGAACAGTCCTCAGGCGGTAAGTGGGAGGGAATGGTCCTCAGGCAGTAAGTGGGAGGGAGCAGTCCCCAGGCGGTAAGTGGGAGGGAACAGTCCTCAGGTGATAAGTAAGTGGGAGGGAACAGTCCCCAGGCGGTAAGTGGGAGGGAACAGTCCTCAGGTGATAAGTAAGTGGGAGGGAACAGTCCTCAGGTGATAAGTAAGTGGGAGGGAACAGTCCTCAGGCGGTAAGTGGGAGGGAATGGTCCTCAGGCGGTAAGTGGGAGGGAACGGTCCCCAGGCGGTAAGTGGGAGGGAGCAGTCCCCAGGCGGTAAGTGGGAGGGAACGGTCCCCAGGCGGTAAGTGGGAGGGAACGGTCCCCAGGCGGTAAGTGGGAGGGAACGGTTCTCAGGCAGTAAGTGGGAGGGAACAGTCCTCAGGCAGTAAGTGGGAGGGAACAGTCCTCAGGTGATAAGTAAGTGGGAGGGAACAGTCCTCAGGCAGTAAGTGGGAGGGAACAGTCCCCAGGCGGTAAGTGGGAGGGAACAGTCCTCAGGCGGTAAGTGGGAGGGAGCAGTCCCCAGGCAGTAAGTGGGAGGGAGCGGTCCTCAGGCAGTAAGTGGGAGGGAACAGTCCTCAGGCGGTAAGTGGGAGGGAACAGTCCCCAGGCGGTAAGTGGGAGGGAGCTACCCAAAGTGATTTTTAGGATTTCCTGCGCCCTTGAGATTCTATGACCACATGAGACTTTTGCTGAAGGGGCCCGTGTTGGAGCAAGCATTTCACCTGCTGCTCCACTGGCATGCCCAAATGCTTCATCTGCATGCCCACATCCTGCCCTCAGACATGCACCGTGGGATACATACAAGGGAAATCCTGACTAGAAAATGCCTCCAGTGTCCGCTAGCACCTTCCCCGCATCTAGGAAAAAACAAAAACACAGCCGAATGCCCTGTGATTTTAAAACCATTCAATGAGGCTGCTCCAAATGTTGGCCCACCTTCAACTGACACACAATTTTAATTTCAATAAAATTTTCCAATGATCTGGTCCAGTGGTTTTCACACTTGGTTGCAGCAAAATCAAGTATGGATTTTCTGAACAGGCCTCTGAATTACACCCCTGACCTTCTGAATCAGAATTTCCCAAGATGGAGCTTAATAATATAATTGTGTAAATCTCCACGGCTGACCCTGAAGCACAGCTAAGGCTGAGAGTCAGTGATCTCATCTACATCCGTCTTCTGTAATGCCATGCCATGACACTCGTTCTGTCCTTGGAGAAATGGAGCTCAACTCAAGAATCCTGACATCATGTCTCCTTGATATTAGCCTGCTCAGCTCTGGTGCGCTGGAGCTCTCCTCGGAATCCTTCTAACCAACAGGTGTAGGACTGAGAGGAGGAAGCTTGGAGGATGGTATGAAGGGGATGAAAGGGGTGTCTAGAAGGAGGCTCGCTGGGCCATGAACAGAGAGGCTGAGGAGCATGGAGATGGAGTACACACACAACTGCTTCACTCATTCACATTGTTGATGGACACTTAGGCTTTTTCCATATCTTGGCTATTGTGAATGGGGCTGCAATTATACTGATTTCAAGTCCTTTGGATATATACCCATAAGTGGTATTTCTGGATCATATGGTAGTTCTAGTTCTATTCTTAGGTTTTTGAGGTACCTTTGTACTATTTTCCATAATGGCCATACCAGTTTACATTCTCACCAGCAGGGTTCCCTTTTCTCCACATCACCACCAGCACTTTCTGCCTCTTGTCTTTTTTGTACTAGCCATTCTAACAGGTGTGAGGAAATATCTCACTGTGGTACACACACACACCCACATACACACATCCACACAATGGAATATTACCCAGTGACAAAAGAGATCCTACCATTTAAGACAACACGGATGAATCTGGAGAACATTGTGCCAAGTGAAATAAGCCAGGCACAGAAAGACAAATGCCGTATGATCTCAGTTACATGTAGAACCTAAAAAGTCCAGCTCATGGAAGCAGAGAGGAGAAAGGTGGCTGCCAGGGGCTGGACTTGGGGGAAATGGGGAGATGCTGGTCAAAATGCTCAAAGTTTCAGTGGTAAGATGAACGGGTCCTGGGGCTCTAAAGTACAGGATGGTGGTGATGGATGCTTTCATTACTGTGATTGTGGTGATCACTACACAATCATTACACAATGTTTGCACATATCAAATCACCACATCGTATGCACTGAATATATTCATGCTTTATGTCAATCAAACACTGTAAAATTTAACAAAGTTAGAGTACAAACAGAGGTGTGCTAGATATTGCTCTGAGAGTTGTGTATTGTTTTCTTTAACTCATTTCTTGAAACGTACCCTTTCAAAGGAGGCTTGGATAGAATTGATTCAGCAAATTAAGTCAAAAAGTCCATATGAGTTCACATTAATGTTAAAAGTCCTCCTCACATCCTGGGATTAGAGAGTGGCCAGAAAATGCTCCTTGTTCAGCTGGCAGCCACCACTCAGGTCACTGCCTTGGCCCATGCAATAAAATCAAGCATTCCTTAGTGGATTCGCCAACCTAAGCCCGAAGTAAGAAAATGAGCATCCAGTTCTGGGGTGTGCAGGCTGTGCAGAGCCCATTCCTGGGGGCTCCAGCCCTGCATCTCCACACAGAGGCGTTCCGTAGGCTTCCTGGGATTTTGTGGAAAGTCTGAAAGTCATCACCACATGCCTGGGCTCGTTACCCCTGACAAAATTGGCAAAATGTATAGAATTTTGAAAAAACAGGAGAGAGCTTAAGAATCCTTCCTCAAAATGCTCCAGCAAACACAGGGGGACACCTGTCCCAAGAGGGCATCTCATGTTTAAAAGAACAAAGCAGGCAGGGTCATTGGCAAAGGCTCTGAGGAAGGAGTACCTGCTTTCAGATGGTTTTGGGTATTTTTTTTTTGCGGGGAGGGTGGGGGCGGGGCAGTATTTTATTTTTATTGGTGAGGTGGTAAATTATTGCCTTTTAAACAGACATATTTAGACCATTGCATATTTGCGTGGCCTGTGATAATTTGAAAAAAGATCATTTATTACTGGTTTGTACGTCTTGGAGGATTTCTAGCAACACAGGGAGGAGGCCTCCTGGTCTTGCTTGGGGCCCTCCCCTGTGGGTGTCAGGAGCCCTGACCCATGCTTGACTCCTCCTTTCTGCTTTGAGGGGGCGCTTATCCCTGAAGACATATCCCTGGAGGCCCAAGAGCTGCAGCTTCGTGCCCCTCTGTGAAGGGCTCAGGAGCCTGAGTGTGCGTAAGCCTCTTCACAAGAGTTTGCTGCTGGGAACTGAGAGGTCGCTGCCAAGGGAGCACGGCTTCTGCCCAAGACTTTGATGCCCAGGCAGCTCCCCATTGGTCCATGTGAAGCCCTCTCTGTTTTGCAGCCCCTGTTCGGTGGGACTGTGAACACAGGTGATTGGGCTTGGGGACTTCATGGCAAGTTCCTGGGTGGTGCTGACCTTGGTGCCAGGCTCTGATTGGACCCACTGAAGAGGGAGGACAGAGAGGGTGAGGTTTGGGGCATGTGAGCCACCTCCAAGCCCTCAGGCCAGGAAGCCCCTGGCAGGAGGCATAACCCTGGCTTCCACTGTTCCAGGGACACAAACCTCCCAGCTCCCGGGCTTGGAGGAGGAGGAGCTGAAGGAGTTTCTCCTCCTGTCCATTTCAGTAACTGGGGATTCAGGCCTCTGGGGTGCAGCTTCCACACAGAGTTGTGGAGAAGCCAACTAACCCACTTCTCCCACCACCACTGCTTCGGACCCACCTCAGGTTTCCTCCCCACAGCCAGGGAAGACCCAGACTCTAGGGGTGATGTCATGGGGCAGAGGGGTTAAGGTGTGAGGAAGCAGTACTTTAACCTCCTCTGACCCTCACCAGCACTGACTGGGGCACCCACTTCCCAGAGAGGGACACTGAGGCCCAGAGAAGAAAGTTTGCCAAAGATGACAAAGGCAGTCATTAGCAGCCCTTCAGTTGACTCACATGCCTCACTTCTGAGCTACATCATCTTCTCACTCCCCACCGCCAAAATGCCCCTAGCAGAGGATCAGCGCTGGGAGGCAGGCGGGCACCTTCGCTTTGTAGCTCTTTCCCCCAATGTGTCTGCACTGGGCCCAGCCCCTGAGTCTTGACGCTCTTACTTCAGCCCCTCGTGTGCCCCCAAGGACTTGTACAATGGGAAACATTCTGAGGGAAATTGCCATTTCCCTCAAAAGTTCTGAAAAGGTCCAGGCAGAGCCACTTTAGTGAGCGACAAGCTTTATATCAAATTCTAAAGGGGGTGAAAAGGGCAAGGGAGAGAAGGGTAGGATCGGAGAAAGAAATGGACAAAGGGCTCTGCTGGAAACCTGAGGCTGTTCCTGAAAACACCAAGTCCACTGAGAATTTTCCTTGAGTTGCCCTTTGCTGCTGGAGTTAATTTTAGTGCACTCAGACTCCAGGGCTCCAGCTGCAGTTAGAAACACATGCTTTTGACTCTTCTTAATCTGATGGTTGAGAATGGGGATTTCTCAATGGGCCTTCAGTCCTGCCTCACTCAGGACCTGGGTTCAACAGGCCGCCCTGGTAGGCAATTGTGCAGGCTAACGCAGATGATGCCCTAGGCGGCAGTGGCCTCTATGCAATGATTAAAACAATTGCAGCAGCTGCAGCTGCCATGTACTGAGAGGACGCCTGCTGTTTTCCATCCATTTTCTCATTTAATCCTATACCAGCACTTTTCTCATGAGGAAACATTCCCAGAACCTGCCAAGGTCTCCCAGCTAGTCATGGAGGAGGTGGAGCCGGGAACAGGCCTGTCCAGGTGCCCACCACTCATTGCACCGCCCTGGGGACCAAATATAGCTTCTAACCCAAAGGGCTGCTGTGAGCACCATGGAAATCATGTGGGTGCGTGTACCAGCTACACTAAGCCGAGGTCTTGTGATGGTTTTTTGTTTGTTTGTTTGTTTTTAAATTTAATTTTTTTATTATACTTTAAGTTTTAGGGTACATGTGCACAATGTGCAGGTTAGTTACATATGTATACATGTGCCATGCTGGTGCGCTGCACCCATTAACTCGTCATTTAGCATTAGGTATATCTCCCAATGCTATCCCTCCCCCCTCCCCCCACCCCACAACAGTCCTCAGAGTGTGATGTTCCCCTTCCTGTGTCCATGTGTTCTCATTGTTCAGTTCCCACCTATGAGTGAGAACATGTGGTGTTTGGTTTTTTGTCCTTGCGATAGTTTACTGAGAATGATGATTTCCAATTTCATCCATGTCCCTACAAAGGACATGAACTCATCATTTTTTATGGCTGCATAGTATTCCATGGTGTATATGTGCCACATTTTCTTAATCCAGTCTATCATTGTTGGACATTTGGGTTGGTTCCAAGTCTTTGCTATTGTGAATAGTGCCACAATAAACATATGTGTGCATGTGTCTTTATAGCAGCATGATTTATAATCCTTTGGGTATATACCCAGTAATGGGATGGCTGGGTCAAATGGTATTTCTAGTTCTAGATCCCTGAGGAATCGCCACACTGACTTCCACAATGGTTGAACTAGTTTACAGTCCCACCAACAGTGTAAAAGTGTTCATATTTCTCTACATCCTCTCCAGCACCTGTTGTTTCCTGACTTTTTAATGATTGCCATTCTAACTGGTGTGTGAGATGGTATCTCATTGTGGTTTTGATTTGCATTTCTCTCATGGCCAGTGATGATGAGCATTTTTTCATGTGTCTTTTGGCTGCATAAATGTCTTCTTTTGAGAAGTGCCTGTTCATATCCTTTGCCCACTTTTTGATGGGGTTGTTTGTTTTTTTCTTGTAAATTTGTTGGAGTTCATTGTAGATTCTGGATATTAGCCCTTTGTCAGATAAGTAGGTTGTGAAAATTTTCTCCCATTCTGTAGGCTGCCTGTTCACTCTGATGGTAGTTTCTTTTGCTGTGCAGAAGCTCTTTAGTTTCATTAGATCCCATTTGTCAATTTTGGCTTTTGTTGCCATTGCTTTTGGTGTTTTCGACATGAAGTCCTTGCCCATGCCTATGTCCTGAATGGTAATGCCTAGGTTTTCTTCTAGGGTTTTTATGGTTTTAGGACTAATGTTTAAGTCTTTAATCCATCTTGAATTAATTTTTGTATAAGGTGTAAGGAAGGGATCCAGTTTCAGCTTTCTCCATATGGCTAGCCAGTTTTCCCAGCACCATTTATTAAATAGGGAATCCTTTCCCCATTGCTTGTTTTTCTCAGGTTTGTCAAAGATCAGATAGTTTTAGATATGCAGCATTATTTCTGAGGGCTCTGTTCTGTTCCATTGATCTATGTCTCTGTTTTGGTACCAGTACCATGCTGTTTTGGTTACTGTAGCCTTGTAGTATAGTTTGAAGTCAGGTAGCGTGATGCCTCCAGCTTTGTTCTTTTGGCTTAGGATTGACTTGGCGATGCGGGCTCTTTTTTGGTTCCATATGAACTTTAAAGTAGTTTTTTCCAATTCTGTGAAGAAAGTCATTGGTAGCTTGATGGGGATGGCATTGAATCCATAAATTACCTTGGGTAGTATGGCCATTTTCACGATATTGATTCTTCCTACCCATGAGCATGGAATGTTCTTCCATTTGTTTGTGTCCTCTTTTATTTCATTGAGCAGTGGTTTGTAGTTCTCCTTAAAGGGTATTCAATTAGGAAAAGAGGAAGTCAAATTGTCCCTGTTTGCAGATGACATGATTGTATATCTAGAAAACCCCATTGTCTCAGCCCAAAATCTCCTTAAGCTGATAAGCAACTTCAGCAAAGTCTCAGGATACAAAATCAATGTACAAAAATCACAAGCATTCTTATACACCAATAACAGACAGAGAGCCAAATCATGAGTGAACTCCCATTCACAATCACTTCAAAGAGAATAAAATACTTAGGAATCCAACTTACAAGGGATGTGATGGTTATGTATTAGGAAGGAGAACATGTGTTCTAAGCTCACTGGCTTTCCTTTCTCCCAATGCAAACCCCTCCCTGATTCACTTGGTTCTTCAGTTGGAAATGTTTGCAATGGGAGTTGCTGATGAAGAAACTTGCTTTTGTGGTGGGCTGGCTGATTGATCAAAAAGACCATACGGGATTCTGTTTTCCCCAAGTAGGAACTGCCCCGGCTCTTCAAGCTTCATTAAGTTTTAATTTAATCATTGCCACTTTGCACTGGAATTGTGTTTTATAAGCACATTACCAGAAGTTGAAATCTTGTAAAACAGAAGCTTTTGAAATAAAAATAAAAGGATACTGAGGTCCATTACTGTTGGCAAAATGGGAAATGGAGGCCACTTGGTAGCAATGTGCATGCTATAATGTGATTGTGCTGGCTGCTGGTTTTCATCCAGGCCTTCATCTGCAGCTCCAGTGTGAGCCCCTTGGAAAGGGGTCACCTGGGGTGCTGGCTGCTGGTATTCATCCAGGCCTTCAACTGCAGCTCCAGTGTGAGCCCCTTGGAAAGGGATCACCTGGGGTGCTGGCTGCTGGTATTCATCCAGGCCTTCATCTGCAGCTCCAGTGTGAGCCCCTTGGAAAGGGGTCACCTGGGGTGCTGGCTGCTGGTATTCATCCAGGCCTTCATCTGCAGCTCCAGTGTGAGCCCCATAGAAAGGGGTCACCTGGGGTGCTGGCTGCTGGTTTTCATCCAGGCCTTCATTCGCATCTCCAGTCTGAGCCCCATGGAAAGTGGTCACCTGGGGTGCCGAATGCTGGTATTCATCCAAGCCTTCATCTGCAGCTCCAGTCTGAGCCCCATAGAAAGGGGTCACCTGGGATGCTGGCTGCTGGTATTCATCCAGGCCTTCATTTGCAGCTCCAGTCTGAGCCCCATGGAAAGGGGTCACTTGGGTTTGCCCCAGCCACATGGAACTGTGGAGTGATTTTGGAAGCCTACGTTGACAGACATAGCCCACCTGAGCTTGTGTGGCCTTCTTGAAGTGTGCTGAGCCTCCAAACAATCAAATGAAGCTTCTAGCCCCTGGGGCTCTGGTCTTCAGCCCCCTGCTCACTTCCCACTCCTTGTTACCACAAAACCACAAAAACAGACCAACAAACCTAAATACTGGCCACCTTGTGTAAGCCAACGAGGCCTTCACCTCTCTGAACATTCTTGATGTATGTGAGGAGATCAGTGCGTGGGACTTGAGCAGTCAGGAGATGCCATGGACAGAGGGGACCTCGGATGGAACTGTGGGTGGCCATGCGGCTTTCATACCCAGAGGGTAGGTCAGGGGTCCAGGTCTGTGCCCGGTGGGGAGCTGGAGGTCAGAGCCCTAGATCTGGCCTCCATCCTCCTCCTTTGGGGCTTAGTTTTTCCCCCTGCAAGGGCATCTTCAGGGGGAGTTGGGCTCATTGTACCCATTGCTGATCCTCATGGTTCTTTATTGCCCTCTTAAAATGCTGTTTCAACGGGGAGGCCTTTAGACTGGGGTGGCTGCAGCACTGTGAGTTCCTGTGTGAACAAACTGAAGTCCAACGTAGACAGCAAAACAAAACTAGAGACTTCACCAATCACAGACCACCAGAGGCTGAGGTGAGTGGTGACTGCAGCCAGTGAAAGGAAACAGAGAAGAAGATGGGGAGCTGGGGTGAAGGTAGGAAAGGGAAAGCCAGAGGCCCCGAGGGCCCAGCACCAAGAGTTTCCATAAAGGGACTTAGGTGGGGCAGCCCCAATTTCCCATAAAGTGTATAATTTGGCCAGGCATGGTGGCTCACGCCTGTAAGTCCCAGCACTTTGGGAGGCTGAGTTGGGAGGATCACTTGAGCTTGGGAGTTTGAGACCAGCTGGGCAACATAGTAAGACCTCAGCTCTACCAAAATCCAAAAAATTGGCTGAGTGTGGTGGTGTGCACCTGTAGTCCCAGCCATGTTGGGGGCTGAGGTGGGGGTATTGCTTGAGTCCAGGAAGTTGAGGCTATGATGAGCTCCGATCATGCCACTGCACTCCAGCCTGGGCAGGAGAGTGAGACCCTGTCTCAAAAAAAAAAAAATTGTGTATCACTCAATGTTTTGTAGTATATTCACAGATGTGTGCAACCATCATTTCAGTCTATTTTAGAACATTTTACCACCCTCAAACAGAAACTCCGTACATTTAGCCATCACCCACTGCTCCTCTATTCCCCACTCCACCACCAGCCCTGAGCAACCTTTAATCTACCTTCTATCTCTGTATATGGCCTTTACTGGCTGGCATCTTAGCATACAGTTTTCAGGGTTCATCTCTGTTGTAAACTCTGTCAGTACTTCACTCCTTGTATGGCCAAACAAATTCCATTGCAATAATAGATCACAATTTGTGCAACCACTCATCAGTTGATGAACATTTGGGTTGTTTTCCTCTTGGGTACTATGAAAAATGCTGCTATAAACATTTGTGTGCAACTTTTTGTTTAAACATGTATTTTTCTTTTTCTTGGGGATGTACCTAGGAGTGGAATTTCCGGATCTTATGGTAACTGTATGTTTAATCATTTGAAGAGCTGCAAGACTATTTTTCAAAGTCGCTGCTCCACTTTACCTTCCCAGCAGCTCTGTGTGTGGATTGCAGTTTCTCCGTATCCTGTCTTTTTAACTCTAATCATCCTAGTGAGTCTGAAGTGGTATCTTATTGTGGTTTTGATTAGCATTTTCCTGATGACTGATGATGTTGAGCATCTTTTCATGTGCTTTTTGGCCATTTATATATGATCCTTGGAGAAATGTCTATTCAGTTACTTTGCCCATTTTTAATTAGGTTGTCTTTATCACAGAAATGTAAAAGTTCTCTATAAATTCTGGTTACAGGTCCCCTGTCAGTTATGTGATTTGTAAACATTTTCTCCCATTCTGTGCATTCTTTTTATTTTCTCAGTGGTGTCCTTTGAACCATAAAGTTTTTTTTTTCATTTTAATGAAGTCTAATTTTGTTGTTTTTTGCTCATGTTTTTGATGTAATATGTGGGAATATTTTGCCAAATTTAAGTTTCTGAAACTTTACTCCTCTGTTTTCTTCTAAGGGTTTGGTAGTCTTAGTCCTTACATTTAAGTTTTTGATCCATTTTGATATAATGTTTGTATAGGTGTGAAGTCAGGCTCCACCTTCATTCTTTGGCATGTTGTTCTCCAGTTTTTCCAGCACCGTTTATTAAAAAGACAATTTTGTCTCCATTGGATGGTCTTGGAGCTTCGTCAAAAGTTGTCTGATGGTAGATGTTTAGGTTTACTTTAGGAGCACCAATTCTATTCCCTCGGTCTGTGTGCCCATTGTTTTGTCAGTACTGCACAGTCTTGTATAAAATTGCTTTGTGGTAAGTTTCAAAATTAGAGAGTATGATTACTTATACTTTGTTTTTCTCTTTCAAAGTTGTTTTGGCTATTCTTGCCATTCCATGTGGATTTTAGAATCAGCCTGTCAGTTTGTATAATAAAGTCAGTTGAGGTACTGATGGCGATTGTGTTGAATCTATAGATCACTTTGGGGAGTATTGCCATCTTAGCAATTTTAAGTCTTCTGGCCCATAATCCTGGGATGGTTCACCAATTATTTAGACCTTCTTTAACATCTTTTAACAATGTTTTATGGTTTTCAGAGTTTGTATTTCCCTTTCTTTTGTTAAATTTGTTTACAATACTGTAATATTTTAATAATACTGTAAATAGATGTTTTCTTTATTTTTGGATTGTTCATTGCAATTGTATAGAAAAGTAATTGATTTTTATGTATTGTTCCTGTGCTCTGCAACCTTGTTGAACTTATCTGGTCTAATTTTTAAAATAAACTTTATTTTTTAGAGCAATTTTAGGTTCACAGTAAAAGTCAGCAGGAGATAGAAAGATTTCCTACACACCCTCTTCCTCAGCACATGCATGGCCTCCCTAATATCTACATCCCCCACTAGAGTGGTCCATTTGTTACAATTGATTAACTTACATTGACAAATTATTATCACCCAGGCTCATAGTTTATGTTAGAGTTCACTCTTAGTGCTGTTCATTCCATAGTTTGGACAAACATATTCACCATTATAGTATCACAGAGTAGTTTCACTGCCCTAAAAATCCTGTGTGCTCTCCCTCCTCAACCCTCTTGCCCCCGAATCCCTGGCAACCATGATCATTGTACTCAACACATAGTTTTACCTTTTCCAGAATGCAATATAGTTGGAATCATACACTGTGTTGCTTTTTCAGATAAGTTTCTTTGACCTGGTAATGTACATTAAATTTTCCTTCATGTCATTTCACGGCTTTATCATTCATTTATTTTTAGCTCTGAATAATGTTCCATTGTCTGGATACACCACAGTGTATTTATCCTTTCATCTAGTGAAAGACATCTTGGTTACCTCTAAGTTTTGGCAACTATGAATACAGCTATTATAAACATCCATGTGCAGGTTTTGTGTGAACATAAGTTTTTACCTCCTTTGGGAAAATACAAAAGAGCATGATTGCTGGACCATATGTTAAGAGTATGTCTGATTGTTAAGAAATCACCAAACTGTCTTCCAAGGTGGCTGTACTATTTTGCATTCCCACCAGCAATAAATGAATGAGGTTCCAGTTGCTCCACATTCTTGCCAGCATTTGGTGTTGTCAGTGTTCTGAATTGTAGCCATTCTAATAGGTTTATTGCATTGCTGTTTTAATTTGCATTTCTATGATGTGGTGCATTTTTTCATCTGTTTCTTTGGCATTTTGATAATTTTCTGGTGAGGTATCTGTTAGAGTCTCTGGGCCATTTTTTAATTGGGTTGATTTTGCTGTTATTTTTGAGTTTAACAATTCTTTTTATATTTTAGATAACAGTTTTTAAACTAACTTGACTTTTGCTCATATTTTCTCCCAGTCTGTGGCTTGTCTTTTCATTCTTTTGACAGTGTCTTTTGCAGGTCAGAAATTTTTATTTTAACAAAGCCCAGCTTATCAATTGTTTCTTTCATGTACTGCTTCTTTGGTATTTCATTAAAAAGTCATCATCAAAGCCAAAATCATCTAGTTTGTCTCCTATTTTATCTTCTAGGAGTTTCATAGTTTTGCATTTTACACTTAGGTCTGTGATCATGTGAAGTTATTTTTTGCAAAGGGTGTTAGTTCTGTGTGTGTGTATATATATAGTTTTGTGTGTGGATGTCCAGTTGTTCCAGCGCCATTTGCTGAAAAGACTATCTTCGCTACACTGTATTGTCTTTGCGCCTTTATCAATGATCAGTTGATTAAATTTATGTTGGTCTATTTCTGGACTCTCTATTCTATTCCATTGATCAACTGTCTATTCTTTTGCCAATATCACACTGTCTTGATGACTGTAGCTTTATAGTAATTCTCCAAGTCAGATACTGTTAGCCCTCCAACTTTGTTATTCCCCTTCAATATCGTGCTGGCTAGTCGGGGTCTTTTGCCTGTCTATACAAACTTTAAAATCAATTTGTCAACAGCCACAAAATACATTGCTAAGATATTTATTGGTATTGTGTGAATCTATAGATCACATTGAGAAGAACTTGTATCTTTACAATATTGAGCCTTCATATCCACAAATATGAAATATCCCTCCATTTATTTAGTTCTTTTTTGATTTCTTTCAACAGGGTTTCATAATTTTCCTCATATAGCTCTTCTGTATATTTTGTTAGATTTATACCTAAGTATTTCATTATTTTGGATGCTAGTGTAAATGGTATTGTGTTAGTAATTTCAAATTTCATTTGTTCATTGCTGTAGTATAGGAAAATGATTGATTTTTGAATTTTATCCTTGTATTCTTCAACCTGCTGTAATTGCTTATTAGTTCCAGGAATGTTGTTTTTGGCAGTGTTAATTCTTTTAGATCGTCTACCTAGACAAAAAGGGAGTTTTATTTCTGCCTTCCTGATTTGTATATATTTTATTTCTTTTCCTTGTCTTATTGCATTAGCTAGGACTTCTAGTATAATGTTGAAAAGCAGTGGTGAAGCTGGGTGTGGTGGTTCATGCCTGTAATCCCAGCTCTATGGGAGGGTGAGGCAGAAGGAGTACTTGAAGCCAGGAATTCAAGACCAGCCTGGTTAACATAACAAGAGCTTGTCTCTAAAATTTTTTTTAAAAACTTAGCCAGGTGTGGTGATGCATGCCATTAGTCTTAGCTACTCAGAAGGCTGAGGTGAGAGGATTGCTTGAGTCCAGGAGTTCAAAGTTACAGTTAGCTATGATAGTGCCACTGCACTCCAGCCTTGGTGACAGAGAAAGACCCTGTCTCAAAAAAAAAAAAAAAAGGAAAGGAATGAAGGAGGAAAAAGGAAAGGAAAGGAAGAGGAGAGGAGGGGAGAAGAGAGGAAGGAAAAGGGAAAGGAAGGGGAAAGAAAGGGGAAGGGAAGGAGAAGAGAAGGGAAAGTGAAAGTAAGGGAAGGGAAAGGGAAAAGAAAGGGAAGGGAAGAAGAAGAGAAGAGGAATAGGAAGGGAAAGGGAAAGGAAGGGAAGGAGAAAGGAAGGGAAAAGCAATGGTGAGAGGGGACATCCTTGCATTGTTTCTGACCATTAAATATGATGTTAGCTGTAGGATTTTTGTTGATGTTCTTTATCAAGTTGAGGAAGTTCCTCTCTATTCCTAGCTGGCTGAGAATTTTTGTTATGAGTAGGTATGAAATTTTGTCAAATGCTTTCTCTGTATCTATTGATATAATCATGTGATTTTTCTTTAGCCTGTTGATGTGATGAATGACATTATTGATTTCCAACTGTTGAACCAGTCTTGCATATCTGGAATAAATCCTACTTGATCATGTTGTATAATTATTTTTATATGTTTTTGAATTTAATTTGCTAATATTTTGTTGGGGATTTTTGTATCTATGTTCATGAAAGATGTTGCTATGTATTTTCGTTTGTTGCAATGTCTTTGTCTGGTTTAAGTATTAGGGTGATAATGGCCTCACAGGATGAGTTAAGAAGTATTCCCTCTCCTTCTGTGTTCTGAAAAAGATATAGAGAATTGGTATAATTATTTATTAAGTGTGAGGTAGAATTCACCCATCTGGTCTTAGTGCTTACTGTTTTTGGTTTTTCATTGTTGGTTCCATATATTTAATACATATAGGCCTATTTAGATTGTCTGTTTCTTCTTGTGTCAGTTTTGGCAGGTGGTATTTTTTTTAAGGAATTGGTCCATTTCATCCAGGTTATCACAGTTGTAGGCATCAAGTTGTTCATAGTATTTCCTGATTATCCTTTTGATGTCTATGGGATCTGTAGTGATGTCCTTTCATTTCTGATATTAGTAATTTGTGTCTTCTCATTTTTTTCTTAGCCTGGCTAGTAGCTTATTGATTTTGTTGATATTTTTGAACAAAAAAAAAAAAAAAAAAAGCTTCTGGATTCATTGATTTTCTGTGCTAATTTCCTGTTTTTAATTTCATTGATTTCTCTAAACTTTTTATTATTTAGTTTCTTTTCCTTGCTTTAAATAACTTTGCTTTTTTTCTTAAGGTGGAAGTTTAGGTGATTGATTTTAGATCATTCTTCTTTTCTAATATATGTGTTCAATCCTACAGCTTTCTTCTAAGCACTATTTTTATAGCTTACAAATTTTGATAAGCTGTACTTTAATTTTGATTTTACCATTTTCTCAGCTTAATACAGTTTGCTTTCACCTGCCTCCTTTATGCTGTTATAGGCAAACATATTACGTATATATTACACTTCTTTATGTTACAGGCACAATGATACATTATATGCACACTATTTAATATAATTGCTTTTTATTATTCATTTTTTATTTTTTAATTTTTTAGATGGAGTCTCATGCTGTTGCCCAGGCTGGAGTGCAGTGGCACGATCTTGACACACTGCAACCCCCACTGCCTGGGTTCAAGTGATTCTCTTGTGTCAGCCTCCCAAGTAACTAAGATTACAGGCTCACACCACCATGCCTGGCTAATTTTTGAATTTTCAGTAGAGACGGGGTTTTACCATGTTGGCCAGGCTGGTCTCAAACTCCTGACCTAAAGCAATCCACCCACATTGGCCTCCCAAAGTGCTGGGATTACAGGCGTGAGCCACTGCACCCGGTCACAGTTGTTTTTTAAATAAGAGAAGAAAGGAGAAAAACACAGATTCCTGCCTTCCCGTAACCTCAGATCAATTCACTAGGATCATGTTACTCACATGGGTCATATGTCATGTTTGTTACATGTGATTCAAGGGCAGAAGGGTGGCCACCTTTGTATGAGTCTTTGAGTTCTACATATTTTTAGTCATCATCTCATTTGGCTCCTGTGCATACATTTGTTACAGAAATTGGTGTCTGTGTCAATCAAGTCTGGCAAGAGAGAGATTGCACACTCAATGGAGGTAATTCAAATGACTTTAACAAAGGAGATATTTCCAAAATAGGGAGAATGTGTCAGAGAACAAAAGGATAATGCCGTACTCTGTGACTAGAATATTATGGTGTCTTTACCTCCTCCAGTCCTGAAGAGGTAAATGTAAGAGAAGTTTATTTTGATGTCTGAAGTGACTCCATTGATTCTGCTTATTACATTGGTCCCTATATGCTACTTTTTGAGAATTTCAGGAGTCGAGAATTCAGAGGCCTGTACCAGGAGTCCACAGACCTGGGTCTTCATTTCATTCCAACTACTGATCTTCATCATGACCCCAGAAAGGCTGCTCACCTCTCTCCCTTGGCAAATCCAAGGCATCTTGAGAAGCTCCACACAAGAGCCGCAGGGTTGGCGACGCTTATACACACACACGTATATATTATGTAAATATTTTTAAATATACGCTTATATATATTATAAATATGTATTATTCAGGAGACTCAAGTCCATAGACTCAAATCTATACTCACTCCTCTCCCCAACACATACAAACACAACTGTGGGAGTTCAGAAAAAAAGAAAAATTCACTTTATTTGAGGAAAGTAGCCATTTTGGCAGGACTTGAAGATAGTTTCTGAGTGCACAGAGAAGGGAAATTTGCAGGCAAGGGGATGGGAGGTGATAAGTAGGGTGACCACACAACTCACTCTAAAACCTGAGAGTGAAAGGGGCCACTCTAGGTAATCACACTCAGATGCAGTCTGGACTGTCAGGAGCCTAAAGGGGCACATGTGTGTTCCCTGTAGTGGCAGCTTTGTTTGTGTGGTAGAGTGTGAGGGAAAACAGTATCCTCTCTGTTGAGAAATATTCTTGATCTCCATCTTAGAAGAGGCTGTGCTTCTTTCAGGAAAAATAAATAATCTTGTGGACACTGTGAAAAATATTCAGATTCGCATCTTTGCTATAGCTTCTAGAAATCTTGGAGCCAAAGGTGGGCCAACACACAGGAAATACACAGGAGTATCCAGATACGAGCTCCGTAGGCTTTGCATTCCACACCTAATTTCCCTCCTACCCTTCCCTTAGGTTTCCTACCCTCATTTTCTCTATGTACATCTTTTTTATCCCAATAATTTAAATTTTAATTTAACTCGTTGAACTATGTGCATGTTTATTGGCTGCCTTAAATTGTTTCATGAATAAGTCAGGCTATAAATAAGTACATAAATGAGGCAGACAGGCTAGTGGATAAATTATAAGACTAATAATGGATTTTGACCTCATTTTACAAGGTTGCCACAATACTACCTTGTGGATCTGTCTACAGTGAAGGACAGACAAAGAATTTTGACTTATTAAGTTCTATAATCAAGGAACTGTGCTTGCCGTTTTTCTCGTTATTCTGCTTAATCCCCACATTAACCCATGAGTTGGATATTCATTTCCCTAAGTTACAAATGAGAGCACCAAAGCAGTATATAATCTGGTTAAAAATAGCAGGCTTTGGAGTCAAAGAAACCTGGATTCAAAACCCAGCTCTTACACTCATTAGCTTGACCAGCCTAAGTTACACTCACTTCTGTGAGACTCAGTTTCAGTCTGCATAAAATGGGGATACTGTTCTACCTATTCTGAGGATTGTTCTGAGAGTTTAATTGCATGCTAAGTTTTTTCTCCCTTCCACAAGATCACATCACTAACTGATGTCAGGATGTGAGTCCACTCTGTGCCCCCACCCTCCCTTTCCATAATTGCACTAGATTCCAGAAATTACGCCACAGCAATTAGACCCAGGACCAGTGAATTGTAAGTGCCAGCCCTACTGCATAATTGATGAATTTACTGCAAAGTATTTATGGGGCACGTACTATGTGCTGAGCAACACTGGCTGACCTGACTGTCCTAACTCCCTCAGTGCCAGATGTTTTGCACATCCTCCCCAAAGAGGCATAAGGGTGGGCAGTGACACTAACATAGGACTTTGCTTCAGCAAAGAAATGATCCCTCCTAATTCCTAGGGGAAGCTAGACTATTTTCCAGTCCAGAACCTCAGAAATCATATCATAGACCAGTGGATTGTCAGCTCATTTATTGCACCTGTGGTGGTTAATACTATGTCAACTTGATTAGATTGAAGGATACAAAGTAGTGATCCTGGGTGTGTCTGTGAGGGTGTTGCCAAATGAGTTGAACATTCAAGTCGGTGGGCTGGGAAAGGCAGGCCCACCCTTAATCTGGTTGAGAACAATCTAATTAGCCGCCAGCGCGGCTAGAATATAAACAGGCAGAAAAATGTGAAAAGAGAAGCTGGCTTAGCCTTCCCACCTACATCTTTCTCCCCTGTTGGATGCTTCCTGCCCTCGAACATCAGACTCCAAGTTCTTCAGTTCGGGACTTGGACTGGCTCTCCGTGCTCCTCAGCCTGCAGATGGCCTATTGTGGGACCTTGTGATTGTGTGAGTTAATACTTAATAAGCTCATATATATAAATATATATATATTCCATATATATATAAAAATATTCCATTAGGTCTGTCCTGCTAGAGGACCCTGACTAATACAACCTGCATTTGTACACTGAGTAGCAAGCAGGCCCATTGGGAGCAGGTGTAAGGGATGTGCCCTAAATCCAGATGCCTCCTGGACTACTTCCCACTCACAGCTGCAGGAATAGATGTTTTTCCAGGGAGAGTTTATGGAGGAGCAAAGATCTGAGGACTCCCAAGGGTATTCCTCACTTCTTCTGGGCTACTTCGTTCTGATCATTAACTCCTCCAGGTCATGGCGTCCCGCTCACTCCATGCTTCCTGCTCGTTACCTCCCTTCTGGGAGGTGTGTGTGTTTCTACCTCAGAGGCAGCTGGAATAGTCACTTACAGCCTCATTTGGTGTGGTTAATTGGTGAAAATGATGATGCCTCTCATTAGTGAGCACTCGGCAGCCCTGGAGTATCAGAGGAGAGGGGCAGGAAAGTCTGAGGCTGAAGCAGGGGCACCTGGCACTGGATCATGTCTACAATTGACTTGCTGCTAGAAGTAGGAGAGGATCCTTCATCTCTGCAGTCTCCCAGTTACTGGGGAATGGCTGTTACCAACTAGCAAGAGAGTGAAGATTGGAGCATGGAGTTTAGTTAGGAAATCCATTGGAATAGTTCTCACACATGCCAGCCACTCAGGAGTCTCTCTGTGTATCTTCCACTCCCTACTCTACCTGTGCACCACCTGCACTCAGAAACCTCTGTCTGGGAGAAGCCTCGGTGCTCTGAGTAGAATGCAAAGGGGAAGATTCAGAGACCGTAATCCCCTCAACTGCAGAAGGGCTGGAGTACACAGAGCTCAGCTGAGGATTCAACAGGGTGGGAAGGAATGGCCTGTGTGTGTGTGTGTGTGTGTGGATGTGTGCACATCCCTGGTGGTGAGCAGCCACTCATGCCATGCCTGGACCTTGCAGAGCTCAGGCTAGGTCAGAAATGGTCAGCAAACAAGATGAATGCACAGAACAGGCACAGGTGTACCTCCAAAGTGTGCATTTAGCCAATTGCTTTGTGAGGATCTGTGAGCACAGAGAGAGAAAAAAGTCATTCCTTGATCAAGGGATCCCTCAGTTCAAATACAGGAGATGGACCTGTCAACTATCACCACTCATGCCGTGCAGGAAGTTCCAGGTAATGAAGGCAGCATGGAGAAGGGAATCATTACATAGAGGGTGGGAGAAGTCCAGGAAGAACAGAGGGAAGGGGATGCTCCATGTGAGTTCCTGGGGGAGGAGAGGAGAAAAGGGCAGCCTGGACACAGATGAGGGGCCTGATTTGGGGGCAGGAGCCTCTCATTACAGCTGGGGTTCAGAGTGGTCCAAGATAAAACTGGAAACATCCCCAAGTATGAAGAGGCCAAATGACTCATTTAAAATATTTTTGACTTTCGTTTTTCAGCCACCAGGTTCACCTGAAGTGGCCTCAGCCCTGAAAGCAGGGATTTGCTTTCTAGACTGAGTCATCCTTCAGCTTCTTCCAGATCACTGTGGGCTCAACGTCAACGGAAGATGCTCATGGCTGTTGCCACCAAGACCAGGAGGGAAGCACGTGTGCCAAAGTCCCTAAGTGGTTGGCAAGCTTGCAGGTGGCAGGGCAGCCTTCCCCATGGGAAAAGAGCCCCCCAGGGCAGCATCTGTAGCTCCAGGGCCGCTGACCAAGGGCTGGAGATCACTGCAGTGTCCTGAAATGGACATTGAGGAAACCCTCTACCCCGTTGTCCCTGGGGAGAGGGGCTGCCGGAATGCTGTGGCATGGGTGGGTGGGGGAGAGGCTTCTCAGCAAAGCTAATGAAATTTCAGAGGAAATTTCCCCCCACGACTGTATTTTGTTCCAGAGCCATTAGGATGACACTGCCATTCTTTCTATGCCAGCGGCACCTCTGCCTCATTTGCATGTCCTGCGAGCTCCCCCACTCTGGTGCTGAGAAATTGCTCTGTCAGTAAAAGACGCTTTGAAAGGAATCAGCATAAAGCCCATTTGCCAAAGCCAGACAAGGAACCGTCTGGTTCCTCTTCTCCACTCATCAGGGCCCTCCCCAGGCAGGGAGCTCTTTGAGAAGTCGAAATGCTCACCACTCACACCAGTTAACCCCGGATTGATGTAAGATAGGGTCACTTTTAAATACATCAAACACAATCAAAGCACAGAGATCCAAAAACGCCCACAGCTGGGAGCTGTGTACCTAGGGAGGCCCCTGTAAGGTCAGACTTAGAAGAAGGAGCTCAGGCTTGGTGTCAATTGTCAGAAACAAAATGAGTTCAAGCCCTACCTCAGCAACTCACTGGAGGTGTGAAATTCCCTGATTCTTCCTTTCCTCATCTATAAAGTAAGAGTGGCCATTTCTGTCCCCTTTGCATTGCAGAATTACTCTAAGTATCAATTGAGAGAATGTAGAGCTGAGTAAACTGCAAATTCTGAGACAAATACTGAGTATCAAATGAGTTTGAATCCTAGGTGTACCACTGGAGGGGTGTGTAATCTTAAATGATTGCTTTATTTCTCTGTGCCTTGGTTTTAATGCAAATAAACATTACTAGTATAAATATTTGATAAGGATAACTGCATAATATATGTGGTACCTGATTCATGCTCAGTGATTTGTACATATTTGCTGTTGACAGAAATTCCTGCCAGCCCCTCCCTCTGGTAGCTTATGGTCCCCAAGTCATCATGGGTGCAGGATCCTAGAACTTCCTTCCTGGTATATTGATGGCGTCACACGATGCTGGAATTGGAAGGTACAGCAGTAAGCTACCACCTGCTCTGTGCCAGGTTGTGTGCTAATCCTCTCAGCAACATTTTGAGATCGGGTGTTATCAACTCTGTTATAAATGAAGAAACTCTCTCAAGAGGATCAACAAAAGACACAATGACCTAGTGCAGAGACACAGAGATAAGAACTGCAGAAAGTAGCTTCCATCTCCAGGGCAGAGAATAGCATAGAGAGAAGTTGGGGTGACTAGAACCTAGAAGGGTGAAGGAGGCACATCGCAGAGCTGGCTGGGCTCTGCCTTCTGAGGCGGAGGCTGTGCCGCACCTCTGGGGCTCAGAGGAGGGACCGTGAGGGTTGAAACCCACCTCTGGGGAGGGTATGCTCATCCCTCTGAAGAAGGGTGAAGAGACTGCTCCTGGTAGGAGCAGGAGACCAGGACCCATGGCTACTGCAGGCAGCCACTGCTGAGGGACCACCTGCAACTCCTGGAGGGAAGAATTACCTCTGGGCAGAGCTGGCAGGGTGGCAGCTGAAAAGGAAGGACCAAAAGCAAGCTAGCAAAGGAGGAAGGTTATTGGCAGAGCTCTATCCCCAGCATGACATCACAAAGCAGCCTGGAGCAAGGTTGGTTTAAAGCTGCCAGTTGATAGCTTAGCAACTGCAGGCTCACCCTCTCGGCTGCATAGCGGCCAGGCAAATCAAATGACCAGTAGGAAGTTCAGTGAGCAACAGTAACACCCCAAGGCATTCTCCAAGCAAGATGCAATATCCCTTCATAAAATGAAGATGCACTGATTCTCACCTCAAAATGGGACTTAAAAGGCAAAATAATCATCGTGTTCATATTTGATGACAGCTAAGGTATCCATCTCTGAGTGATGTTAGTTATTCCCAAATTTAGTCAAAATAACCTGAATATCGTTTAATCTATAGACTAAATTATGAAAAAAATAAAAACTTCTAACCCAAATGCTTATTTAAAATAATTAGGGAAGAAACAGGAGAGGATGAGAAATTTGTAAATAAATACATTGTGTACACACAAACACACACACCACTCAAATAAGGTGTATGTTGCTTCCAAAATGCAAAAATATTACCAAGAGCAGTCTGCCATGTGTACTGGTCTCTTTATGGTTTTTTGTTTGTTTGTTTTGAGATGAAGTCTCGCTCTGTCGCCCAGGCTGGAGTACAGTGGCGTGATCTTGGCTCACTGTAACCTCCTTGAACTCCCAGGTTCAAATAATTCTCCTGCCTCAGCCTTCTGAGTAGCTGGGATTATAGGCACGCCACCATGCCCTGCTAATTTTTGTATTTTTAATGGAAATGGAGTTTCACCATTTTAGCCAGGCTGGTCTTGAACTCCTGGCCTCCAGTGATCCACCTGCCTTGGCCTCCCAAAGTGCTGGGATTACAGGCGTGAGCCACTGCACCCAGTGTGCCCATTTATGTATTTATTATTATTATTATTATTATTATTATTTTAGTAGTAGGTCATGCAAAGTGATCTAACTTGACTCACCTTGGAGAGGAGGCGACAATGTACTTCAGCACTATAGACGCTCAGGAAGTACATGCAGTGTCAGGCCCATGATTTTTTTAAGCCTTCTTATTTTGAGATAATTTTAGACTTTCATAAGAGTTGTGAAAACAGTAGACAGAATTCCCATGCATTTATCACCCAGCTTCTTCTTATGTCATCAGTTTACATAACAATAGGAGAAATATCAGACCTAGAAAACTAACCTTTACCTAATACTGTTGTTTAAACTAAAGAACATATTTAGATTTTATCAGCTTTTCAGTTTTCACTGTTGTCAGTTTTTTCCATTTCAGGATCCAAGATCACACATTTCACAGTTGTTATGTCTCTAAGTGTCCTCCAATCTGTGATGTTTTCTCAATCTCCCTTTATTTCATAACCTTGACACTTTTGAAGAGTACTGGTTAGTTATTTTACAGACATCCCTCAGTTTGAGTTTGTCTGAAGTTTTCTTGTGATTAAATAATGTGGTGTGCAGTTTTTCTTAGTGCAATGGTATCAGGGATACCTAAAGTCAGTATGACCTTACTAATGATGTCGACCTTGATTGCTTGGTTAAGACAATGTCTGGTAGGGTTCCATGCTGTAAAGGTGTTATTTTTTTCTTTTTAAGTTGCTAAATGTTCTGGGGGAGATAGCTTTAAACCGTGTAAACACCAGTTGTATCTTAGACTTTTGCCCACTAAATTTGGCATTCATTGGTGGATCTTGCCTGCAGCAATTATTTTTCATCCGTCCCTCCTCTTGTAGCTGAAGATGGCACTGATAGAAGATGCGGAGCTCGGAACTGTTTTCTCCCCTTCCTCTCAGGGTAGAGGATTTCTCTCTCTCTCTCTCTCTCTCTCTCGCCCTTGCTCTCACTCTCGCTCTCGCTCTGTCTCTCTCAACAATGAGTCTTTACCAGTACCTTGAGGGTGACAAGATTGGAGAGAGGGGTCTGCGCAGGGGGTCCAGGCTTCCAAACTCCCCACAGCCAAATTGACACCTCTTCCACACCTGCACCACTGCAGGAGGCTCTCTCTGTGCCTCCACCAACTCCTGTCTTTCTCCTGAAAGGCGAGATCCATGAGAAAGAGCCTGCGGTTGTGTGGGTTCCCAGGGCCTTGAGGCTCCTGTGCTAGCTCACACTCAGCCTTTACAGGTTTATTAAAACCATCACTGATTTCTAACGCTTTCCTCTTGGCTGCCACCCCTTCCTCCCAGGTTGCACCTTCCTGTTCACCTCTTTTTGGGACCAATGGAATTCTCCTCCTTTGCATTTCAGATGAGTTTGTTGCCTCACACCCTCAGCTTTCTGATGGATTTAACACAAGTTTTGGTTCTACATACAGGCTTTCCAGCTTTCCCTTAAGGCTAGGGTGGGAGAGAGACTCCTTCCACGTCTGCATCTTGGCTCTCCAATGGCACATGAATTCATTTCACATGGCTGCCATAAAAATTAGCACACACTAGATGTATTAAAACAATGAAAATTCATTCTTTCACAGTTCCGGACGCCAGAAACCCCAGATCAAGGTGTCAGCAGGCCAAGGCCAGTGCTCCCTCTGCAGGCTCTAGGGGAGAAGGTTTCCTTGCTTCCGACAGCTGGTGGCTCCAAGGGTCTCTTGAAGTGTGGCTGCATCATTCCAGTCTCTGCATCTGTGTTCACGTGGACATCTCATCTGAGTCTTAAATCATCCTCTGCCTTTCTCTTATAAGGGCACTTTTCAATGGATTTAGGTTTCACTTGGATAATCCAGGATGATCTCATCTCAATTTTTTAAGTTTAGTTACGTCTGCCATGACTCTTTCACTAAACAGAACAAGGTCATGTTCACAGGTTCCAGGGTTTTGAAGTGGACAAGTCCTTTGGGGGACTTGTAGCCCCCACATCTGAGAACAGGATGGGCCTTTGTGTTGGTAACTTCTGTCCCTCAGTGGATATCAGGTGGGAGCACAGCAAGTACTGAACTCCAGGATCCCAAAGGGTTTGCTTCCTCCTCAACAGCCCGCGCACAGTAGAGGTCTACACCTCCGTCTCAGCCTTTCCTGTGCAGGTCTCCCTGTCTGCCCATTCCTATCCTGGGCAGTCACAGGCCCTGAGGCAAGACACATTCCTGACCTTTGTTCTCACTGCTGGTTTTTTTTGAAACTTCTCCTAGATGTCTCCCTGTCTCAGCCTTTCTAGTTATTCCACTATCTGCTCAAACTTTACCTCCTTGGAGGGCCTCCCTGAATACACTGTGTACAACGGCACCTCTGTCCTCACCACTCGCTCTGCCCCTGACTCCTGCTTTGTCTTTGTAGCACTTGTCATTATCTGTCACTGTATTCTCTGTGTTTGATGTTTATTGGTTGATTGTCTCTTCTCCAACAGAATGTAAATTCTAAGTGGGTAGGGAATTTGTTTTGTGCATGGCTTTCTATTATATTCAGTACTTAATGAAGTGCCCAGGACATACTTGGTGCTCAAAAAATATTCATTGAATCAGCTAATCAATTGATCCGTGCCATAGCCAAGTGCATGCCATCCTTCAGAGTGGACACACTGGAAGGTATATGGTCATTTCAATGATGTGAAGATGATGTTAAGATATTTTCATACTATTTCCCATTTATGGTGCATCTGCTACGGGCAAGAAATACGCACACAAGCTCATACACGCACACAATTCTGTTTTCATCAAGTGACATTGCAAGGAAAGTCGTTTCATTCTGATTTTGAGGTTAAAAAGCCAAAACTTTAAAAAGTTAAGTAACTCATCCTAAGCCAAGTTTTCCTTGGAATGGGGAAATTTATCCCTCAGCCTTACATGATGTTATTACCTAGTTTCGATATCAGAGTTATGCTGACCTCATAAGTTAGGAAGGGTACCTTTTCCTTTATTTTTATGTAATTTTTGCAGGATTGGTATTTTATTTTTTAAATGCCTGATAGATTTTACTAGTGAAGCCCTCTGAGCCTGGGGCTTTCTTTTGGGAAGATTTTTAATTAGGAATTTAATTTGTTTAACTAACATAAATCTAGTCAAATTCCCTATTACTCTTCTCTATGTGTTTTAGTAAATACTGTTTTTAAAAGTGTCCCTTCCTCTATGTTGCAAAAAAAAAAAAAATCTGGCATACATTTGTTCATAACATCCTCCTGTTATTCATTTAACATCTGTAGGGTCTGTAGTCGTAGCTCCCTTTTTCAATGACTATATAAATAATCTGTCCCTTCCCTTTTTCTTGATTATATCAGACAGAAAGTTTATCAATTTTATTGAATCTTTTCAAAAGAGTAAGTTTTTAAAAATTTTTCTCTAACATTTGTTTGATATCTGTTTCATTGATTTTGGCTTCTCTCTTTTTTTTTTTTCTACTCTTATTAATGTGGATTTTTCCTTTTTAACCTAATTAGGTGAAAACTTAGATTGCTGATTTTAAATGTGTCCTATTTTTACTGTAAACTTTTAAAGTTATGTATTTTAAAGTATTGTTTTAGCTATCTTCCACAAATGTGGATATACGTGGTTTATAATTTAGTTCAAGTGTGTTCTCATTTTCATTATAATTTATTTTCTGACTAGTGAGTTCTTTAGAAATGTCTGACTTAAATTTTGAATATTTGAGAAATACCTGGATATATTTTTCTGTGGATTTTCTAATTTTATTTCGTTGTGGTCCTTGAATAGCCTTTCTGTCGTGCAAACCCCATGAAATGTATTGACTTTGTCACTCAACATATGGTCAACATTGTCACCACATTGTGACCATGTACTCTCAATTAAAATGTGCATTTTGTGGCTACTGAGTGTCATGTTTTCTAAGTTTTAACTACTCAACGTGATTTAATAATGCTGTTCAGAATGTATACATCGCTACTCATTTTTAGGACAATAGTTCCGTTAATTACTGAGAATGAAAATTAAAATCTCAAGCTGTAATTGTAAATTTTTCTGTCTGCCTTTTCTTGTGTCAGATTTTCTTCACCTACTTTGAAACTTTGTCAGTTGAACATATATTTAGAATTTTTTTGTTTTCATGAGTTAACCTTTTATCTTTATGAGAGACCTAATCTCTATCTCTACATAATACATTGCCCGAAAGGAATACTTTTACAGATATTAATATAGTTTTTCCAGAATTTTTACAACTAGTGCTTGTATGGTATAGCTTTTCTTTTTTCTTTTACTTTTAGCATATTAGTATTTATATTTAAAATCCATCTTTTTTAATCAATATCTACTCAGGCTTGACTCTTTAACCCAGTATAACAAAACATTTTTAATTGGAGTGTTTAGTCCATTTATATCTAATACAAATATTGATATTGGTCCTTGCAAAATCCTTCTAACTTGACATTGTCCTGAAATATCTAGGCAATCTCACTGACATGTAACATATGGGGTTGGTTGATTAACCAACCCATTTTCAAAGCCCATACTCTAACCCACATCTTTATTACTAGCTTAAACTATAGAGACTAATGAGTCAGATACTGCCTTTTCCAGCTTTTCTTGTACTCAGGAGTACTCAGGAATACTTTTGACCCAACTGTGTATAATAAGAGGTTAAAAAAAATCATTTGAGTTTCTGGGGCAAGCTATATTTTTGGTAGGAGTAAGAAACTGAACATAGGCTGGGTGCAGTGGCTCACGCCTGTAATCCCAAAACTTTGGGAGGCTGAGGAGGGCAGATCACAAAATCAGGCATTCAAGACCATCCTTGATAACACAGTGAAACCCCATCTCTACTGAAAATACAAAAAATTAGCCAGGCGTGGTCGTGGGCGCCTATAATCCCAGCTACATGGGAGGCTGAGGCAGGAGAATCTCATGAACCTGGGAGGCGGAGGTTGCAGTGAGTCTAGATCACACCACTGCACTCCAGCCTGGGCAACAGAGCAAGATTCCATCTCAAAAAAAAAAAGAAAGAAAGAAAGAAAAAGAAAAGAAACTAAATATAAAGCATTATTCCTCCACCTCCTTTTTCTGCATTAATCATGGACTTAGTGATGTGTACTGTGGCAACCGTGTATGACCAAGAGAGAAGGGACAAGAGACTTTTAGGTAGCTGCTCCTAAATCATTGATTCAGCAGCTACCTATTTCCATACTTCTTATTCTGGAGAAAGATAAACCTACAAGCCACTGAAAGGATTCTTGACTGATTCACCTGCACCCCCTCAAAACTTGTTTATTTATTACTCATAATTGCCACCAGTGAGTAAGAGCGGTCTGGATGAAACACTGAGAGGTCCCCTCCTACCTGCCACTGAGTGTCAGCCACCATACAGGAATAAGAACCACTCCCCTCAAGTCCTCAGTTCCGTTTCTGAGCCTAACCAGGGTACTTCTTCACTTATGGTAGGGGTTGAGGTGGGAGAAAGGGTCTCCCTCTTTCATATAAAGGGAGCAGCTCTCACTTCCAATCTTCCAAAGTGTGAAGATTGACTCTGAGGCAAGAAACATAATGTTGGCACTGTTCATGTCACATTATGTGTAAATTACAATGTCTCAGCTCTTCCTTCGAGCCTTCTCAGCTTCCATCAGAACAGCACCAGGACCTCTCAGTTGTGCACATTGCCTGCAGCCCTCTTGTGACACAGTTCAGGAGTTAATTTCCCCTCATATCTCTCTGACTCCAGTGTACGCTGCAGCATGCATGCTTTTGCAGAGGGGCACCACCGACCTTCCTGTATTGAGCTCATCTGAGTCCCTGCACTAGTCCAGGACCTTCATGTGATGATGTGAGTTCCCCAAGCTTGGAGCTGCTTCTTAGACCTTGAAGATTCTCCATTAATATTGGTTAGCTTAAAGAAGTTTGAAATGAAGACTCATAGAAGTCATTCGCTAAAAGACTCTTTATGTTGATGAAAGATTCTGGGAACTTCTGCCCAGCCTGATTCAGGAGTGCCTCAAAGACCCAGAGCAACATGGAAGTCCAGGTCATGAAGGCAGAGGCTTCCAGGGCCAATCTCTGTTTCAGAAGATTCAGAAACCCAGAAGTGTCTACTTATGATGGGAGAGATCTCCAGGATGCTAATTAGCTGTTGACAGGACCCCACCCCAGCTGGAAATCAGGAGGAGCTGCCAGACTTGTAGTGCCATTAGGGCAAAGTGTTGGCAGGCTGCTGTTTATCTGTTCCTTCCAGAAGTGGGCCATGGAGGGTATACGACCCTCTACTCCCAGCTCTTGTCCCCTCTCTGGCATGTAGAACTGCTAGAGTCTTTCTTCACTGAGGGCTCAGAGCAGCTGGGGAGACTCAGTCCTCCTAACTTCAGCTGTTTTTTTCTGTTTTTGTTTTCTGTGCTTATTTGGTTTCAACATGTAGCCAACATTTAGCCAGTCCTAGCATCTCCCAACCATCAGACACTGTAGTTAGACTCCTCCTAATTCTTTCCTGGCAGGTTGCAGCACAGTGTCCCTGCATACACTGGTCCTCATCTTGCCCATGAGTGATACTCTGATCATTTAAACATCTTCCTGAATTTTTCTCCCATGCTTCAGCCTTAGCTGTGCAGGGCTGAGCCATCTTTTCAAATTCTGCTGTCTCACTGACTTTTGGGGGTGATTCTGTTTCCTTTCCCTAGTGCCTGTGCACATAGACCTTGCCATACCTTACCCCTGAGCAAATTGTTGCATGAAAGCTCTGGGTCCAGATGTCTACTCATTATCATCAGTGGAGCAGAAAAGTCACGTGCTCTCAGTCCCAATGTGTGGAATGCAGGAGAGACAAGGAACCAGATAAGGCTGCCTCTGTCCAGGTCAGGACCCTTTATTATGACATTCTCATTATTTCTCCTTCCTGCTTCAATCTGCCTCAATAAAGCAGCACTATATATACATCTATATAGTCTTGGAAAACACCAGCAAAACCAAAGACCCATGAAAGGCATCTGGAGATGAAAAGATAAGGAGAGAAGAGGTTCCTGAGGACTTGCCTTCCAGATCCTATGTTTAGGTTTCTACAAGAATTTCAAAAAAACTGCCATCAAGCTGTGTGTACTCCACAGAGTATAAATGTGGGGTCATAAAGGTTGAACACAAAGGCATGCTTTTCAAGGCCCAAGGCACTGGTGATACTAATAGGATATTTACCATTTCAGAGAATCAGTGGGTCTCGGCTTCCAAAGGGTCAACTTAGCTTGGCAGTGCAAGAAATGTCACTGTGAGCAAACATATAGCAGAAAACTCAAGTGAACATAATTATTACAGTTATAAAAATTTAGGTCAGCATTTCATATCAATATAGGTCCTAGGCTATAGGCAAAAACGAACCCTGAACACATGCAAAGAGAGCAATATAACAAAAGGAAGCAAATTTCCAGCCCTTTCCCTCTCTGTCTCATTCTTTCTCTCTCTACGTGTATATATATATATACATATATATATATACACACACACACCCCTATATAATATAGTAGATACATATAAAATAGTATATATATACACACATATATAATATAGTAGATATATATAAAATATTATACATATACACACATATATAGTAGGTATATATAAAGTATTATACACACACACACACACACACATATATATATAGCTATCCACTTAATGCCAGAGACAGTCCTCTAAGACAAGTACACCCATAAACTATTGGTGAGAGTATCGTAAATTTTTATAACCTTTCTGAAAACAACTAGGCGTTTATATCAAGAACCATAAAAACATTTATATTTTTACCCACAATTATCATATTATTGCACTCAGAAATTATTAGAGATGTTTCAGAATATATTTAAAGTGGGGTTAAATAAAATTAAATAGCATAAAGAAGAGGCTAAAGGGAAATGTTTACATAAATTACAGTGAAACCACAAACTATTTGAAATAGTAATTTCCGCAAATGTTTAATAACATAGAAAAAATAACTGTAATTAATATTAGGTCCAATGAACAGGGTACAAAACTGTAGATACAGAGTGATCTCAACTGCCAAATGCATGTTTGTTTTTGTTTGTTAGTATGTTTTTCTTGAGACAGGGTCTTACCCTGTTGCCCAGGCTGGAGTGCAGTGGTGCAATCATGGCTCACCACAGCCTTGACCTCCCTGGGCTCAAGGGTTTCTCCCATCTCAGCTTCTCGAGTAGCTGGGACCACAGGTGCACACCACCATGCCCAAATAATTTTTCAAATTATTTGTAGAGATAGGGTCTCCCTATGTTGCCCAGGCTGATCTTAAAACTCCTGGACTCAAGCAATTCTCTTGCCTTCGCCTCCCAAAGTGCTGGGATTACTGGCATGAGCCACCATGCCCAGCCTGAAGTACATGTTTTTTTGTTTGTTTGTTTGTTTTTTGGAGACAGAGTCTTGCTCTGTTGCCCAGGCTGGAGTGCAGTGGCACGATCTTGGCTCACTGCAACCTCCACCTCCTGGGTTCAAGCAATTCTCTGCCTCAGCCTCCCAAGTATCTGGGACTACGGGCACATGCCGCCACACATAGCTAATTGTTTGTATTTTAGTTGAGATGGAGTTTCACCGTGTTGCCCAGGCTGGTCTCAGGCTCCTGAGCTCTGGCAATCTGCCCACCTTGGCCTCCCAAATTGCTAGGAGGACAGGCGTGAGCCACCTCGCCCGGCCAGTACATGTTCTTTATGATAAAAACTTGATGCACAGGCACCCAGCCACTAAGCATTGTCCTCTCTTGGCAAGATTATGCGGGGTTTATTTTCTTCATAATCCTTTAGGAATTATTGGATTTTCTAAAGTATGTGTGCGTTATTAAAATTCAACTTACCATTTGGTCTGGAGAAACAACTGACCTCTGAGAATAGCCCGAAGGCCATCAAGTAAGAGGACACGCACCGTTATACTGGCAGTGTCCCAGCTGCATTTTTCAGAAAGATGGGGACAGTCTTCACGTAACCGTTGCATGTATTGACAAATCATTGACAGAGTCAAGGAGCATGGCACCAAGGCTGGCTGTGTGGAGGCGTTTCTATGAAGGGTGACTAAGCTCTGGCCCTAAGACATCGCTTTGCCTGTTTGGAACACTTGTGACTGTCATGTGGCTGGCTTTAGTAGAAGGAAGCCAGGTCTCTGCAGTTTAATCTTAACCTGATGATATCGGAAACTCACGACCAACGAATGCCCGGGTCTTCCTGTCTTCAGGTGGAGAGCTCAGTCTCTGACCCCTCAGACGCACCCCATGCAGTCTGCTCCTGCCACCCTCATCTCCCACATCCCCTCCTCCTCCAATTCACTCTCATGCTTTATCTCCTTGACAAGGCTTTCATATTCCAAGGGAAGTAAAAAGAAAATTAGCTTTAGTTTAAATTACCTAGAGAACTTCTGACAAGGACTATTTCCGAGAATGAGTCATATACGCCCTCCCTCTCCCACAAGCTTGCCCCTCTATTGTCTGTTTATTCAATAAATTTATATAAACCTTTTGCTGGTCATAGGATATATATGTGTATATTTGTATACCTATATATACTTACATAAATACAAGCATATTACTGCAAATAAACATGTTAATCAATAAATGTATGCACATACATCTTACATGTGCAAGCATATACCCATAAACACATACACTTAAAACTGAAGATGTACCTACTCATTGGCACATCCAGCACATCCAATGCCCCCTGCATAACAATTTCTACCCTGAGTATATATTTGGAGAAGCTGTAATTCATAAGGTGAAAGCCAGTATAGTATTCTGATTAAGAGTTTAGGCTCTAGAATAAGACTATAATGGCTCAAATTTCGACTCTGCTATTTGTTACCTGGAAAATAGTATGTAAACTCTCTGTACTTTTAATATGAGGCTCATTATACTATTATACCCTAGGTTCGTTATGAGGCACAACCAAATTAACATATAAAAATCCCTTAGCAGGCTGTGCCACATAGTAAGTGCTCAACAAATGTTTCCCATATATAGAAACCTTCTGAATGGAGCTTAACATATAACCCATGATGACATGCTTATGGCTCTATTAATGAGTCAGTTTACCCTATCTCCTATGCAAGGCCATACATGGTATAATATGAATCCACAAGTCTCCAAAGCGAGGTATGCAGTGGAGAGATGTTCTGCTGTCTGACAGCAGGTCCAT
Source organism: Pongo pygmaeus (assembly GCF_028885625.2). NCBI lineage: Eukaryota > Metazoa > Chordata > Mammalia > Primates > Hominidae > Pongo > Pongo pygmaeus. The sequence goes on along the minus strand of NC_072382.2, from coordinate 136,678,113 downwards.
GGCCCAGCTGAACTCCCCCTCACATGAAGTACAGTCCCTATGAGGTTAAATAAGTGCTAAGAGTTCCAGTGGATGGAAGAGTGACCTTTCTCTAAAGAGCAACTCAGTCATTTTCAATTTTTTAGAGAAGAAAAGTTTTGCTTAGTAAGAGGCCCTCGATGCTGGGAGTCAGATACTCAATAAGAAGCCAACAATTCTGGAAGCAAATAATCCCATTGAGCAGACCAAACAGATCAGGGATGTCATATTAATTTTATACTAGAAATCAAATTTATTTATTCTTATTCTAAGAAGAAGGTCAACAACCTCATTTTTAGCAATTCACTTTCATTCAAGAGACATAAGTCTGTAGCCACAGCCATGAAGCCTGGGGAAGAGACCCATAGAGATATAGTGAAGAAAACAATCCCCAGAACATGTTGTATTTCAATTTAGTTCTGTAATATCTTTTAAACATTCAACAAATAAGCATTTTTCAGTGCTCTAGTAGATTTAGACATTTCCGAGGCTAAGGGATGTCTTGCTCCATTAATGAAAAAAAGACAAATATATATATAATTCTCATGCTTTTTATATATCTGTTGGCAGTGGTCTCAAAGGACAGTGAACATGTGGAATTATCTATCCCATTAATATGACTTGGAGGATTTTAGATTAGGTCAAACGTCATCTAGAGCTTTGAGGAATTAGTCCTATTTCTCATATTCATAAAAAGTGAACCAAGCCCAATACATTCACCTGCAGAGGGTACTAAGGAGGCCTGGATGGAACAGTGAGACCTGCTGCCTCCTTCAGCTGGGTGCAGTTCCAGTGGCCTCCCACTGAGGTTTATACTTGTAAAGAAATAATGCCAGCCAGGCACGGTGGCTCAAGCCTATAATCCCAGCACTTCGGGAGGCCGAGGCAGGCAGATGACTTGAGGCCTAGAGTTCGAGACCAGCCTGGCCAACATGGTGAAACCCCATCTCTACTAAAAATACAAAAATTATCCAGGCATGGTGGCATACACTTGTAAGCCCAGCTATTCAGGAGGTGGGAGGATTGCTTGAACCCAGGAGGTGGATGTTGCCGTAAACAAATTGTGCCACTGCACTCCAGCCTGGGCGACAGAAAGAGCAAGACTCTTTCTCTCAAAAAAAAAAAAAAAAAAAGTAGCAGGAGGTGGGGGAAAGACATAATGCTTACAGGGAATACATACATATATATATAGGAATCACATTAGATTTATGCTTAGAAACAAGGGTTTCTTTAGGGTCCAGAGTATACATCTTTAGACAATCCCGGTCTTCCCTCAATTAATATATTACTTCAGTAATAGTATAAGAGCCATATGACAATATTCTTCTCTCTAACCTTTAAAGTGAGTTGACAATGTTTTATATTTAACCACATATTTACAGTTCCCTGTAATCTTCAGTCCCTTGTGTTGATCCAGATTTCCAGCTGTTATCATTTTACTTCTGTCAGAAGAATTTATTTTAATATTTCTTGCAATGAAGTTCTACTAGCATTGAATTCTTTTAGCTCTTGTATATCAGGAAATATCTTTGTTTTTGAAAGCTGGTTTTCAAGGGTGTGGAATTCTTAGTTGACAGATTATTTTCCTTCAGTAGTTTAAAAATGTTTTTGCATGGGCTTGAGGTGAAGGAAGGAGGGATGACCAGGTGGAGCACAAGAGGCATGGGCTTGAGGTGAAGGAAGGAGGGATGACCAGGCCGAGCACAGGAGATTTGGGGGCAGTGAGATTATTCTGTATGACCCTTTGACCCTTGAGCAATGTGGATTTGACCTGTGTGTGGATCCCCTTATACATGGATTTTTTAAAAATAAATATAGTGGGCCTCTATATTTGTGGGCTCCACATCCACAACCAGATGCTGATTGAATTTACAGTGTTCTCAGGGAGAAACACCTGCCTATAAGAAAGGCCGGCTTTCTAGACCCCTCGGTTCCCCGGGGCCAACTGCAGGCTTGAGTATGCATGGATTTGGGTATCAGTGGGAGGTCCTGGAACCAATCCTCACAGGTACCAAGACCATGTAATAGCAGATACATGTCATTAGATATTTGTCAAAACCCACAGAAGGCATAACGCAAAGTGACCCCTAGTGTAAACCATGGGCTTTAGTTAATAACGTGTCGCTCACCATTGGCTCATTGCTGGTAACAAATGTACCACATTAATACAAGATAGTCAGGGAAGGTTGAACCATCTTGCATAGTGAGGGAGGTATATGGAAACCCTAAACTTCCCACTCAATTTTTCTGTATGCCTAGAACTGATCTAATAAATAAAAGCTATTAACTTCTGAAAGGGTTTGCACCTTGCCATGATTCCAGAGGGAGTGTTCAGTAGAAGAGCGTTTCCCCTTCTTGCTGTCCAGCCTGATGAGTTATTTATTGCTAATTCAAAGCTATTGTCAGGACTAATGATCTCTCAAGTTTTCCTCAGGAACTCTCGTGCCTAATATACTTTGGGCTCCTTATGTTCTTGATCTGATTCTGCTTGTGTAGGGTTGATTCTAAGCAAGCTCTTTTTTAATCTGTTGCTTGCTTAGTCGTGGGTGAGGAGCACAGGTGCTGCATGTGGAAATGCCCAAAGCTGCTCCCTCCACTTGGTTGTGAGCTCCCCACAGATGGCTATCCTTATGGAGCCCAGTTGTCCTTGGTTCTAATTAGCAAATCTGGAGACCTAGTTGATGCTCAGTGACAGCAGTGATGTGCTCATCAGTGGATGTGCTTAGTAACGCTCACTCCTCCAGTTATTTCTGATTCTATTTATCAATCATATTATAATCAGTTATTATCTGTTTTGTTTTCATTTCTTTAAGACGCTGTTAAACATTTGGGTGTGTGGTACATACACATATTAAATATGCTAATTAAATATCATTAGTAATTTATGCAAAGCCCTAGGCTCAATTTCTCTAAATGTTGTGGCATCTGATGTAGGTGGATAGAAATACATAAGGTGATCCAATCTTCCACTTATTGCTTTTCCCAGAACTCTTCTTAATGGCATCAGACAAGACACTGATTTGCAGAAATTGCCAAGGTTCTTTGTGAAGCAAGGATAATGCATTTTATAAACAGTTACAGTAATTTTAACTAGAATTGTGAAAACTATTTTACATCAAGTTAAACAAACTTAGAGAAAGGATCCCAGAGTGAATGCAATCTGAAAAGTAAATTAGGGGCAAACTAGCTGCTGGCAGAGGTCACTGGAGAAAAGTGACAATCAGAATGTCCTTCCTGGGCCATTCCCTTTGCCTAAGTGAGAGGCCATCTCCAGTTTGATGGGCTTCTCTATCAGAAATCAGAGCTGTGACTACAGCTACATTTCAAAGCTGGAGGAAAATTAAGGGCATGGAATTCATACAGAACATGATCAGATCACCTTCTCCTCTCTATCTCCACTGTCGCCTGTCTTCCTCTTATAAGGACTGTTGTGATTATCTGAGCACGCTTGTATAATCTAGAATAATCTCTACATCTCAAAGTTCTTAAATTTATCACACCTGCAGTGTCCCTTTTGCCATATATTATAAAATAGCATTCACAGATTAATTCATAGGGATTAAGACATGAACATCTCTTTTTCAGCCTATTACAAAAGCTGTATTTATAATGACCGGAATGTCCATCAACAACGCATGGATAAACAAATGTATATTCAAACAATGGAATACCATTCAGCCATAAAAGGCAGTACTATCTGATATACTGAGAACAATGACTTGACCTGGTAATAGAATTGCACTCTGGTTACAGCCAAGAAGTTTTTGAAGTCCATGCTCTGTCTTCCTAATTTTGCCACTCACAGCTACTCCAGTCCCCTAATCATAAACCCACCTTCCCAGAGAGCAACTGGGTTGTCCTCTTCAATCCAAGAAAATATTCATTTACCTGAGCAGCCACTGAGAGGAGGCCTCTATCCTGAAGATTCCAGATTCTCAAGAAAGAAGAAAAATTGACATTTCTGGTAGATGAGGAGGCTATTAATGAAAATTCAGTAAGAAAAACTGTAAGAGGATTCAAAAGCTATCCATCCACTCGGAGATGCTCTTTACGGGTAGCAAGTTGAGAAGGTAGGAGTGGAACAGCTGTGCCTCCATCAACAGTATCTCCTCACTGCTCACACACATCATTCCCCAGGGCACATCCATGTGGCAGGATGGGAGGAAAGATCTCAGTCGCTGATCATGCCATGGCATCCAACATCCCTGTAGGTCAGCCTCCATGGCCTCCAACCCCCTCCTTTCCTTCTCTCTACCCTTTCCATTGCTTGGTCCTTTGCTTCTTCTCCTTAAGCTCCTTGAGCGGTTGCTGCTACAGCTGCTTTGATACATGTAGGGGTATGTAGGGCTATGTAGGGCTGAAGTTCATTCAGCCAGGACCAAGTTTCTCTGACTCTACAAGAGGAGGCACTTTCTGGGGTGGGAGCCTGGAAGCTCAACTGAGTCCTGACAGGCAGATCCAGCTCTTTGTGTTGGCCATCACCCCTGTATCCTTTCCCAGTCACTGGGAGCGTGGGAAGAGGACAGCACCAGGGAGAGCTCCTGACACGTGTGACTCTCACGCAGGTCACTCAGCGGTTCCCATTATTTACTTCTGGTCAGGAGCCTGGGTCAGCATGGAGAGAAGGGAAAGACGTGGCAAATGCTTCTGTGTTATTATGATTTGGGGCAGTTCAGTAATGTATTAAAATAATTACCTGTGAGAATATCACCGTAGATCATGCGAGCATTAGGAGAATAAGGAAATACCATGAACAGCTCTAGACACAGAAATTGAAAAATTAGATCAAATGAATCAATCCTCATAAAGCACAAGCTTACCTAACATGAAATAGATATTTGAAAGTGCCTAAATTACTTAGGAAACTGAGTTCATAATTTAAAACTCAAAATCTCCAGGCCCAAATGGCTTTACCAAACATTTAAAGAAGAATTGATACCACTTACATGTAGTCTTCTCCAGAAAGTAGAAGTGGAGGGACGCTTCTTCCTAATTCCTAATTTCTTTTTCCAAAGCCAATATTATCCACTCAGATCTCCAAATCAAATAAAATAATACAAAAGAGCTCATAAATAAAGATGTAAAAATCCTTAACAAAACATTAGCAAATAGAACCCATTCATTTGTTTGCTTATTTATTTATACACAGTAACCAGGGATGCAAGGCTAAAGAGTAGTTATATGACTATGTCAAACACTGGACAAAATTCAGTACCAATTAAATTTGTAAAACAAAAAAAAACCTCAGAAAGCTGGAACTAGAAGGCAACACCTATCACTTGATAAAGATCATCTGCAAAATTCCACAGCTGACAGGACACTGAACAGTGAATGCTGAATGCATCCCACTCCCGTCATTAAGAGCGAGGTCAGGGTGTTTGCTCTCACCATTCTCATTCCACTTGCTACTGGATCTTCCAGCCGTAAGTGCATACAGATCAGAAAGGAGGAAATAAAACTCTCTCGACTTGCAAATCACATGATCACCTCAATAGAAAATCCCGAGGAATTTAAAACCCCGAAACAAAACAAACCCCCAAGAACGAATAAGTAATTTCAGCATGGTTACAAGGTTAGCCATACAAAAATCGATTGCATTTCTATATACTAGCAATGGATATGTGGAAACAAAAATTTAAAATACAAAACCACTTATAATCACCAAAAGACATGAAATACTTAGATGTAAATCTAATAAATCATATATGCAAATTGTATGATGATGACTACACCATACTGATGAAAAATTTAAAAAATGTTTAAACACATGGAGACATGCTGTGTTCCTGGATTGGAATACTCAACATAATAAAGATGTCAATTCTCCTAAAATTGGTATACAAGTTTAATGTCATTCCCAACAAGATCTCAGCAAGCTATTTTGTGGCTATAGAAAAGATTGTTATAAAATGTATATGAAAATGAAGAAAATACTAGAATAGCTACATTCTATCTGATGTTAACACCTACAACAGACAGATGATCCCCGACTTATGATGGCTTGACCTAGGATTTTTCAACTTTACAATGGTGCAAAACCAATATGCATTCAGTAGAAACAACACTTCAAATTTTGAATTTTTATCTTTTCTTGTGCTAGTGATATGCCCTATGATACCATCACAGGGCTGGGCAGCAGCAGGGAGCCTCAGCTCCAGTCAGCCTCGAGATCACGAGGGTAAGCAACCAGTACTGATTCGTGACATCTTCCTGAGGAACACGACTCCTGCTAAACCATCAACAAGCGTAGGTGCCCTAGAGCCTTCCAGCAGCAATTCCCAAGCCATATCAGAAAGGAGAGAGGTTGATGGCCCTGGCTCTGCAGCATAACCATCGTCCAGCAGTTAATTTTAGTTCAGGGCTTTGAATGTTCTTCAGGCCCAGCGTGCCTCCAGCTGTGTATGTTAATGGTGAGAACCCATGCAACCATTCCGCTTTTCCTTTCAGTACGGTTTTCAATAAATTGTATAACATATTCAATACTTTATTATGAAATAGGCTTTGTGTTAGATGATATTACCCAAACATAAGTCTTCAGAGTATGTTTAAGGTAGGCGAGGCTAAGCTCTGATATTTGATAGGTTAGGTGTCAACTTATGATATTTTTAACTTATATTGGACTTACTGGGAGAAAACCACATCATCAACTGAGGAGCATCTTCATCTGTAGTAATCAAGAAAGGGTGATACTGGACAAAAGACAGATCAATGAAACAGAAATAGAACCATGCAGATATGCCCATTTGAGTTTTTACTAAGTTGCAAAAGCAACTTACTGGAGGGAGGAGGGTCTTTTCAGCCAGTGATGCTTGAACAATAAATAGCATTGGGAAAAAATGAACCTCAAACGAAACCACACTCTTTATGCACAAAATTACCTGAAAATGGATCACGGATATAATTGTAAATTGAAAAACTATAAAAATTTTAGAAGAAAACAAAGAAAATTTTTAAAACTAACAGCTTGGTAAAGAATTCTTAGATATGGCACCAAGACCCTGATCTGTTAAAAAAAATCAATAAATTGGACTTTATCAATATTTAAAACTTCCACTCTACAAACGACCATGTCAAAAGAAATAAAATACAACCTACAGGTTGTGAGAAAACATGTGAAAAACACGTACATGACAGTGGACTACTATCCAGGGTATATAAAGAACTCTCAAAACTCACTGTAAAAATAGAAACAGCTCAATTAACTAGTTAGCAAAAACATAGATAGTTCACTGAAGAAGAGATACAAATCGAAAATAAGTACATGAAAAGATGCTCAGTATAACTAGTCATCAGAGAAATACAAATTCAGACCATAATGAGCTATCACTAAATACCCACCAAAAGAACAAAAGTTAGAGATAGCTACAATAACACTTGCTGCTGAGGATGTGAAGGAACTCCATTTCTCATACATTGCCGGTGGGGTTATAACATGGTACTGTGGAGTACAGTTTGGAAATTAAAAAAAAAACTAACATATACTTACCATATAATCCAGCAATTGCATACCTGGAGAGAGAATTGAAAACCTATGTTCACACAAAACACAGAATGTAACTGCTTATATTACATTAATTTGCAATAGTCAAACACTGAAAACTATCGAAATGCCCTACAATAAGATAATGGTTAAACAAATTGTGGTACATCCGTACCATTACTGAGAATTACAAATAAAAGAAAGTTTTGATACACACACCCAGTTGGATGCCTCTCAGGGGCACAATTCTGAGTGAATAAAAGCCAGTCTTTAAAGGCCACATAGAGATTCTATAACATTCTTGAAGTTATAAAAGTATAGATATGGAGAAAAAATTAATGTTGATGAGGACTCGGGATTGTGGGGGCAGGAGCCTGGATACGGCTGTAAATGAATAAGACTAGAGAGACCACAAAGAGCGATGATGGAACGAGTCTACATCTTGATTGAGTGGCAATTACACAAATCTACACATATGATAAATGAACAGAGAACTATACACACATCATTCCAATGTTAATTTCTTGCTTTTTATATGGTGTGTAGTTGTGTAAAATCCAACTTTTGAATAATACATGGAAACTCTCTGGATGGTATTTTTGCCACTTCCTGTGAATCTATAATATTTCAAATTTTGTTAAAGATTAAAAATAGTCTTCTGTGAATCATTGATTTCATGAATCAGGTGGAGATCAACATCAGCACAAAGAATGAGCCTCTCTCATCTTTGTGTACCTCCACAGACTTCACTCCCTTAACAAAGGCTGGTGGAATGACATTCTAAGCAAGTAACAGATAACAGCCTGCAGGCACCAGTGCCCTTCCAGCATCCTCTAGTGAGGAGCAGGAGATCCCAGACAAAGGAGAAGTCTGCTGCACACTGGCCACGGGCCTTCAGAGGAATGTGACATAGCACAACCGCCAGAGCTGGAGGAGGCTGTGTCACTGCACAACAAGCAGGCTGGAGTCTGTGGGGCTGAGGAGCCATGCAACGCGCTTACATTCAGGTTGATTGAAAGGCTTCATTCACAGGGTATTGTATAACCCAGTAAGGTACAGCAATGCAGACTCTGTTCAAATTGAAAATAGAGAAGAGCACTAGGATCAGAGAAAAACTTTTCATCAGAAGGAAATGACATTCTTTGGTCCATAGGAGCTGGGGGCCAGGGGATGAAACAATGAGGATAGATGGCCGCAAACATGCATTTCTCTTTGTATTTGCAGGTTGCGATGAGCTCATGACATTGCTGCTGTGCTTGGGTACAGATTGTGAATTTCTCAGTATCATATATGCTGTAATTGATTTTATCTGCCTGGGTCCACTTTTTTTTGAGGGCACGCAAATCACATGCCCCAGACAAAAGCTCCTCTCCCTCTCCTCTTAGCCACCCCACCTCTCATATGTCCTCCACCATGTCTCTCTCCTCTCCCTCTCCTTTTCTTTCTCCCATCTCTTGAGCTCATCCTCTTTTTTTTGCTTCTTGTCCAACCCCCTACCCCACCCCACCCACATCCCTCTCTTCCCCTCCCTCCCTTCCTCCTGCTCTGTTTCCTTCCCTTCCTCTTACTGACTTGCTGACTGGCCCGTGTTCTCGAGTCCTCACTGCCTTAGCCTTCTCCCATCTGGACCTGTAGGAAACATGGCCTTGGTGCTCCCGTATCTCTTATTTTATAATTGTGTACCTCAAGCCAAAGAGGAGAACCAGGAAGCTTGAAAAGCACACGGGCATTTAGACTGGTTCTCCAGCCTGGCAGGTTCATTACTGTTAGAACTGGTAACTGAATTGTATCTGAAGTGGCCAAAGAGAGTGTGATCTGGACACAGCCTCCTGCCAGCATCGGGGGGGAGGCAATGCTGCTGGTGTCGCTCGCAGTTTCCAGTCGGTCATTTTGTCTCCCTCACTTATATGCATCACCTCATTTAGGAAATAAAGTTAACATTTCAGCGCTCACATCTAAGTCTTCTGTTTCTCTCATTCCTGCTGCAGCTGCTTACACCGCAGACCTCGTGCAGACACTTGGGGCCACCCTGGATAAAGGGCCAGCGTCCCTCTCACCCGCAGCTGTCTGTGAGGGAGGAATCCATGACACTGGGCTTCCCGATTGCTCTGAAGTTGGTACTACCCATTCTCATGGAAATCACGCAGGCACTCCACACTGAGCTCCTGAAAAATGTCAGTCTCCAAGCGCCCGCTGCCCACTCAGTGAATGCAACCATTCCCCACGGCTTCAGCTTCCGACAGCTGGTGCACACAGCACTGTCTTCCCCTCCCACGCGCTGCTATCAGCCAAATGTTCAGACACAGAGGGCAATTCCAGGCAGCCCCTTGGACCCTGCAGAGAAACTTAGACTTGGATAGGCCTCGTGATTAAAATTTTCACCCACGAAGTCCCCATTTTACAAGGTAACTGCTGAGGCACCATGGGGCCCTCTGTACACATAGCAGGTGCCCACACAGTGATGCTGGGAGTGAAAACATCACTTATTATTCTGAATTCAGACCCATGAAGGCTGCCTGTCTCAATTCTCTCATATAAGGGAAAGGTGCCCGGTCAAAAGGGGCACAGAAGCTTTCCCAGAGGTGGAAGGAGAGGCGGCGGCTCCGTGGGAAGCAACCCTGGCCCTGCATCCTGGTCAGAGCTTCCTTCCCCAACTCCACAGCAAAGCTGCTCACTCACAAACATGAGGAGTGAAAACAAGAGAAATCCATGGTTATGATTTGCGAGGTGACAGGAAAATCCAGGTCTGGATGCTGTGGGAGAGGGCAGAGGAGGCGTGCTCTGTGGCCTCCCTCGAGGTGATCTGCACGTGGGCTCTGAAAGAGGAGCCGGGAAAGCCAGCGGGAGGTGGGGACCCAGGCTGTGTCCAGCAGGGTGGACGGCACTTTTCAGTCCCGAGGCAGGAAAGCACCGCAACTCCAAGAGACCAAGAGCAGGCCGTGGTGGCTGAGGGCAGTGGGCAGAGGGCAGTGGGCAGAGGGCAGTCGGCAGAGAGCAGAGGGAGGCAGCCGCGCCACACGGCCACGTTGACCAGGTTGGGGCTCTGGGCTTACTGTGTTGATAAGAAGAGACTGACAAGTCTTCAGCAAAGAAGTAAATGGTATCTATGTATCTATCTATCTATCTGTGTGTATAATATATGTATATATACGTATGTATATATGTGTATTATACACACATAATATATACACACACATATATTTATATAAATATAAATGAATATATATATATATATATATATATATACAGAGAGAGAGAGAGAGAGACAGAGCCTCCTTCTATCACCCAGGCTGCAGTGGCAGGATCGTGGTTCACTGCAGCGTTGACCTCCTGGGGCTCAAGTGATCGTCCTGTCTCAGCCTCCCGAGTTAACGCGTATTTTGAAAGGTCACACTGGACTTTCTATGGTGAATGAAAAAGAGGAAGATAAGGTTGGAATCAGGGGGAGCAGTGAAGGAACCGTGCTTAGATTTGGCCTCACGGGGGAGGCGTGATCTGCCGTGAAGGATGACTGCAGCTCAGGTCCTGACAGTGGCTGTGAAGGCACAGAGAGAAGGGAGTCTATTCTGGAGGTGGAAATGACAGAAATTGCTTATGGATTAGAAGTGAGGAGAAAGGAAAAGGAGGCGTCAAAGTGACTCTTAGATTTCTGATGAGCCATTTCTGGCTTCAGTTCTTACATGTCTGGCTTGGTGTGATTTTTGAAGATAATGAAGGCTGAAGTCGGAACAGATCGATGAGGGAAGGAGGACGTGGATCAAGGCTTGCATCTGTGTGCTTTACGTCTGGAATGGCAGTGAGTTATTCTGGTGAGGCTCTCACATAAACAGCCTGCAGCTCAGAAGATGGGTCTGGGCTGGGGTGAGGCTGTGGGTGCTGCTGCCACGCGGGTGGGCAGGGGGCTGGGATCACCCAGGAGAAGCGAGGGGTGGGATGTGAACCTGTGCTGCCCTCCCAGAATGCTCTGCAGAGCTCCACACTTTACCTTTGAAAAGCTTATTAGCCCTCCGCCTCCTGAAACAGAATGCCAATTATTTATCAGATCAGCATTGGTCTCAGGTCTGGAGGGCTCATCCTATAGGAACCTGCTGGCCCATCTCACTCTCCATCTGCAGGAGAGGAAAGAGGCAGGAAACAGGGTGGAAAGGGACCACTGCTTACAATGCTAACGACCTACACCTGGCTGCAACAATCAGTTTATTAAGGAAAGGAAAAGCAGGTTTTAGAGTGACTGGGCGCAAGGCTGTGTTAATCACATTTGCATATTGTGCTCTATTTCAGAAGACTCCAACGCAATAACTCACAGCAATCCATATTTATGATTTGAAAATTGCTGACTGAATAATTATACATTAAGTAACTTCTGTTTCCTTGTATATTATTGTTTCTAATTAGCAGTGGGGGAAAATAAAGTCATTATTATTTATGGATACAGTTTAGGCTTGGCATTTCTACCGGGCTTGCAGTCTTCACATCAGTCTCCAGCTCCTTCTGGGCACCTCCGTGCAGCCTCCAGGAGCTGGCCGGCCAGGGCAGGCAGATTCCATCCTCCCTCCTTCACTCCCCCCTCTGCTCCTCTCCTCTAAGAGTTTGTTCATGGCCAGGCGTGATGGCTCACACCTGCAATCCCAGAATTTTGGGAGGCCAAGGCGGGCAGATCACGAGGTCAGGAGATCGAGACCATCCTGGCTAACATGGTGAAACCCTGCCTCTACTAAAAATACCAAAAAATTAGCCAGGTTTGGTGGCACGTGCCTGTAGTCTATGCTACTGGGGAGGCTGAGGCAGGAGAATTGCTTGAACCCAGGAGGCAGAGGTTGCAGTGAGCCGAGATTGTGCCACTGCCCTCCAGCCTGGGTGACAGAGTGAGACTCTGTCTAAAAAAAAAGAGTTTGTTCTTACAGACCACAGCGTTCCTCCATCCACGTGTCCGCACCCCCGTCCAACACCAACCTTATGGCCTTTGACTACAGTCTCACGGGCCATGAGAAAGTCCTCGTTCTGAAGTTTAACTCTCCAACACTGTCACATGAAACTCACTCTTCACAGTGGATTACTCCCTCCTGTGTTTGCCATTGTTGCTCCAGAGAACCATTGCTGGAGACTCGGCTACATAGACCTCATGGCCTTTCTAGCCCCTGCTCTTTAGACCCATGCAGGGTAAACAATACGCCTTAAGTAAAACACAGAATTTACCTATTTAATTAAAAAAAGAAAAGCCAGAGGGCGTCAGCTGGCCACACAGTGATTAAGCCCAGACGCAGAGGCCCTGCACTGACACGGCAGCCTGCCCCCTGCTCGCCTCTCCATAGCTGCCCAGTTATGTGGCCGTTCCCTTTCAGCTAGAGCACCTCTGAGGCACGTGGCTGGAAAATTCCAGTCCACTTGGCTGTTGCATAATAAGTATTGCACAATACACTTTACCTGGCTCGGTTTACACTTAAATAAAGACTTTTGGCTTAAATCAATGGGTCTTCACCTGGGGGTTGCATCAAATTCACCAGTGAAATTATTAATAACACACAGGTATCCTGGCCTCACCACCAGAAACCAGGGCTTGATGGGCCTGAAGCAGTCCCGGGTGGTGGGAGAGATGAAAAGTTTCATGGGAGTTTCTGATGCTCACTAAGGTTAAGATACTTTGGTAATCTAGAAGCTTCTCACCTTTGGCTTCAAAATGGCATCACCAAGGCTGGGGGCAGACTATACTCCAAGCAAGTTAAACAGAATGTCCAAGCATGGGATTGGGCCTCACTGGTTTTTGTTTTATTTTAGCTCTCCAGGTATTTGCAATATGAAGCTAATGTCCTAACTACCATTCCACTCTGAAAGATCCTAGAATACCTTATGATTCTCTGATTCTGAGAGTACAATCAAGACAAATTGTTTTAAAAGAAAAAAATCTAAATAAGTACGTAACTAGAGAGCCTGATAGCAAGATCTGAGGTTCCGGTGTTCAAATGGAGAAAGGAAAGTTGTACAGCCTCTGGCTCTAGTCTAAGTCCCCTCAGTAGAGAAAAAAAAATTCCCTATGTATTCCATTCCATACTTCTGAATTCAGGCTTGCAAGAAAGACTCCAGCTAAGAATAAAATATTACTTTTTTTTCTGCTCCTGTGAACCCATGCAGATATTTTCTTTAGAGAACTTATGAGGAGGAGAATAAAATGTTACTTTTTTTTTCTGCTCCTGTGAACCCATGCAGATATTTTCTTTAGAGAACTTATGAGGAGGAGAATAGGTAAAAACAAGGGATTTGTATATTTCTACATTTCTGGTACAAAACACCATCGGGATGGTGTCAGTGGAGATGGTACCAACAGAGGGGCCCTCTGTAGGCATGCAGCCTGTCTTCACCGTTACTGGATCCTCCCCCACAGCCCCGTAGAGAGACTTCACAAAGGATCCCAGCCCTATGCATCCTTCAGCCTGCACTCCCCTGATGCCGACAGCGGGAGAGAAACACAGATCCCTTCAGCTGGAAGTTCTAAGATAACCTGATGGATACCTGATGGAGCCAGAGCTTCCAGGGTAGAGCTTTCAGGAGTGCATATGGAATTTACAACAAAAAGACAAATTCAGTCATGCATTGCTTCACAACGGGGGTGCATTCTGCAGAATGCAGAGACAGGTGACTTCATTGTTGTGAGAACACCATAAAGTATACATACACACACCTGGATGGCATAGCCTACACACCTAGGCTGTATAGTGTGGCCTACAGTTCCTAGGCTACACACCTGCACAGCACATGACTGTACTGAATACAGCAGGCAGCTGTAACACAATGCTAAGCATTTGTGTATCTAAACATAGAGCAGGGGCCGGGTGTGGTGGCTCATGCCTGTAATCCCAGCACTTTGGGAGGCCGAGGTGGGCGGATCACTTGAGGTCAGGAGTTCAAGACCAGCCTGGCCAAGATGGTGAAACCCTGTCTCTACTAAAAATACAAAAAAATTAGCTGGGTGTGGTGGCAGGCGCCTGTAGTCCCAGCTACTTGGGAGGCTGATGCAGGAGAATTGCTTGAATCTGGGAGGTAGAGGTTGCAGTGAGCTGATATCATGACACTCCACTCCAGCCTGGGTGACAGACCAAGACTCTCCCAAAAAAATAAAAAATAAAAATAAAAAATAAACATAGAAGAGGTATTGTTAAAAAAAAAAAAAAGATGGTATTATAAACTTATAGGACCACCTTCACGTATCCCATCCACCATTGAGGGAAACATCATAAGTGACAGATGACTGTAATATTCAGACAAACAGGCTGTGCCTTTCGTTTCTCTCCAGAAGATAATACTCCTCCTCTAAATGTGCCCAGGCACTGGGAAGGATGTTAAAGTCATGGGGACAAGAGGCAGCTGTGATACTCCTATCTCCAAGCTGGAGACCAGGCTGGGCAGGAGGGTGAGGGTAGACCCAGGATCTGTCCTGGGAGCTGCAGAGGGGGAGGGCTGCCTCTCCATACGTTCCCTGTCTCTGCAGGGACAGATGGCAGACAACCAGGCCCCTCCACCCAGCACCCGGGTCAGTCAAGTTCTGTGTTCAGAGGGGGCGACGGTAGCAACCACATCCCTCTGCATGGCTGCTGGCTTCAAGGGGATACGTACATGTCAGTTCTCCTCTGGAAGCCATGTCCTCCACCCCAGCCTGTGCCCTCTGTCAGCCTCCTGGGCACAGGAAACAGTGAGAGAAAGGAATGGGTGAGCAGAAGAGCGCCGGGCCTGTATCTGAGCTGCCAGGTGGGTCTGTGGGCTGGAGTCAGTTCCCTGCTCCACCTACCCTGATCCAGGATGGGGAACCCACCATCAGTGCTATGCTTCCCAAAGCAGCAGATTTTAGTTTGTACTTAAATGAAATCCAATGATGACAATTTCTAAATAGTATACATCACCAATGCCACATTATAATAATTTTTGCAATGAATGTATCCCATTGTTTTATCTTCTACACTGGGGGAAAACAAATGAGATACCGAATGTCACACATCAGCTAGAGCAAACTCGGGTCCCCAGAAAGACAACACAGGAGAGGCCAGGGAGCATCACTGAGAGTGTGAATTGCTGGGTTTCCTGTTTATTTCCACAGGAATCTGGAATCATGCCTGCCCCGGTTAGGATTTCCCCTCTGCTCTCCAGACTCAGTTTATGATGAAGCCTCCTAGCAGTCCTGTCTAGTTGTTGAGGATGCGGCTGTGCCTCTGCTGATGACAGCCTGGTGAACAACAGCAGTTCTACTGGACACAGCCTTGGAGAGAGGAACCCATGCTGCTGGGCTTGGGCAGAGCCTTTGCTAGACCACTGTGCCAGAGCCGCTGGCAACGGAGGCCAAGTGGCACCCCCTGGATAGCCCTGAACCCCGGTGATCACGTGACTTATTTGCAGTGGAGACTGGAAGGGGCTGCCCATCCCCACATGGCCACCATGTAGCACTTCTCCAAACATCTACCATTTTCAGTGAGTTATCGTGTTACTTAATTATGAAAACATTTTTGTAATAACCGCTCATTCTGATGAGTTGGCTGTGAGCAGTGCATGGTGCTAATGGCCCATGAGACACTTCAGAGGGACTGAGCACACCAGCCCTGCCTCCTCCAGGTAAACAGAGCTGCTCCCACCTCCAAGCAGTAGGTCTCACCTGGCAGGAAAGGCCATTGACGTGTGCCCTGGGGAAATGAACTATCTTTTCCTCCAAAAAGTACAATGACAAGGATATGACTTCAGGCGAGATTCATAACGTCAAAGCCGTGCTGATTCCACCTTGAACTGCGTGTCAGAAACCCAGAGGAGCAGAGAGTGATCGGGAGTAAGGAGCCTAATTACCAGTTACTGTAGCAGCTGATGGGAAACAGAGGCCTGGATTCTGAAGACCCCACTTTCCATGTTTATGATAGGAATAAAGCACCTATGGAGGTAAGAAAGCTTGGCTGGCCAGGCCCGGTGGCTCACTCCTGTAATCCCAGCACTTCGGGAGGCCAAGGCGGGTGGATCACCTGAGGTCAGGAGTTTGAGACCAACCTGGCCAACATGGTGAAACCCTGCCTCTACTACAAATACAAAAATTAGCCAGGTGTGGTGTTGGGCACCTATAATTCCAGTTCAGGACACTGAGGCAGGAGAATCGCTTGAACCTGGAGGCAGAGGTTCAGTGAGCCAAGATTGTTACAGAAAAGTAAACAAATTATTTCAATAAAATTAACCCTCCTCTCTGCCTCAGACTAGGCTGGAACAGGCCGGGAACCACGGGAAGGGTGGATGTGAGGTCCCCTGGAGTCCCACCTGGAGTCCTTCTGAGAGTTCTGGGAAGGAGAGTGGATGCAGAGGCTGGAACCAGGCAGGGCTGAAGGCCTGAAAGCAAGGGTTTGGCATTTAGACCCAGAACGTTTGGCTACAGCTGCTGGGCCTCAACTCCTCATCCCAGAGTGTCCAATATCCTTCAGGCCACGGCCAGTGGGCACAAGATTCTCCCAAGCCCAGGAGCCAAGCCTCTTGGACCAGCCAGCACGGGTGTGACCCTCGGAGCTCTAAGCCATCTTTACAGTCGGCGTTTCCCTCACAGCCTCAGCTTTGACACAGCATTCACATCCCACAGCCTGGTCACTCTCAGCCAAACATTTTATGTTGTTTACATTTCTCTTAAAAGGTGGCACCCACCTTCAATAGTAAAGGTGTGATTTTTAAAAGGATTATTTTTCTGCTTAATTTCTTTAAAGTACATGTGACGCTTACAGCAAGAATCACACTGTTACACTGTAAGGCTTGTATGTATTTAGATGTAACACACTATTACGGCAGAATGGGAACATGACCTTTCTTAACACTTTGTGACAGTCGGCAGGAGAGCCAGCTGAGCTGCTTCCTAAACAAGCGGCGTTACCTAATCCCATAAAATAATTCGAAACAAAATATCACATGCATAGTATAGGCTTTTTTAAAAACACAATGAAGAAACCTGAGGGAATAAATCACAGTGACCCTGGGATCCAGCAGGGCAAATTCAAGCCACACCCTCCAGGTAATGGTGAGGTGCCTGTGAGCCGCTGGTGATGGGTGCAGGTTAATGGACCTTGGGTATCTATGAGCTTGTTACTCTAAGAATATTAACGGGAAATCAAATAGCAAGTCAATTCAAAATTAGCTTAAATTATATTTTGAGACAGAAGCTGCCTCTCAAATCTTCCTAATGCAGATATTTCAAAACAAGAACACAATACTAATTTTTATCAAGTGTCATTAAGATATGTTCAAATATCATTTCTCATTTGACAACCCTGTTTCAGAAGACTTGGGTGATTCATCTAAGTCACACGTGAAGATAGGAAAAGATGAAAACTTGGTGTATGGGTTTGAAAATATAAACCTCATCCGACAGTGCCTCATCGTGCTGCCCCCAGAAAGAGCAGCTTCTGCAGAGGGCGGGAGGAGCCAACCCCATCAGTCGTTGCTACTGCCTGCGTTATCAATGTTATTATTACTAAGTATGACACACTGCATCCGTGTGCTGTGTTACAGGCTGGGAAAGGCTCAGGGCCAAACCACAGGTCTGCCGGGCCTGATGGTAAACCAGGCAGATTCAGCTCAAAAGCACAGGGGCAACTGCAGGGGCAACCCTCAGCCGGGGGAGACAGCAGCTGGTGTGTAAATCCCCACCTCCTCTCCTTCAGGTAAACAGCTCTGGTGTCATACTGTGAGGGTCTCAGAGGCCCCTACAGAGAAGACCCCGTGGTCTACTACAGCCATCATTAGGACACACCCTTGGCTGGCTTTTTAAAATCAACTTGAATTAGTTCTAACTTTCATCTGATTATACACACCCATGCACTGTGACATGGTTTGATAAACGTACGCCTGTGTCACCACCCAGTATAGAGCCTTCTCCTCACCCTGAAAAGTTCCTTATGCCCTTGGCAGCCCATTTCTCTCTATTCCTATTCATGCTCCAGGTAATTGTGGATGAGTTTTTCAAACCCTAAAATTTTACACAAAAAAATCAGTATGAATTGATCAGTTCATACATCCCAACATACTGTTTTTGGGATTCATCCATGTCATTTTGTATATTGGTGTGTTCCTTTTTTTATTACCAAGTAGTATATTGGTATACGAATATATCGTTTTTCACCATTTGCCAGCTTAAGGATATTTGGGTTTTTCCAAGTTTGGCTGTGATGAGCGAAACTGCCATGAACAGTCACATATCAATGTGATCTTGAAAATTTGTGTCAAATTGAAATTTAGATTTTTCATCTATAAAATGTTAGATAATTGTCATAGGTACATTTCAGGGTTATTGTTAAGAGTAAATAGAATAATGCGCTCCACGTATCTGGAACCTGGCCTGTGGCTTTTTCTTCCCACTATACAGGGACCTGGAATCTTTCAGGAAATGTCAGCTTCCAGGTCTGGGCAGGGAATGTACAAGATAAGCCTGGAAGCTATTCTTGTGCCAGAAAGGATAAAGATGAATGAGCCTGTTAGTGTCATGTCAGAAAAGACACAAAATATGCTTAACGTTTCTCAAAATAAAATGTTTGAAAACAAAAAGACACAGTCATTTGCTGAAGAAAGCACCGCTGGCCTAAGATGTAACAATTTGACCATAAGATGAATAATGCCTGCAACAGATTGAAACACATCAAATTATCAAATATACAAATCCACAAATTCTTAATAAATTATTTAAGTGTTTAATGGATCCAGTCATTATAAAATGGACACATTAAGACAAAATTTGAAAACTAAAAGAAAATAACCTTTATTATACACATTTATACTTTACAAGTTTAAACTTTACTAAACAAGTTTGTATTTCAAAGTAGCTATGGTTGAAGAAAAATTTTCCTTTTTACAAATGTTTCGTGTACTCACTTGTATGCACGAACTAAACACATCAATCTCAAGGAGGTAGAGAATAGAAGAACAGAATAGTGGGTACCAGAGACCGGGAAGGGTGGTGGGGGAAAGGGGAAAGATGAAAAGAGGTTGGTTAATGAGTACAAAATTATAGCTAGATAGAAGGATTAGGTTCTAGTGTTTAACAGCACAATAGGGCAACTATGGTTAACAATAATTTCCTGTACTGTTCAAAAATAGCTAGAAGAGAATATTTGGGATATTTCCAACACGAAGAAAGGATAAATGTTTAAAATGATGGAGATCCCATTTACCCTGGTTTGATCACTGCAAATTGTGTGCATGTATCAAAATATCACATGTACCCCGTAAATATGTACAACTATTATGTATCAATACAAAGCTATTCTTTTTAAAGAAATACAACCCATGAATACAGAAGTAAACTATAGAATTGGAAAATCAACATTTTGAAACTTCAAATAAAATAATATCCATTGATGGATGTTAACACCACTAGTGGAAAAAATGATGGAATTTTATAATGGAGAGAGCAGAGAAACACGGAGCACACTGATCTTTTTTTTATTTTTTTAAAGGAATCAGTCTTTGAGTCACTGAAAATTATACAAGCAGACAGCAGCTGGCTCACTGTGTGATGAGAGAGGAAGGTCCCAGCACCACCAGGATGGCATCCCTGCCCTCGAAAATGGAGACTGAGTAGAGCCGGTCTAGCTCCAATGATCTGATTATGATAACTGCAGGGCTGAAAACACGAGTTGATACACTACACAGCAAAGCAAACCACCAAATCCAGAATGTGAGACCTTCTACATGGAAAATGACGCGTTTCTCCAATAAAGCAGCAACAAAGGAAAAAACAGAGAGGAAGGAGTCAGGGACCGTCTCAGAGGGAGAGAGATTGAAGAGGCAGATGGTCAAATGCAATTGGTGGGCTTTGGGCGCTGCTAAGAAACAACTGCAGAAAGGCGCCTCTGAGACAATGAGGGAAATTTGAACAGGGGCTCGTATCAGATTATATATTTATAATTAAAATTTTCATTTAGGAATTAAAGTTGATAATTATAAATTTATAATTAAAAATTGAAGTGTTACAATGAAAAGGAGTTTATGGGGAAATATTATGATTAGTTAGAGATACCTGGTGATGTACTTACAGAACAAATGATAGGATGTTTGGGAATTTGCTTTCAAATACCCCAGAAAAAGAAAAGTGGAGGTGTCAATTAAATTTGGCAAATTTAATTGACAATTTAATTGGCAAATATGGAGAATTTGGATAAATTGTTGAAGCTCCGTGATAAGTACAAGAAGATTCACTGTTCTGTTCTCCCTCTTTTTTGTGTGTATTTTTAAAATCTTACATCATACAAAGTTCAAAAAATGAAAAAAATCCTGTTATGAGTGCACCTTGCAGAGCAGGCACCCTGCACACATCACTGGAGGGCTGAGCATCGGGGACTTCTGCCCTTGACAGTCTCCTGACTGGAGCCAGATGAGTGGCCTCCCTCCTAAAGAGTCCATCGCTCTTCTGCATCCCAGGCAGTGCTCCACAATGCCCAGCCCTAGGCCAGGAGTGGGATAAAAGCCCAGGGCTCGCCACGCTCCCCCTCTACTGATTGTCCAGCTTGGGAAGTGGTGGCTTAGTGCTTGTGCCGTGGTCCTTTAGAGCTCTCATAGTTGCCGGCGGCCGTGACTTGAAGCTACTCTTCCAGGGCAGAAATATCGTTGTAATTAAAAATTCATCAGGTTGCACTTTGACCTGCTTCCTTGTCATTGAAAGCCACTTAGTATATAGTTTATTAGTGTCATGACCTACAGTACATAGATCATGCTCTAAAAGACAGAAAGATCTTCTTTCAGTTATTATTAAAAAATAAAACATACACATGCATATAATCACCCATCTAAAGTATATGAACAGTCTGGGGACTGTTGTGGGGCGGGGGGAGGGGGAGGGATAGCATTAGGAGATATACCTAACGCTAAATGACGAGTTAATGGGTGCAGCACACCAGCATGGCACATGTATACATATGTAATTAACCTGCACATTGTGCACATGTATCCTAAAACTTAAAATATAATAATAATAAAATAAAATAAAAAAGAAAATAAATAACACACATCAGGACAAGTTGGCCCTCAATGTGCCAGCATCTGTCTCCTAAACACGAGTGTTACGATACATACTCACACTTCAATGGTTCCATTTAAGAAGCTTAACACTGATCTCTACTTACTATCCATATTCACGTTTGCCCAATTTTTCCAAAAATGTTAGCAAGAGCTTGTCTTACAAACATAACTACAGTACCATTACCACACCTGAAATTGTTAACAGTAATTATTGAAATCATCAATTAACTCATCAGTTTCATATTTTCCACATAACCTCTTTTTTTTTTTTTTTTTTTTTTTGAGACGGAGTCTCGCTCTGTCACCCAGGCTGGAGTGCAGGGGCGTGATCTCGGCTCACGGCAAGCTCCGCCTCCCAGGTTCACGCCATTCTCCTGCCTCAGCCTCCCGAGTAGCTGGGACTACAGGTGCCCGCCACCATGCCCGGCTAATTTTTTTTCTTTTTTGTATTTTTAGTAAAGACGGGGTTTCACTGTGTTAGCCAGGAGGTCTCAATCTCCTGACCTGGTGATCCGCCCTCCTCGGCCTCCCAAAGTGCTAGGATTATAGGCGTGAGCCACTGCACCTGGCTCACATATCCTCTTTAATCTTCTCAAATTCCCTCTCTCTCCAATCCCCTCAATTTATTTGTAGAAGAAACCTGCAAATTTGTCCTGTAGTTTCTCAAAGTGTAGATTTTCTTGAGTGTTTCCTGATGGTCTGTTTTTGAAATATATTTCTCCATCTCTGTATTTTGAAGATATTAGCAGATATAACTCAAGGCTTGAAAAATAAGATTCAGTTTTCAGTAACCCTACTTTACAGGCAATGCTAAGTACATCAATCATGTAGCACCAAATGTCTGACTGTCCTTGATTTGGGATCTGACCAGCTGTTACCTAGTTCCATTAATTTATTAGGAAGTTGCAAAATAGTAATATTCTACATATATCATTCCTTCATAATCTACCAACAATAACACTGTTAGGAAGGTTTCTAAAAGTTCTATTATCTATTACATTAAATTACGCCATAACTACCATATATTATATTTAACCATTTTATACAATGTTTTATACAGAAAAAAAAATAAATGCTTGGTTAGTGCTAGTTTTCAAAATAATGAAATTATTTTGTTTGTTCACAAACATCCTCCACTGGCAACAATTAGTTTTCCTAATATTCTTTTTAACATTTCATTATGAAATGATGAAGTTGAATATATTTGCTGGGTTTCATTCATTGTGGTTATTAAATTTAATGATGTTTAAATTGTCCCATCTTCAGCTGGTGGGAGCCTCTTAATGCTGCCTCCTGAGCCTTTCTGACACGATCTTATTATTCTGTAATCTCTTCCTTGCGTTCTAGTAGGACAAAATGTTTCAGGCTCAAATTGTACATTTCCTGCCTGAGACCTATAATCAGCCATTTTTCCAAGGAGCCGTGGGTCCCTTTGATGATAAATGATGTATAATGATCACAATTTGGATGTCACAGGTTTTCGTCACTACTGAATTGTCCATTGTTTCTAGCTTCCAGTAGATGGAGATAGATAATATGCATTTATAAATTAAAGGGTTTTTACCTCACTTCCTCAGTCTTACATCTGATTCTTCTTTATCTTATGCTGAAAATCCTGGTTCTCAATGACACCACTTTAATTGATCATTTTCTTCTTATCACAATCCGTCACAAAACAGTCACACACAGCAACCTTAAATAACAATACCAGAATTAGGAAAAAATATGATTCCTGACTACAGGTGAAAATCTGATTTCAGTTCTTTTTTTCCTTTGTTGTATTCCATGAGAGATATGTGGTAAAAATGCTGAGGCTCAAAGCCACTTGGAATAGTCCCTTCCTTCGATGCCACTATCTCAACGTGTACGACGCACATGCCACCGTCCCCATCAGCAAACCCAAGGCTCACTAAGTAAACTACATGGAGAGAGTGTCTGTATATTTTTCTCCTAATCAAAAATCACAAGAGGAAGGATGACCATCTGTTCCTTTTGTGAGCGTCCGCTGAGCTAGTGAGGCTGGAAGCTGCTGGTCCTCTGCAAGGCTTTCAAGGCCCCAGTTTTGGCTGGACAGCAGCCCCTGGCTGGTCAGAGCACCTGCCCGTCAGTGGTCCCCTCTCTGAGCTACATCAGATGTAGTAGCTACTTCATATATTTCTTAATGTAACTGAGGATTTTTGTTCAGATATGTGACATGAAAAATAGGAACATCACTTTGGAAGAGGTGAGTGTTGAATTCAAGAACCAACGCATGGAGATATTTACTTTTCTTCTGGGGTTGAGGACCAAATGCCTGTTTGTGGCCAACGGAGCTGGGTTCGGTGACTATGCTGAAAATCTGCCATCCGCTGCTCCTGAGTATGGTCTGTATGCCATGTCCTTTAGCCTTGGTGCAGCTGAAAGCTGCAGATCTGGAGACAGGCATGGGAAAGGCTGGGATCTCAGGAATAGTCTGAAGAGCAGTGAGGCAGTGGCATAAATGGGTGGAGAAAAACACATAGGGCTCCCCCGGTGATGTCCATGCGGTGAGGAGGAGCACAGTGGGAAAGAACCAGGGTGGGGTGGAGCGCAGGTGCCGTCTGTCCAGGCACAGGCTGGGAGAAGACCTGCAAGCCACCTTCCTGTAGCATGGCACTGGGCTGCAGCAGTCCACTAAGGCTGGACTCCAGAAACCCTCCCAAAGTTGACAGGAAGAGGGCTGGCGAGGCCAAGGGGAGCCAGATGAAGCATCAGGACACAAGGCTGGCAGTCTGAGATGCAGGAGGATAGGAGGCACATGCTGGGGTCCTGAGGGACCCACTCCAGTGAGCATTCTGGTCCACCTTGGGAGCCCCTGGACTCGGGTGAACTCATTTTGAGAAGAGGTACCTTTTCCTCAAGGCACCCGCAGGCCCCAGCATTAAGCCGACGTGGAGCCAAGCACAGTATCCTGCTGATACCGTGGAAAGTGCCAGAGTCAACATTTTTATCAAATGCTGGTCTCAAGAGCTTATTTCAGCCTTGGAGAAATCAACTGACTAGCACCAATGAAGGAGGTGACTAACAGACTTCTGATCGACCACAGGCATGCTGTTTGATGTGCGGCCTGCCCCGCCCTGGGAGTGACAAAGTGAGAACCACAGACCCCAGGAGCTGCCTCTCCCTTCAGAAGGAAAAACCCAGCTGACCCACCAGGACACAGGTGCATGGGGCCGAGGGCTTTCCTCTCCCCAAACTCTCCCTACCAGTCAGTTTTGTTTGGGGACACACCCACAGATTGAATGACAAGAACATCAATGATAATAACCAAACAAAGTGGTTTGAAGGCTGAAGGCCCAGGCCCAAGTCCTGGGGTCTCCTTTTGTAGTTTGATCCCTTGGACTCAAGCCCTAGCTCTGCCCCTGCTATTGTAGGTAAGTTCCTCTCTCTGGACCTTGACACCTGTATTTTTAAATGGACATAATGATAACAGCTACCTTAGCAGGTCATTTCAGCATTAAACGTGAAGTGCTGGAAAATACTTGCTCAGTGGCCTACACATTACAGATGCACACGGAGTTGTGGGACTCATTACAATCACCATGTTCAAGACACAGACCTCACAAAGGTCAGAAAACCAACAGTGTCCCCTCCTGCCAGCAGCCTTCAGTTCATGGCTTTACTCAGGTCAGGAAACTGACAAAGCATCTCTTAATTGACAGCCTAAATATTATTGACCCTGGCCAGGTGCCCATCCCCAGCCCCCGAGAGTGACACCATCCAGCCTCAGTGACACCATCCAGCCTCAGTGTGAATAATGGCACCTGTGAGGACTGCACTCTGGGCTTCTGAAAACCTTCCCAGTGGTGAAGGCTGTCTTTGGTAGACTTGGTAAGCCATACTTTGCAGTTCAAGCCCCATTTTAGTGTCAAGGGACTCAGAACCCTTTAAAAAGCACACTCACTCCCTTCTACTTGAAGTTGAATTTTGAGCTGAGAAAACTCTGATCCTTTGGAAATTGGAAATAATTTACGTCCAAATAATCAATTAAAAAGGTCATAAAGCTCCATTCTATTCAGGGACTTCATTAGCATTGCTTAGGAAAAATTAAAATGAATGTTCCAGAGGTTTTTTTTAGACTTGCAAGAATTTTCAGACTGTATAAACATCAATGGGAAAATTATATTAGTGAGTGAGCATGCTGAATACATTTGCATTTTATGAATGAAAAGTGTTTCCTGAAATTACCATCAAACTTGAAATACGAAGAAGATAACATGTTGTCGGAGGCCCACAGGGAAGGCAGAGAGGAGGGAAGCAGCAGGAGAGAGGATAGCTAAGCTCCCCTTAGCAGCCCGTTTTCCCTCTTACCCGCTAATGCTGGAAGTCAGCTGGGGTGGGTGCAAGCCATCTGGCTGAGCTGGGTGAGATTGACCTAGGTTGGGAATATGTAAGAAAGTGACAGAAATAAAGGACTCTCCCTTGTCCATGAAGCTGGTTTTGTCATATGGTTTTGGGGAGAAAGAGGAAAGGTGTAATTCTAAAGACCACTCATGTATGTAATAGATGTAAACGTCAAAAGTCTGCGTTAACTGCCACCCCTCTCTCTCTATCTTGTGGAGACCTCTGCCCCTTAAAGCTCCTGCCTGCAGACCCTCCGGAGCCCTGCCTTCCCCATCCTCACTGTTGTCATTCATTGTCATCCTACCCCACCCCCACATGGGGAAGCCCCAGCACCTGCTCACTGCGTCCTCTCCACCCCAGATCCAGTTGTCATTCTCCGTCCTTCACCATCTATAGGATGCACGTGCTCCCTGGCCCCTCATGCCTGAAGCTCCATCTCCAGGCACTTGGCTCCCACTCCGTAGAGGTTGTCCTCCCATCTCGTGGCCTATTCTGTCACCAGGGACAGCTTTGGTCCCAAGAAGAAGTCCCAGAGCCAACTTGAACCACAAGCAGGTGTCCACCTACTCATGGAAGCTGACTGAAACCATTCTTCCACCTCATCACAATTTTCAGCCCACCAAACCTAAAACTTTTACCCTATTTGTTCGGGCCATCTACTGTTTGTTTTCTTCATTATCTTCGTTAAATCGAGCATTACCATTGCCTCCTATAATTAAGCTGAACACCCTTGCCCCACTCGATGTCCTTTGTAGTTATTTTGCTGAACTTTGGATCCTGGAAGAGCCCCACTGTCTACCTTCTTCATGACTACATGGTTGTGACCGAGAGAAAAATCCTGTGGAACAAACCCCAATCCATGTTCACTATCCTAAAATAGTCTGGGAACCTGCTGCAGGTCTCGCTTAGCTCATTCTATCACGCCTCTTGGCACCCAGTCCTGGGACCTTCCTTCTACTTCGATTCCCAGTTTTACCACAGTTGTCCTGGCCTGGAACCAGCTCACACTGTTGCCTCTAAACTCTTGAGAAAATAAAGTTTGTCAGTCAGAAATTCCCTCAGTCTCAAAGTGAGGGAAATGTATAAACTTAAACAAAATTCCTACTCCTAATAAAATAGAGGAAGCATAATTCCTTTTGCTAAAAGCAGTGGAATTTCTGGGGCCTCTGTCAAATGCCAGGCTCTGGTCTCAGCACTTAATTTTTTTTTTAATCTCATTAAATCACCACAACAGTAGGCAGACGTTTTTTATTTTTAACTCTAGAAGAAGCCACGGCACAGAGAGGTGAAGAAATCTGCTCAGAAGGTACACTAGTGGTTCCCACGGCTGGAGGGGTGGATACTTAACATACCATTCCCCCAATTTCAGGGTATTCCAGTCCTGCCCTGGAAGGGAGAGTATATACATATCCTATAGTCATTACCTCCAGACAATACGGTTTACTCTACACACCTGCTTCACTTTGTCGCAAAGAGGACTAAGGAAAAGATGGTGCCACCCGAACCCATGCCTGCTGCAGCCAACAATTGTCACAGAGCATGTCCCCCTCAGGGCAGCAGGAGCTCTTCCTGAACCTTGGGGAGTGATGGGAAGAAGGTGAGAAGCAAATCTTTAGTCGCATCATATTTGTTCAGAGAAAATATAAATCTTATACTTAATTTTAAGATCTTGGCAAACTCTCAAAGCCTAAAATAATTCCAATAGTTCTGACGATAAGTAAGGACTAGACTGGGAACTGTCTTTGAGAGATGGAGGGGGAAGAACAGTCAGCATTCCCTGATGAACCCAGGCCCAGTGGTGTGCTATAGCCCTGGGCCCTTTACACGTTAAGCTCCAGCCAGGGCTTCTCATGGGGCCACAGGCTGGGGAATTGACTTCCCCTTCTCTGTCCTCAGTTCATACTCTGATTTTAATACTGATGGAAAATGGAGACAAAAGAGGGATAGGAAGCATTGAAAACTAGAAGTGGGTTAGACTGGCCAACTAGGATCATGGGCTAATAGACTGGAAGAGACTGGGGGTCGTCTCATTCACCCTTGCCATTGTACAGGCAAGGAAACTGGGGTCCAGAGAAGTCACATAACTGTCCAGGTATGCACAGGGCCCAGGCTGGGACAGGTCGGGATGCCAGGTTCACTGGCCCACCCTGTCTCCTCTACTGCAGGTTTCCATGAAAGACTCTGCTGTTCAAAGCTGTCTCATGCTCTCGTACTGTGCGGAAACTGGGCCCATTGCGTGTTGAAGAAGATGCTAAAGAAAGCAGCTGGATACATTCAGTCAGTCAAAGCAACTGGACACATTCAGTCTTGATTTTGATGTCATTGATTATTGTTGTTCTCTGGCAAATTTATCCCTGAGAAACAAAAGTGGCTTCCATAAAAGTGCACAATGCCAAGGACTGGGGCAATAATCTTTCACCCAACTCAAATACAGTATTTTTAGTGGAAAGTGATATTTAGCAAGTCTGTTCTTCAATGCCCCTTAGAATTATCCAGGAAGGCAAGGGAATTTCCTTCCTTAAGATTCATCATTGGGGAGGAGACTCCAGCCTTCATTCCCTCCTCTTCCAGGACAGGTCAGGGTATTGGAGGTAGAGTGACCAATCACACAAATTCTGGAGGTCAGAGCCATCCTCTTGACAAGCAGAGTCTCCCAACCGAGCCTCCTTGAAGGGGGATCTGCTAGCATAGCATGGCCTCCCTCTGTAGACCCGACAGAACCGAGCCCAGCCTCCCCTCTGCTCTCCACCCAGCACCCGCCGGTCAATCACGGCCATCTCCAAGGACTGGTTAATCCCCAGTGAGGGCTTTATACTGTAATTGAACCTGCTACCCCTTGGGTCATTTACGTTATTTCTCTGTTCCCTTGTCAGGGGCCTCTAATTATTCTCTCCCTTGCTTTCTCCCCTGGAGTCAGTCCACAAATCTGGACACGCTCATTAAAGTGTCAGGGAGTTGAGGAGCATGGTGCTAAGTGGGATGAATTGATGACATAGCTCTCTGCTGTCTTCCACCTGGGTGGTGACTTATATCAGCAGAGAAGCAATTTTTCCTGTGCCTACTGGGTCTCCATACCCAGGGAGCTTTGTCAGGGAGTTGGTCACATCTTGGCCTGGCTCTGCAAGTGGAAAAGAGGAAAGAAAAGGGCCAAAAGCAGACAGGGCTTCCACCCCAGTGTCCTGGAGCCTCTGGCACTCTGCACTGACCACAGCTGGCTGCAGCTGCAGTCCCAGCAGTCAAGTTCTCAGCCTGTGTTTGCTCTCTGTGGAATTCCTGCCTGTCTCCTGTTGAGTTCACATTGATTTCAAGATGATTTTTCTGAACAAAGGAGAAACATTTCTCTGCCCTAGGATTTTGTATTCACAGAGAGGACAGAAATTTGGCCTGGGTGGGTCACATTTTTACCATAATCTCCAGCGCATTTGGTCTTACTTGCAAGTGGGACAGTCACTTTTCTCTATGTTCCAAGCTTGATATGAGGAACAAGTGAAATATGTATTTAAAAAAATGAAAAATTCACTAATTTTTTTTGTTCTCAGCATAAGAACCATTAATGAAAGAGTCATTTCTGAGGCAATTTTTATCATTGTCATTTCCATTTTTCTTTGATTTGTTGCATGTGGGAGTGGAATGAAAGGATTCGGAGCAGGAGATCAATGAAGTCAGTGTCAGACCAAAGCAGCCTGCTGGAAATCCACGGCACTGCAGGGCCTCTCAGCTGCACTGTGGCTGGAGTCGCCTGGTGAGTCTGTTGAGAGGTCTGACCAGGGAGTTCTGGGTGGGGCCCAATCTTCTGAATCTCTAGCAAGTTCACAGGAATTGCTGAGGCTGCTGATCCAGGAACTTCACATTGACCAGTGAAGACTGGGAAGTCTGGTTTTGAGAATGTCCTAAACTTACCTCCAGTGGGTAAGAAATCCCCTAAAGAGAGAGAAGAAGGAGAAAGAGGAGGAAGGGGAAGAGGAGGAGGAGGAAGAGCAGGAGGAGAGCAAAAGAAAAGGAGGGGGAGGACAAAAAAGAGTGAGGAGAAGGAGGAGGAGGCTGAAGAGGAGCCATCATTTATTAAGTGTTTCCTGTGCCCTAGACAAGGTTCTAAGTGCTTTCTTTACAATATCTCATTGAATTTTCAAACAAACCCATCAAATGAGATACTGAATCTTGAAAAAGAAAATGAACTAGCTTCCATCAGTTAATGAAAAGAGAATCAGGATTTATCCCTAGGCAGTCCAAACCCAGAACCTGGGCTATTATCCATTTCATTTATTTTTCTAAAGAGGAAACATTCAAAAATAAAATAAGAGACATAGAAAATAAGGAGCTATTGGTGATTTGACCTCTCCAAATGTGAAAAAAAAAAATGCTATTTAAAGCAAGTGTTACTAGCTAATTTTTGACCTGCTCCTTTTCAACTATGAACAAAGTAGACATCAAATCACAACCCTGATTACTCCAAAAACCAGCAGTGCCCCAAAAGTAGATTGTTCAGTCAGTCATTCATCGCCACATGCATCCACATAGTCTCCTTTACCTCCATCAGCCAATGTCCCTCCCACTTCTACTCTTTGCTTTCGAACTTATCCTATCCTTTGAAAACAAAACCAAATGAACAAATGAACAAGCCACAAACCTCCCTGAATGAATCCCATATCCTCTTCACCAAAAGCATCATTCAGTTACTGTCCTCTTCTGAAATCCATTTATCTCCCATGGCATGGACAGTGCTCTCCTCTACCCTTCTCCGCAGGAGAACGTCCCTTCCCACACACCCGATTTTCTCAGGCCAAAGCAGCACTGACAGCCACAGGCCTTATTCTCCTTGAAATAGGACTCTGTTCATTGTCTCTGCCCTACTCTAGCTGCAATCCCCACCATATCACTCATCAACATTACGGGTTTATTTCTATTTCCAACGCTTATGTATTTCACTCAGGATATCTCAGGTGCTTGAACCAGTTGACTCTGTTTTCCTGGAAACTTTGACTCCCCTTTTCTCTTCACCCCCACAGCATTACTCTCTCCTCGATCTCCTTCTTGCCTGTTGTGAGTGTTTCCACTGCGTATTTTTATTGTGATAAATTTACAAAACATAAAATCTACCATCTTAACCATTTTTAGTGTATGAATTAGTAGCATTAAGTACGTTCACAATATCATATGATCATCACCACTATTCGTTCTCAGAACTTTTTCATCATCCCAAAAAGAAAGTCCGTACCCATTAAACAATAACCCTTGTCAAATAAAATCTCTAGGAGGCCACCAATTTGGACTGAGCTCCTGCACTAGGTGCAACAGACCAAACCAAAATTGAGTCACCCAGGCTGAAGTTCTGAGCCAACCGGCTGAAACCAGATTGTTCATCTGACCTTCTTAGAAATCAAGAAAAAGAAAGATAACAGCCAAATTTCAAAATAGGCAAGTTTTAGCCAGCATGATAAACAAGTCTGCTTTAACCTTTACAAGGAAAGTGACTTTGAGATTACCAAATTGCTTTTTGTTCTGTTTCTGCTTTCTTCAGCTCTTTTCTGCCTATAAAGCCAACTTCTTCTGCCTAGCTTATTGCAACAGTCATTCTATATTATAGAATGTGGTATTGCCTGATTCTAGACTTGCAAATAAAAGCCAACTACATCTTTAAACTAAATTTGTTGTAACTTTGTCTTTTGACAACCCCCACAATAATTAATAACTTTAAACAACATCTCCTCTCACCCCTGGTCCTAGTAATTTCTATTTTACTTTCTATCTCTATGGATTTGACTATTCTAGGCATCTTACATAAGTGGAATCATACAATATTTGTGCTTTGTCCTGACTTATTTGACTTAGCATAATGTTTTCAAGTTTCATCCATGTTGGAGCACTATCAGAATTCACTGCGTGTAAGGCTCAACAGCGTTTCATTGGATGTCTAGACCACATTTTGTTTATCTATTCATCTGTCAATGAACATTGAGGTTGTTCTTTGGCTATACTAAATAATACTGCAATGAATATTAGTGTACAAGTATCTGTTTGAGACTCTGATTTCAGTTCTTTGGGGTATATACCTAAGATTAGATGTAGTAACTGTTTACTTTTTTGAAGAATTGCCAAACTTTTCTAGAGCAGCCACGTTAATTTAAATTCCTACCAGCAATTCACAAAGGTTCTAATTTCTTCACATCTCCACCAACATGTTACTTTCTTTCCTTGCTTTTTTATTTTTATTTTTTAATAACCATCCAAATGAATGTGAAGTTGTATCTTTTCATGTAGTTTTGATTTGCATTTGACTAATGATAAGTCATGCTGAGAATCTTATCATGTGCTTTTTAGCCATTTGTATATTTTCTTTGGAGAAATACCTGTTCAAGTCCTCGGCTCATTTTTTTTTTTTTTTTTGAATCGGGCTATTTGCTTTTTGTTGTTGAGTTGTAGAAGTTATTTATATGTTCTGAATATTAGTTCCTCATCAGATATATGATTCACAAATGTTTTCAATCATCCTGTGAGCTGTCATTTTATTTTGTTGATAGTGTCATTTGATGCAGGATAGTTTTTCACATTAAAGTCCAATTTATCTATTTTTTTGTTGTTTGTGCTTTTGATATCACATCCAACACATAATCGCCTAATGCAATGCCATGAAGATATATCCTCCTACTTTTTCTTCTAAGAGTTTTATATTTTTAACTCATGTTTAGATCTTTGATAAATTTCAAATAAATTTTTGTATGTGGTATAAGGTAAGGGTCTAACTTCATTCTTTTGCCTGTGGCTAACCAGTTTCCTTAGCATAATTTGTTGAAAAAATTATTGTTTTCCCATTGAATGGTCTTACTACTCTGGACAAATATTAATTAACCATGTATGCAAGAGTTTATTTCTGGGTTCTCTATTCTACTCTATTTTTCTAAATTTCTGTACTTGTGCCAATGTACGTTATTATACCAATACCACGCTGCTTTGTTGAACAAATTTTGATGCCTCCAGCTTTACTCTCTTTCATCAGGATTGCTTTGGCTATTTTTTTTTTAATTCCATATACATTTTAGGATTGTAGTTCTATTGCATCTGTGAAAAATATTAAACATATTTTTATAGGGATTTCAATGAATCTGTGGATTGCTTTGGTAGTATGGTTATTTTAATGATAGTAATTTTTGCAATCCATTAACCTGCGGTATCTTTACGTTCATTTATGTCCTCCACAACTTCTTTTAACAGTGTTTTGTAGTTTTCCTTGTAGAGATCTTTCTCATGCTTGGTCACATTTATTCCCAGGTATTTTATTTATTTTTTTGTGACAATTTACATGGGATTGCACTCTTGATTTCATTTTCAATATTGGGGTATAGAAATGCTACTAATTTTTTAGATTGATTTTGTGTCCTACAAGTATTAATATTTGCTTTATTTATCTGGGGTCTCCACTATTGGGTGCATATAGGTTTAGAATTGTTATATCTCATTGCTAAATTTATCCCTTTATCATCACATAAAATCATCTTTGTCTCTTTTTACAGTATTTGACTTGAAATCTATTTTATTTGATATAAATTTATCTACACATGCTCTTTCTTGGCTTTAATTTGTAAAGAATATATTTGTAAATTCCTTTACTTTCAGCCTATGCCTGTCTTTATAAGTGAAGTCAATTTCTTGTGGGCAGCATGTAGCATTAGTTGGGCTGTTTCTTAATCCCCTCAGCCTCTATATATCCTTTAATGGGAGCATTTACATTCCATGTTGTTGTTGAAAGGTAAGGACCTCAGCTGCCATTTTGTTATTTGTTTTTTGTTTTGTAAGTCCTCTTTCTTTTTTTTCTTTCTTACTGCCCTCTTTTTTGGATAAGTGATTTTCTCTGGTAGTATATTTTAATATCTTGCTTTTATTTTTGATGTATATATTACAGTTTTTTGTTTTGAGGTTACCATTAGGCTTCAAAAACTTCTTAGAGTTATAACAAATTATTTTGAACTAATGACTCCCCTTAACTTTGATCATAAAAAAAAACTAGCAAAGAAACAAAAACTCTACACTTTGAAGTCATCCCCTTTTTAATATTTTATTCTCTATTTATATCTTTTTATAGTGTTTATCTATTAACAAATTGATAAGTTTATTGTTATTTCCAATAGATTTGTATTTTAGTTTTCATACTAAAAATATGAGTGGTTCACACACCTCAGTTACTGTATTGACAGTATTCTTAATTTCTCTCTGTACTTAGTTTTACTAGTGAGTTTTATGCCTTTAGGTGATTTCTTATTGCATGTTAGCATCCTTTTCTTTCAAATTGAAGAGCTCCTTTTAGTATTTCTGATGACAGGTCTGGTGGTGATCAATTTCTCAGCTTTTGTTTGTCTGGAAAAGTCTCTATTTCTCCCTCATGTTTGAAGGATAGCTGTGCTAAGTATAATATTCTTGGTTGAAAGTTTTCAAATCTGTCTTCCTGCTCCCTTCAGGCCTGCAAGTTTTCCACTGAGAAGTCTGCTGTTAGACAGATCAAAGCTTCTTTACATGTCATTTGCTTCTTTGTTCCTGCTGCTTTTAGGATCCTCTCTTTGTCCTTGACTTTTGAGAGTTTGATTTTTATATACCTTGGGATAGTCTTATTTGGGTTGAATCTGTTTAGTGTTCTTTAATCTTCTTATCCCTGGATATTCATATCTTTTCTTAGGTTTGAAAACTTCTCTGTTACTGTTTTTTTTAAATAAACTTTCAACTGTGATTTCTTTCTTTATATGCTCTTTAAGATAGATAACAGATTTGCCTTTCTGAGGCTGTTTTCTAGGTTTTGTAAGTGTACTTTATTCTTTCTTATTCTTTTTTCTTTCTTCTCCTGTGTGTATTTTCAAATAGGCTGTCTTTGAGCTCACTAATTATTTCTTCTGCTTGATCAGTTCTGCTGTTGAGACACTCTGATGCATTTTTCCATTGGTCTATTGCATTTTTCAGCTCCAGGATTTCTGTGTTTTTTTTTTTATTATTCAATCTTTTTATTAAATTTCTTTGATAGAATTCTGCATTTTTTTTCCGTGTTATCCTTTAGTTTATTGAGCTTCCTGAAAACAACTATTTTGAATTCTCTATCTAAGAGGTGATATATCTTCATCAGTCCAGAATTCCAGATTCACTGATGTCTTATTTAGTCCATTTGGTGAAGTCATATTTACTTGGATGTTCTTGATGCTTGTGGATGTTCATCAATGTCTGGCCATTGAAGTTAGGTATTTATTCTGGTATCTGCTGTACGACCTTGTTTGTACCTGATCTTCTTGAGAGATCTTTATCTTCTATCATTTCAAAGAAGATTAAGTGTTGTTACCTAAGCCTGTGGTCACTGCAGCCCTTTCAGTGTGAAAGGGTTCCCTAAACCTAGGTACATTGCTACCCTTTCAGGCTTATAGATACATAACCCTGACAGACTTGGGGAATATACAGGAAAATTCCCTGGGTTCCCAGGCAAAGACCCTTGCTTTCTTCCCTCTCTTTTCCTCAAATGGAAGGAGTCTTTCTCTGCATTGGGCTGCCTGGAGTTAGGGGAAGTGACAACGGACACTCTCATGGCTGCCACAGCTGGCAGTAAGCTGGCTTACACCCAAAGCCCATGGCCTCCCACATAGCCACAAAGCCCATGGCCTGCCACTGTAGTCAGCAGTTGGTGAAGCCTGGACTCAGGTCTGGGTTTGTCCCATCAGGGCAGCAGATTCTCTTCTGGCCCAAGATGGTTATAGAAATTGCATCTGAAAACAACAGCTTGGAATTGGAGGCTTTGAGCTTCTTCCTGGTGCTTTATTTTACTCTGGCTGAGCTGGTTCCTGTTGCGAGACAAAGTCCCCTATACTCTGTTGTCTCCTTTTCCCGAGAAGAAGCAGTTTGTTCTCAAGCTTCATTGCCTGGAATTACAGGAGAAGTAACGCAGGCACTTTTGTGACCACCACAGCTGGTGTTTTACTGGGTTGTACTCCAAGCCCACAGGCTCTGATAGTAGCACAGCACCAGGACTTCCTCAAGGGCCACAATCCCTATGGCTTGGCTGCCACTGAAATCCATTCGGGGCCCCAGGCCTCTTTAGTCAGCCAGTGGTAAAGCAGGTCAGAGCTCAGTTTCTTCCTGACTGGGCAGTGGGTTCCCCTCTGGCCCGGGGCTCATCTAAATGCCCCTTCTATGGGCGTCAGTGGAGTTTGGCCTGGTGGGCTGTTCCACTGTGACAAGGAGCTCTGAGTTCTAATGCAAAGTCCCATCCTCACCTTGCTGTCCCTCACCCAAGTGCACAGATTTTTTCTCCCTGATGCACTGCCTAGGGCTGGGGAAGAGATGGTGTCGACAATGAGAAACTGCCTTCCTACCCACTTCAATACATCTTTCCCTGTTATGCTAAAACTAGATACTGTGATCTTTCACCTAGTATTAGGAAGGCGCTTTCTTGCATGGATAGTTGTTCAATTTGATGTTTCTGCAGGATGGTCATTGGAGAGCTCCATTCAGCCACCTTTCTTCATTTTACGTTGTGCCATTTTTCCTAATCAATTCATTTCGATTTTCTGTCTCTTTATTGATGTTTGCTATTTGTTCATGCGTTATTCTAGTCATGTCCTTTAGTTATTTGTCTGCAGTTTCCTTTAATTCTTTGAGCACATTTAAGACTTTTGACTCAAAAGCTATCTAGAAAGCCCAATATCTGTGCTTTCTCAGGGATAGCTTCTATTTCGTTTTCTTTTCCTGTAAATTGACCATATTTTCTTGCTTCTTTGTGTGCCTCATAACTACAGTTTTGAAAATTAACATTTTGAATATCATAATATGAAGCCACTTTGTGGCTTACTTCATATGTTCTTTCACTACTAATACATTCTGTTTGTGAAGTATCTATTTAAATATTTTGCCCACTTTTTACTGGGTTATTTGTCTTTCTTTATTGACTTGTAGTTCTTTCAATATTCTGGCTACCAGTTCTTTGTTAGACTGCATTTTGTGAATATTTTGTCCTTTTTTGTCATTTACCTGTACATTTTCTGAATATTCCCTTGATGGGCAACATTTTTTATTTAATCAAGGTAAATTTATTATTTAAACATGTATTCTTTTCTGTATCCTCTCTAAAAAGTATTTACCACCAAGTCTCAAAAATATTTCCTAATAGCTTGAAAAACCTCTAAAAGCTCTATGATTTAGCTCTGACATTAGGTCAGTGCTCTGTCTTGAATTAGTTGCTGTATACAGCGTGAGGTGGGAATGCAGAGAATAAAATACGAGACACTCGGGTGAAAGGCTGTCATCCAGGGCTCGGTGAGGGCACAGAGAGGCAAAGCTGCAGGAGGACTTCAGGAAAGTGACTCCAGCTGGGCCTTCAAGAAGGAAAACTGTAGTCGGCAGATCGCAGGGAAAGGACATTGTGGGAGGAAAAAACACCAGATGCAAATGCGTGGAGAATTAAAAAGCCTGAGTGTGGC
Source organism: Pongo pygmaeus (assembly GCF_028885625.2). Taxonomy (NCBI): domain Eukaryota; kingdom Metazoa; phylum Chordata; class Mammalia; order Primates; family Hominidae; genus Pongo; species Pongo pygmaeus. The sequence goes on along the minus strand of NC_072382.2, from coordinate 136,640,802 downwards.
GAAGGAACTTCTAATAATGGAGTCAACCAAAAAGTTGTGTTTGGTGGGGCGAGAAGGAAGGGTTGTATTTGAGGCAGTGTTTGAAGGGCATTGGAAGAGTTGGACTCCACTCCCAGGGCTGTCATCCTCCCCTATCTAAGCAGCCACCCCACCACCATGCTAGTCTCTTACCTCCAGCCTCATCCTTCCACCAGGAATTTGCCATTTCAGCTGAGCTTTAGCCAGAACAGTGTAGGCAGGTCCCATTCCTCTTTGGCTTATGAGTTCACTCCATCCTCCTCCATGCCTCCCTTGGGATTCCCAGCTCAGTTGGTCCCAGAGAGGTTTCAGGCCCAAGGCAGACAACTCCCCACCTGGCCCAAGACCAGCACTGAAAAAGGCCTCACCCATCTCTCATCTCAGGACCGTGGTGATCTAGAAGTGAAAGAAACTGAATGCATTCAGAGTTAATGCAATGTCTTCATAGATTAATTGGCTGTCTAAAGAAAATTGAGTGTGTTCTTTTGTTTCTGGTGGAGCACAGCAGAGGTGGAGAAAACTTCATGTGTGCAAAAAACAAGATATTCCACTGTCTCTTAATTTGCAAAGCTTTAAAAACTTATAGGAATAGATAGCAGGCATGCTACATGCTGCCAACAGACTTAGTATTCATTTTGAATGATTTGTATGAAATTCAAGGCTTTCTTGTACATTTTTCATAATTTATTTCATTAAAGAGCTTTTTACTTGCCTTAAGTATATTTATATCATTGCAATGAGATCATTGGAGAAGCCGCTCTGTTAATACGTGAGATAGATTTCTTTTCTAGAACTCTAACGCCACTTCGAGAGAGAGAGTAATGAGGGACAGAGAGGGAGGGAGAAAGTGGGAAGGGCGCCGGAGGGAGCAGGAGGTAAGGGACACTGAAAGCTGGTCATTCAAAAGGGGGAAAAGGTGGAAATTTGCAGGGACCATCATAAGCTTTTCCAAACTGGGGCACACATATTTGTTCTGTTTGTTCTGCAGGGTGCTTTGCACAGCGTCAGGCACATTGGTGGACTTACCTGAGTATAGGAGTTGGGGCAGAGGAGAAAAGGAATTAGATGCAGAGCTGAAGCCCAGCCCAGGGAGGACAAGAGGGGCCGTGGTGAAGTGGAGAACAGAGAAGGCACAGAAACAAAGTAGAACAAGCAATAGACAGAAGACGGCAGGGAAGAACGGAAAATGGGATGAAAAAACAGGTCCCCAGAGACGGGCTGCGGCCAAGCCCCTCAGGTCTTCACAGGCCACCTCATTAGGACACACCAACCTCAGGACCCATGGAGGCCTGGGAATCTCACCCCTTCCATTAGCTTGGAGGAACTCTGCTCATGTGGAGCCAGTCCCTGCCCTGCACAGCTGTGAGTCCACGGGAGATCCTGCCCAAAGGGACCTCAGACAAGACCACAGACCTCCCACCTCAACAGCAGGTGTTTGTCCCCCGAGCTGTGACTGTGAGACAGGCACAGTCCTGCTCTAGGGAGGCAAGAAGCCAACTCTTGGGGATCACACCCTGTCTGCCACTCAATTCAGAACAATAAACCCCAGCAGACCTCCCGGGGGTCAAGGACTATGCTGGATGCAGCAGAGAAGGAAGAAAGCCGTCTCGTACACTCTGGCATGTAGCAAGAAGAGAATGGGCATTGAAGGACCTCTGTCATGGACCAAACGCTGCGCTAGGTGCTTCCTAGCATCACCTAACCTGCAGAACTACGTGAAACAGGACACATTATCCCAATTTTTACAGGTAGGTAAACTGAAGCTCAGAAGTTCTGCATAATGTGCCTAAGCCACAAGGGACAGAGTACAGATGAAGACACGTACCTGAATGGATACAGCACAAAGCAAAGCCCTACCCATAGCTCACCCTTCTTTGTAACCCCATGTCCAGTACAATGTCTGCAAAATTGCAAGATGCTTAGTAAGTATGTATTGAGTGAATGAGTAAAGTGGCTGCCTACAGTATTTAAGATGAAAGGAGATCAGATTTGGTTTCGGAGAACAGAGAAGACGTCATGGCATTAGTGATCACTAGGGTGTTCCTTTAAGGATATGAGGACTGTGGTGAGCAGGGATGGTTATGAGGGCAGAGAGGAAAAATCTCTGAGTATAGGAAAGATTTGAGCTTTTGCTCGAATTCCGCATGCTGAACGTCTGTTTTGCCCAGGTCAATCTCATTTGTCTTTTCAAACTGCATGACAGATGACATTTATTAGCCCTGTTTTGTGCAGCCTATTTTAAATAGATAAAAACAAGATGAATACAGAGAGTGCACATTTATTTAATTGTGGATGACATAGCCTGTTATGGGTCACTAATAGATTGGATCACAAAATAAAGATTCAAAAATAATTCAGAAAACATAGGCCAAAGTTAATAAAACTGACATCTACAGGGACAAATGTAGAGTCATTTATTGAATACACATTGTGGAGGGCACCAGGGTTTCAGGACCCATGCTAGTGCTTGGGGTCGAGAGAAGCTGATATTTGAGCTGAGCTGTCAAGAAACAAATAGTTTTTTTCTGAGAGAGAAGAGCACACGGCGCTTACGGAAGAGATGGCATGAGCCAAGTTGTGGAGGGACAGACAGAGCTTCTGGGGGAAGATGGAGCAGTTGATCTACTCGTTTAAATGTGCACTGAAATGTCAGCCATGTGTCAGGCAAGGGCTGCATGCTAGGAGCACAGCCCTGAGCAAGAGGACCTCGCGTTTTGAGAACAGATTGGTGTTAATTGCTGTAAAGTAACTGAGGATCAGAGTGAATGAACAGTGTGAGCCGGGCTTACATCAGACAAAGTCAGGGTTCAGGAAAGCCACCACCACCCCCGGCTCCCAGGCTGTTCCAGGAACCCACTGAGTCCTGGCAAATCAGGATCATGAGTCACCCTGGCAGAGAAGGCTTCTCAGAGCAGGTGGTAACTGAACAGAGACCTCATCGATGGAGCAGGTCAGCTCAGCTTGCCGGAGACCTGCGGATAGCTGCGGGGCGGAGGGGCGCGCTACCCACGGCCGTTCTTACTCTGCTACCTCTCTCTGGAGACCCCGGATCTCGCCCCTGAAGGCCTGGGAACCTCGCCCGCGGCCCGGCCGGGAGAGGGGTCGTGATGCTGTGGCTGGGACAGGGCACCGCTCGGAGGCCCGCCCTGGAGGCAGGCGGCCACCAGCTTTCTCTTTCCTTCCTGCACTTTCTCCGGGCCCCAGTCGCAGGGACCGCTGTGGAGCCTTGGCTGTGGCGCCCCTTCTTTCTCCCTGAGGCCCCTGGCGGGCTTCCGGGGGCTGTGCTTCCTCCCAAGCCGAGGACAGCGCTCGCCCGCCCCCCAGTCCCCACCCACCAGCTGCGCAGCCACCGCCGCCTCGCTCGTCTCCTCCCAGTGAGTTCTCTGCACTGCAGAGGGCGAGATCCCAAAGGCCTGGAGCGGCGCAGAAGCACGGAGCACACACTCCCGTGGCGGCCGCCATCCTCAGCACCGGCAGGAAAACCAGGCCGCAGCACAGCCCTGCCTGGGCTCCTTCCGAAGCCCTCTGCTGCCTTCACGATCCAGCCGGGATCTGACCCCCGCCTCCCTCTCCGGCCTTTTTTCCGCTCCCTGCCTGGGCCTTCCCCAGGCCGGACTCCAGGCCGTTCTGTGCCATTCCACCGCTCCACTCTCCCGCCGGGTGCAGCGAATCCCTCCCCCGGCCTCTGCAGGCCGGTGCCTTCTCCTGCACCGGGACTCAGATGCCGCCTCCTGAGCGGGCCTCCCCGGGCGGCGTCTGCGCTGCGGGATTCGGGCTCTGGCTCCATCCGGGCACCGAGACTCCCGCGGGCTCCGTCCGCCGCTAGAGGGCGCGCGCCCCGCCTGTCGGACACGGGCCCAGCGCCCCCCTCGCAGCACGTGGGAGAGGCCGGAAAAGGTTTGCCGGATGAATGAGGACTTTCTTCCCCGGCTGATAGGCTCCTTCCTGCTCCTTTTCTTCTTTGGCACGTTTTGCTCCTCCTTCCGTAGCTCACGTTCTCCCTTCCTAGGAGGAATGCCTAGCCACTGCTTTCCCGCCTCGCCAGCTCCTGCTGCCCCGGGCCGCTGCGGCCCTGGTTCCCCGTGTATTTGCAAAGTGTTTGCATTTGTCTCCATGGTGCGCTGTGAGCTCCTCCGGGGAAGGGACGTCTTGTTCATCTTTGCACGCTCAGCACTATGCATAGTGCCTGGCAAGGAGCAGGAACTCCGTGTATCTTCGCTAAATGATTGAATAAGTGGAAAGAATTCTGTGCAAGTAGCCAAGCGCCACCCACTTCAATTATTGGGAGGAAGAACCACCTTTCATTTTGTTCAGAATGAAAATGAACACACCCAAATGCCTATCAGCATAGCTTTAGGAGCTAGCTAGAGGTGGACTAAAAAATTAAGGAAATTCATCAACTCATCGGTTAGATAGCTTTCACTGCAAAAACACGATTAGCACATGATAAATATAAAATTGAGAGTTTTTGGATAATGCAGCACTAACACGGGACGCTGAGAAAGGAAAATGAACTAAATTTTAGCACAGTCACTTCCTGGCTGGAGGAAAGGAAAGCAGAAAGCATGACCCAAATTAGATTGGAGATTTTTCTATTAAAAATATTGCATGCCCTAGAAGAAGCAGCTACATGTCACGCACGGGCTTGTTCCGGGGCAAGGAGATGGACAAGGGCCCTGGCTCCCAAGTTTGAGCACTTGACCTCTCCCCCTGCCCCTTGGAGGTCACGGTGACTAACGTGACTGAGCCTAGCAGCAGACAAAAGAACCGCAGGGCTTGGCTTCTGCATTCCAGAGGGAAGAATGAATCAGCAAAGACGGCCCCTTCTATGACCTCCGTCTCCTTCTTTTAGGTGAATTCCCAAAGCTCTAATATGTAGCTGTTAACAGAAAAGCCCTGAGGGTCCATGATGCTTGACCTTCAGCATCATGGCTTTAGGCAGACACACTCTGGAACTCTGCCCTGCAGCCTGAGGAGAACTGCCCACACAGAGCACTCAGGGGTGCACAGGGCATACAGGGGCACACAGAGGACACAGTGGCGCACAGGGCACACGGGCAGACAGGGCACACAGGGCACATGGGGGCACACCCGGGCACACAGGGACACAGAGGGCACACAGGGCCACCCTGAGGCATGCTCCGAGGGATGTGAGGCCAGGCCCTTCATGGCCCTCACTGTCCTGGCTGTGCCACGTGGGGTTGCTGGCATCCTGACCAGGTGAGGAAGCCTGTGGTGCAGGGGACAGTCCCTGCCTGGGGCAGGAGAGCCAGCTCCACTGATGTTCCCAGACCCGATGCTTGTGGACCTCAGTCTGCTCACCTGCAAGCCCCACAGGATCGCGCTCTGTGCTGGCCAAGGCCCCTCCCCACCCTGCGTGTGTCTGAAGCAGGGGTTCAATAGGGGAAGAAGGGGCCCACAGTACCAGGGAAGACTTATTGAGACGTTAACTGACTGCCACGCACTGTGCCAAGCAATTCACTTGATTAAATCCTTATGACAATCCAATAAAGTAGGTATGATTATTATCCTCATTTTATATACAAGGAAACTGGGTGTTGGAGAAGCTACGCAGCTCACTCAGTCGTCCATCTAGCGAGGGGTGGTTGAGTGGGATGTGAGCTTCAGGTCTGTGTGGCTCTGAAGCCCTGCCTTGAACCCCCACTGGTGTGGCCTTGCGGAGGACGGTGGTACCGAGAGCACCTGGCCGTGCTGGGCCCCTTCTGCTCCCACAGCTGGGGAGTGGCCCCTGCCTGGGGGAACGCCGTGGCTCCTAGCCACTCTGACACCTCTGTGGCCGTAACTGGGATGCTCGGGCTGCTTTGTATTCCTCTTTACACAACCTTCCCAGCCACAGTTCGCTCGTACCCTGGCATCTCGAGGCCCCCTGAGACCTCCCTGGCTCAATTTCTCAGAGACTGTTTGGGGCTTGAACCAAGTGAAATCTGACCCTTCGAGATCTCTGACTCAGCCATTCGTTCACTCAGCAACCACTTATTGATTATCTACTGGGCTCTGGGATGGAGAACTGCTGATTACTGAAAACCAGAACGGTTTCCAGGAGTGATGTCTAAGTGACATGAAAACATTAATTCAAGCGGAGGAAAGCAGGACGCATTAATTATCACATTGCTCTGCCACCGTCAGGCCCTCTTGTCGGGTCAGCTTCACTGTGCATCTGGCAGAGGTGGGGACTTTTAAATGAACTAACTAGAGTAAGTACCAATTAAAGCATTAGGGGGACTTAGCATTGACAGCTTGCAGCTTGCTTTTTCCCGGAGTGAGTATTATGTTAGGCATTGCTGTGCTGCCGAAATGCTGTGCTCAGAGCCTGCTGGGCCACCTGTGACCCGAAGAGCAGAGGACTGGGGCCTGCCACTCCATGGGGCCAGGCCAGAGGCAGGTCTGCAAGAGGGGTCGGTCTCACGAGAAGGAAGTGGCTTTACTGCTCTCAGATCTCACTATCCTCAAGTGAGGACTTTATTTCTTGGTCCTGAAGTGTTTTACTTAGGTTGACTTGACTGCTTTATCAAACAACTCTGATTGTCAGTGGTTTAATACAATGGCAGTTCATTAGTCCCTCTCTATATTGCTCCTGTAACAAAGAACTACAAATTTAATTGCCTAAAACACAACTTTATTATCAAGTTATGGAGGCCAGAGGCCTGACATGGGCCTTGCTGGGCTGCAATCAAGGTGTCTGCAGAGCTGGCTCCTCTTGGAGGCTCCAGGAGATCCCATATCTTTGCCTTTTCCAGCTGTTAGATGCTGCCTCAGGTCTTGGCTTGTGGCCCCTTTCTTTCCTTCAGGAAGAAAGGAAGGAAGGGAGGGAGGAAGGAGGGAAGGAAAGAGAAAAGAAGAAGTGAGGGAGAAAGAAAGGAAGGATGGAAAGAAGGAAGGAGGGAGGGAGGGAGGGAGAGAGGGAGGGAGGGAAAAAGGAAGGAGGGAGGGAGGGAAGGAAGGAGGGAGGGCCGGCAAAAAGGAAAAGAAAGAAACATTATAAATAAAAATTAGTTTTATAACAGTAAGTATATTTAGTGCAGAGAATCACAACTAATTACTAATTTAAGAAAACTGGCCAAGAAACTTCATAAAACCAAGAAAATAACATTACTTAAGTTAATCAAATATCTGACACTTTTGCTAACGTTTTCGATTGTTTGTTTGGCTAAATACTCTTTGATTACTTAATCCTACAACAATGATTTTGTAAAATAATTTTCCACAACCAGGACAGAAGATAATATACTCCTTGCTTTAGCATGGTTAATTTACTTACTTTTTGGAGTTTGATAAATTCATTATTACTGAATGATGTACATTTTTCAGATTGTTGTGAAATTAGGGGAGCCCTCCATCACCCTCCTGCTGTGCACGGGCTGAGCTCTGTGCAGTGCCGAGTCCTCAGTCACATTAGAGTTGATGGCTCACACGGGGCCCTGCTGTGCATGGGCTGAGCTCTGTGCAGTGCTGGGTCCTCAGTCCCATTGGAGTCGATGGAACACACAGGTCCCTGCTGTGCACGGGCTGAGCTCTGTGCAGTGCCGAGTCCTCAGTCACATTAGAGTTGATGGCTCACACGGGGCCCTGCTGTGCACGGGCTGAGCTCTGTGCAGTGCTGGGTCCTCAGTCCCACTGGAGTCGATGGAACACACAGGTCCCTGCTGTGCACAGGCTGAGCTCTGTGCAGTGCCGAGTCCTCAGTCACATTAGAGTTGATGGCTCACACGGGGCCCTGCTGTGCACGGGCTGAGCTCTGTGCAGTGCTGGGTCCTCAGTCCCACTGGAGTCGATGGAACACACAGGTCCCTGCTGTGCACAGGCTGAGCTCTGTGCAGTGCCGAGTCCTCAGTCACATTAGAGTTGATGGCTCACACGGGGCCCTGCTGTGCATGGGCTGAGCTCTGGGCAGTGCTGGGTCCTCAGTCCCATTGGAGTCGATGGAACACACAGGTCCCTGCTGTGCACAGGCTGAGCTCTGTGCAGTGCTGAATCTTCAGTCACAGTGGAGTCGATGGAACACACAGGTCCCTGCTGTGCACGGGCTGAGCTCTGTGCAGTGCCGAGTCCTCAGTCACATTAGAGTTGATGGCTCACACGGGGCCCTGCTGTGCACGGGCTGAGCTCTGTGCAGTGCTGGGTCCTCAGTCCCACTGGAGTCGATGGAACACACAGGTCCCTGCTGTGCACAGGCTGAGCTCTGTGCAGTGCCGAGTCCTCAGTCACATTAGAGTTGATGGCTCACACGGGGCCCTGCTGTGCACGGGCTGAGCTCTGTGCAGTGCTGGGTCCTCAGTCCCACTGGAGTCGATGGAACACACAGGTCCCTGCTGTGCACAGGCTGAGCTCTGTGCAGTGCCGAGTCCTCAGTCACATTAGAGTTGATGGCTCACACGGGGCCCTGCTGTGCATGGGCTGAGCTCTGGGCAGTGCTGGGTCCTCAGTCCCATTGGAGTCGATGGAACACACAGGTCCCTGCTGTGCACAGGCTGAGCTCTGTGCAGTGCTGAATCTTCAGTCACAGTGGAGTCGATGGAACACACAGGTCCCTGCTGTGCACGGGCTGAGCTCTGCACACTGCTGGGTCCACAGTCACATTGGAGTGGATGGCACACACCTGCCAGTTTCTCATGGGTGCCCTCATTTTGCAATTTAATGTTTTATGTGATCTTTGTTGATAGCAACATATCTAGTCAACTCAGAAAGATATTTATGCTCTTCCCCCAAATGGTTCTTAACTAATGATCTCACAATCTAAGAGTGTATCATTTGCATTAGACGTATATGTCTTTACTATACTCTACACTTGAACGCCTGCAAACCACATAAATATACCCACCAAACCCAAACCAGGTAGAGTTTATTCAGACTCTCCATGATTAACCCCCAAATCCCTGCAGCTGCCCCAAACTCTCAGGCCTGGAGGGGAAGTGGGGGAAGGCAGACTGCAATGTCAGGCTCGGAGGGGCCGGATGCTCATCACCACAGATTCTGCAGTCTTTCCTCGCTCTGTGGTCCTGGCTGCACCCAGCATTCTCTTCTCTGTCATGCGTGGCCATTCAGCGTTACGCTGTGCAGTGAGAACCAGACGAGCGATGTGTGTCGAAGACCCTGGCTTGGTTTGTGGCGCATAGTAGGTAATCAATGAATAATGACTCCCACACACCCCTCTGCAACTGTCTCTTCTAGTGATTTCATCAGGGTTTCCTAAATGAGCTTATGATTCTTTCTTGGGCTGGCCGCCCTGAGGGCAGTGCTCTGCAAACAGAGAATGTTTCTGCTGATGTGAAAGTGATGCCCGATATGTGGCCTTCCACCTCCATCAGCCTCTTGTTGACCAGCTGTCTTGGAAGCTTGGCTGGGGGACCCTCCAGATGCCACAACCTTTCAATGGAGCACTCTGGCTCCCAGGGGACCCTCCGGGGCCAGGCCTGGGAAAGAAGCCCCTGCTGAACCTGGAGAGCAGACGGCTTGTGCCTGTGCCATGGACTCAGGATTCCGCCTGGCCCACTGGGAACAAGAGACACGTGCTCTTCACCTGTCCCTAGCAAGGGAACAGGGTCAGGGACAGAGAGCAAGCACAGAAAACTGCAGTGACTTCACGGTGGCTGTTTGCTTTTGCACGGACATTTACAGCTCAGGAAAGCATCCCGTGATGCTGTCTCACAGTAACTCGCAAAGCTCAGCGAACTGGCCAGACAGGTGCTATTACCCCTGTCTCACAGAAGGAGGAAGGAGAGGCTCTGGAAGGGAAAGGACCAGGTGGATGTGTGGAACTGGGGGAAGGGCTGGGACTTGAGGTGCAGTGAGCCTACCCTTCTTGCCTTTCCTGCCTCTCCTTTTACTCCTCCCCTTGCCATGCTGATGGACCCTCAGACCTTGACACATGGAAACAGAAAGTTCTCTGCAACTTAGAGGTTCTCAAGGAGTTCTCAAATGAGTGTCAGCAACACCTGGGAACACTGACAGAAATGCAGATTTTCAGGCCTCACCCCAGACTCACTAAGTCAGAAGCCTGGGCGTGGGACTCAGCAATGCATGTTTTAACAAACTTTGCAGGTAACCCTGATGCATGTGAGGTTTGAGAGGTCCTGCTGGAATGGAAACAAAACCTCACGTCCTCTAAGGCCCAACATGAGAAGGATTGCAAAAAGACACCGTGCTAAGGTTGCAACAGTCAGAGCCAGCCCCCTCTAGGTCCACTGCATCCCAGAATTCTGTCATGTTGATTCCTGCATCCACCAGCTTGTTCACCCCTGAGATTATGCTGATCATCGGCTATGTCAAGGGCCCAGGGTCAACAAACAGCCCTGTCTTTGGTTTTCTATAGCACAGTTGTAATAGACCAAGACTTTCAGAAAGACCCTTCCTTAAATGCTTACAGAGTGAAGCATAAAGTGCTAGAGAAACTATGGAGACACAGCGACAGTGGAAGGAACTCCTTACCCTTCTGTCCAGCCCTGGCCTGCTCACTGGCCACCACCAGAGGCTCTGAGCTCTGCCCTGTTCCAGTTCTTTCTCTGCACCCCCCCTTCCAGAGCTGGGAGGGTGTGACACAAATCAATCCCCTCAGTACTCCTGGAGACACTAGGGCCAGGGTGGGGCCAATGACACAGCCTCGAGAGGCAAGACGCACCCATCTCTTCAGAGCATGGGAGCACATTTGAGCTCCGGAATGCCCTCCTTCCTCCACCTAACGGGCGAGGTCAGGCTGCTTTCTTTACCGAAGTCCATGTTTCCGAACTCACACCTTCATGGGGATCCCTTGTCAAGGGGGCCTCTGCTCCTGCTCTCAGTTCAGTTCCACCTTCTGACCTCACTTTGCCCAGCACGACCTCACTGTGTCCACTAATGCCAGCCTTTGATATTGGGCATCGGCTGCCCTGTGTGCCTATGACCCTGCATATACCAGCTCTGTCTCCCTCAGTTGGATGGCAATTCCTTCTTGTGTTTTATATCTGTTTGCATCCTCTGAAGGTCTAGTGAAATGGTTTTCAGCACTGGCTGCCTGTTGGGATCACCAGGGAGAGCTTTTAAGAAATATCACGTCTGCAACTTAGCCACAGTTATTCTGAGTCAATTGGCCAAGTGTGTGGCATAGAGATTTGTACTTTTAGCCATGCAAGCATGACAAAGAATCCCTGGCTGACCTCTTGGACGTATACTAGGGCACTGAAAAATATTTACAGTAGCTTCTGCTAGTGATAATGGTGATGACTACCACATATGGAAACCTTAGTGTGGGAATGCAGAGGAGCAAATATTGTGACTGTGAATGGAGAAATGGACTTAGATCCCTTCTCTGGTGGTGGAGGAAACATAATGCTTTTCATGCTGAGGGGAGTCAGACAGGGGTGCCTGCTTGCTCAGTCAGGGCCCTAGAAGGCTCCCTTCCTTGGGGTTACCCTTGGCAGCTGTGTTCCTGCACTCAAGCACTTGGGAAGCCATGCCATTAGGATGACGCTCTGATTCTGAAGTGAAGATTCTAATTTGGAGAAGGAGTCTATGAGAGAGCTCTGGGCACTGGAGTAATTTAGCTTATGAGACAGAGGGAGATTCAGAAAATGGACTATTCCTTTCACCACAGTGCTTTCTGGAGGCAACACTGCCAACGCCCACAGCAATAACATTTGTGAGTGATCTATAATTTCCAAACCCTCCCTCAGCCAAGAACTTGAAGTTGATCTCCCAACATCTAAAGGCAAATTCTTGCCCCACTTTTACAGATGAGAACGCTGAACTTAAACTGGATTCAAGTGCATTGCATAACTAGTAAATCCTTTGGCGTGGCCTATTTTCCTCCTTTCTCTCCACCACATTGTTACTAGATTGTAGCAGAACACCACACACAAGGAATGTGTTACTACAGAGGAAAAACGTGGATTCTGCTTGATACGCACTTTTACAAAAGAGAAAACTCTCTGCTCTCCGGAACGGATACAGTGAAATTCTCCCCCAACATAACGAGGGTGGGACATGTGTCCTCCTAGTCTTTTTCTGACTGTGACACTCTAACTACAATGGTCTTAACAACAAGAACTCCCAAAACTCTGGGTTTGTCCAGTGACCAAGAGCAGCGGGGAAGTGGGTCACAGACACCTTGACATGCCATGCGCTGCCTAGGACACTGCTGCCTCGCCTCCCCTGGTCACCTGATTTGCTTGTGATATTCTTTGCATTAAATGATACAAATGAATTCACACACAAAAGACACTGCAGGTAAATTCATAGCTCCATGATTTGCCTCGCCTTCCTCACAAGGCCCCACTCAGTGTGCTGACTCTGAGAGGAACCATTCAGCAGCCGTGGGGAGCTCTAATGCTCCAGAACCCAACTGTCCCCATGCTCTACCCAAACCTTGGCCTGGTCATTCATCCACGGGACACTTGGCTTGAAGTACCCAGTGCCCCACTCCATCCTGTCCCTGTGCTGGGCATCCTGCTCTAAATAGACAGGTCTCCCTGTCTCTAGACCCACCCAATCCATCCATGCGCTGCTGCCTGGAGCACTATTCTGACCACACTCCCCTAGTTCCAAGTTCTCCCATGATTTCCTGTTGCTGATAGAATCAACCTCATTATACAAGGTCTTCGCTGACCTGCCCCAGTCCAGATGCAGCATGAGCAGGGCTAAGGGTGCAAGCTCTGGAACAGGAGCCAGGCTGGATCCTGGATCTGTGTCTACTAGCCCTCAGCCCCGAGCACACTATTTAACTTCCCATGCCTCATGTTTCTATCTGTGAGGCAGAAGCTGTCACAGAACTCACCTCCGAAAGTTTCAGAATTGCCAGAAGCATTGCCTACGAAGCACAGGGCGTCTCTTAGCATCCCTGCACCCCACCATGCACACACACAGCCCATACACAAACACGTGTGCATGCATGGCCGACCCGTTCCTGGCCCCCAGTTCTCCCTGCACTCCCCACAGATGCTCATGGTTTCCGGGATGCGAGCCTCCTAATTCAGGTTGTGTCCCTGTAGACACACTGTTTGTGCTGCACACTGGGCAGCCTAATCTAAAAACCGTTCTGTTTTCTTGATTAGAGGGTCAGACAGCCCCAGTGAGGAGGACTCATCCACCCCTGAACACAGATTTTGGGTCCACACCAGGAAGATACAGAGGCCCTAAGCCCAGGCTTTCCCTAGTGATGCTGGTACTGAAACTTATGGATGGTACAATTGCAGTGAATCTTCTGGGACCTCTCAAGCCACTGATGTGCTTCTTTGTCCTCAAAACAAAGGCAAGCATTGTGTAGTGCATACACCCAAGCTGGCCACGACCTTCCCCACCTAATGTCCAGGCTCCAGGGATGACTACATCCTCAGTTCCAGGTGGGTGGAAGCCAGGTGGGTGCAGCAGGCAGAATAATGTCCCCGCCCTAATCCCCAGGACCTGTGAACACACTGCTTTAGATGGTGAGGCGCTGTGCAGATGCAGGTGGTGCTAAGTCCCTGGAGATGGGGGTACTCCTGGATGTCCTAGGTGGGCCAACTGGATGCAGTCACATGATGGTGGAAGAGGAGGGTAGAAGAGTGTGTCAGAGGCCCTTAGTCCTACAACAAGAAACTGAATTCCCCCAGTGACCTGAATGAGCAGAAGGAGCAAGGAACCAGACCCTCAGCACCCTCAGGGAGGAATGCGGCCCTGCGGGCACCTTGACTGGAGCCCATGAGACCCACGTCCAGCTCTGATGACAGAACTGTTATCTTTGTGCTGTGTTAAGCCACTCTGTGCCATAGAAAGCTGAGACAGGGATAACATGAGCCGATGCAGGCCAGGGGATGGCTGAGGCTGCTGCCCCACTGGCAGGAAGGCTGTCTCAGTGCAGACTGAGCTTGGGGGAGGAGTGGGATGAGATGGCCTCGGAGGTGCTCGAGAAGGTGAGTGTGAGGGAGAGACAGGTCAAGGGTGAGCCCTAGGCTTCCTGCGGCTGTTATGGATGAGACTGACGGCCTCCATCCTACCAGGGGACCGCTGAAAGGGCCAGGTTTGGGGAGTGGAGGTCCACACTCAGCTCATGGTGCCTTGAGACACCCTCCCCCAACTCCAGACAGGCGGCTGAGCGGGAGTTCCATCCACAGCGCTGCCTGGCAGGATGCAGGGCTCCTCCTGAGCTGCTCAGCTTGAGGCTCTCGGCAGCCACTCTCATCTCCTCCCTGGCAACAAAGGGGCCAGTGCCCAGCGGTGGGAAAGGTGCCTGTCTGAAAGTTTCACAACAACTTTTAGAAGATTCTATCAGGTAAGGAGAAGGATTGTGGGCAAATAAAAAGCAAAAGCAAAAGAAGCTGACACCCTCAGGGCCACTGAACTGAGAGTCCCCGGGGCAGAAGCTTGTCAGGCATTTGGAAGAATTCAAGTCCTGCTCCTTGTGAGGCAAGAAAGGTCACCTCCAGGACACTCTGGGGAGACACCTGCCCTCTGCGACGGGGAGACTGATTTGAGGATAACTTGGAACCATCACAAGACCATCTTCTCTCGCCTTGGTAATAAGCCATATGTCCTCTGGGAAGCTTTGCCTCCTTGGGCTTGGGTGGTGATGGGCAAATCTCCAAGGAGAGGAGTGAGAATTGGAGACTATTTTTGTTTCAGGAACTAGAGAATTGCAGATGCTCTGGCACTTTCAAAAGAATCCATCAAGAGAGGAGGATTTTGAGCAAATGAATCTTCAAGGAAAGGCTCTGGCTTACTGTGGCCTGAAACTGATGTCTTGGTGGCCCGCAATGCTGGCTTTGCCGCAGTTGTCCTCCCTAGAGGACACTGCCGCTCCTCGGAGAGCCACCCTCCTGCCTGTCCCTGCTCGTTTCTGCAGCAATGTCCCCTCTCCATTCACCTATGGGGACTCTGCTGCTGCTGATCCCATTTAGAAGTCCTGCAGCAGGAACATCTTCATTTTCAATTCTGTTTCTTCCCAAAGGCATGTTTCTTTGAAAAACAGCATTACCGGGGCTGAAGATGAGTTTAAAAGATGAAGTAATATCCTCCAGGATGTAGAAATCCTTCCCACTTGGTCTCCACAGCACTCAGCTCTCAGAACCCCCCAGGATGGCCCAGGCCCAGAGGTCCACAAGCCCAAGCTGGAGGCGGCCTTCCCCACCCTGACGTCCCAGCTCCAGGGATGGGCACATCCTCAGTCGCAGTGACCAGGTGCTCAGAGAGGTGGGAGAGTTCCCCAGCCCTGTGGCCATACAGACAGGTGTCCAGTAGGGAGGCAGAGGACAAGGCCATGGCAGGAGGCCATCTCCAGGGCCTATGGAAGAACAGACAGCCACGGCATAGAGAAGTTGAGTATGTGTTGAACAATGGCCTTAGGTGAATGGGCAGCCTTTCCCAAAGAATCTGTCCTTGAGGTATTATGTGGGCCAGAGGCAGAATTTGGAACCTCACATCTCTGGTTAGAGTTAAGAGTATTGAATAATTAGAAACCCTGGTTTGGCTCCACACCAGCCTTTGCAGTCCACCCTGAAGCCTGGCCAGTGGTCAGGTATCCTCTCCTTCCCTAGCGTTTGAGGGTCTTCAGGACAAGGACATAACCATATCCCAGAGCATCTCCAGTCAGGCTCCATCCATGACTGAAAACGCAACACATTTTAGAGTTGAAGGAGCAGCCCAAGTCTCAGTCACATTGCATGGTTTCTTTCCTCAATGGTGACTATTTTTCTGTTACTCTCTCACAAAAGCAGTGAAGCGAATTTAAAGATAATGGCAAAGGGTTGCACAACCCCCCGTGGAGAGGTGGGACTGCGTCCCCTGCCCTGTCCTGAGCAGACGATGAGACAGCTTAGCTAGTGGAGAATGGTAGAAGTGACCGTGTATCTGTTTTGCTGCCCAGATCTTATTGTAGCCAAGTCCAAAGCTCACACTGCCCGCTGCATGACAGTCAGTAAGTTCAGAGGCAAAGGGCTGGGGCAAGAAAGATGACTTTATTCTAGGAGTCAGCAAACTGAGAAGATGGTGGACTAATGCCCTGAAGAGCCAACTGATGCTGATACATTTTTAGGCTCCTTCTATGTTAGAGGACAAGCAAACAGGGAATGGCTAAGGTCCGGAGGTGACAGGTGACCTCTGGATGTCAAAAGGGGCCTGAAGAGGTTGCAAAACTCTTTTGCTCTTTGTTCACGGTCTACTACTTGTCAGATCCACCTTGTTCCTGTAAATCTTTAGAATAGCCCTGTTATGTGTGTGTGTTTCTTTATCTCCTCGGGGGTCTGTTTCAGCAGAGAGACACTCATTAGTTCCAAAGTTAAACTATAATCTAAATTCTTCCATGATTAGCTTGGCCCACATGCAGGAATGAGCAAAGGCAGTGGCTTGTGAGATCAGAAGCAAGATGGAGTCACCTATGTCAGATTCCTCCCACTGTTCCATTAGCTTCCACTGCTGGCTGTTATGGAGATTGCTCTCAGAACGTTTCCTCAGGATCACTCTTTTTCTCCCTGGGAGTACAAGCATATGCTCTGAGAAGCCCAAGACTCACGTGAAGGCCACAGGCAGGCTCTGGGATTGAGTCCTCCTGGGCCCAGCCTTCTATCGTCAACCAGACACCAGGCACATGAGTAGAGCCGCCCTGAGCCCCATTCCAGACCATCCTCCACTTCATGCCTCCAGGGGACCTCTGTCAAAGCCGTGAGGATCAAAGCAGGGCCTCACCAAGCATGGCTCGAATGCCTGACAAAATCATGACGTGTAATAAAATGTCTCTTGTTGTAAGTCATTAACTTTTGAGGTAATGTGTCACATGATGCCATTTGATTTTAGCAGCAGGTAACTTACTCACATGGGTTGAACTCTGTATTTCCATCTGCTTCTGCTGTTGCCCTCAACTTCTCTCCCCATTGTCCTTGGCTGGCACTTCTCTTCCAGTAGATAATGCAAGCCAGAGACAGTGAGCACACAGAGGAGGTCACAGAGCAGCCTTGGTGGCATCAGAAGGGCCCTTGTCCATTCCTCTCTTTGGTGGACACTGGGTCCTTTGGCCCCTGCTCAGGCAGAGAACCCAGCCATGGTGCTGTGAGGAACATAGAGTCTTTCTTCATCCCCATCACCAGGTTGGGGAGGAAAGGCAGATCCCTGTTCCTGTCTAGACAGATGTACATTTTCTCCACATCCCTCCCATTCTCTTCCGCTCCATTAGAAGAGGTGCAGAAAGCTTCAGAAAGTGTCTCGCCCACTGGCTCCACTGACCTGGGTACTTTAAAGACCGACTTCCAGCCTGGGCAATATAGCAAGGCCTCATCTCTACAAAAAGAGAAAAATAATTAAACTGGCTGGACATGGTAGCACACACCTGTTGTCTCAGCTACTCACAGGGCTGAGGCAGGAGGATCGTGTGAGCCCAGGAGTTTGGTACTGCAGTGTGTTACGCTGTTCTTGCATTGTTATAAAGAAATACTCCAGACTGGGCAATTTATTAAAAAAAAAAAAAAAAAGAGAGAGGCTTAATTGTCCCATGGTCTGCAGGCTGTACAAGCAAGGTGCCAGCATCTGCTCTGTTTCTGGGGAGGCCTCAGGGAGCTTTTGCTCAGCAGAAGGTGAAGCAGGAGCTCATGGTGAGAATAGGAGCAAGAGAGAGAGAAAAGGTGGGGGAGGTGCCACATACTTAAACAACCTCACAGAAACTCACTCACTATGACAAGGACAACACAAGCCATGAGGAATTCACCCTCATGACCCAAACACCAACAATCTAAATTCTTTCCATGATTAGCTTGACCTACATATATGAATTGGCCAAGGCAGTGGCTTGTAAGGTCAGAAGCAAGATGGACTCAGCTACGTCAGATTCCTCCCACTGTTCCATTAGCTTCCACTCTGGTCATTACAGTGCCTCACTTCCAACACTGGGGATTATGATTCAACATGAGATTTGGTGGGAACATAGATTATAACTATATCCTGCAGTGAGCTATGATTGCACCACTGTACTCCAGCCTGGGTGACAGAGTTAGACTTGTTTCAAAAAATATATAAAAATAAAAATAAAGACCAACTTACCTTTTCTAGCACCAGACTGCTCCTAAACTCCCTAGAAATCTCCTCATTCTGGACTGGGGTCACAATGAGCACCAGGAATAGCAGCTTGGCTGGAACAGTCTGACTGCCAGGAGCCCAGAGCTCCTGAACCATTCTCAGCCTCCAGAGACACTTCCAGAAAAATAAAAAATTCATCCTTGCAAACATCTCTAGATGAACACTTGAGTAGTCAGACTTCAGTCATCCAAAGTGGGTTATTCATCCAGGCAAGAACAGCAGGAAAGTGGGGAGGGCTTGGGTGAGGGAGTCAGGGATCAGGACCCTGCACTCTGTTATCAATCAATGAGCGTTGAGCTCCTCTGCCCAGTGGGCTACATTCCTGTCTCCAGACCAAACAGCTAGCCTGCTCCCTTCCCAGCATCCTCCTCTCCTCATTTATTCCTCCATCTGAACATCTGTGTCTGTCCCAGATGCACCAGCAGGCTCTGTGGGCTGGGACATGCAATATCAACCTATTGCAGACCCAGGAGTGACTCCTGCCTGTTCAACTTATAGCTATGAGACCTTGGCCAAGTCACTTAGTCACCTTTGGTGTCTTTGATTTTAAAAAGGACTCAACAATATCTGCTTTGTACCTGCAATTCTCATGAGGAATAAATAACACACATAAAGCACTCATTATGATGCCTGGCAAAAAATACTCAGCAATTGGCATAAATGATACAGAGTTCTTTAGGAGCAGTGTTTGCTCAAGGGAGCTCGCAGGCTCCTGATGAGAGGAGAAGGGAAGAAACCTGTTAGGCAGTTGTGGATGGGGCCTCAGTTGAATTATTTCAAACAAAAGAACAGCCTGGAAAATCAAGCTGCAGGCACAAATAAAGGAACTTGCACATTGGAGCTTGCCTAAGACATGCCCACAGCTGCACAGATAAGAAAGCCTACACAGGTGACTTGTCCAGACATGCCCACAAAGGAAAATTCTGTCCTCTGATACATATGCAGTGAGGGGAACAAAGCAATATGGAGTAACTCAAGTTAAGGGCCCACAGGTGCCTTAGGAGGATTGCGTGGTGCTACCAGAAATTTGTGCCTTATGTTCATGAGATGCCCAGACCTCCTCAGTTTTCTGTAAAAGCCTTTGCATTCAACTGTATAAATGGCAACCCTTTTTCAGGTCCCCCCTCCACAACAGAGAGCTTTCTTCTTTCTCTCATTAAACTCTCACTCCAACCTCACCCTTGGTGTCTACACTCCTTAATTTTCTTGGTCATGGGACAAAGAACTGCAAGTATACCTTGAACAACAATACTACAACATTGTGGTACATTGGCAAGACTGTAACACTGAGGTGGCGACACCCAGGAGGAGTGGGCAACTGCCACAGAGGCCTGGAGTCCACAGAACCACCAGCCCCCACACGGGGAGGAGTCTGAGGACAAAGGGAGCCCATGGATCCCAAACTCCAGCCCGTAAGCACACTGAGTAGCATAAGAGACAAGAGGTGAATGATGTTAGACAGGTCAGGCCGCTTGTGATTTAGGCTCCTATTTCCCTTCTTTTCCTTACTCAAAATTGACTTTTGTTGCCAAGCATGCCATAGCATTTCTGTGGAGAGTAGTTCATCAGCTGGGTTCTGTTTCACTGACATTGCAGGTAGTTATGAAGAAATCAAACGTGGTAGAGGAGAAAGGAGAAAAGTCCGGAAGATTTCTGCTCCCCATTGCTCGGGACACACAGGGTCTGTGAGATTGGAAACTCAGGCCCCAGGCTTCTCACCCAGGAGACAGGACATGCAGGCCCCACCCCTGCCATAGTGGCTCTCCAGGTGAGGGGACAAGACCTGAGTACACAGGCTCACCTTGCACAGCCTCATGACGTCTCTTTCAGAAGCCAAAACTGAGAAGCAATGTTGAGGCAGCTAACTACTCAGATATTTTAGCCACATCCTGCAAAGCAGTTGATTATTTGGGAAAAGCCAGGTAATTATCTCAAGTTTTACTTTCTCATGGAAATGTGTTGGAAAAGTCACCTCCAGCCCTTGCACTACCTTCATCAGGGACCCCACCAAACCTGCCATAATGAAAGGCTGGACTCTGTTTCCACAGCAGCAGAGCTGCCCTTCTCACACTGCCGCTGCCATGGAAAAATCACCTCCAGCCCTTGCACTACCTTCATCAGGGACCCAAGCAAACCTGCCATAATGAAAGGCTGGACTCTGTTTCCACAGCAGCAGAGCTGCCCTTCTCACACTGCCACTGCCAAAACAGAGGGGTGTGTTTCTCTGTCAAAAATATTATGGTAATATTTCAATAGCCAAGAGAATCTGGGTGTCAGGGGTTGGCTTCCTCTGACACTAGCAGGTGATGTCTGTCGGCAGAATAGGGTAAGAATGAGTTTCTTCCTCCCAAGGGGACTGCAGAAACTGCTGTCATCGTGTCACACATCATGCAGGGCACTCAGCATAGCTTCCTCAGGAAGTTTCATCATAACCTGGAGAAGGAGTGATTTTGGAATCCAGCTCATGAAGGAACTGAAGGTCTGAGAGGCAAAATCAGGACTAAAACCCAGGTTTTCACCTCCAATACCACACTGCCTTGACTCACACCTGGCTGGCCATAACACCACCAACAACAAACCAACTGCCATCTTAGCCCTCACCTCCTTGACCGTATGGCAGTAGAGAGCCTTCTTGACTCATGCCTGGCTGGCCATAACACCACCAACAACAACAAACCAACTGCCATCTTAGCCCTCACCTCCTTGACTGTATGGCAGTAGAGAGCCTTCTTGACTCATGCCTGGCTGGCCATAACACCACCACCAACAACAAACCAACTGCCATCTTAGCCCTCACCTCCTTGACTGTATGGCAGTAGAGAGCCTTCTTGACTCATGCCTGGCTGGCCATAACACCACCACCAACAACAAACCAACTGCCATCTTAGCCCTCACCTCCATGACTGTATGGCAGTAGAGAGCCTTCTTGACTCATGCCTGGCTGGCCATAACACCACCACCACCAACAAACCAACTGTCATCTTAGCCCTCACCTCCTTGACCGTATGGCAGTAGAGAGCCTTACTCACCTCCTTGACTGTATGGCAGTAGAGAGCCTTCTGACCTGGTGCTGACTCCTTGGCCCACCTTGCCAGGCCACCAGCTTCACAGAGCTTTCTTATAACTCCTAGGACCCAAAAGTAGAGCCTTTACACCAGCCCAGAGTGACTGTTTTCTGGATCACAGGGGACCAAATGACCAGTTAGGGTAAGTCAAACATATTAGAGGAAAAACTTCACAGTAAGAAATAAAGTATGAGTGCTGAGTGCCTGGAAAGACTTGAACTGCCTGCAAAGGAAAGGAACAAGTCTCTTTCTATTGAGACTGATTCTGATCTGTCAATCTCCTTCACATACATCAAGGTTCCTGAGGGTAGAGCCGGCTATTAACATTGCTAATTACTTGTTAAAATGTACAAATGGTCCTGGGGACAAGCTCATCTGCATGTGAATTAGGTGTCCAGAGTAGTTATAATCACTTAATTATGTGCTTGTGAGAGGGAGAACAGAATTTAAGACAGAAACAACAGGACTGTCTCAGGTTACTGGTATGTGTCTAGAAAACTGAGGAGGATGACGGGGTCCAGAGCCTCAGGAGACAGGTCACCTCACATTGCAGAACAATTAATGTTCTGCTACTGAGGGAAAGAACTGTCTGATGAACACCCAGGATGGGCCAGGGGGTGGATAGGGACCCACAGCATGGCTGAGTAGTCACTGAGAAAATTGCAGCTGTTTAGGAACATGTGAGGGAGGAGCTGCAGGAGGGAGCCTCTTAAATGTCCCTGAGCGAAGATTACAACAGTGAGAGGATTGCAGCCTGGCTGAGTCCACCTTTTCTAGCCTCACAGGTGGGCTGCCCTCGCTCATTCCTGGGCACAGGCCAAGTTACCCATGGGAGGAATTAGTTTACAGTTTAATGTTGAATCAAGAATGATAATAGTCCCTCCCTAACACTGACCCCCTCCTTGTTTGGTAACTAAAACTGCCTTTGTAAAACTAAGAAAGGGCACAAGATTAAGATTGTGGGAGAGCTCTGAATTCTGCTAAGTTGCAGGCATAGCATGCCTTTCTATAATCATTTACTCCACAAGCGATCACAAGGTTTGTGACTTCCACAGGTGCTCTTATAGATAGCATCTCTGTTGTAGAACCTAAGATTTGTCTTTTGGGATGTTTTTTAACCGTTTGCATCCTGGCACCACCCAGACTCGTGACTCATGATTAATTAGTCCTGGGGCCCCACCAAGGGGCAGACTCAACTCATGAAGATCGTTTTCCACACCCCTGTGATTTCATCCCTAGCCAATCAGCAGCACCAATTCTCTAGCCCTCTGCCCACCAACTTATCCAGAAAAACCCCAGCCTCTGAGTTCTGGAGGAGGCTGATTTGAGTAATAAACTCCAGTCATTTCACTTGGCCAGCTCTGCATTAATTGAATTCTTTCTCTACTGCAATATCTGTCCCAGTGAATTAGTTTTGTCTGTGTAGCTGGCAAGATTACACTCACTCCTGAATGAAAACACCTGGGAGGTGAGGAGGAAGGACTGTTTCTCTTCTCCAACTTCATCCCTCCTGCCCCATCTGCTTGGACTCCATGGTGTTCCAGGAGCACCTTACATGCATGACCATGGCCCGGATAGCCCAGAAGGAACCTCAGAGAAATGAGGAAAACAGCCACTCATGAAGCAGACACAGCCCAGCCTGCCGTGTGTGGTAGGAGGGACAGTTAAGGGTCCTTTTGTAGCCTTTCCTGGAGAAGATAGTAACTCACCTGCCCCCTCAATACTGGGACTGTGTTTTAGTTTTCTGTTTATCTTAAACACTTTATAAAGGGGTAGAAATGCTGTGCTTCCAAAGAAGGCTTCAGAATGCCTTTGGAAAACTGTTGAGCCATGCTGTTATTGTGTAAGACAGTGATCCAGCATCTTTTTCTCAGTGCTGTAGCAAAGAGGAAGAAAAGTGAACTCAGAGATGTGGAGGCATGTGAGACCTGAAAGAGTTTATGGCAGTCAGCAAAAGCCAGCCCAGAGTCCCATAGATCTCAGCTAGTTCATCGGAATGAGGTTGTAGAAACTGAAATACAGCCCTCTCTTCTCATTATGAAACTGGGAACAAATACATCAGCCGATTTTCCACAAACTGTCTTATAAGAGGAGAGAGAGGCCTGAGAGTGCAAATCCATGTTTTTTTAACCAAAATAATTTCCTAGATTCAGTGTATCCCAAAGAAGAATTTCAGCATAATTTTTGTAGACTAATGAGCTGTTTTTAAAATTCTTATAGGAACACAAAAGACTAAGAATAGTCAAGATGATCCTGAAGAAAACAAACAAAATTTAAAAATATGAGCAGCCATCAAGCCATGTTATATCAGACAACATGCCATTCACCCAAGAGTGTTAAACATATGACCAGCCATCAAGCCATGTTATCAGGCTAAATTAATTCAGACAACATGCTATTCACCCAAGAGTGTTAAACATATGAGCAACCATCAAGCCATGTTATAAGGCTAAATTAATTCAGACAACATGCCATTCACCCAAGAGTGAGCAAACTAACCAATGGGATAAGACATAAAATTAAGACAAAAGTACATACATGTAGTATCACCTGGTTTCTGACAAAAAATAACACTGCCCTGCAGCTCAGGAAAGGATAGTGTTTTTCATAATCTGTACTCAGACAATGCCTGTGTGTGTCACCTACATCATACCATTCAAAGAAACCCATCCCAGATGGATTGCAGAGGCAAACATTGTAGATATCTCTAAGACTTTGAAATAGGAAAGTTTCTTCAGGAGGACACAAAACAGACTAACCATGAAAGAAATAAAATTAAAAATTGATAAATCAGACTCTATTAAACTAAAGTTTCAGGCAATGGCGGAGTAACATATCAGACTCGTCCTTCTGACAAAATAATCAAAGGCATTGAAAGACACACACAGAGGTTTGAAGGCACGGAAGAGGATGGCGAAGCAGGCAGGAGCTGGAGGAGTACAGCACAGGACATCACACTGGGTGCGATCACCATGTATCCAGCTTTACACCAAGGATACACTCCTACTTTACACAGACATGAGGAATACACTTCAGGAAGAAAGCAGAAGTTTCTTGGAAGTGAAGAGTTGGAAGTCCATTGGGAGACAGTTCTCCATGGATTTCTGACACTTCATGTATTGTAAGCAAAACAGTTATCACCATTGTTCCAGACAATCTTTTCAAGAATGTGTGTACAGCAAACAGCCTTGGATGATAAAAATAATGTCATCTTTCAGAGCAAAGGGAAGGCATCTTATTGCCCAATGCAATGAAGATAATGTCTCTCCTTCTGGAACAAAAGACAGGCATGGTTAATCCTATTATAAAAGTTTCCAGTTCCCTCAACTCAAGAGTTCTGAGTTCTTCTGTAATACAATGTACAGCATGTGCAAATGTCATCTGGCCCTTTTCACATCATCCTGTGGAAATTGGAGCTCATGGAAGTAGCACAAAATGCCACAAAAAATATTCTATCTATTGCTTTTTCTGTGAGTAATAAACTGTCCTTTGTTTCTGACCCAGGAGTCTCTTGTTTTCTACCACCATCACGGAGAATGTGGTAGGCTACCTTGTTAGCTTCCCTGTAGGGTAAAGTCTCAGATCCTTCAGTTTCTGACAGTTGTAGTAAAGAGGATGGGATGTTGACCACAACATGGCTTTCTGTAAAAGAAACTATGAGGGCCTCAAAGGTCTATTAATAGGATTTAAGGGAAGTCCATAGAAATCAGTGGGAAACATGTTCACTAAATTGTATAATTGGAAAATAAACAGTCCTTCCCACTATTGCCTGTTAATTAAGGAGTTGTTCCCTTTTTGCTGGTGCAGATCTTTCTTCTCTTTCTATCACCCGTGCCTCCCTAACCCTCTCCCCAGGCTTCAGTTGCTTTAAAGAAAAAGACTATTAGAAATGAGCCAGTCTCCCCACCTCAAGGGCAACTGAAGGTCCTAGGCACCAGCATGCTGGGGAACTCTGGGGCTGGAAAGAACTCAAACCTTTCTACTGATATTGGTTTAGGTACAAAGCCACCATTCTATGTAGTCCCATGGTTAAAAAATTGAGGGAAGACCGAAGGTCAGCTGAGTGGGTTTGAACCAAGTTTACAGTGGACAAGGGAAGTAAAGTGATGTTGTGAGTGGAGGCACAATCTCCACTAACAATAACTCTAAGCATGATTTTAGGTGTTTTCTTTTCCTTCTCAATCTCTTTGGGTTTCAGTTATCCTAGTTAGTAAGTAGTCAATATCTACTGAACTCCTGCTATGTATCAATGCCAAATTGGAAAAGTAATGTATGCCTTGATTCACACAACTGTCGTGATGCAGAAATGAGATAGATGTGAAAATGCTCTGGGAAAGAATGTGTGTAGCAGAAAGGAACTAAAGTGAGCTCTGGGACGGGAGTTTAACAGAGTTCTTGGCCAGCAAATGGTGCTCTCCATATGCCGAGGCAGGGAAGAGCTCCCCAGCCAAGCCTGTTCCCAGTGGATGTTGCAAGGTTCTTGGTGCCTTTGTCCACATCCTAATCAATCAGCAGTGACACCCCACGACTGCTTGCTTCCCCCCTACACCCTACAGATAACTGTCATGTAGCATGTGACGAGAGGTGACCTGTCTTATCCAAAATCTTCTGTGCCAGAGCCTCCACTCAGCCCTCTTCAGGCACTTTATCCCGAGATGTGCCTGGCAGAACCGAGGAAGCAGAAAGGAAACAGCCTTCCCCCCACCAAAAGCAAACGAATAAAAAGAAAAGAACAAGAAGAAAACAAGTTTTAAAATCAAATCGCGTGGAGAATTTTACCAGAAAAGTGAGGGCAGGTGATGCGTGAGGACTAAGATGGCCATAGCAAATAAACTTCATTATTGATTTACGTATTTTAGAATAATTCTGAGGGAAAAGTGACGGTTTGGAGCCTGTTGAGTTGATTTTCGATGTCATACTATGTGTGAAATTATCTAGTCATGAGAAGAGAATAAATAATGCTCAGATTTTCTTGCCAGTGATAACAGCACACCATGCATATTGAAAACCATGGTAATTTGATAAGAACTGTCACATTCCATGCCATGGTTATTTCTTGTCCCTACTTCTGTGTGGGCGGGGGGGGGGGGCGCAGGGGGGAGGTTCTGGCTACCCCTCTTGCTATTTTTCTTAATCCTTCTTTTGTGTGGCTATCCTACATTTCTCCCTGTCCCTGTCTCTCTCCCATTCCCTCCCTCTCCTCTAGCTTCCCTCCTCTCTCTACTCCCTCAATCTCCCTCTCCCTCTCCCATTCCCTCCCTCTCCTCCTGCTTCCCTCCTCTCTCTACCCTCTCAATCTCCCTCTCCCTCTCTCTCTCCCATTCCCTCCCTCTCCTCCCTTCCCTCCTCTCTCTACCCCCTCAATCTCCCTCTCCCTCTCTCTCTCCCATTCCCTCCCTCTCCTCTAGCTTCCCTCCTCTCTCTACTCCCTCAATCTCCCTCTCCCTCTCCCATTCCCTCCCTCTCCTCCTGCTTCCCTCCTCTCTCTACCCCCTCAATCTCCCTCTCCCTCTCTCTCTCCCATTCCCTCTCTCTCCTCCCGCTTCCCTCCTCTCTCTACCCCCTCAATCTCCCTCTCCCTCTCTCTCTCTCAGCAGTTCCCAATGCCCTTCCTGCTTCCTTCCAAGGCTGGGCATCTTCTCTCTGTCCGTCCACTTCTCCAGCTTGCTCCTTCTCTCCTTTGCTCTCACTTCTCGTGGCTGACCTTTGTCTTCCACCTATACTGTGTATCGCCACTTTGCTGACCAGTCCCAATGGCACCACATGTCCTAGTGGACTCCCCTTGCTCCTGTGGAGAGGAGACAGGGGTGGCACGAGCCACTCTAGAGGCCTGAAGCAGTGAGCTCTGAGAGAAGGTGCTTAGCTGGGGAACAGCTGGAGGCAGCAAATAGCCCCTAGGGCCAGGGATGAGAGGAAGGACCTCAGGTCCACGAATTCCACTGTAATTGCTTTTCTGATGAAAGGTACTAACCAAAGTCTACCCTTGGAGTGAGAGAAACCACTTTTATTCAGAAAGGAGCTTAAATCTTCCTCAAGCACTGAGCAAGGACTTTTCCCATTCAAAGATACTTCATAGTGGCTTGTGGAAAGGTAAACACCTGCATTAGGTTCTAGCATCAGCCTTAGCATTTATTACCTCAGGATTTCCATTTTCTTAATACAGAACCAAGGAGCATGTTCACCAGGTGTTACAGAATGGTGGCCTCCACCCAGATCTAGACTGCAAACGCGGCGTGTGGCATCACACCCAGGGTGAAGCTGAATGCTTTCTGTAAGCCATGTGGAGTCCAGTGGGTACAGCATCCATTACTCTTTACTGTTTAATTCACAGCAATTTAATACCTTCACACTAGGCTATGGCCACAGAAGACCAGAACCCTGGTGAGAGGAAGGGTGTTATTCTCCCTGGGATGGGGAGGAAATGGTGGGAGACAGGGGGAGAAGATGGGGTATGGACACACTTGGCTCAGCCGCTTGGAGGACCTTGCCGGGGAGTAGAGTTGCTGCCGTGCAGCAGAGCTGAGCCTGACTTTCAGCCTTCTGCACCAAACTATCTTAATTAGATCTCAAGGGAATCAAGAGGAAAAAAAGGCATCAGAATTTCTAATTTTGCTGTGCCAAGCATATTCTTGTTTATGTGAGAAGTCAGAATGTGGAACATAAGAAGGGAGGATGATTCGCACAGGACAAGAAGAGTGGTGCAGCATGAGGAGGCAGAAAAGGGGAGGCTGTGGAGTGCACCTCATGGGGACAGCTCCTCACCAGTGGAACCCTTGAGGTCTGGAGGAGAAACAGAGTCAGGAAGGAAGGGCAGATACTGATCTTCCTCTCAGACACATGCAGCAGCCACCAGCCATCAACAAGAGCACAGGCTCCACAGGCAGCAGCTTTGTCTACTTTGTGCCCAGTGATATCCCAACACCATCACACAGGGCCTGGCAGTCACTCATCCAGTAAATATTATTGATGCCCAACTAAACTGTGAAAATAAGTAATTCAAAATCTAAGCTGCTGGGACTCTAAATTGTTTTGAGCCTTAAAGGAATGTAAGGGGCCTGAGTCATGTGACAGGCAGCTGTAACCTAGGCAGCTGCAACCTTTGTTTCTCTGATTATAGATTAGCCTTAGTCCTCACATACACTGTTTGGTTAAATGTTGAAAATAACTAAAGAGCACAAGGGGCAACCCCCTCCCTCTTCACTGTTGGCCTTCATCATAGATTAACTTCCCCCTTATCTTTCTCACACAAAACTTCATGATTATCAGTGTCTAAGATGAAACATTAAATACACACTTTTAAATTGGAAAGGAAATGAAAACCAGTTGTAAAGGAAAGAAAATAAGACCTAAAGAAAACAAACTAAGTTACTGTGACTCATAAATCAGCCTTGTATAAAAAATGTTATAATCTTGCTAAACCTCTGTTCTCTGCCTATATAAGCAAGAACTTAACTTTTAACTTAGAGCACTGACCGTATTTCTCTGGAGTCTTTGTCTCCCATTCCTGGCTTTTCACTTGAATAAAAGCTTTAAACTGGATTCTGGTATTTTTGATTATTTTAGGTTAACAGAACAATATCATATACATCTGTTTCCCCAGCACTTGTCATGTGAAAATAATTTAACATATTTGTGCACAGATGCTTGAGTGTTTAAAAAAAAGTCGTATGTAATAAACCTTTGGAAGCCACAGACCCCAATGCCTCTGAGATGAGACTGACATGTGGTGAGGCTATGAGCCTAGAAGGCACACATTTAGAGCTTCAGGGATGTTAGTGGTTTCTTTCTGACACCAAATCTCAACAAACTTCACTCCTGGCACAAGAAGCCTCCAGATTTAGCATTGCCAGAGAGGATGACGATGGTGATGATGAGCTCAGAGAGTTAACATCTTAGATGTTAAAAAACCCCACTGCTGGCTGCACAGCAATGTGAATGTACTTAACATTACTGAACTATGTACCTAAAAATGGCTAGGATGGTAAATATTCTGTTATGTGTATTTTACCAAATTTTAAAAACAAACCAACCACTAGTTAATGGTGGAATGTCAAATCCAGCACTTTCTGATTCCAAGGCCCACATAGTATTTCTTGCCTCTGGGATGTGGCATTTTCAAGCAGCCTTTTTATCACATATCCTAAATAAAGATGATCTCTTCAGAAGTAAAATAAACAAATATTCTCATCCCACCCTGATATTGCAAGACCTGGAAATAGAACAAGCAACTGTGGAATTTCACTCTAGATAAGACATTGTCCACCCCTTTTAAAAGCTGATCTGAACTGGAGGCAGAGCTTGTGTGTTGAATTTGGAAGACTTATATCAGTCCTCAGGGTTACAGGCAACATTGAGTACAGCACACACTACTCCGGCCTGACCTCTCCCTCCTCTGTGGACGGAGAGGGTGGGTTGTCAAATAGGAGGTAAGGATTCCTCTGAGTGCTTCTAAGAGTATCTATTTTATTTCTTTATTTATTTTTCCATAAGTTATTAGGGGCACAGGTGGTATTTGGTTACATGAGTAAATTCTTTACTGGTGATTTGTGAGATTTTCGTGCACTCATCACCCAAGTAGTATATGCTGCACCATATTTGTAGGCTTTTATGCCTCGCCCCCCTCCTCTCCTCCCCACAGGGAAATGCAAATCAAAACCACAATGTGATACCACCTGGCTCCTGCAAGAACACCCATAATCAAAACATTAAAAAACGGTAGATGCTGGCGAGGATGCGGTGACCAGGGAACACTCCTACACTGCTGGTGGGAATGTAAACTAGCACAGCCGCTATGGAAAACAGTGTGGAGATTCCTTAAAGAACTAAAAGTGGAACTACCATTAGATCCAGCAACCCCACTACTGGGTACCTACCCAGAGGAAAATAACTCAATATTCAAAAGAGATGCTTGCACACACATGTTTATAGCAGCACAATTCACAAGAGCATTTATTTTAGAAAGGAGCTGGAGCATGATCATCAGCAGGCAAGCAAGGAGTTATGGGGGAAACTAAAATGCTCCAAATACAGGGAAGAAAAGGCTCAACAGAGAAGACAATTTCCCCATCATAGGATGGCAGGGTTTATGCATCCTACATCCTTTAATCTCCAGCACCACCCGTGAGGCACGTGTGACTTTTGTCACCATTTTATTGATGCCATAAAGAGTCAGTGGTAAAAGGATTTTCTGAAGGTACCACTGACATTGTTCTGAGTCCTCCTCATCCTAGTCCCTGTCAAGGCCACGGTGCAAAGGTGCCCTTCCATGACCGTCATACGTGTCTTCAAACATGCTCACACAGACAACCACACTCAAAAGCCGTCCACACATGCACCACACACAGTACAACACAGACACACACACCGGACACACATGCAGCAGACACACCACATGCACCACACAGCACCTCCCACACCACACACTGTACACACACTACACACCAAACACAACCCACCCACATCATGCATCACACACACCACACCCCAGATACACCATACACACTACACACTACACACATCATGCATCACACACACCACACACCACACACACTACACACTACACACCACACCACACACCACAGACTACCCACACACACTACACACTACACACACCATGCATCACACACACCACACCCCACACACACTACATACCACACACAACCCACACACACCACATACACACACCTCACACACAACAAACATACTATAAACACCATTGACACCACACACACACCAAATACACCACACAGCACACAACCACACATCCACACCACACACACCAAACACAACAAATACACATTACGCAAACCACACACACTACACACCACACACACCACACACCTCCCACACCACATGCACACTATGCACCAAACATAACCTACACACACCACTCACGCACCAAACACTACACACCACACGAGCCACACATCCACACCACAAACATCAAACACAACAAATACACACCACACACAGCACACACACTACACACACCATACCCACCCACACCACACACATCACCCACACCAAAAACACACCACACACCACACCACACACACCACGCTCCTGCACACCACACACACCACATACCACAAACACCACACACTACACACACGCCACACACCAAACACACCAAATATACAACACACACACAACACAACACACACACTATGCACATACATACTTATACATAGACCACCCACCATACACACACCTTACACACACTACACACACACACAACATACACCCACAAGTACACACACACACAAGTACACATCATACGGTGCCTTAAAAGCAGCAGGCACGAGGTCAGGAAGACAGGCTGTGCCGCAGCAGTTGGTAAAGAGGACACAGGCTCTGCCCACACCCAGGCAGTCCACCCATAGAGGTGAGGGGTGAGGGCGACAGTCTCCAGGAGTGGCCCGTCGGCCTTGCTGCTCCTGGCTTCCTAAACCAGTTCCTCTTATCAACCCTGCCTCCGCCAGCTCCAACCCAAACCGCACGCAGACACACACAGACATCAACACAGACACACAGGCATACACAGACACATAGGGACACACAGACACATTGCCACACACAGAAGCACTGACACACACAGGCATACAAACACGCACACGAAGATACAGACACATATAGACTTAGACGCATGCAGACACACATACACAGACATACACAACCTACAGATATGCACACAGACACACAGAGAAAGACATAGATTCACACAGACACACACAGAAAGACATAGATTCACACAGACACACACAGAAAGACATAGATTCACACAGACACACACAGAAAGACATATAGACTCACACAGACACACACAGAAAGACATATAGATTCACAGACACATACAGAAATACATATAGAGTCACAGACACATACAGAAAGACATATAGACTCACAGACACATACAGAAATACATATAGAGTCACAGACACACACAGAAAGACATATAGACTCACACAGACACACACAGAAAGACATAGATTCACACAGACACACACAGAAAGACATAGATTCACACAGACACACACAGAAAGACATAGATTCACACAGACACACACAGAAAGACATATAGACTCACACAGACACACACAGAAAGACATATAGACTCACAGACACACACAGAAAGACATATAGACTCACAGACACACAGAAAGACATATAGACTCACAGACACACACAGAAAGACATAGACTCACAGACACACACAGAAATACATATAGAGTCACAGACACACACAGAAAGACATAGATTCACACAGACACACACAGAAAGACATATAGACTCACACAGACACACACAGAAAGACATAGATTCACACAGACACACACAGAAAGACATATAGACTCACAGACACACACAGAAAGACATATAGACTCACACAGAAACACACGCCATTGCTTGTGAGTGCTCAAGGAATGCTCATTTTAATGTTGATACAGGCACAATTCCATTAGGAGGCAAATTTGACGATAAAGATCAATACAGAATGAAACCAAATCTAAATGTCTTCAGGATGATTTTTTTTTGTCTGCAGAGCACACACTCTAATGGCACAGGTCACGTTGCCTAAGGACAATGTCACACCTCCGGAAGAAATGGGCTCTCGTGATGGACAGTGGGAGATTTGAAGATGTGTGGCCTTGGACAAGTCGTTTTACACGTTTGTGGTATTAGTAAGTGGGAGGAATCCAGGTGCCTCCCAGGGCTGTCCTGGGGAGGAAGTGATGGAGGGCCTGCGAAAGAAGCAGGCGACCCTGGCAGGAGGCGCCACTTCATGTTAATTCTGACCACACTCTTTACACCTTCTGGCTTGAAAGCGGGGAGGAGGGAGCCTGGGCCTCATTTCTTAGGATTTTTCCCAAACTCCCAGGATGTGCACAGTAGGCGGGAAAGCCTCAGGGTGCAGCCCAGGCCTGGGGTGAGGGTGCAGCTGCCTCGCAAAGCAGCTTAGCCTTCCACGCACTTCGCCCTCCCTCTGAGCTGAGAAACCCACTCAAGCTCAGGCCCACCAGCTCCTGCCTCACCTCAAAGCCCAGCGTTCTGCCATGAACAGCACCAGGAACTTCAGAAACCTGCATTCCACATGCATGACCCTAGACCTGCGCCCCTCGTTCAAGGAAGATCAGAGCAGGACAAATCAGCCAGGGGATGCCAGGCACCATCCCAGGGGCCTGGGGAGAAAAGAGGGGGCACCAGCCATGGCTCCCAGGGCAGCAGGAGGGCTGGGAAGGCATCTGCCCTGTGCCTGGGCCTGCCAGTCCTGGGGACAGGCAACGGGTCCACACATGTGGCCTCCGGGACACCTGTGCTCGAGTGACGGTCATGGCAAGAACCCTCCTCCAAGGTGGGACCTGGGGCAAGGACCGTGTGAGAGCCGTGGTCCCTGCCAGACCCAGTGCCATCAAGGCTGTGCCCTGCTGAGCCTGAGGCTTCGGGATGACTTTGCCTGTCCCTCCCAGGAGATCCCACAGGTGATGACTGCCTGTGCCTCCTGTCCCTCCCAGGAGATCCCACAGGTGCTGTGGCTGTGCTGATGGGGGAGTGGTGACAGGGATGCAGGCAGAGGGGGGCAAAGACTCACAGAGGCAGAGGGTGTCTATGCCAGGCAGAGGGGCCTGGGGAGGAGACGGAGCGGCCTCTCGTGGAGGGGCAGGTGCAGGAGCGAGGCAGAGCCCAGGGACAGGCCCATGCCAGCACCAGCCTGGGCTGTGAAGGGACAACCTCAGGGCAGAACTCTCAGTGCAGAGCTCAGCACAGAACAGGACACCATCTGGGGGGAGGGGAGGTGCCGCTCATGTAACTGAGCACTGAGGACAGAGGACACATTCCCAGGAGCTTTCCGCTGGAGTCCACACAGGGGAGGGAGGGAGAGGGGCAAGTGCTCTTTTTCTTGTTTTTCCCGTGATTCCGTGGCTCACTGCCTTTTCCTCAGCCTTTCCACTCCCCAGAAAACCGTGCGGCTCCGTTAATGATTTTCTCCAAGGCCTTGCAGCTGATAACTGAGCCAAGGCCCAGTCCTGGACTCTGACTTCAGGATCCCACATGGGCTCCTGTGTACCATGAAGCCACCCAGATGGCCATGGACAGGCCCTTCAAGAGACACTCACCGCTGCTCTTCATTGAGTTCCAGCTGCAGTCCTCAAGGGGGAGGAGGGGCATTTGTCCCCACCCCCGGGGCCATTTGGCAATATCTGGCGACGTTTTTGGTGGTTGCACCTTGGGGAGGGGCGCGGATGCTCCTGGCATCTGGTTTTCTAGTGGGGAGGCCGGGGATGCTGCCAAGTGCACACAGCGGCCACGGCGGAGACCGCAGCCTGAAAGGTGGGTGGAGTTGAGGCTGATACTCTGGCCCACCGCGATGCCATGTCTTCCCTCTGACAGCCACAATCAGGAAGACTTCTTCAGCTCATCCTTGTGCCCCCAAAGTCCTCGTTCCCACGGGCCCCCAGGAATGGTTCTGGGAGTCCTTCGCCACTTTCATGGGTGCGGTATGAGGCACTCCAGCTTCATCGTGCCTTTCTGCCCCTTGTTCCCAGCACTGTCCTTCCCGAGCCCAGGGAGTCAGAATCCACAGTCTTAGAGTCTCCACCAGCGACATCTCAGCTCAGCTGAGGGTCATTCCCACTTTCAGAACAGGCTGACAGTGGGGCAGCCAACCACTCTGCCCATGAACCCCAGTTCTCCATCGCTCACCACTCTGCCCATGAACCCCAGTTCTCCATCGCTGCGGAGATGCTTTGGAGCCACCACTGGGGGGCCCTCTTCAGCCCACCCCAGCCTCCTGACACAGTCTTCCCCGAAGACCCAGCTTCAGTCCTCCCCACAGAAAACTCAGAAACAGGAAATGAATAAAGGACCACAGGCTTGGCTGATTGGCAGAAGACAATAGAGGAGCTAGTGTTTGACAAAACAGTAACGACACCTCTGATAGCAGAGCCATGCAGTTGGCATCTTCTTCCCAAATACAGCAAATTACCCAGCAAGGGCAGGAAGCTTTGGCAGAATTAATCACTACCCGGAAAACAATTTCACACTAGAATAAACAGGAGAGAGAGGGAATAATAAATGCATTGCATTGTCCAGTTGTTAACCTGGGCCTTGATATATATTAAAAAACAAGTCAATTACTTCTAGCAATGACAGAAACTCATCTTGTTTAGCAAAATAAGATAAAGAAGTCTGGGGGTGGAGAGCCAGCGATCTGAGGGAAGACATCCTGAGATGATAAATATCTCATGTCAAGCCCGCACTCAGCCGCAGGCTTCTCGGAACAGAGGCAGCCAGCTCCGTTCCATCTGAGGGAGCAGAGGAAGGAGGAACGGCACAGAACGTTGGAAAGGGAGCAGGCATCAGCTACCAAGGAGTTGTTATAAAATATAGAAGCAAAACATTAAAAATGCACAGTTATTTTTCAATAAAACCATCCCATGTCTTTGCAGAAGGGTTTAGTTCCTGCATTCACAGTCTGTGTGGTGTCTGGGAAAGGTACTTGACTTTCTGTGCAGAACAAGAATGGGAGACAGGAAGATGAGTTTTTTTCCCAAGACAAAGCTAGGTTGTTTTTCTTTGCTGTCTGCTGGACAGCTGGGCTTTCTGAATTGATAGCAAGTCACTCAAGAGGCATTTGAAAGAAAACACTTTAATCCTAAGTGAAAGAAGGGTTTTCGTGTGTACAGTTCATGGTTCAAATAAGCAGAAACCACTTTACTTTTGATTCCCAGGTTGTATGTACCAGACAGACTGCACTTTCTGGAGTCTGACACCAGAACTTGTCCAGGAGGTGATCGGATTATATTCTGGGCAGTGGAGGCTTTTTGTAATTGACCAGAATTGCTTTTTCTGTGTAAAATGATGGTTGCAGTGCTTCCTGGAGTATAGATAATGTCCTTGAAAATCACTTAAGTTGCCCTTACAAACTTCAGAGTCTGTAATTCTCTCATGCCCTGTAATGCATGACCCTCGTTGTTTTCCTTCCTGGGATCTGTGAGAAGAGTGTGATGTGCATCAGGTTACTGCCGGGCATCTGAGTGGGCCTGGGTTGGCTGCCTTTAATACAGCCACCAGGACATGTCAGGAGTGTGTTGTGCATCAGGTGAGTGGGCCTGGCTCTGCCTTTAATCAGCCACCAGGACATGCCAGATGTGCTTCAGCATCACTCCCACGACTGACCTTATTCACACATGGAAATTTACAAGGAAAAGGTTGGCTGTGGATGTATCCAAAGAAAACGTGTCTATGTAGCTGTAGTGGCAGAAGGGTGTGATGCCTTTACTCACCCATCCTAAGGCTCGCAGTTGACACTCCTATAACAGAAGACAGGTTGACGAGAGAAAAGCATAACAGATTTACCTGAAGCTTCATATAGTACAGGTGCCTCAACAAATGAAGATCTGAAGCTGCAGGGGAGCCATCTGTTTGTATGCTTAGGTTCCACGAAGAATGGACACTGTGGAGAAATGTGCTTGGACAAAGGGGGATGGTTCGTGGTGCTACATGAGGCCTCCAAGACCTGTCTGTGTGGCTTCTTTTTGGCTTTTCTGTGTAGCATTTTGGCCTCCTGGGTGTGGGCAGGACCCCTCTGGAATGAGGGCTCTCAAGAGAGAAGGGAGAGAGTGAACTTTATAAATCAAAAATAAAATTCTAAGACCCCATTGACTGAATAGACCCTCCCCTTGGCCTAGCGGACCTCAAAGAAACCTGAAAAACTAGTTCGGGATGTAACCAGAAGAGGGGGTCAGACACGCCTCACTATCCCCTCCTCCCTTTGGAGTTTAGATGCAACTGACCAGCATTAACACGAAAACAGAGATCTGAAGACAGACAAGCAGACTCTGTATGGCCATGAGATTCCAAATTCTAGCCTGACTCTAGTACAGCATCACATGACACATAGCAGGCCCTGGAGGAAGTCAAAGTATTTTATCCCAAAATATATTTATTTGACATACGTTGAAGTGGTTCTGCAAAGCTATCTCTTGTGGGGCAAATCTACATTCTATAGAGAGTCTCCTTCCCTTACTAGGTCTTTCCAGAGAGTCTGACACCTTTTAAGGTGTGATAAGAGACATTCCGCATCTATTCTCTCTGAAGCCTGCTACCTGGAGGCTTCAACTATAACACAAGAACCTTGTCTTCCACAACCTCCTTATCTATACTTAAGCATTTCTTTATGCTGAGTTTCACTCTCCAAGCAGGACTTAACTCTTTCAAACAGCTGCCAATCAGCACCTCTTTGAACCCCCCGCCCTTGACCTGGAAGCCCCCTTCTTCAAGCTGTCCTGCCTTTCTGGGCCTGCCAATGCACACCCTACAAGTATTGATTTATTTCTTGGCCTGGAACTTGTGTCTCCCCAAAATGTATAAACCAAGCTATCACCCGATCACCTGGGGCACACGTTCTTCTGAGGCTGTGTCATGGCCCATGGCATGTGTGCCCGAGGTGGTTGGACAAAACAAACCTCTAAGTGGATGCGGACCTGTCTCAGATACCTTTTGGTTTACACTTGTCTATTGTCTACCTAAAGAAGGAAACTGTGGCAAATTTAATGCAGAGAGTTTATTTGGGCCAAGGTTGAGCACTTCATAATCCGGGACACACTGTGAAGTGCTCAGGGAACAAAGGAGAGGCTCAAATTTTTAAAGAAAAAAAGATGAATCAGGAAAGGGGGTGATTACACAAGTTGTTGGTCAGGAATTCTAATTGGCTTGCAGAAATAACATTGATTAGTGATGGGTTATGTATTGTTGAATGATAGGATGTGAGTTACGGTGTCCAGTGTGGGATGGCCATTCTTGTTAGATTAATTTATAGCTATTGGTGGCAACACTCAGTCCTGAGTCCATACACCAGGTGGCTTTGAAATGATTACTTACCTCAAGGCGCCTGCGGCATGACTCCTCTCTCATTTTAACACCTCCCAGGGCCTGATAATTTCTCACATTCCTCAGATTAAAACTTTATTTTCTTTCTCACTAGGCTTCAGGGCTTGCTCTGTGGGAGAGGAGGTCCTTGATTCCATGGCTGCCATGGGGAAGAGGATTCTGGCTTCTGTGACTCACGTCAGCAGGGAATGGGTCTGAGGCAGAGGCAGTCAGAGCTCGGCTTCTGAAGCCGGCCAGTCTCCTTTAGCTCCAAGTGCTCAGCATGCCAGAGCCCCACACTGTGGGCTATTGTTCTCCAGGTTATTTCTTTGTTAAGCTACATGCTGAGTTGTCTAGGCACAAAGCCTCTGCCCCTCCTCCCCAAGGTATCTGCAGCACCACGCGGTGCTCAGCTTGTAGCAGGCACATCATCAATGGTTATTAAATAAATGATTACATACCTTTTATTCTTTGCAAGAAAAGTCTTCTGTTTCTTTGTCCTGGCTCTTACCCATCTCTCCAGGCTTTTCTAGCCCCGGAGCCGACAGTGCAGCAGGAGATGACAAACACAGTCAACTTTTGGCCAAAGATTCTAGACCATGGACAAGGGCCAGCTGGGGACTGGTCTTGTGAAGTGCATGGATTTGGGCTTTTATTAAGGCCAAAGAAAGACCAGTTTCCTCCTAGGAACAGGATAAAACTGAGCAAGGAGAGGTTTGGCTGGGGCTGGCAGGGCAGCAGGTGCCGTCCACTGGGAGCCTGTGTGCAATTCAAAGAGATGAGAGAAGCCAGACCCCAGGGAGGAGAACTCAGCCGGGAAACTCAAGGGCAAGGATGCTCGGAAAGATAACAGCTGCATTGTTTCCAAATTTTCAAAAACCTCGTTAAATGTTCTAAAAACCTCATTAGCCTTACAAATTATGAGCCTTTAGCCACGTAGACATAAGAGACTTTTAGATATGCACGTCTCTGGCTGACTCAAGAAACCCTACCTTAAAATGACTAAAGAAACTGCTAAGAGGTAGCTCAGCACAGCTTCAGACCGAGACAGGCTCCTGTGAGGTGTTCAGGGGAGGGGCAGCCACCAGGAGGGCCTGCCTCTTGTTTAGGCTGAGAGGGCAGAACTCTGTGCTGTGAAATGAGGAAGCTGGGAAATATTTTTTCAATTAAATATTTCAGCTGTCGGCCTGCCAGAATACCTGAAATTCCTCATAAGCATCCATATTTGGATTTCATACCTTCCCTCCCATGTGTCTGCTACCCTCAGGGCCGTACATCCCAGAAGCCGCCCTGCACCTTTGGAACTTGCCTTGCGAGTTAATGCATTCATTTTCCCCAGCATTGGACAGCAAGCCAAAAGCAGTATCCTGCTGGGATGGAAAATGAAGGAAACATACCTTACTGTTGGGAGAAACCCAGTAAAGATAAAACAGGGGCACAACCCAGAAATCCAGACCCTGGGAAAGCGAAAGCCCTTGGGCACCCGGCACATCTGGAAAGAGGCTATGAAAACACCAAGGGGAGAGAAAGCACAAAGGGGCTGTGGGGGCTCTCAAGAACTTCCCCAGGCCCCAGCCCTCTGTTCTCACTGCCTGCCCCCCTCATACCACTCACAGGTGCTCCTGGGTTAAGCTGCAGGCTCCAAGGCCTCATCTGAGTCCCATTGAACTGGGCCTTATGCAAGTCACATGTCTCCAAGACTGTTAAAATGCCTATCAAGTAAAGATCAGCAAGCATGAATTATGATGCAACAAAGGCAGCTGACACCTATGAAACCAAGGTGTGCTTGAGCTGGTGGAGAGTCTTGGGGCTGCAAATCCAGGAACCGCCCTGCCTTATGAGCTGGAAACACTGTGTTTGCACAAGCAACTTGGAGAAGGGCTCTGGGCCCTGCTGATGGCTAAATAGGAGACGAAAATGAAGGATTCTTCCTTTTGCATGAGGCTTCCAACCATGAACCTGTGTTCAAAGGGCCAGTCCACCTGCGGCCACCTCTGAAGGAGGCATAGCCGAAATGCGCACACCCTAGAGAGGAGTGGCTCGTTCAAGGTCAAGACAAATGTGGGTGGCAGAGCAGCAACCAAGGCTCTTAGCCAGTGACGTCCAGCTGCTGATGGAGGCCCTCTCCAGAATCAAGGGCATGGTCCTACTGCAGAGCCCTGGCCTCCTCTGCACCCTACATGTGCCTCAACATCCCAGAGTTCATCTGTCACTGAATTCTAGTCCCAGTGTGCATGTCAGCCTAGAGCTTCGCCTCTCCTGAGACAGCCTCGCCTGCCCCTCCATCTGCCTGTAAGCTCCCTAGAGCAGGAGAAGCCATTTATCATTTTAATGGGATATGCACATTCAGATATTAGAGGCCTCTAATTTATTGGGGTCCCAGGATGAGAGACCCAGGAAATCATTGCTGCTTGGTTCTATGAGGGCCTTTAGCGTAACCTCGGAGAGAGCCTCAGTGACATCATCAAGTGTGGGTGAATCTGCCCCTCCTTCCTGCCTGTGTGTTTTGCTTCCATTCAGCACTCCCTGTGTCTCACCACACACAGGTAGGCCTCGCCTCCTCTTGGTCACTATGGCCTGCTTCTCATCTCTACGGGCTCAGTACCAACTGTGTGATGCAGTGTGGCCCATCTCCTGCAGGTGCTAGCAGATCACAGGAGGTTCCAGGCCCACTGTGCATGGCCCCCACACCTGCTCCTCAGTCCTCTGCACCTAAATTTTCTTGTTTTCTCCATATCAGAAAGTGGGGTGTTGCCACACCAGGTAATCTGAGCCCCCGCCCAGCACTTGCTGTCACTTGCTTTAAGACAGTCACACAATGAGTAGGAAGCCCTCTGAAGTTCCCATGACAGGCAGCATTCACCATGGTCCCCGAGACCCAGCGTGGGAACCAGAATTCTGGTCTAGAGGAGACAGAGTTGTGTAGCCAGAAAACAGCCTGGGAATCAGAACCAAAGAAAAAGATCTCAAAATAAAGAGGAGAAGTCCTGGGTGGGGTGGGAGTGGAGGTGGGCTGGGTAAAAGGAGAGCATGGTGTGTGGAAGCCCACAGTGCTGTTGTCCCTGCCTACACAGGCAGCTCAC
This sequence comes from Pongo pygmaeus, assembly GCF_028885625.2. Lineage (NCBI taxonomy): Eukaryota > Metazoa > Chordata > Mammalia > Primates > Hominidae > Pongo > Pongo pygmaeus. Next base: position 136,599,740 of record NC_072382.2, on the reverse strand, counting down.
AGAGCATCGGGTCATGCAATGTGACCCACTGCTGGCCAGGGCCACGGGTCCCTCAGGCCAGGCAGGGGACACTGAGAGGCCTGGGAGTTTATCGGGAACTGTGATCTGGAGTAGCTTGCAGGAGACCAACTCATTTAGATGAAGATGATGCTTCAGCTCATATTTCCCAAAAAGCAGAGTCCGAGGCCAGGGCTTATGTGCTGTTGCCTTACTAAAGAGCACAGTCTTCAGCATGAGCAAAGTGAAGTGGGCAGGAGCAGGGCCACACACACGTGTCATGGAGCTGACCGATGGATGTTATGACTTAAGTATACCCAGGACCATCCCTGACACGCCATACAAACGTCACCTCAAGACCATGTCTCAGCTGGGAAAAGGTGAGACTGTATCCCCTTTCTGTCTCCCTCAAGCTGGCATCTTACCCAGGGCACCTACTTCCCTCACACTTCCAGATGGCCCTGGTGGGCTCACTCTGGTCTCAGGGCATTTCGCCCTCTTTCTTACCTAGAATCCCCAGGGCCAGCCCGAACGTGAGGTGCTGTGAACTCACGCGCCCTGAGGTTGACCTGAGTGCTTGCAGCACTGGTCCCACAGCCATGACTGGGCTGGAGCAAAAGGTAAATCAGGCCCAGAGACACACAACAGGGAGAATGTAGCATGACTCCTCAGAAGAGCCTGCGGTGGGCACGGCTGTGCTGAGGACCCTGAGTCCTGCAGGGCTGATCTCCACCCGACCCAGGGCTGGAGTCACCCCTGCTGCCCCGGCCACCATGGGAGGAAGGACACATGTCTTCCATCTGAAGTCACCCCTCAGTCGCCTGCATGGCAGGGAGGAGAGGAATCGAGGTCCTGGAGACTCCAGGAGGTCGTGGCTTTGAAATAAGCAACATGCCTCCTCCCGGGACCTGCCCCACTGAGTTGTGCAGCATTTAAATACTAAAAGGATCACTGGGGTTTTTTTATTCAATATGTCCAGAGAAAAGAAGTAGATTAAGAATTAGCCATGGGCAGACAACAAAGCCTGGGGACAACGCAGGCTGTCAAATGGGAGGTAGCCAGTCCCTCCGGGGGTGGGACTCAGGAGTCCCTGTTTCCCATCTGCTCCTGAAGCAGCACCTGGGGGCGCTCGGAGAGACCTGGACTCCCCTTCTGCTGCCAGAGCCCGAAGGCAAAGCTGGGAACATGCTGCCAGCGACCCTTCCCCGGGTCCTACATGGAGTGGGAGATGCTTGGGCAGGGGTTGCCCTAGGCTCCAGCAGGCCCACAGTAGGCCCCGTTCTAATTCAGTTTATGCCCATATCTGGCACATTTTAAGCTCTTTTTCTGTGGTGAGGGAGCTCACAGGTTTCCTGAGGAGACTAGCTCTCCACTGAAATCCCATCTAAGCTTCTGAGCTTCACTCGCCACCCAGGGAGCAGAAGAAGTCGTCTTACCACAGCCTCCCCTTGGAGGGAGCCTGACGGAATCGTGGTTTTGTTATCATTACGGCCACAATTATCGAGCACTAGCCACATGACAGAGATTTGTTTGCTAACACTCACTCTCACACTGAAAAGAAAGGAGTTATTCTTCCCATTTTACAGAGGAGGAAACTGAGTCTTAGGGGTGTTAACTGCGTGGCCAGTGTCAAAGAGCCAAGGGGGATGGAGACCGGATGTGTGGCCAATGTGCAACTCCAGAAGCAGAACCCACGCCACCGGGGGCTTCCTGGGTCTTGAACAACAGCAGAAAACACCACATCACAGAGGTAGGGTTTAACAAGACCTGTCTATGAAAAGGAAGCATCAAGCTGTTGATCTGTTCTTCAAGTAAATATCCACCCACAGTTACAATAGAGAGAGTTTATCTTCATGCTTTTTAAAAAAATTCAGCTTTAAAGAACAACTAACAGATCTAACTGAGGGTGGTAACCGAGGGCAAATGCGTTGCTGGCAGGGAATGCAGCTGCAGGAGCATTTTGGTGTGTTCATGTTCAAGGGTTTGATTTTTTTCTTTTCTTTTTCAAAGCAAAAGTAGCTTCTAATTTTTCATCTTAGTGTGTCCAGTGTATCAGTTCCTCTTGTGCCTGCTAATGCTCAGCAAAGTTTAAATGCAGCTGCCCTGGCCCTCACGGATCCGCAGATTCTGGCTGAATGATGGTGAGGGAGACCTCAGGCTAGAGAGCAGCAGTAACTTCTCCCCAGGTGCTTCTGCACTGTCTGCTTGGACTCAATGGTGTCAGCTCTAATTGACTCTTTATGTGGTGTGGTGCTGGTGTGTGTGTGTGTGTGAGAGAGAGAGAGAGACACAGAGAGAGAAAGAGAGAGAGAGAGAGAGAGACAGAGACAGAGAGAGAGAAAGAGAGAGAGACAGAGACAGCATATGCAAAGGACTTTCTACTCCTTTGAATGACCCAGGTGAGGGAGCTTCCACAGCACACCTGGTGACCTCAGCTGAGGTCAGGTGAGGAGCTGCTTCTCTTCTGTCCCATGAGCCTCTCTCTGGGTGTGTTGCCAACCTCATCCTTTTTGTGATCACAAATGGAATGTCTACGCTTCTGCCACCTGTCCGACTGCAATTTAATCCTCAAAAGGTATTTCCCGAGATTGCTTGTGCCCAATTCCTGAGCCTCCCTGGTCACAGAGCAGCACCTGGGTATAGTAGTTGGCATGATATGACCACACAATGCCAGCACTGGGAGTTACACTGGAGACAATAATCCCACACCAGCCCTGAATCCTGAAAGAGGTTTGCTCGTGGGAAAATTAGGGCAAGACGTGTACAGCGGCTCTGCAGGTCATGCCTTGCCCTTCCCCCATCCAGCAGGGGGCCCCCTTCTCAGGAGCCTGACAGTGACAGACGCAGAGCTGGACAGGTGAGTTTTCCGCACTGCCGAGCTGCCGAGGCGCAAGGCTGGCAGGGAGCTTGGGACACACAGGAGGACCCTACACCCACCTTGTGTGAGCTGCCGAAGCCTGGGAGCAGACAGAAGGGTGGAGCAACACTCTACCCTCCCGCACAGAGATATACTTAACACGTGTTCCCATAGCTACACTCACAAAATGCCACAGAGCCTTCCAAATCCCATCTGTTTGGAATACATCCAGGGTTTACACTGAAAATACCAAAATCCTTACAGAGACTTCAGCCTCAGGAGGGACTGGTGATTTGTAAGTTTGCATCCAGCATGAGATCTGGACGCCATGTTCCCATCTCAGGGGAGACTTTACAAGTTGCCCCTAAACCCACTGCTCTGAGCTGACTGAGCAGTCAGCCAGTCAAGCTCTTCAGGCCCCCTGAGGCCAAAGTGCCAACGAACTGGATTCAGGCCCACACTTATCCTCATGTCCTGCCTCTGTGCTCATCCTGTCCCCCAGACAGCTCGGCCTCTCCCCAGGTGCAGAGATTGCTTTTCTCCATTTGCTTTTCATCACCCCACCCCACACTCCAGGTGGCACCCAGCCTGTGCAGGCCCTGTTGATGCCCAATAAATGCCCATGCCCAGCCAGACAATGGTCCAACCATGTGTAACCCCCATCTCCCCCCAAACTCAGTCCATCTGCACCTGTCTCCCACCTGCAGGATCACAGCTCACTCGAGGCAGCTTGGTCCCTCGGGGCTCACACAGGAGCTTGCCTGTGTGGACAGCAACACCAGCACTGGCCTGCGGGAGCTTTGGCAGCACCCATCCAGGGTTGGGTATAGTGATGTGGGAAGGAAGGACGGGGGCAGGAGGCCAAGAAGGACGGGCACATCAGGGGCAATAGGGAAAATGTTGAGCCTCCAAGTCATGGCCTCAGGCCCTCATCCAGCTCTCACGGCCCCACATGGCCTCCCTGGGATCTGAAAGCCTGGTATCCAACAGACAATGCTGTTCTCAGCTCTCAAACCTCCCGGGTCCAATCTTAGAAGTCAGCTCTGAGGCTCAGAGTTTATAAACTACTCATTCCAGCGAGCACGAAGCAAAGCAGTACTGGCCAAGTCAACATCCCTGAATACATTTCTATTTGTGTATTTACCTGTGAGTGATGCAGAAAGCACGAGTATTAATGCCCCCTCTCCGCTCGGGCCACACTTAGTCATGCCATCTTAGCCACCAGGTGCCTTCCTGTCTGCTCTGGCACCCACTCTAACTCTCAGGGCTGATCTGGAAGAGGATTCCAGCGGCTCCTATCAATGCCTGGGGTGAGCAAAGCATCCTCTCCAGATAGGCAGGATCACAGGAAGCACCTGCAGGGCCCCCAGCAGAGGCAGGGCCCAGATTCAGGAGTGCGGCCACAGTGCAGTTGCCACTGATTCAAAAAAATGATAGAATCACTGTAAAAAGTAATACCTCCTAGCCTCAGCCCAGACCTGCTTCAATCACATTGTCTTATCGGCCAGGACCAGTGTCCCAGTGAAGCAAAGCCAGAGACTGCTGCCAGGTGACAGTGCTGTTCACCACCACAAGGTAGCAAGACCGCTGCTGCCTCCCACCAGAAAACCCATCCCCTGTGCAGCTGCGGAGGCTGACTTTCTTCCTAGCCTTGCTGAACACTTGTAAATCAACACCAAGGATTTGATGACCTGCTCACATTTGACTTACGCCAGGACAGTGTACGTAGTGAAGTTGGAGGAAGCAGTCAGTGTGCATTACCGTGCCACACACTGTCTCATCAAATCCCCGTAACCACCTAACACACCTTTATGCTACACAGGGAAATGCAGGCTCCCAGTGTGAGGGAACTTATGCAATCTCTCAGCTAGTGGGAAGCAGGGCTGTGAATGGAACTCGGTTCTCTCTAAAAGGCAGAGCGTTTCCTCTCCACACCTTGGCTCACTTTGTGATTTATCAATGAGAAACAGTCATATCTTAAAATAGTAATTTGTGCTGTGTTCTAATTTTTTTTCCTCCCCATCCCACCCACCTATTCAGGCAGAGTCAGGCCCTTTTCTAGTTATTCAATGGCTGTTTTTTTTTCTCAAGATAAAAAGCAAAAGAAGGCTGTCATTAATTACTATTCCTGTCCATTGTAAAAGATGCTACCAATTTAAAAAATGCTGCTAAGTGCCTAGGTCAGGGAGAAAGAGGGAGAGATGTGGAGAACAGGTGGTGGCTGAGAAGACAGATTGGAAGGAGAGACATGGAGGCATGCAGCTGGAACAGCCGGTCTCAACCCAGGGAGATGTCTAAGGAAGATGGGTGCAGAGCAGAGGCATGCTCCCTACAGCATCAGCTCTATAAAGACACCCACAATAATAATGGGAGACTTCAACACCCCACTGTCAACATTAGACAGATCAACGAGACAGAAAGTTAACAAGGATATCCAGGAATTGAACTCAGCTCCACACCAAGCAGACCCAATAGACATCTACAGAACTCTCCATCCCAAATCAACAGAATATACATTCTTCTCAGCACCACATCACACTTATTCCAAAATTGACCACATAGTTGGAAGTAAAGCACTCTTCAGTAAATGTAAAAGAACAGAAATTATAACAAACTCTCTCAGTCCACAGTGCAATCAAACTAGAACTCAGGATTAAGAAATTCACTCAAAACTGCTCAACTACATGGAAACTGAACAACCTGCTCCTGAATGACTAGTGGGTACATAATGAAATGAAGGCAGAAATAAAGATGTTCTTTGAAACCAATGAGAACAAAGACACAACATACCAGAATCTCTGGGACACATTTAAAGCAGTGTGTAGAGGGAAATTTATAGCACTAAATGCCCACAAGAGAAAGCAGGAAAGATCTAAAATTGACACCCTAACATCACAATTAAAAGAACTAGAGAAGCAAGAGCAAACACATTCAAAAGCTAGCAGAAGGCAAGAATAACTAAGATCAGAGCAGAACTGAAGGAGATAGAGACACAAAAAACCCTTCAAAAAATCAATGAATCCAGGAACTGGTTTTTTGAAAAGATCAACAGAATTGATAGACCGCTATCAAGAGTAATAGAGAAGAATCAAATAGACGCAATAAAAAATGATAAAGGGGATATCACCACCGATCCCACAGAAATACAAACTACCATCAGAGAATACTATAAACACCTCTACGCAAATAAACTAGAAAATCTAGAAGAAATGGATAAATTCCTCGACACATACACCCTCCCAAGACTAAACCAGGAAGAAGTTGAATCTCTGAATAGACCAATAACAGGCTCTGAAATTGGGGCAATAACTAATAGCCTACCAACCAAAAAAGTTCAGGACCACACAGATTTACAGCCGAATTCTACCAAAGGTACAAGGAGGAGCTGGTACCATTCTTTCTGAAACTATTCCAATCAATAGAAAAAGAGGGAATCCTCCCTAACTCATTTTATGAGGCCAGCATCATCCTGATACCAAAGCCTGGCAGAGACACAACAAAAAAAGGAGAATTTTAGACCAATATCCCTGATGAACATCGATGCAAAAATCCTCAATAAAATACTGGCAAACTGAATCCAGCAGCACATCAAAAAGCTTATCCACCATGATCAAGTGGGCTTCATCCCTGGGATGAAAGGCTGGTTCAACATATGCAAATCAATAAACATAATCCAGCATATAAACAGAACCAAAGACAAAAACCACATGATTATCTCAATAGATACAGAAAAGGCCTTTGACAAAATTCAACAGCCCTTCATGCTAAAAACTCTCAATAAATTAGGTATTGATGGGATGTATCTCAAAATAATAATAGCTATCTATGACAAACCCACAGCCAATATCATACCGAATGGGCAAAAACTGGAAGCACTCCCTTTGAAAACTGGCACAAGACAGGGATGCCCTCTCTCACCACTCCTATTCAACATAGTGTTGGAAGTTCTGCCCAGGGCAATCAGGCAGGAGAAAGAAATAAAGGGTATTCAAGTAGGAAAAGAGGAAGTCAAATTGTCCATGTTTGCTGATGACATGATTGTATATTTAGAAAACCCCATCGTCTCAGCCCAAAATCTCCTTAAGCTGATAAGCAACTTCAGCAAAGTCCCAGGATACAAAATCAATTGCAAAAATCACAAGCATTATTATACACCAATAACAGACAAACAGAGAGCCAAATCATGAGTGAACTCCCATTCACAAGTGCTTCCAAGAGAATAAAATACCTAGGAATCCAACTTACAAGGGATGTGAAGGACCTCTTCAAGGAGAACTACAAACCACTGCTCAACGAAATAAAAGAGGATACAAACAAATGGAAGAACATTCCATGCTCATGGATAAGAAGAATCAATATCATGAAAATGGCCATACTGTCCAAGGTAATTTATAGATTCAATGCCATCCCCATCAAGCTACCAATGACTTTCTTCACAGAACTGGAAAAAACTACTTTAAACTTCATATGGAACCAAAAAAGAGCCTGCATTGCCAAGTCAATCCTAAGCCAAAAGAACAAAGCTGGAGGCATCATGCTACTTGACTTCAAACTATACTACAAGGCTACAGTAACCAAAACAGCATGGTACTGGTACTGAAACGGAGATATAGACCAATGGAACAGAACAGAACCCTCAGAAATAATACCACACATCTACAACGATCTGATCTTTGACAAATTTGACAAAAACAAGAAATGGGAAAAGGATTCCCTATTTCATAAATGGTGCTGGGAAAACTGGCTAGCCATATGTAGAAAGCTGAAACTGGATCCCTTCCTTATACCTTATGCAAAAATTAATCCAAGGTCGTTTAAAGACTTAAATGTTAGACCTAAAACCATAAAAACCCCAGAAGAAAAGCTAGGCAATACCATTCAGGACATAGGCATGGGCAAGGACTTCATGTCTAAAACACAAAAAGCAATGGCAACAAAAGCTAAAATTGACAAATGGGATCTAATTAAACTACAGAGCTTCTGCACAGCAAAAGAAACTACCATCAGAGTGAACAGGCAACCTACAGAATGGGAGAAAATTTTTGCAATCTACTCATCTGACAAAGGGCGAATATCCAGAATCTACAAAGAACTCAAACAAATTTATAAGAAAAAAACAATCCCATCAAAGAATGGGTGAAGGATATGAAGAGACACTTCTCAAAAGAAGACATTTATGCAGCCAAAAGACACATGAGAAAATACTCATCATCACTGGCAATCAGAGAAATGCAAATCAAACCACAATGAGATACCATCTCACACCAGTTAGAATGGCAATCATTAAAAAGTCAAGAAACAACAGGTGCTGGAAAAGATGTGGAGAAATAGGAACACTTTTACACTGTTGGTGGGACTGTAAACTAGTTCAACCATTGTGGAAGACAGTGTGGCGATTCCTCAAGGATCTAGAACTAGAAATACCATTTTTTTTTTTTTTTTTTTTTTTTTTTTTTTTTTTTTTTTTTTTACAGCTGATGTTATTTATTTGGAAGACTGAGAATGAGCTGAAACATGTTCAAAACAAGAATAGATTAAGATATCCTAGCACAAAGTTACTATTTTTTTTTTTTCTATTAGAATTGTTATTGCTTTTATTGGTGCTTTCCTTTTTTTTTTTTTTTTTTTTTTTTTTAATTTATGAAGTATTTATTGATCATTCTTGGGTGTTTCTCGGAGAGGGGGATGTGGCAGGGTCATAGGATAATAGTGGAGAGAAGGTCAGGAGATAAACACATGAACAAAGGTTTCTGGTTTTCCTAGGCAGAGGTCCCTGCGGCCTTCTGCAGTGTTTGTGCCCCTGGGTACTTGAGATTAGGGAGTGGTGATGACTCTTAAAGAGCATGCTGCCTTCAAGCATCTATTTAACAAAGCACATCTTGCACCACCCTTAATCCATTTAACCCTGAGTTGACACAGCATATGTTTCAGAGAGCATGGGGCTGGGGGAAAGGCCATAGATCAACAGCATCCCAAGGCAGAAGAATTTCTCCTAGTCAGAACAAAATGGAGTCTCCTATGCCCACCCCTTTCTACACAGACACAGCAACAATCTGATCTCTCCTTCCTTTCCCCACACTTCCCCCCCTTCTTTTCAACAAAATCGCCATCGTCCTCATGGCCCGCTCCCGATGGTCGCTGTCTCTTCGGAGCTGTTGGGTACACCTCCCAGACAGGGCAGCCGGGCAGAGGCGCTCCTCACCTCCCAGACAGGGCGGCCGGGCAGAGGCGCTCCTCGCTTCCCAGACGGGGCCGCCCGGGCAGAGGCGCTCCTCTCCTCCCAGACGGGGCGGCCAGGCAGAGGCGCTCCTCACTTCCCCAACGGGGCCGCCCGGGCAGAGGCGCTCCTCGCTTCCCAGATGGGGCCGCCCCGGCAGAGGCGCTCCTCACTTCCTCCCAGACCGGGTGGCAGCCGGGCAGAGGCGCTCCTCACCTCCCAGACGGGGCGGCCGGGCAGAGGCGCCCTCACTTCCCCGACGGGGCCGCCCGGGCAGAGGCGCTCCTCACTTCCCCAACGGGGCCGTCCGGGCAGAGGCGCTCCTCGCTTGCCAGACAGGGCCGCCCGGGCAGAGGCGCTCCTCGCTTCCCAGACGGGGCCGCCCGGGCAGAGGCGCTCCTCGCTTCCCAGACGGGGCCGCCCGGGCAGAGGCGCTCCTCACTTCCTCCCAGACCGGGTGGCAGCCGGGCAGAGGCGCTCCTCACCTCCCAGACGGGGCGGCCCAGCAGAGGCGCTCCTCACTTCCCAGACCGGGCGGCCGGGCAGAGGCGCTCCTCACTTCCCAGACGGGGCGGCTGGGCAGAGACGCTCCTCACTTCCTCCCAGACGGGGTGGCGGCCAGGCAGAGGCGCTCCTCACCTCCCAGACAGGGCGGCCGGGCAGAGGCGCTCCTCACTTCCCAGACGGGGCGACCGGGCAGAGGCGCTCCTCACTTCCCAGACTGGGCGGCCGGGCAGAGGCGCTCCTCACGTCTTCCTCCCAGACGGGGTGGCGGCCAGGCAGAGGCGCTCCTCACTTCCCAGAGGGGGCGGCCGGGCAGAGGTGCTCCTCACTTCCTCCCAGACGGGGTGGCAGCCGGGCAGAGGCACTCCTCACCTCCCAGACGGGGCGGCTGGGCAGAGGTGCTCCTCACCTCCCAGACGGAGTGGCCAGGCAGAGGTGCTCCTCACTTCCCATATGGGGTGGCGGCCGGGCAGAGGCGCTCCTCACTTCCCAGATGGGGCAGCCAGGCAGAGGCGCTCCTCACTTCCTCCCAGACGGGGTGGCGGCCAGGCAGAGGCGCTCCTCACCTCCCAGACGGGGCGGCCGGGCAGAGGTGCTCCTCATCTCCCAGACGGGGCGGCCGGGCAGAGGTGCTCCTCATCTCCCAGACGGGGCGGCCGGGCAGAGGTGCTCCTCACTTCCTCCCAGACGGGGTGATGGCCGGGCAGAGGCACTCCTCACCTCCCAGACGGGGCGGCCGAGCAGAGGCGCTCCTCACCTCCCAGACGGAGTGGTCAGGCTGAGGCGCTCCTCACTTCCATATGGGGTGGCGGCCGGGCAGAGGCGCTCCTCACTTCCCAGATGGGGCAGCCGGGCAGAGGCGCTCCTCACTTCCTCCCAGACAGGGTGGCGGCCAGGCAGAGGCGCTCCTCACTTCCCACACGGGGCGGCCGGGCAGAGGTGCTCCTCACTTCCTCCCAGACGGGGTGGCGGCCGGGCAGAGGCGCTCCTCACCTCCCAGACGGGGCGGCCGGGCAGAGGCGCTCCTCCCTTCCCAGACGGAGTGGCCAGGCAGAGGCGCTCCCCACCTCCCAGAGTGGGCGGCCGGGCAGAGGCGCTCCTCACTTCCCAGAGTGGGCAGCCGGGCAGAGGCGCTCCTCACTTCCCATAGGGGGTGGCAGCCGGGCAGAGGCGCTCCTCACTTCCCAGATGGGGCAGCTGGGCAGAGGTCCTCCTCACTTCCTCCCAGACGGGGTGGCGGCCAGGCAGAGGCGCTCCTCACCTCCCAGACGGGGCGGCCGGGCAGAGGCACTCCTCACCTCCCAGAGTGGGCGGCCGGGCAGAGGCGCTCCTCACTTCCCAGAGTGGGCGGCCGGGCAGAGGCGCTCCTCACTTCCCAGAGTGGGCGGCTGGGCAGAGGCGCTCCTCACTTCCCATAGGGGGTGGCAGCCGGGCAGAGGCGCTCCTCACTTCCCAGATGGGGCAGCTGGGCAGAGGTGCTCCTCACTTCCTCCCAGACGGGGTGGCGGCCAGGCAGAGGCACTCCTCACCTCCCAGACGGGGCGGCCGGGCAGAGGCACTCCTCACCTCCCAGACGGGGCGGCTGGGCAGAGGCGCTCCTCACCTCCCAGAAGGGGCGGCTGGGCAGAGGCGCTCCTCACTTCCCATATGGGGTGGCAGCCGGGCAGAGGCGCTCCTCACTTCCCAGATGGGGTGGCGGCCAGGCAGAGGCGCTCCTCACTTCCCAGATGGGGCAACCGGGCAGAGGCGCTCCTCACTTCCTCCCAGACGGGGTGGCGGCCAGGCAGAGGCGCTCCTCACCTCCCAGACGGGGCGGCCGGGCAGAGGTGCTCCTCATCTCCCAGACGGGGCAGCCGGGCCGAGGCGCTCCTCACTTCCTCCCAGACGGGGTGGCAGCCGGGCAGAGGCGCTCCTCACATCCCAGACGATGGGCGGCCGGGCAGAGGCGCTCCTCACTTCCCAGACGACGGGCAGCCAGGCAGAGATGCTCCTCACTTCCTAGACGGGGTGGCGGCGGGGCAGAGGCTGTAATCTTAGCACTTTAAGAGGCCAAGGCAGGAGGCTGGTAGGTGGAGGTTGCAGCGAGCCGAGATCACACCACTGCACTCCAGCCTGAGCACCATTGAGCATTGAGTTAGCGAGACTCCGTCTGCAATCCCAGCATCTCGGGAGGCCGAGGCAGGCAGATCACTCGAGGCCAGGAGCTGGAGACCAGCCCGGTCAACACGGCGAAACCCCGTCTCCACCAAAAATACAACAACCATTCAGGCGTGGCGGCGCGCGCCTGCAATCCCAGGCACTCGGCAGGCCGAGGCAGGAGAGTCACAGGAGCCCGAGGCAGGGAGGTTGCAGCGAGCCGAGATCATGGCAGTACAGTCCAGCTTCGATAACAGTGGGAGACCGAAAAAAGAAGGAGAGGCAGACCGAAGAAAGGGGAGAGGGAGAGGGAGAGGGAGAGGGAGAGGAGGGAGAGGGAGAGGGAGAGGGAGAGGAGGGAGAGGGAGAGGAGGGAGAGGGAGAGGAGGGAGAGGGAGAGGAGGGAGAGGGAGAGCTAGAAATACCATTTGACCCAGCCATCCCATTACTGGGTATATACCCAAAGGATTATAAATCATGCTGCTATGAAGACACATGCACACATATGTTCATTGCTGCACTATTCACGATAGCAAAGACTTGCAACCAACCCAAATGTCCATCAATGATAGACTGGATTAAGAAAATGTGGCATATGTACAGCATGGAATACTATGCAGCCATAAAAAAGGATGAGTTCATGTCCTTTGTAGGGACATGGATGAAGCTGGAAACCATCATTCTCAGCAAACTATCGCAAGGACAAAAAACCAAACACCACATGTTTTCACTCACTGGTGGGAATTGAACAATGAGAACACTTGGACACAGGAAAGGGAACATCACACACTGGGGCCTGTCTTGTGGTTGGGGGAGGGGGGAGGGATAGCATTAGGAGATATACCTAATGTAAATGACGAGTTAATGGGTGCAGCACACCAACATGGCGCATGTATACATATGTAACAAACCTGCCCATTGTGCACAAGTACCCTAGAACTTAAAGTATAATAATAAATAAATAAATAAATAAAATAAAATAAAATAAAAATAAATAAAGACACCCAAAGCCCCCAGCACTGAACGGCTGCAAGGACTGAGACGTGGGCTATTTCTGCAGAGACCAGTACCAACAGATGACCAGCACTGAACGGCTGCAAGGACTGAGACGTGGACTCTTTCTGCAGAAACCAGTACTAACAGATGACCAGTGGCTGGAAGGCCCCACAGGGCTTTGGCAAGACATACCCCGTGGGAACTTTACCTCACTGAGAAGAGGCATGAAAATGAATGAGGTTGGAATTTCAGCCAGCCCAGTAGAATGGAACTAATCGCAAAAGTTCAGGTGATTTAAAAAAAATGTTGAGTTTCTTGTTACCTTAGTGCAAGGTTTATATCTGCTCATTTAATCCTGATGGAAGCACCTTGCATGAGCGAGCCAGCCTCGCCTGTACCCTTCTGGAGCACCTGGACTCTGTTTTGGTTATCTTCCCTTCCCAGAATCTAAAGGCATCAGGCAGGTTGCCTGTTTTCCATCCAGATGTGCTGGCTCCATGCCTCTTGCCCTCTGTGCTGAGCTGGATAGACGGGGAAACCACGATGTGAGGAGAGCTGTGCCTGGGCTCGCAGGAGGGTGGGGAGGCAATGTGAGGTGGGTTGAGGTGTAGCAGAAGTAGCCCTTCAGATCTACCTAATGCCTGGCAAGAAATGGGCATCACCAGGACACAAATGGCATGGACATACCAGCAGGCATTTGCTTTGAAACAAAGCTACAGTATTGTGATTTCCATAGCAAGGAATCTAGGACACGAGGCTGGAATCATAGTATGCTGTTGTCAAGATAAGGAGGAGGAGTAACACTCTGTTAACTTTCATCAAAGGTTACCCAATCACCTCAGAGTGTCTGCCCATGTCCTACAGAGCTCCAGGAAGGACAGACACATTAACTTCACTCCAGAATTACTTCTAGTATATAGTAACCCTACTATGGTAGGTTATACAACCCTACTGTTGCTCTTTCTGAAGTCTGGCTGAAATCAGGGTATGGTTGCAACGTTGTCTGCTGTCAGGAATTCAGCACAACCATGGAAATATATAAATCAAATGTGGTGGATGCACATTTAGGAAAACTACCCCATCGTCAGAGCTGATGAACCAGACGTACCCTCAGCAACATGAGCGATGGGGTAAAAAGGAAAAAAATAAGAAAAGGCAAAACATGATCCAAAGGACAGCACCCCTGAGGACTATTAACAATAAATAAATGGAGACAGGTGTCAGCAAGATGGCAGACTAGGAAGTTCCAGGTCCTTGATCTTTCACAGAAACACTAAATAAACCACTGGAGATGGGCTAAAAGAACTTTATGGGAGCTCTGGAAATCATGAGACACTTTTATTTAAAGACACATAAGTTGAAAGTGAACGTATAAAAAAGGATAGTTTATACGAACAATAACCAAAAGACAGCAGGGGTATCAAAACTAATGTCAGGCAAAATAAACTTCAAGTCAAAAACGGATACATAAGACGAAGGACAAGAGGTATCATATGCCCAAAGGATGAATTCACCAAGAAGATAAACACCTACAAATATTCATGTACCAAACATCAGAGTTTCTAGTCATGTAAAGCACACACTGGCATCCTTGAAGGGAGGAATAGACAGCTCTGCAATAGGAATAGGAGGCTCCAATGCATATATATATGTGATGTATATATCACATATATATCACATATATATCATATATATCATATATATCATATATCATATATATCATATATATCATATATATCATATATCATATATATCATATATATCATACATATATATCATATATATGACATATATGACATATATGATATATGATATATATGACATATATGATATATGATATATATTACATATAATGATATATTATATATGATATATATGATATATATGACATATATATGACGTATGTGACATATATGACATATATGACATATATGACATATATGTGATATATGACATATATGATATATGATATATATGACATATGTATGACATATATGATATATATGATATATATGACATATGTATGATATATATGATATATGTATGATATATATGATATATATGATATATGTATGATATATATGATATATATGATATATGTATGATATATATGATATATATGATATATGTATGATATATATGATATATATGATATATGTATGATATATATGATATATATGATATATGTATGATATATATTATATATGATATGTATGATATATATTATATATGATATGTATGATATATGTATGATATATATTATATATGATATGTATGATATATATGATATATATGATATATATGATATATATGATATATATGATATATAGATATATATGATATATATGAGATATATGAGATATATATGATATATATGAGATATATATATGATATATATTATATATATGAGATATATATGATATATGTATGATATATATGAGATATATATGATCTTTATGAGATATATATGATCTATATGAGATATATGATCTATATGATATATATGATCTATATGATATATATGATATATCTGATATATATATATATATGATATATATATATATATATCACTCACAGATAGAACAAACAGACAGGCATGCATCTGGAAACAGATGGCTGAACAACACTGTAGACCCACCAGACCCCACAGACACATACTGAACACTCCACAGACAGCAAAATACACATTGTTCTCAAGAGCACATGAAACATCCTCCAGCACAGACAGAACAAGTCAATAAATTTTAAAAGACTGAAATTATACAAAATACCTTTTCCAACCACAGTGAAATAAAACTAGAAATTGACAGCAGATGGAAATTGGAAGATTCACAACTGGCAACTGGAAATAAAACAGCACACACTTAACAAAAACAATGGGTCAAAGACAAAATCACAGGAGATATTATAAAATATTATGGGACAAATGAAAACAAAAATGCAACATGCCAAAATCATGGAATGCAGTGAAAGCAGTGATAAGAGAGAAATTTATTGCTGTGAATGTTTACATTAAAAAAAGAAGAAAGATTTAAAATCAACAACCTATCTTTACGTCTTAAGGAACTAGAAAAAGAAAAATGAACTAAACAAATCCAGCAGAAGAAGGAAAGTAATAAAAACTAAAGCAAAGAAAAATAACATCAAGGGAAGGAAAACAATAGAGAAATGAAATCAAGAATTTGTTCTTCAAATTGTCAACAAAATTGACAAATCCTTAATTTGACTAAGACAAAAAGACAGAAGTTTCAAATAACAAAATTCAGAAATCACAGAGGGAGCACTGCTATTGAGTTTACAGAAATAAAAGGGATTCTAAGAGTGCTGTGAACAACTATTTGCCTGAAAATAACCTAGGTGAAGTGGACAAACTTCTAGAAACATGTAATTTACCAAGATTTAATCATGAAGGCAAAAAAACATCTGGATGGACCTACAACTAGTAAAGAGATTGACTCAGTAACTAAAAACCTTCCAACAAAGAAAAGTCCAGGACCAGATGGCTTCACTGGTAAATTCTACCAAATATTTAAAGCAGAATGAACACCAGTCATTCTCAAATTCTTCCAAAAAAGTTGAAGATTAGGGAAAAATTTAGTACCAGGCCAGCATTACCCTGATACTAAAATGGGCAAAATAACTAAGGAGAAACTTTCTTTAAAAATGGTCTTTAAATGGCCAATAAATTTTAAAAACTGAACTTCAATAATCATCAGAGAAATACAAATTAGTATGATAATGACTAGAATTTAAAAGATTAACAATGTTTAGTATTGGTGAGAATCTAGGAGAAAAAATATTAAAATTCTCACACAGTTTTGTTAAGATATAAATTGGTAGAAATCTTTGGAAAGCTGTCACTCTCTAGTAAAAGTGGGCATAAGCTTATGCTGTAACTCAATGATTCTACTGCTAGATGTACACAGTAAAACTGTATGCATGCATGAATCTTGACATATGCATAAGATGTTCAAAGCAACACCACCCACAATAACCCCAGACTGGAAACAACCCAAATGTCGATCAGCCATAGAAAGAATAAATAAATTGTGATGTATTCATACAAGGGAATTCTACATTGTTTTTATGAAATGGTATAATTTCCACGTTTCTGCCAGTGCTGATCTTTCTAAACTTCTGATTTTAAAGAAATCTTCCCTCACCAAGAAGAAGAAAGAGAGAATGAAATACATGATAAATGCATATATGTAAGATGACTCTGTGTATTGCTTTCAAGATTCTGGTGCTTGGAATGTAAAAACACTAAAGCCACTAGACCATCCCTGCAATGTTGTCTACTAAGGTGTAGTAGATTAAAGATGGCTGCACATCACGTTCTATGGCTCACTTTGAGAGGTAAAACATAATTTTGCTCTCCTTGAATCTGTACTCGCTTTGGTGGTTTGCTTGGCCAGTAAATGTGGTTAAAGCGGTATTTTGGGACATCCGAGGCAGGACCTAAGACAGCCTGCAGCTTCCACCTGAGTCTCTTAGAACACTTATTCTAGGCAAATATAGACAGAAAAAGCTAGACAACTCAGGGATGGCGAGGCTAGGGAGGCCATGTGTATGGTCCACAGCCAATGGTCCCCGCTGATTACAGCCTTCCAGCCATCCTTGCAAAAGTTCTAACATGTGTGAATGAAAGGACGCCCATCTGCCATCCAAGAACACAAAGTGGCCTTAGTCTACACCACGGGGAGCAGAAGAACCACCCAGCTGAACTCTGCCTCAATTCTTGACTCGTAAACTCGGACATACAATTAGCCGCTGTTATTTTAATTGTAAAAATCACTCTCTAGTGAATAAATATATATATAAATAATATATATAATAAATATATAAATATATATATTATATATATGTGTGTGTGTACATATGAAATATAGCAATAGATTACCAGGACAGAAGTTAAAATTGGGTGCCTGAGGTAGGGTGCTGATGTAACAAAATTCTACAACATGCAGTGTTTGGTTCCGGATATGTGGCAAGCAGGAGCTATGAAGTCCTCAAAGAGACTCTTAGTAAAAGATGAAAGGACAGGGAAGAAATTTTACTGGAGGCAGGATGAAATTTTGTAAGATTTGGAAATATTTGTGCCTGCAGTACTGTGGAATAAAGAGTATAAAGCTAATACAGGTAGATTTGGCTTAAGAAATTTTCAGGCAGAATGTCAATAGTGCCTACTGGTTTCTCATTGCAGATCCTAGTAAGTTCTGGATAGAGGCAAATCAGTAAAACAATTTCAAGCAAAATCTAGGGGGAAACATGAAGGATCAAGGATTTGACAGACTCCACAATAGAAGTGTCTTTCATTCCCAGCCTCTCTAGAGCCAAAAGGCTCATGAAATAAGCAAGAGTCTCTAGGTAAGAGTCATCTCAAAGGTGTGCCTATAAGCCCCTTTTCTGAGATTTTTTAAATATTTAGGGAGCTCTCGTAGTTGTTCTTAACCAGAGAAAAATGCTTCTAAGAGTATCAAGGGTGTCTGCCTATAGAAAGCTCTCTCTCAGTCCAAGCCAGAAAAGTTCTTGAGGAAATTTGTGTGCCTTTGCTAATAGAAAGCAAGATATTTATATAAAATAACATAGAATCCCACAAAGTTTTCAAGAGAATTTTACTGGTAGATGCACCATCCACTTGAACTAAAATAAACAAAGAGAGACTGTTTGAGATGAAGAATCCTCCAGGTACACAGCCTTTTCTGGACAGAACAAAAGCTAAGAAAACTGCCCAGCTGCAGACACAGGTCATTTCTCACAAAGGGAAGGATGATCAGAGGCAGGAAGCAGAGCCAGGAGCCACGCTCATTCCCAGGCAGCAGAACTGAACCCTCTCTAAGGAATGGGCAGAATGGGCCTGACTGGATTTCAGAACTGCTGTCATCCCTGCCTTCTCCCACTTTTTCAACTGGAGTGTCTATTGTAGATTTACAGAGAACAACTGCAGATTTACTATCTGCCCCACCACTGTCTGCTGGGTATGAAGGGGGCAGAAAATGTGTCTCCTTAGGACATAAGTCTTCAGAGTGAGAGGAACACCATATGAGGAAATACATCCAGGAGCCTCATCTGCTCCTGAACCTGATTTAGGTAATGATTTCTGGATTAGGATAGTGATATCCTACATTTTAGGTAATGGTATCTAACCATTGTTATTGCAGTGCCAGACATAAGTGAAGCCACCTCAGACCCTCCAGACTGGCCTCTCTGGCCCCTAAGAACCGACAAATGACCTCAGTTAGCACTACAAGGAATAGAAGAATCACCCAGCTGAACCCTGCATGAATTCTTAACCCACAAAATTATGAGTTATAATAAATTGGTTGTTTTAAGCCACTACATTTTGGGGTAGTTTGTTACACAGCCGGGGAACCTCAGAACACAAGGCTTACATGTGCGCTACATGTCTACAAACTAATTTCATCCTGCCTCATAACATACCTGTTCCTACCTGTGTTCCATTACTGGAAAGTAGTGCCTTCAGAAGAATCGCTGTTGTCCTAATCGTGTCTGTTTCCTTCACAGCTTTGAGCACCGTCTCTGGACAGTGGCAGGTATCCAACGTGGAAAATGAGGACCACAGCCCAGGTATGTTTCTTTTTATCATTTCTTTCACAAGCACATTTTAGTTCTCTCTATAATTCTAAGCACTGTGTTACAGCCTAGGCACATCCTTCCTTCACAGAGAAGGAAGTGAAAAATTACAGAGCAGAGTCACCAGTGTTGGTTGTGGGGATTTAACCCCAGTAGGGGAAGGTAAAGGAGTGAGGAAAGTTCCTAGAGAGCAACATGATCTGAGCCTTGAAGGATGATGGGGGATAAAAGGTGCAGGCTGGGAGAGGAACAGTTTGTAAAGAGGGAACAGCACACACAGTGGCAGAGCGGTGCCAGCGAGCATCTTCTCCTTGGAGGTCTCAAATGGACCATGATCCTTCACTGGAGCCTGTGGCATCTGGGGGAGGTTGACAGGGGATGGTACAGGAAAGATCAATGGGACTCTGCTTTCCATGCTCAGGATTTTATATTATAGACAACAGAAACCTGTTCTAAGGTTTTGAGCAGAAGGTAGAGAAGAGCTGAAGAATGTTTGAAAAAGGTCACCTCAGCAGACACAGCAGGAGCTGAAGCCGTGACAGTCACACGAGCAGGACTCTCAGAGGGTTTGACTCAGACAGCGACAGGGCAGAGGCACTGATAAAGCCCAGCCGGTAGGAGTTGGTGTGCAGTCACGAGAAGGGAGCTTCCAGAATTAATCCCAGGTTACTTTCTGGGGGAAAAGAGAGGGACTAGAGAAAGAAGAGAAGATGGGAGATGGGAGGTGAGACGCAGGGCCAGCGTGGTGGCATATGCTAGAGACGGGGCATATGCTGGAGACGGGGCATGTGCTTACAGTTGGAAACCGAGAAAAACAATAATCCCATCTCAGATAACTTGCATTTAGGTTTTCTGCAGAGAGTCCATCTGGAGATGTGCAGCAGGCTACTGGAGTTTACAAAAAGCTTTGAGCCTGTAGATTATAATTCAGGAGATACTGCGGCATTGGTGGTGACTGCACCTGAGGTTTTGGAGGAGAACACTCATGGAGAATGCAGAATGGAACAAAAGAGACTTGGGGGAATGCATCGGGAAGAAGCACTGGAAATTACGGAGAAAGCAACATCACACAGGACGGGGAAGAGACACAACATTTCATAAATTGGACACAGTCACAGGCTTCAAACTCCATAGTAAAGCTGAGTATATTCAAGTGGATTTGGCAAATAAAAACAAATATATACTTTGACAAAGGTAATGCCAGTTGTATAGTGTGGAGAAAAACAGTTTGCAACAAAGACAATCAGTAAAACTAGTCTTTGGAGGAGAGCACATTTTTGGAGACGGCCATGGGACCGCAGGCAACTGCTCTGACTGAGAGTGCATGGGCTGGGGAAGCCTGGGCCATCCCTCCAGAGAAATGCCATGAGGGATCCACGTTCTCATTGAGGAGCGGGTGACAGGCAGACAGAGGGGACCAGAGGAGAAAGGAAGGGGGTAGATTATTGCTTATTTTGTTTGTATTTATTTTACTAAGTGACAGAGTAACTTTCTGGAGCAGACAGTTAAAATGTTGAGAGAGACTGCAGCAGAGGAGTAAGGGGACGACCTCAGGTAATACGCAGATGGAAGCCTCTGAGGCAGACAGGACCAGGACATCTCCCATGAGGGCATGACTGATGTCAGCAGCAAGGAGACCCGAGGCCAGTGCCTCCCCGTTCAAACCTGGAAGACATCAGGTCAAAAAATGAGCTGGGAGTACTTTCCTTAGAGATCAACTTTTCCCCAGTTGATTTGATTTAGGGCAATCAAATCACCATGAATGTTCCACAATTCACTGCACTCTTTAACTTCTATAAAACACAATATTATGAAATTTAGTATCAGGTCAAAAAATGAGCTGGGAGTACTTTCCTTAGAGATCAACTTTTCCCCAGTTGATTTGATTTAGGGCAATCAAATCACCATGAATGTTCCACAATTCACTGCACTCTTTAACTTCTATAAAACACAATATTATGAAATTTAGTAGCAGAGGTTCTAGGATCAAATTGCTCATGGTCAAATCCTGATTCTCAGAAGTTTCTATAGAAGCCAATGGGACCTGTTCTAAGTTTGGAGCAAGGGATAGAGATGAGCTAATTAATGTTTCAGAAAGTTCGCCCCCGCAGCCACGGCTAGAGCCAATGTGTTATTTCCTATAAACTTCCTTGCTTATAAAATAAATAATGTACCTATCTCAAAGAGTTTGGAGTATCAAATGAGATAATGAGCAAAAAGCACTTAGAATAATGCCAGATCTGGCCTAAGCATTTTGTAACTGTTGCTGCTCACAATTATTAGTACTTATTAATTAATAATTATTCCCCACTGGGCCCTCCATGAGCTTTCTTAAGCGTTCACCTGTGAACAGGAAGGGATGGAAGCTGTTGAGGACATAAAGCAAGCCAGAATGTCCCCTGGCACGATGGGAGCTGCCAGCTGGCTTCCCTGCCCATGATTCTGACTCCAGCTGCCCTCTCCATTCTGCTGATCTGACTCCCACACAGTCAAAGCAAACCAATAGGAGAGTGACCATGTAACAATTTCTCTAGGTAGGAAGGAAATCTTTTTGTTTCTTGATGTCTCTTGTACTCAGAATAAACAAAATCATTCTCCTAAATATGGACTTTCAATCACTCTCAGAAATATTATTTTACTTTATTCTTAAAACAAACCTGTCAACGAGGTAAAACAAATACACTACCCTGTTGATAAGTTTCAGAAGAGCTGGAGGACATGGTAAGAATCCCACCTTATTCATCCTCGGTGGCTGCCCCGAGGAATATCCATGGTCCCAAAGCAAAGCAAAGTGTCTTCCGGGTGCAGGAAAATCACCATGAATCAGCAGGAATTCTCCACAGAGCAACTTATTTTGGTAACTAAAAAAGGTATTTCCTTAATACTGTCAAGGAAGTTGAGCTTGGAAAGGGAGAGCAGAGGAGAAAAGAAGGTAGAGAAAGTAGACAGGGGAAACTACTACATCCTCTCCCACTTCCTCTCTCTCCTCCTTCTCTCCAGCATTCAGAGCCCAGGCAGAGCCCTGGCCTGCGCAGCCCCCAAGCTTCCTGAGGATAAAAACGAAAGGGGCTGAGGCCAAACGCGCCATTGCAGGGTCAGCCCCCCTCCAGGTGGAGGCAGCAGCGAGGTTCTGCAGCCATCGAATCCTTCTGATGAGGTGCTCAGACAGGTGGACACTTTAACGAGCCTGCTGGAATTTGTGGCTGACGCCAGGGCAGAGGGAGAGAGAATCATCAGAGGCCCCTGCCTCTCTAACTGTGCACATGGCCAAAGGGGCAGCTGGTTCAACTAGACCATAAACCTGTCATGGGAATAAGTGGCTCCTTGGGGACGGGATGTGAGAGGCACGTTATGGGGGAAGAAATGTTGCAGAGCTGCAGACAGGGAATGTCTAGCCTTGCCAGGCCCCACGGAAGGCTCACATTGGCTCAGCAAGACATTGACCTCCACTGCCTCCAACACTTGACCTGTACTGCTAAGAGCAGAGTTCGTTGGTGTATTCTCAGTCTCAAGATGGCTCTCCAGGAAAAAAATCCCCTTGCCTCCCTGGAGAATCGTCTCTAGCTCTTAAGTGGCAGAACTCCCTGCCAAATGAATACACCCAGAAATAGAGATTGCATTCAGAGCGGATGAAACATTACCCCAACTCTTGGTGTTATCACCTTTATGCACATCCAGATTTGTGACGACGTTTATGTGTCATGGAAGGAGTATATTGCCAAACTTGCTTTTATTAGCCCCACTCTGCACATGGGGTGAATCCAGCTTCCATCCTGGTTCAAGGGGAATGTGACAGGTATGCACAGCATAGCACGTAGAACTTAACGTTGGAGGTGGGTAGTGTGAGGTAGTGGCATGAGCACTGAGCAGGAGTCCAGTTGGGCTTCCTGTGCTGGGTCCCACACTCACGTGCAACTTCAGACAACTATGCAGCCTCCAATAGAAAATGTGGTGTTTTCACCCAAGGGCACAAAACTGCTGTGAGCAGGAACAACATAGCTGCACACGACCGTGTGAATAAATTTCACAAACATGACGTTGAAGGAAAGAAACCAGATATAAACACATACTGTGACACTCAATTTAGCTAATGTACAAAGCTGGCAACACCAATATATGTTAGACACACTGTATTAGTTACCGGGGAGGAGTCCCACAGCAGAAGCGCTCCGGGAGCTCCCAGGGTGCTGTCGCTTTTGGTTTCTCCATCTGAGTGCTGATGCTATGGCTGTGTTTGGTGTATGAAAGTTTACCAAACTGTGTGTCTGATGTGTGCACTTTTCTATAAGTATAACATACTTCAATAAAAACTCAAAAAGGGAAGGATGAATTGATAACTTCTGGGGTTTCATTCAGTTTCAGCAGGCTGTCATTCTAGTCTGTCAATCATCCCAGCTTCCAGTTTCTCTTCTTTTCTTTGTTCCCTCCCTTTGGCTTCTCTCATCAGCATAAAGAGAGGTGGGACCGGCAGAATGGGTGGGGGCGCCACTTTCTCTTGGCTCCCTGCAGGCAACTTTGACTCCAGGCCCCTGACGAACGTCTGATGTGACCTGCAGGGCTCCCTTCAGGCAGTGCCGGACTCAGGGAATGGTATTGCAGCCAGCCTGGCACGCCTCCTCCGCCCTCGTCACTCACTCACAACAGACAAAGGCCTGGCTTCTTCACCTTAGGTGGCGCGCTAGGTTTCCTGACCACCATCAGAAAGAAAGGAAAGTGTGAACATCTGTTGACACCTACCAAAGGGTAGAAGAGCAGTAGCGGGCAGTGGATTTAAGACAGAAAGCAAAAGGATAAGGCGGCCTCGAGTGGAGGGGCAGAGTGGGGTGGCGGGGTCCTGACGTGGGGAAGAACCGGCCTAGCGGGCCGCGAGGAGCCGGCCAGGGTGGGGCTGCGGAAGGGCGGGCAGCCTAGGCCCAGCGTGTCTGAAGGATGACCCCTCCCAGAGGTGTCTGTGGAGGAGGAGGAGAGGCCACTCGGGGCGCAGACAGAGCACGTGACGATGCCCAAGTCTCCCCGACTCAGAAGAGCCCGGGGTCAGGGCGGACACAACAGAGGCTGCGCACGCAACCCCCTGATGGGCCAGTAGGCAGGGCCCTGTTGTCCGTGACAGCAGAAGAGCGAGCGTGCGTGCCTGCGTCCGTGCGTGCGTGCCTGCGTCCGTGCGTGCGTGCGTCCGTGCGTGCATGCGTGGTGAGTATCTCACTGAAGGCAGCCATAGCCATACCCAGCCTCTGCCTTCACTGTACGGCTTCTTTTGTACTTCATGTTTATTGAGCTTAATACTCGTTTGGTGATAACTTCCGGAAACCCTCTCAAACAATAAATTGTAAATGTGTCCAGGTTGCCATCTCATTTTAGAAATACAATTTTCCCATTTGGGATTAATTGCCTAAACGTCCTTACAAGGTAAAAAGGGAACTGTCTCTTGAACATTAGTTATTAAATTATGTATCACCAATTCATTTGCTGCACTGATTTGAGCTTTGTGACATTTCTTATTGATTGTTTGAAAGCAGACTTCCAATTATCAAAGGATCAGATACTGCCTGCTCAAAATCCCTCTTAGAGTAGCAGAGAGCTGCTGTGATAGTTTAAAGATCCTATGTCTTTTGTGACCAAAACGTGACTTGAGCCCTGATAGGGCATCAACCAAAGGAAGCATTTTCTTAAGGAGAAGGTTTTGAGAAACCCAGAATCTGATTATCGAAGCCATCACAGAGTGGCTGCCCTGGCAGAAGAGCATCTCGCTTGCTTGCATTTTGAAGCCCAGTGCACTGAATGTGGTCTATTGTGTTTAGGCTGGAGATAAAGAACCACATTTGGCTGACATCCCGGCTCAGATCCTACGTTTTACAAAGGCAGTATACTGCAGGTTCCCAGAGGTGAAGAAAGAATAGCTGAAATAGTAGCTTACGGTTTATCCTTCTTATCTCAAATGTCTGGGGAATAGGAATAATATTTACAATTTGTTGAAAATTTTATGTGCAGGCATTGTGTAAGGACTTTACATATTATACATATGAATGTCTTTATAGATATATAAACGTATACATATAAATATATATCATAAGAAAGGACTGATACAGATAAAGGTATCTACATCTATCTATCTATTTAAATAGATGCATCAATCTCCACTTTTAACCCTGCCACCAACTCTCTGACATAGATATTATAATGGTCCCCATTTAGAGATCAGGAAAATGAAGCAAAAAAAAATGTCAATTTTTTTTTTTGCTAGTAAAAGTTGGCAGAGCCAGAATTGAACTAAGGTGATCTGAGCCTAGAAATGATGCAACTTAGGCTTGAACTTACGCCTCTGGTTGCAAATGCAGCATTCGAATGCAAAAGTGAGTGTGCAAGAAGTGTTGAGATGCGGAGGCATGGTGATCCCACCAGGGATGTTTCCTAGCTTGTCTGCCTGGTGACAGTCCCACTTAGGTCTGTGGCTCTGATTTCCTGGTGCAGATGGAGAGGCAGGGTCTTATCTGTGTTTCTTAGTGATGAGCCTATGGCAGGGACACCTGACTTACTAAATCACACTAATCTTGCCCCAACAACAACCCAGGTGAAAGCACTGATTGCACTTTGGTTGATCTCTATAATAGTTAATTGTTAACTATTAACAATTAACAGGACCAAGCCTGATAAACATTTTTTTGTAGCCTGTTTGAAGGCAGTAAATAAGGAACTATGCCCAGCGGAATGCCAGTCTGCACATCCAGCCCTGCATTGCTAACTACAGTCATACATGGCTTAGCAACAGAGATACATTTTGAGAAATGTGTCTTTAGGTGATTCCATAGTGGTGCAAACATCATAGAGTGCACTTAGGAAAATGGTCCAGCCAGCTACACACTAAGACTATGTGGCGTAGCATTGCTCCTTGGCTATGAACCTGTAAAGCATGTTGCTGTACTGAACACTACAGGCAATTATAACACAATGATATTTGTGTAGCTAAGAATATTTAAAAATAGAAAATACACAGTTTAAAAGAAGGATAAAAGATTAAAAACAGTACACTTGTTTAGAGCACTTATCATAAAATTAGGTTTACAGGACTGGAAATTGGGTGAGTCAGTGAGTGAGTGGTGAGTGAATGTGAAAGCCTACAACATCGCTGTGCACAATGGTAGACTCTACAAACATTGTAGACTTAAGCTACACTAAATTTCTTTACTTTTTCTTTATTTAATAACGCCTTAACCTCAGCTTACTGTAACTTTTTTACTTTATAAACTTAAATTTTGTAAACTTTTGATTGTTTTGTGATAACACTGAGCTTAAAACACAAACATAATTGTACAACGATACTTTGTAAAACTTTTGTACAACTGTACAAAAATACTTTACAATCTTATTCTATAAGCTCTTTTCTATTTTTTTATTTTTTACTTTTTGTACATTTTTACTAAAAACTGAGCCACAAACACACAAAACCCTAGGCCTACAGGTCAGGATCATCAATATCCACTGTCTTCTCCCCCCCCATCCCACTCGAAGGTCTTTGGGGCAATAACACTCGTGGAGCTGTCATCTCCTAGGATAGCAATGCCTTCTTCTGGAATTCCTCCTGAAGGACTTACCTGAGGCTGTTTTATAGTTTACCTTTTTTAAAAAAATGTAAGTACACTCTAAAATAATGATAAAAATAGAGTATAGTAAGTACACAAACCAGTAACATAGTTGTTTATTATTATCATCAAGTATGTACTGTACATAATTGTATTGTGATACTTGTTTGGGACTAGCAGTGCAGTGAGTTTATCTACACCAGCCTGGGCACAAACATGTGAGTAGTGCATTGTTATGACATGTTAGTGCAATGTTATGACAGCTATAACATCACTAGGCAATAGGAGCTTTTCAGTGCCATTAAAATTTCATGGGACCACCGTCATATATGTGGTCGGTCATGCAGCACTTTACTATGTGTCTTCGTTGATGCTGTTCTTTTCCGTCTCCCCTCTACCTGTTCAAATTCTACCAGTACTTCACCTCGACTCCAACTGTACCCATAAGCCCTTTTGATCATCTTTTCATCACTCCTTTATTTTAAAAAATATTTATCGAGTGCTTTTTACGTGCCAGGTGTTATTCTAGGCTGCATGGCTGGGATGGAATATAGCCTCAGTGTGTAGTAGACTGTACCATCTGGGTTTGTGGACATATATTCCATGATGTTTCCATCCAACAAACATATGAAAAAATATTCAACATCACTAATCATCAGGGAAATTTAAATTAAAACCACAATGAGATACTGTCTTACCCCAGCCAGAATGACCATTATTAGAAATTCAAAAAATAATAAATGTTGGCATGGATGTGTTGAAAAAGGAATGCTTATACACTGCTGGTGGGATTGTAAATTAGTACAACCTCTATGGAAAACAGCATGGAAATTTCTCAAGGAACAAAAAGTAGATCTACCATTCAATCCAGCAATCCCACTTCTGGGTATCTACCCAAACCAAAGTCATTATATCAAAAAAGACATATGCACATGGATATTTATCACAGCACAATTCACAATTGCAAAGTTATGGAACCAACCTAAATGCACATCAACCAATGAGTGGATTAAAAAAATGTGATGTATGTGTGTGTGTGTGTCTATATATATATATGTATATATGTAAAATTTAATAACTAATGTTCAAGAGATAGTTCCTATATATATATATATAGACACATACACACATCACAGACATATATGAATATATATATGAATATCACTCAGGCATAAAAAAAGAATGAAATAATGTCAACTTGGGTGGAACTGGAGGCCATTATGCTATGTGAAGTAACTCAGGAATAGAAAAACAAATACCAAATGGTCTCCTTTATAAGTGCGAGCTAAGCTGTGGGTACACAAAGGCATACAGGCTGGGGTATAACGGACATTGGAGACTCAGAAGGGGAAGGTTGAGAGGGGGATGAGGGATGAAAAACTACTTATTGGGTATAAGGTACACTACTCGGGTGACAGAAACACTAAAATCCCAGGCTTTATCATTATACAATTCATCCATGTAACCAAAAACCACTTGTACCCTTAAAGATACTGAAATAAAAATAATAATAATAAAAATTTGATCTTTGTTTCACATGGAAGTTAGAAATTGTTGGATATAATGTTATTATTAATAGTTAATTTATAGTCAAAGCACATTTCGTAATATTTTAATTTGAAATGTATTAATACTCATTTCATGTCTCAATATAGGGGAAAATATATATGATTTTCCAATGTGCCCTTTAAAATCACATTTACTCCTTAATTGTGGAGTGGAGTGTTCTGAAAAGATCAGTTATGTCACATTGGTTGATAATGTTGTTCGGGTGGACTATTTTTAATTTTGTCTGATTGTTCTGTCAATTATTAAAAGGGAGTTGCTAAAATCTCCAACTATGTTTATGGATTTATTTAGTTTTCTTTTAGATCTGTTCAATTTTCATTTATTTATTTTGAAGCTTTTGAGAAAGGCTGAGGTAAAACCACAGCAATGGTTCTAAGGAAGTTGGTAGAAAGGCAGGCTGGACAGAACAGAGAGAAAGGCCAGCTCCTGTACCCAAAGGAAGGGCTCTTATCTGGCACCCGTCCTTCTGTATCTCCTGGCCATGCCACATTTTGTGTGTGCATGTGCTTATGTAAATTGAGTATTGGTGCACCCTTCTTGCCATATTTGCTTTCACCTATTATTTTCTGCAAACTTTGTATGATCTAGACCTTTTCAAGATGCCTATGTTGGGGCTCAGAAACCAATACCCCAAGATACGGTGCTTTGACCTGCTAAACTAAAGAAGCAGGCTCAAGATCCCTCTCACCTTCTCCCTACTTTTGTCTCTCAGTCCTCTGTCTCTTCCAAAGTACAAGATAAACCTGTTCCCCAAAATGTCCTTATATGCCCAGAAACTGGACCCCCAAAGAGGAACACAATCCCTTCTATCCCTTCTCTGAAATTTCATTAACCAGAGAAGATTAAAATTCATATCACAGAGGTAGAGTCTAAAAATTGAACATCACACCTAGAGCCCAGATGAAATTGGAATGGTTCAGTTGTCCCAAACCATTGTTTGTTCTCTGCTTTCATTCAGTTCCCAAAGACAATTATTTACTCACCATTGTCTGAAAATGGAGTCCATTCATTCTCCCTAAAAAATGTTTACTCTTACACCTCCTCCTCCCCTTCTCCTATGAAGAAGGGTACATAAGCATCTGGAATGCACCAGATTATTGGGTAATTATTCCTCTGTGATTTCTCCATGCTCTGCACATTAAAATAATTTTATATGTCTTTTTCTCTTATTAATCAGGCTTTTGTCAGTTCATTTTCAGCAAACCCTCAGAGGGTGAACTGGAAAGTACTCCCCTTTTATCCCTACACCTACTGCAGCCCAGAATGTGTATGTAATAATTGATAAAAATTATAATTTATTATTAGCAAAAATAATGATTGATGCTGCTGACTTTTCCAGACTTCTGTGATCCAACAGAGCACCTGCTGTTTCTAGGGAGAACAGTGCTAGAGAACTGTGAAAAAAAATATTTTCAACCAGTTTGCCAGGTTTCCATTATGCCTTTCTGCAAGATGGCACATGTAAATTGTTTAACAATTCTGAAAGAAAACTGCTCAGTGAGGAAGTTTACTTATACATTTTTAATGATGCCCAATACAAATTTCTGTTTTGTTTCTAATGAAAGATACATAATATCTGAGTGAATAATTAAGGATAACTGCACTGACTTAGTATTTTTTCTCTCATTAAAGTTCTTCCGGCTGGGCATAGTGGCCCATGCCTGTAATCCCAGGACTTTGGGAGGCTGAGCGGGGTGGATCACTTGAGGTCAGGAGTTTGAGACCAGCCTGGCCAACATGGCGAAACTTTGTCTACTAAAAATACAAAAATCAGCTGGGCATGGTGACAGGTGCCTGCAGTCCCAGCTACTTGGGAGGCTGCGGCAGGAGAATTGCTTGAACCCAGGAGGCGGTGGTTACACTGAGCCCAGATTGTGCCACTGCACTCCAGCCTGGGCAACAGAGCGAGACTCCATCTCAAAAATAAATAAATAAATAGATAAAGTTCTTCAAGGAGTTAGTACATTAGTGTCTGGATTTGTTACCCTGAACTTACTACCAGTAGGAATCTCACTATTATTTGATAGCTTGGCTTCAGTTTTTCCTGGTGTATCCTTTGATCACTGTGATCACTCAAATCATTTCAAGGATCTGGCAAAACAAATGATACATCCTTAACTGCTGCATTTTATTTCTAGGGAAACTTGAGCAATATAAAACCTTGTTTTATAATTCAGGGATGCCTATTATCCCTGGTCAGGTGTTGTAGAAAAGTGTGAGGGGCTTTTTCCTTCCACATCCTTCCCTAGGAGACTGGGAATAGCTGTGTGTCTTCTTTCCCATTGTGAGGTTTTTTTCCTCGGATCACCCCCGCTGGGAGGCAGCCCCCTTGATGTACTCAGAGCCTGCCAAGCAGGCTGCTCTCAACTCTTAAAGGAGAGAGGGGGCTCCTCTTCACAGAGGGATGTTTGCGCTGACACTGGGGTGGGACTCTCAGGGGCAGGGTCCCATTCACCATATTTTTATTTGATCTGAAAATGTCTTACCAGAACCTGGTACTAATTTGCTCATTCATTTATTCAGTCATATGATTATGCTCCTCTGACCCCTGCTTTGCAACTGCAAGGGAAGAGAGTAAGTCACCCCCTCCAGATTTTTTTTCTTCACTCTGCTTGGAGCTGAGTGGGAGGTCGTGTTGACTGCAGTTTTCTCCATCTGTCTTTCAGAACAGTTAGAAGACCTAGAGTTAGACTAGAAGGAGTAGTTCATTACTGGACCCCACTTAGGCCTTGAGCCTGAAATGCAGGGTGCAACATCATCTTTATCAAGCTCTGCCTTCAATGTTAGTTGGCTACTTCAGTCGTTAATATTGTTACTCAGAGCTTAGAAATGATTGGCCAGCCCGAATTTATGCATTTCTGAGTTTCACTCATAATATAACCAAGACTGTCATTCCTCCACTAGCCAGGTAAAACACAGATGCCCAGTTAAGTAAGAATTTCAGATAGACAATGACTTTTAAAATATGATTGCATCTCAAATATTTCATGGTACATATATGTACTAAAATAGTATTTATTGCTTATCTGAAATTAAGTTTAACTGAGAATGCTATATTTTTATTTGCTAGAGTTGGGAACCCTACACACTTAAGCATGGTGGTGTTAAGCATAAGCTGCAGTGACAGATTGCCTAGTTCAAATTCTTGCTGTGACTTACCAGGTCAGTAAGGATCTTAAGTGATTTTACTTTAATTATCCCTCAGTTTCCACAGCTGCAAAAGGTTCATAATAATATTAGCTACCTCAAATGCTTAGTGTGAGGATTATGTAATCAATACACATAAAGTGCTTACAGCAGTGCCTGGCACATAATAAGAGGTATTTAAGTGCTAGCTGATAATCATCTGATATTAACCTGTGTTCAGTTTAAATTCCCAAGTCTTTTCTGAAGTTCATTTGTATATGAAGTTTTCCACATTGCACAGGTGCCCGCTTCTACCCAAGGGAAAAGTTTTCTATTCTAAGTTCATTTCATACACCTGTATCTGTGTGTGTGTGTATGTGTGAGTGTTCTAAATGCCGTTCATTTCATACACCTGTATCTGTGTATGCGTGTATGCGTGAGTGTTCTAAATGCCATCAGGTCCTCTTCTCCTCTGCTTCCTGGATTGTCACTGGCAAGTTTGAAAAGTTTCACTCGTGTCCTTCCTTAGTGTGCAGGTGGGGCGCCAACCAAGGGGGCAAATTTGGGGGTGAGTTAAAAAGGCCTGAGAATAAGACAGGGAAACCCTCCACAGACAGTTGTGGGTACCAAGGCCAGAGGGTGGCTTAACCCAAAATGGTGACAGAGAACCAGGGGCTAAGAAATCTCTAGAGAGGTGAGGAGGACCTGCGTGTCTCTGGGGACCCAGGTTACAGGGTGGCATCAGGATTCTAAGCCCAAGGCTGTGGTCCCAGAGACAAAAGAACCACAAATTCAAATTCAAATGTGGTCAAGTAGGGTTTTGGGTGCTTGGAACTTGAGTCAGGGCTGGGACAAAGAGCCAAGACTATGCTGGACAAAGTGCCTTCTAAGCTGTCACTCAAAGTCTCATGAAAATGTTGACCCACGTCTATCAGGGAGCAGGGCAACAGCAGCTCACATGCTCACATGCATTTCAATCCACCTTTTATACCATCATCCTGCCTGTCTTTCTCCATCAAGTTTATAAGGTAGTCAAGAAAATCACGCCCAAAGTCCCTAATGAAATACGGGTCTGCACCTAACCCAGGCCCCCTGGGTCTCCAGAAACCCCATCACGGTGCATGAAAACTCCCAGGGCCATGAGACCTCACAGCCATTTGGAAAAGAACCAGTAAAGCTTAGGTTGTTTCTCTTTCTCCTCCCATCCCCACCCTCATGTTCTCCTATGTTTTCAGCCATGAAACATGTGATGGGTTTCTGAACAAACTACTCCAGAATATGGCACTTTGGCACAGCACAGATTTTAAGCAGAAGGAATTTGAGAAATGGCAGGTGCAAGAAAGACTCCCTGACCTTTCACTGAAGCAGGTCATAGGATGCTTCTGTGAGAGATGTTCTTCCTGTGCCAAAAGAAAAGAGCACCCTTATCTCGCAGGCACAGGGCTGCCAGGAGGAATCTGAGCACGGTGGCCTTGCTGGGTGTCCCGGGTGAGCACACTCTGCTCGTGCTCCTCTTCCTGTCAAATTGTTCCATGACATTTTACTCATCGTAGAACTGCCACAAAAGCACTCAGATTGAACCACTTTTTCAGTCTTTCCTTATGAAGTTTCCTTTGTCACGTATAAAACTTACATTCAATAAATTGGCATGCTTTTCTTTGGTGAATCTGTCTTTTGTTACAGAGGCCCCAGCCAATGAGACTGAGATGGGTGGAAGAGAAAGACACTTTTCCTCCAGGACACCACCCGGAGCCCTTTACCCACGCTGGGCTGCAGAGCCTCTCACAGCCCGGAAGACCAAAGACTCTGTACCCCCCTCGGCCTCTACCTGCCTCCCTGGGCAGTCCACATCCTTCCTCAGCAGCCTGGGCCTGGGTGGTAGCTCCAGCTGACCCTGAGAGTGGGGCAGGTGCCACAGGGGCATGTCAGGCATAGGAAGCCTTGGTGAAGGGAGGGCTTCTCATAAGTGCCCAGAGACTGCCTTTCATCCTCTACCCAGCTCTGTCAGTTCCGAAGGCAGGGCTGGTGCTTGGCATGGCAAGTGTTGTTTAGTACCATTTAGTATTTAGTGTTAGCATTTTGCAGGAGAGGTATTGTTTAGTAGCTGAAAAATGAAAGACTTAAAGGAATATAATGCCTCACCCAAGAATATCATGCATTTTACTCCACACCAGCAAAGGAAAGTAGAAATTGAGGACAATCACCTGAGCAATTAGTGCTTAAAACTCTCTTTTGCTTTAGTTTATCTGGATATTTTCAGTCAATGCCCTGGCAAATTGCCTGCATTTTTCATTCACTGGATCAGTGAGGAGCCTGTGGACTTGGGGAACTATTTTCAGAACTGGTTTAGCCAATGTTTGTTTATATCATATTATCCTTATTGTATCGCCATACTAATTATTATATATTATAATAATATAATCAATAAATATAATTGTTATAATTTTACATCAATATCCTCATTAATGCTGTCATTATTATTATTCATTAGTTGCATGTTTTAAGTGTTTGAAAGGAAAAAAAAGAAAACAAGAACTTGACCAATTGTTTCATTTGAAGCTAATAAAAGAATAAGATGTATTGAAAGTGTTTTCTAAATTCTGCCAGTCTTGTTGGAAACAATCCCATACTCTTGTTGACATTCTTTAGATGATTAGGAAAAAATATCAACACATTGAGAAATAGTTTTATTTTTACAAAACGTAGGCATCTGCAAATTAAGATGCTCTAGCAAATGGGAAGAAATTACTTTCTGCAGAGAGAAGCTGTGGCCTGAGGAGAACGTGTGTCCCTGCCTCTGTCCCGCCTGGGCTTCCTTCCCTGGTTCATGAACAGCTTCCGCAGAGGAGAAACTGCCAATGGAAATGGGAAGGCCAGCCTCTCTTCACCCAGGGACACTGAGTGCCCGTTCCTCTTAGTGTCACGTAACTCGGGATGTTTGGGAACTGCAGCCCCTCCGGCTGAAGTGTCCACCTGTGCTGATTGATTCTGGCACTTGAAGCATTGCTGGGCATGCTTTCTCTGGCTGCTGTAGGTGCCCCAGCTTTGTCCTCCCTCTCGGGGCTGCCAGGACCCAGGGGGAGGCTCTGGAGTGAGTCGTTCCCCCCAGGGTTCTCCTACTCTACTGTCTCGGGGCCCGGGCACTGGTGTGGACCGCCCAGGCATAGCGTGACCCTGAGTGAGATGAGGAGACTCTGCAGCAGCTGACCACCGGAGGCGGCTGCAGGCCACACACTGCAACTACACAACCCATCTTTGTTTCTAGCATAGTCCACACCTGCCTTAGTCCACTTGGGCTGCTGCAACAAATGACCCTAAACTGGGTGGCTTCAACAGCGAGCACTGATTGATCAGTGTTCTGAAGGCTGGACGCGAAGAAGCCGGCAGATTCAGTGTCTGTGAAGGCCACTTCCTGGTTGCAGCCTGCTGTCCCTTCATCATATCCTCACATGGCAGACAGCAGAGAGAAAAAAGCAAGCTCTCATGTGTCTATTTATAAAGGCCCTAATGCTGTTCATGGGTGCTCCACCCTCATGAATTACTCCCAAAAGCCCACCTCCTAACACCAGCACCTTGGAGGTTCGGATTTCCGGATATGAGTTTTAGGGGACACAGACACTCAGGCCATAACACACGTCTGCACTGCTCAGGCTTGCACGTGCTTGGGGAGCAGCTCCTCCAGGGTTCTCAGGGGCTTCTCTTCCAGAGGGAAAACTTACATTAGAAGGGCTATGGGACAGCTGCAGTCCCTCCACTGCTGTGGTCCTTGGGGCTGCAGGTGATGTTCCTCTTGACCTCCCTCCACCATCCAAACTAGGTTCCTCTCACTCTCAGTGGCCACCGCGACTGCCCTCAGTGGCCAGGGCATGGCCTGGAGCCTCCCCTCCAAGGGACCTGAGCTCCTGTCCAGCCTTCCTCTTCCCAGGTCCAGGCTGTCTTCCCTATCCATTCACAGTCATAATTGTCCAGAGATCACCAAGGGGCCCCCACATTGGTCACCTGGTATCCAAGAGTGCCTCTCCCTGCCCATGTTGTGCAGCATCAGACCGGCCACCTGCTGATGATCAGGGTCAGTCACCCCTGCCAGCACAGGGACTCCACATCTTGTCTGCTGGTCCCTGGACACAATGGCCCACCCTCCCAGGGAGCAGCAGTAGCTCATAATTTACTGAAAATCTTGCTGTGTTCCCAGGAGAAAACACGCTGTCTTGAAGACCAGGACCTCTAAACCTGCAGAGCCCAGCAGGAAAGGGAAGCACATCCTCCATGAGTGATGGAATCGGGGTAAGTGGAGCCACTTTGTTTCCAGCCACGTGCTCCCATATCAGTGTTTTCTCCTCCAGGAACAGGGTGCCATAGGAAGGTCTGATTCCATGCACATGCTGCAACCTGGAGGGTGTCATCCAGTCATCACAGGGCATGGGCTCTAAGCTGGCATCTCTGGTATACTTGTAAAAGGTGATTTTGACCATCTATCAAGTGTGAGATACAACCAGTGGCCCCTGGGCTATAAAGTGGACCCGTGGAGCTGACACACCTTAAGGAGACCTCAGGCCTATAGATCGAACACCTCATGAGTCCACAGACAGTTGTGCTCCCCTGCTAAGAGGAAATCTGATCCCATGTGTGAAATAGTGTCTATTCCTGTAAGAACAAACCACTGGCCCTTTGTAATGACGTGGGGCCACCAGTTTGTGATATCTGAGTCATGCGACTTGACAGAAGTCCCCTTTGCCCCAGTGAGGTATTCCTGCTTGCTTTTCCAAGGTCCCTCCCTTCTTAACTGACACCCCAGCTATCCTAGGTGTGCTGGGATGAGAAGTGCCCCTTAGGGAAGGCTGTGATAAATTTAGAAAACAAGTTCATTTTTAGTGACACCTGTAGGGGTCCATTAGGATTCAAATTCAGCCAACAGGGTAATAACTCACAGGAAATGCACCTCTCCTTAATTAACACATAAATGCTTTGGTTTCTCCAGTCCTTCCATCCTCCAATTTTTTTGCCACCATCAACCTCTGGCTGGGGAAGCCCCTTCTCCTCTGGGAGTCCCCATTGCGCGAGTATTGATGGACTTTGGTCTCTTGCTGTTGACGTTGCTTGTGTCATTCATGCAGCCACCCAGTAAATTCCCAGGTGGGGGATCATGACAAGGAAGAGCTTTGTGGAGGTTTCTCTAGGTTGATGGAAATGCCCTTTGAGGGTAGCGGGGGCCTAGTGTAGTCACTTTGCAGCAGTTAGTGATTGATTTTCTCCAGGAATGGTGCCACACTGGGGTTCGCCATCCATCTCTGTCACAGGCTGAGGACATTGGACAGTGGCGGTGGATCCAGCACTGGTAGGCAGAGGCCATTCAGTGGGGCCTTTGCAGTGCCCTCATCTCTGCCTCTGAGATCCTTTCACTCATGTGCCCATTGCCACTGGGTGGCTGATGACAGAGGCTGGCTGACATCAACTGGCCACCACTTTGTCTAGTTGCTGACAGTGTCTCTTCCATGGTAGCCACCCTCTATGGGCCTTCATACACAATGCAGAAAGAGCCCACTTCTTGTCCACTCCAGTATGTCCATGTATATGCCTCTATCCCTTTTACCCTATACATTCTTTCCCCGATCTTCTAATATTTTTTCTTTCCAGGCCCAAGGTCAACAGGGTAGGCCATTTTCCACGGCTCCTGATCACACATGTATGTACGTGTACCTATACAGACACTAAAGCCAGGCCTCTTCTCTTTCCACACAGCGTGAATCACGGGGCCATCACCTGAAGCTCCCTCATGGTGAAGCTCTCCCTTGCCACTGCCTTCCAAGGCATTGTGCAGCTGCCATCCATTTTGTCGCACATCCTATACCAAACCAACCTGCCTGTGAAGCAAAAGTATGGCATTTTGCTCCTTCACCTACTTATACAAGATTCCACCACCAAGCCGTAAGCCTGCACTGAGGGAGGGGCACTGAAGCCACAGCTGGGTGCACGTGGCGGTCTTTGCTTGTATCCTACTTGTTATTTGCTGCTTACTGCTGCTGCTCAGTCCTGAATGTTAATCCAAAATACATTATTAGAAATGTAAAATCTAAAACTATAACACTTTTCAAAGAAAATATAAAAGAAAAGCATCGTACCTTAGGATAATAACAATTTCTTAGCTAGGGCATAAGAGGCAGAAACCATAAAAGAATTAATAAATTAAACTTCCTCAGAACTTAAAAACTATTAGTATTAGCAAGACACTTAAGAGAAAGAAAAGACAATTCACAGACTGTGAGAAAATGTGTGCAATATGTATATCTGGAATAGGACTTTTATGTAGAATATGGAATGAACTTTTATGGGTGAACTATTTGAACAGCCCGTCACAAGAAAAGGCTTACCGATAGTAGTAACATAAAACGATGTTCAGCGTTATTTGTAACCAGAGAAACTCAAATCAGTGCCACCATGAAATACCACCACACAACCCCCAGCGCGGCTGTGATCCAAAGCCTGACCTAACAAGCATCTGTGAGGAGGTGAGGCAGCTGGAACCCAGCCGTTGCTGATGGTGCTGCAAAATGGAGCACTACTCTGGAGAACTGTCCCACAGTGTTTTCAACATGCATGCATAATATTATTACCTAATTCTATTCTCAGGTCTTCACCTATGAGAATAAAATATCTCCACACAGACACTTGAGCCCCAATGTTCAGAACATCTTTAATGTAACAGTACATGAAAGGATGAACGTACTTTGGTACATCCATATGGGGTAATATTATTCAGCAATGAAAAGGGATGAGCCACTGATAACTGCACCAACATGGACAAACCGCAGAATCATCATGTTGCGTGAAGGTAATGATTCACAAATGGTCACCGTTCCATTTCTCTAACCCAGGGTGGCAGGAAGGAGGTTAGTCTTCGTGGGGTTGGGATGGTGGCACCTGGCACTGAGGCAGAACAGGGAACTCTGGGGTAATGAAAATATTTTTTCTATGGACCGTGAGGGTGGTTACACAGATGTACACATTGGCAAAGCCCATCAAACCATACGATTTAAGTGGGTGCATTGGCCGGATGCAGTGGCTCACGCCTGTAATCCCAGCACTTTGGGATGCCAAGGCTGACGGATCATGAGGTCAGGAGTTTGAGATCAGCCTAACCAACATGGCGAAACCCCGTCTGTACTAAAAATACAAAAATTAGCCAGGCGTGGTGGCACTCACTGTAATCCCAGCTACTCAGGAGGCTGAGGCAGGAGAATCACTTGAACCTAGGAGGTGGAGGTTGCAGTGAGCCGAGATTGTGCCACTGCACTCCAGCCTGGGTGACAGAGCAAGGCTCTGTTTCAAAAATAAGAATAATAATAATAATAAATGGGTGCATTATATTTTACATAAATTATCCTTCAACAAAACTGATTTTAAGACTTAAGGAAGAATCTAAACTTTAATACTGCCTGTATGACAACAGGTACTGTAACAAAATTTATAGAGCAAATGATCACAGACAGAGGAAGTCTGAAGTAGCAAAATATATTTACTAGGGTATTAAAGTTCAGGCTAGTGGTTGTGAATTTATAATATACTTATTTCCATTTTTATGGCGTTTATATCAAAACAGTTTCACAAGAGAAATGTATTCTGTAAAGCTGCAGGGTTGCAGAACATGGTTTAAAAGCCCTAGACTAATTAATTCAGCCCTTGGCTCCTCCTCCAGCTCACCTTGCTAATTTCTCTCTCTCCATTCAAATATCAGATTGCATTTCTGGGTCTATTAAAATTGCTTTGCTACTGAATACTTAGTGGGATGCAAAATATGTGACTTGATTATTATGGCTCACTGTGTGCCTTTAATT
Organism: Pongo pygmaeus; assembly: GCF_028885625.2. Lineage (NCBI taxonomy): Eukaryota > Metazoa > Chordata > Mammalia > Primates > Hominidae > Pongo > Pongo pygmaeus. Next base: position 136,560,335 of record NC_072382.2, on the reverse strand, counting down.
TTTCCTTGTCATGCCTTCCTAAATGTTTCATTGCTATATTTTGCAAAACTGAGAGGGGAAAATGCACACTGCAACTCTCCAAGAAAAATGTATGTGTTGTCTACTGCTTGCCTATCTAAGTTGCTATTGAGATTCTAGTCCTTAGGTGGTGAGTTGAAATTCTTAATATCAACATCAACTCCAAAGGAGATCTGAGAAGCTTGGCTCCTGAGTTCAGAAAGTCTCTTGATTAGGAAAGATAGCTGGCGATGGAGATTCTTGCTTTTCCTTGGAACTGCTGCTCAAAGCAGGTTGGCCTGCAGTACTTTAGAATACATGGATGGGGGAAGAGGCTGCCAAGACGCTCTTAAAACAGCTGTTAGCATGCACCCCAGCACTGCAGTCCTTCATGCCACCCAGGGCACCAAGCCTGCCTTGTGTCCAACCTCTGTCTCCTGCTCTCCTCCTTGGGTCAGCTGTGGAGGGAGAATCTCCCCATGGACCTGGCTGGAACTCCTAGGCCTCCTCTTCTCTCCTGTGAGCCACATATCCCGAGGATTTCTCACTAACTGTTGCTCCTCATCCTACTCTTGTTTTAGGGGATGCTGCACTCCATTTAATGTTATTAATCTAGCTTAGATCCCTGAAACCTGGCTGGAATATTTAAACAGTACTTTACTAACAGCTCAGAGTGAGCAAAAGAAAAATAAGCACCGTGAATGACGTGACTCACAAGCTAGAGTCTTAATTCTTTCCCCGTGTTTCCTCCTGAAACATCTCTCTGCATAGTTGTTGATTCTTTGGAATTTTCTACATAGCCAATCATGTCATCTGTGAACAAATGCAGTTTCATTTCTTCCTTCCCAATCTGTATGCCTTTTACTTCCTTTTTTGTTTTATTGCTTTAGGTAAGACTCACAGCACAGTGTTGAATTAAGTCATGAGAGGCGACATCCTTGTCTTGTTCCTGATCGTAGGTGTAAAGTACTTGTATTCTCACCAGTAAGTATAGTATTAGCTTAGATTTTTATAAAATATTCTATATATTCAGAGATATTTTTATAAAATATTCCATTTTCCTCCATTCCTAGTCTGCTGAGAGTTTGCATCATGAATAAGTGTGTTGGATTTTGTCAAATACTTTTTCTGCCTCTATTGATATGATAGTATGGCATTTCTTCTTTTGCCTGTTGATACAGGGATTACATTGATTGATCTTTAAATGTTGAACCAGACTTGCATGCCTAAAATGAATCCCATTTGATCCTAGTGTATAATTTTTAATACATTGTTGGATTCAATTTGCCAATATTTTGTTAAGGATTTTGCGTGTATGAGAGATATTGGTCTATAGTTGTCTTTCCTAATAATGTGTTTGTCTGGTTTTGATATTTGGAAAATGTTGGTCTCATAGAACGACTTAGAAAGTATTCCCTCTGCTTCTATTTCTGGACAAGATTGTAGAGAACTAGAACAATTTCCTCCTTATATGATTGCAGAATTCACTAGGAAAATCATCTGGGTCTGATGCTTTCTGTTTGGGAAAGATATTAATTATTGACTCAATTTCTTTAATAGATATAGGCCTATTCCGATGATCAGTTTTCCTTTGGGAGTTCTGATAGATTGTGTGTTTCAAGGAATTGGTCCATTTCATCTAGGTTATCAGATTTGTGGGCATCAGCTTTTCATAATATTCCTTTATTATTTCTTTAATGTTCATGGGACCAGTAGTGATAGCCTCTTTCATTTCTGATATTCACAATTTGTGTCTTCTTTTTTTTCTTAGTTAATCTGACTAGCTATTTATTATTTCAATTGATATTTTCAGCAAACCACTGTTTGGTTTTATTTATTTTCTCTAGTGCATTCTTGTTTTCTGTTTTATTTCTTCTCTAATTTTTATTATTTATTTTCTTAACATCCTTTAGGCTTATATTGCTCTTTTTTCCTCTGGATTCCTAAAAGGGATGCTTAGATTATTAATTTTATACCTTTCTTCTTTTCTATTATATTCATTTAATGTTATAAATTTCCCTCTAGGCACTGTTTTTACTGCATCCCACAAATTTTGATGTTTTATTTTTATTTTCATTCAGTTCAAAGTTTTTTAACATTGATTTGTGTGCTATTTTGAACTGTGATGCTTAATGTTCAATTAGTTTGGCATTTTCCAGTTACCTTTCTGTTATTGATTTCTACATTAATTTTATGGTGTTCTCACAACATATGCTGTGTGATATCTGTTTTTAAAATTTGTTGAGGTGTGTTTTCCATGAAGAATGTTATTCTGCTGTAATGAAGAAAGTACCCTGTAATGATCGACTAGATCTCGTTTGTTGACACTGATATTCAATTCAGTTACATCCTTACTGATTTTCTGCCTGTTGGATCTGTCAATTATTATTATTATTTATTTTATTTTTATTTTTTTTTTTTTTGAGGTGGAGTCTTGCTCTGTCCTGCCCAGGCTGGAGTGCAGTGGCACAATCTTGGCTCACTGCCATCTCCACCTCCTAGGTTCAAGCGATTCTCCTGCCTCAGCCTCCCAAGTACCTGAGACTATGGGTGCCCATGGCCACACCCAGCTAATTTTTTGTATTTTTAGTAGAGATGGGGTTTCACCATTTTGGCCAGACTGGTCTCGAACTCCCGACCTCAGGTGATCCACCCGTCTTGGCCTCCCAAAGTGCGGGGATTACAGGCTTGAGCCACCGCGCCCAGCCAGGATTTGTCAATTATTGATAGAAGGATATTGAAGTCTCTAATCATAATAGTGAATATGCCTATATTTCTTTGCAGCTCTATCTGTTTCTGTCTCACCTCTTTTAATGCTCTGCTGTTACTCACACACACACACGTTAAGGACGATCAAGTTTTCTTGGAGAGCCGGTCTCCTTATCCTTTATTGCCCTTCTTTATCCCTGATAAGATTTCTTATTCTATTATCAGTTTTGTCCAAAATTAATATAATTACTTGAGTTTTCTAAAATTTCTACTATCATGGAATATCTTTCACCATCTTTTTACTTTTAATCTGTCTGTACTTTAATATTGAAATTGGGCTTCTTACAGACAACATGTAGCTGAGTCTTTGTTTTTTCATCTACTTTGTCAGCATCTGTCTTTTAATTGTTATTTTGGATTTTTCACATTTAAAGTGATAATTGTTATAGTTGGATTAATATCTACCACATTATAACTGTTTTCTTTTGTTTCTCTTTTGTGTTTCTTTTTTATCTTTCCATCTTTTCTGCCTCCTGTCATTTTAATTGAGCATTCTATGATTCCATTTTCTCTCATCTTTTAGCATACCATTATACTTCTTTTTAAATATTTTTAGTGATTGCCCTGTCACTTGCAATACACATTTACAACTAATTTAAGTACATTTACAAGTATTTCCTGAATTTGAATGTTGGCCTGCCTTGCTAGGTTGGGGAAGTTCTCCCGGATAATATCCTGCAGAGTGTTTTCCAACTTGGTTCCATTCTCCCCATCACTTTCAGGTACACCAATCAGACGTAGATTTGGTCTTTTCACATCGTCCCATATTTCTTGGAGACTTTGTTCATTTCTTTTTATTCTTTTTTCTCTAAACTTCTCTTCTCGCTTCATTTCATTCATTTGATCTTCCATCACTGATACCCTTTCTTCCAGTTGATCAAATCGGCTACTGAAGCTTGTGCATTCATCACGTAGTCCTCGTGCCATGGTTTTCAGCTCCATCAGGTCCTTTAAGGACTTCTCTGCATAGTTATTCTAGTTGGCCATTTGTCTAATCTTTTTTCAAGATTTTTAACTTCTTTGCCATGGGTTCAAACTTCTTCCTTTAGCTCGGAGAAGTTCGATCGTCTGAAGCATTCTTCTCTCAATTCGTCAAAGTCATTCTCCATCCAGCTTTGTTCTGTTACTGGTGAGGAGCTGCATTCCTTTGGAGGAGGAGAGGTGCTCTGATTTTTAGAGTTTCTGGTTTTTCTGCTCTGTTTTTTCCCCATCTTTGTGGTTTTATCTACCTTTGGTCTTTGATGATGGTGACGTACTGATGGGGTTTTGGTGTGGATGTCCTTTCTGCTTGTTAGTTTTCCTTCTAACAGTCAGGACCCTCAGCTGCATGTCTGTTGGAGTTTGCTGGAGGTCCACTCCAGACCCTGTATCAGCAGTGGAGGCTGCAGAACAGCGAATATTGCTGAACAGCAAATGTTGCTGCCTGATCATTCCTCTGAGGTTTTGTCTCAGAGGGTTACCCGGCCATGTGAGGTGTCAGTCTGACCCTATTAGGGGGTGCCTCCCAGTTAGGCTACTCAGCGGTCGGGGACCCACTTGAGGAGGTAGTCTGTCCGTTCTCAGATCTCAAGCTGAGTGCTGGGGGAACCACTACTGTCTTCCAAGCTGTCAGACAGGGACATTTAAGTCTGCCGAGACTCAATCTTTGTATACAATTCAATGATAAATAGGTGAAGAACCCAATAGAGCCCAATGAAAAATGGCCAAAAAATGTAAACAAACAATAAACAAAAAAAATCACATGAATACTAATAAGCAAATAAACTCATGCTCAGCATCGTCGTCTATCATGGTAATGCAAATTAAAACCCACAATGAGATACCAATTCCAACTGGTTAGAAAAAGTGTGACAATACCAAGCACTGTTAAAAATGTGAAGTAACTAGAGTTTCATAATAGCTGAAGGAGTGTAAAGTGAAACATTCACTTTGTTAAACTCCTTGACAGTTTCTTATAAACTCCAGCATACCTATGACCAAACAATTCTCCTCCTGGCTTTTTACCAAAGAAAATTTAAAACGTGTTTACAAAAGGAATTGTGGGAAAAGATTACAGTAGCCTTATTCATAACAGCAGAACACTGAAAACACCCAAATATTCATCTACTGACAAATGAATAATCAAATTGTGGTACAGTCACATAATACGCTATGACTTAGTGATAAAAAAGAATAAACTACTAATACACAGAACGACATGATTGAATGTCAAAACATTCTGAGTAAAATAAGCCAGACACAAAAGAGTGCATTCTCTATGATCCCACTCATATGAGGTTGAAAAACAACTAAACTTATTCTATGGTAATAGAATTCAGAATACTGGTTCTTGTTGGGAGGGGAACAGTTCTATAAAGCAGTACAAACAAATATGCTGCAGTGATGGAAATAATCTGTACCATATTTTTGCAGTAGTTTTATGAATAAATACAATCATCAAAATTCATCTAAATAAACAGTTAAGATAAATCATGACCTTAACAAATTAACAGTTGCTGTTAAATCAGAAACATCGTCTAGTGTTGGCCGCTAAGCCCTTTCTGACCAGGGTGAAACGGGACGCGCTAGAGGGTTCCTGGCTGCACAGCTACGCTGTCTCGTTTTCTGATGCTGTCTGAGATACTGTTTGCTGACAGGGGCTGGAAGTGATCTAAATCACTCTCTCATGCTCCTTCAGATGCAACCAGTTATCATTTCACAAAATAATGAATCTGCCAGACCAGAGAATCCCAGATGAAGGTCTTGACAGAATCAACCTCTTGAATTCTGCTTCTAACCTTTTCTTCCCCTTGAAGTATTTCAGACTCCACAGCTCTCCTCGTTAGGCTGAAACAGAGCTCTGGCCCAGAAGTAGAAATGAGGGAGGAGCATGGGAGTGAGGAGGATGGAGAGGAAGGGAGAGGATGGGAGACACGGGACGAGAGTGGAAAAGCGAGAAAGAACGAAGAGGAAACGGAAACGGGGGCAGGCAGAGGAGACTAACAAGGAAGAGAAGAGAGAAAGTTGACATACATTGCATGACTTGAAGCAGATAAATTATAGCAACATCTGACATTGAGAAGCTCTCAAGCTATGTATGTGTGTAGGTATATACATATATACATATGTAGCAACATGTGTATATGTATATATGGTGAAATATATATATATGTCACAAAAACTTAATGAATTTGTTAATTACCTACAAATACACGGAGAAATTTAGGGCATAGGCTGGGGAACACTAAATCCAGTTATTTATTTCTGATAAAAAGAAATATCTCAGACCTTGGTGCAAATTAGTATTTTCAAACGAGGTTTCTGTACCAGGCAGTGTCATGAATTAGATTATAACAGAGATGTCTCATGTCCCCAGTGTGAGCGTGATGGGCAGCTTCCCCATGCTATAAACACCACCTCCTTGTTTTACAGCAAGGCAGCTCCTACCAGGATTATACATTTCTCTGAGACCCATTATCAACATTTTTATTTGAGGCATATTCTATATGTTTTTACTGCTCCCAGAGTCTAGAATACTATTTGTCTTCACAAAAGCTTTGCTCTGGCATCAGGGAGCATCTGTTTCATGTTAGTTCCTTAGAATTTCATTTCTTGCAGATATGAGTTTATTACGAATAGGGAGACTGTCTTCTTGCCCATTTTAGTTTTCAACTGATTTTTGGAATGTTTTATAAAAGACGCATTTGTCCAAAACAATTTATTACTGACCTTTTTTGAAACATTTCATGATGCAAAATAACCTATGCCACAGCACTATTACGCGCTCTCCCTTTCCCGTCTCTCAGTGCCCAGGAAGGTGACATGACTGACGGCAGTTGCACATACCTGAGCCACCCCATGTTGTCTCCACTTATACTCTAGCCCCAAGCCCTAGAGTTAGCACTTCTGAGGGTGCCTGGACAAACTCGTCCTGAAGAAAGAACCGCTCTTCTTGGTCTTACACAGCCTTGTGTGGACTCAGGCAGCTGTCATCCTGGCTCTTGGAAAACTCAGAAGAGAAAACAAAAGGACAAGCTATGGAAGGGATTTGGGGGAAATGAAGTTCAGGTTCCAGGCAGATGACTTTCCCCATTCCCATCAAAGATGATTTCAGGCATAACCACCCTCCACAAGGAACCTCTCCTCCCTGCTGCAGCTGGCCACAGAGAGGGGATCTGGGTGTGCTGGGTACATGGACAGTGAGCGGAAAAATGGGCACTGTAGGTCCAGTTGCTTTCCTCTCTCCTCACCTGCTTACTGGCACTGAATACCCGAGGGGGTAAATGGCTTCAGGGCTTTCATGTAGCTCTGCTGAACAGATCCTCTCAATTCCTCAGGCTTATTCTCTCTCCACTTCTCCCCATGAGACATTGAGGTCCTCATCAGAATGTTCCCTCTTAATGAGTGCACAGTGCCAGCTGATCTTGTGTTTCAGGGCAGAGCTCCTGGGAGGAAGGCTCTTGGAAGTTGGTTCTCAGAGGCCTGATTTACTGTATCTAAGATTGGTTCTTGGGCAGCCGGACAGGTCCAAGATAGGAAGAGAACTGGTCAATTTCAGGGCCATGTTGGCAGTGACCAAAATCTACTGCAGCAGTTTTCCAGGGGTCATGCCGTGAAGCACAGAGTTCCTCGGTTTTGCACCACCACCTTCTAAATGAGCATCACTCTGGGCACAGTGAGTTGGAAAGAACCTGAGCAGATGAGGAGTTTGCCGTCTCCCCTTCCCTCAGTACCCTCCGCCTTCCCATCCTGCCCGACACTGTGGGAAGCTCACCCTCTCAGTGAAAAGGTCATCTCTTTCCACAAACAAAACAAAAACTATTTCCCTGGAGAATGTGTATCAGGACTTTTACTGAGTTTCAGTCTAGTATCCACATTTAGGATGGTCATTTTTACCAAAGAGAACTCTGCCTGGGACCCCTAACTTCTGATGTTTATCACCAAAGCCAGATGAAATAATAACCTAATAAGAAACAGCTAGAACTGGTCGCTGAAATGCTCATGAACTCATCGCCCTGCTCAGTCTGCTTCACAGTTCGGAGCACTGGGTCACCTTGGCTCACTGTGTTTTAGCCTGTCAGCTTGAAGACATAGTCCTCTGAGTTGAGTCAATTGGTTGGAGTTAGATAAGGAGCCAAGGATGCAGTATCAAGCCAATTGCTCCCTTAAGAATTATGGCTAGAGGAAAGGGAGAAAGGAGAATAGACCTGGAACCTTTGTATGGGTGTACTGTATGAGATATGCTGTGATTTTAAAATGCACATGGAAAAAGGCCTTAGAATATAGGAAGATCCCTAATGGAACTGTGGCAAGAATTGGAGGACAGGAGAAATATGGTTAAATGTGCAGCTTGTACTCTTAGATGATGCCTTACTTTGCCCACTTGATAGTGCTGTTTATGAGGTTCGAATAAGATAATATATATTTTGAAAGTAATTTTAAACTATAAAGCACTTGGAAAATATTGGTAGTGATAATGTGTGATGTTATAAGTACTAATCCAATCAAAAATTCATATGGAAACTCCCAAACTGTTTTCAAGTGCATCACAAAACTAAGGGAAATAGAAGACATTAGGTTTAATTGCTTCCATTTTGTTCCAAGGTATAGAGGAAAAAATACCTGGGAATTTATGATAACAGTGGAATTACAATCTGGGCCAATTGTCTTCTGAAGTAGTATAGTACCTATTATACCATATTATCCCCATGCAAAGAAATTAGATCCAAATACTGGAGCAGCCCTGCAAGAAAGACCTAGCTTTATTCAAAGGGGCTGCTTCCATAGAACAGAAGACATATCTGCAGGAAGCAGGCTGGCAGTCTCACCATAAGAAGATTTTATGAACAAAGAGAGTCCTGCATTCATGGCCACAGATGCAGGTTTGCCTTCTCACTCTGGCACTCTGTCATATGCTATTTGTTGGCTAACACAAGATGCATAACCAATTCTATTTTCTCTCATTTGCCCACTGTAGCACCTGGAAAGCTCAATACCTATTTACCCAAAAAACTGATCACTAGGTGTGGCTATGCAATACAGTTCAGATCAATAAAATATATGTTATTTTAAGGACTTCTGGAAAGGATTTGCCTTTCCTGACAAAAGAAACAGCTAAGACTCATGCTACCACTCCCTCTTCTTCCTGCCTTGACTTCAGACATAATGCCTGGAGCTACAGAGGCCATATTATGACCATGAGACCTCATGCATGAAGAAGAATCCAATAGAATAACAGGGATATCAGTCTCAATAGCACCTAAGGGCTGGATCACTACCAATATCTTCCTTCCTCCAGATTTTTTTAAGTTTTGGGGAAAAATAAACCTTACTTGTTTTAAGTTACTGTGGGCAAGTGGTTTTTGTTTCTTTATTCTTAATCAGGTGAATGCACTTCTAACTTCTACAGCCCCTTATTAATTTGCAGTTGGGGACGCTATTAACCTCCCTGAGCTGGTGAAAGGGATCAGCAATGGCCTAACACATATGGTTATGGAAAGCATTAACTCAGAAAGCACGTAGAAGGGAATAGCAGGCTGACACACAGAAAACACCAAAGGTCCTCATCTTTACCCCCCTTTAGTGCTGCCTCTTGCTCCACCTTCATCACCACCACCTCCATCAATCCCTCCCCACCCACTTCCTCCCCCTCCTTCTCTTCTGAAACTTTTCTACCATCCTCAGTGCAAAATGTAGTACCATTTTATTCCCTGAAAGGATCCCAATATAAAGTATGTACTACCAACTATGCTGACGACAATGATGACAGAGAAACTGGCTTTGTAAATCTCAAGGCGGAATAAAAAATTAAGTGACATTTGTTCTCAGAACATAACCATAAACTTTTTTAGAACCCTCCGTATCAGTTTGCTAGGGCCACTGTAAAAAAAGTACCATAAACTGTGTGGCTTAAGACAGCAGGAGTTTATTGTCTTATAGCTATGGAGGTCAAAAGTTTGAAATCCAGGTGCTGGCAGCACCATGCTCCCTGGGAAGACACCAGGGAAGAAACTGCTCTGTGCCTCTCTGCAGCTTCTGGTAGGCGCAGGTGTTCTTTGGCTCATGGTTGCATCACTTGAATCCTCCAAAGTCAGATGGCTTCCTCCCTCTATGTCTTCACACCAACTCCCCTCTGTGCATATCTGGGTCCAAATGTCTCCTTTTCATAAGGACACCAGTCGTATTGGATTCCAGCCTACTCTAATGACTTCATCTTAACTTGGTTAAATCTGCAAAGACTCTATTTCCAAATAAGGACACATCCTGATGTATGGGGGCTAAGACTTCAATATTTCTCCCTTTGGGACACAAAATTCAAGCCAGAATACCCACTTGTAAATGACCCTGTAGCTATTTTTAATACTTCTGCATTATACCTCAATCAAGAGGAACCTTGCTTTTAGCTAGATGCCACGGTTTTGTCTTACCCCTGTCTTCCCTATGCTTTTAGGTTTAAGTTGAACAGAATTATAATTTTCCTTTCCCCAAAAGTATTTGCCTTTGAATAGGAGATTGTTTAATCCTGAAAACTCCAGGCATTCTGACAGATGTGAGTAAAACGTGAGACATACAAAGGCATGTGATCTGGAATTATCGAGAGCCTCACCTGGCCAGAGGGGCCATCACTCAAGCAAACACCTGCTTATCTGTTTGATGCCTGTGGTGATGAAGTCCCAGCATAATCTGTGCCTTTGTCTCTTTTTCAAGATTCACTTGTCTAGTCCAGGCCCAGTGATTAGTTGTCAGCCCAGAATGGGGAGGTTTTAAATGATGTTGATGGCCTTGCCTCTTTCCAATGTCATTTATTTTATTGTTTATAGGTGCCCAAATGTCCCTGGCTTCTTGCCATAAAGAAAAGCAAGTGTGAAATTAAGAGTAAGATTCATTGGTTGAGATTTCCCCAGGCAACACATGAAAAGAGCTCAATTGTCAGTGTTAGGGAGACAGACGTTTTCAGCACTGGACAGTGAGTCGCAGGCCTGAGTGTTCAGGGCTGGGGAGTCAGGAGAGGTCTGGTCATCTAGAAGAGCAGAGAGAGCTCTCATGTTGAAGGCAGGAGATGGACGAAAACAAACCTGGCTGGAGAAAGAGAGGGATCAAGATGAAACTGGAAAATTTATTTTGTATTGGAAATTCTGATGATTTTTTCTTTCCTTACTATCTGAACAGAGATTTTCATGTCTAAATAGGAATCCTTTATTTTCAGACTTATTATCACTCATCATAAAAGCAATCCTTCTCTGCTTCCCTGATGTCTGCCTTTCTCTGCTTGTCTGACACAAGTTTCCCTGCGGTTCATACAGATTGGATGCCGTCTACTCATCTTCCAGCTCCTTCTGCGGCTTAGCTTTCCTCCTTCCTTCCCTCACTGTAATTTGATCGCTCCTCTCTGGCAGGAAATCTTGCCAAACTGGAGTGTGCTCCCGCTCACCTAGGGAAAATCACCCAGTAAGGTCATCAGGATGCTGCATCTGGTCATTGTCTCCTCAGCTCCCTGCTAGCTGCTGACTAAACTCTAATTTGTTGTTGAGATTGCTTTTGCACTGGGCTTCTTTCACTAAGTGTGTTTAATCTGCTGTGAAATTGTTTTCATGGTTGCAGTCAGTGTTATAGTAACTGTTTAACAATGTGCATTTCTTTGCTTTGCAACGGGTCTTGGCAGTCTCTATGCAAATTAGCACTTGTCTAATGTCATTACGCATGGTTCCTGGGAGAGCAGCAACTGGAATCCTGGATAAACTTGTCCACTCAGTCTGGGGGATAAGGAGACTGGGATAAAGAAGCAGAAACTCTCTCGCTGATGGATGGACCAGGCCTTACCTGGACATATGTTATCTTCCCCTTAACCTGTGGGCTTGTGTTTGGGATGGGAGTAAGAAGATTTCATTACACCAGCTGAATTTTTATCATCTGGGGCCAAATGTCAAACTCTACCCTGAAATGCAACATAGTGGGCTCAGATTGGTGTAAGAAAGTATGTTTTGATTCAGGTTAGTCATGGAAGCTGTATTTCAGGTAGAAGCATAGGGTACATTGGGGTTAGAGACTTAGCCTATGATATTGTAAGAAAGGGGGAGTGAGGGGCTATATTGTCCAACAATTGTAATGTAGATTTAGTTCTCCTAATTCTGGCAACAATTCTGCAAAGTCAGATGCAGAGATTGCATTCTCTTGGAAGCTTACCCTGAGATGGAGTTCAGAAAGCAGAATGCTTATTGTGAAGATAAATAATTTAAATTAAAGCTGTTGGAACTTTAAAGTATTTTGAGCCTCGAAGGGAATGTGAATTGTGAGACCTGAGTCATGTAGCGTGCAGCTACAGCTTCTGTTTCTTCCTGTAAATGATAAGAAAAGGCCTTGTGGCACCAGAGAGCAGACCCCCTCAGATTATCACCCCTCCTCAGAAAGTGCTAGAGCACTGTTCCTTAGAATGTAGCAAACTGTGACCAGTCACATCCCCGCAACTGTGTACTGGCCATGTATGGAAAATGGTGTGATCCTGCCAAACTTCTTTGTTTCTGCCTACATTAATAAAACCTTAATTTCCTCACTAGGGAGGCACTGACCCCATTATTTTGGAGTGTGTGTTTCTGAGTGGCTGTCTTCAAACTAACTGTATGCTTGAATAAAATTGGATTTTGATTCTTTTGGTTATTTCAGGCTGACATTATTGAAAATTGACTTTGGGATCAAGCCCTGTTGTAGGAAGGGAGAAAAGGAAAAGCAGACAGAGGGGTATTTGAGCTGTGATGCAGGACCAACAGGAGCCTCCACTGGCACCAAGAGGGCCCCTGGGGAGATGGTGTCCTCCAGAGTTTTCCCAGTTGAACTAATTGGTCAGGCCTTGATACCCCCATGTCCATTTGCCAGTGGATATGAGCCAATGAGGTGGGGAGTGACCCTGGGAGAATGGCTTTCCTGCAGGGTCCTGGAAGCGACTGATAGCTAAAAGCTGTTGCCAAAATCACTCCCAACAGTTGAAACAGCAATTTTTCATTGAGGAAGAATCTGGGTCATGTATCACTGCGTCCACCATGTAAGGTGTGTTTGTCGTCACTTTAAAAATCAAAAAGATAAACAGAGAGAGGTTAAGTGATTGCGCGAGGTCATATAATAATAGAAATAATAATAATGATAAATAATTACTGTATGCCAGGACCTTTTCTAAGCACATCGTTTACTTCCTCCAGCCCTGATATTTATTTTGTAACTGGGGCCACAGAAAGAAACTTAAGTCAAGAGGGAGAGGCGAAGAGAATCCCAAGAATCCAGCCTTGACAGCATAAATTTACGAAAGCAATGCTAGGAGGCAACCACCCTAGACGCGGAACCGTATGAGGAAAACAGTTCTATATCTGCGTGGTCCCCAACTGGCCAGGTGCTCTGTTCTTTGCTGCCGAAGGCGTTCCTGACAGAGGTGCGTGGCTCGCTCATCACTGCTGGTTGAAGATGGAGATACACTGTGGCCATGGCTCCCTGTGCCACCAGCCTTGGGACCAGTGAGGATCTTACAGAACAAATCAGAGAATCTTCCTCCTTCTACGTGATGCTAACTTGGAGGGGAGGGTTGTCAGGTGCGGATACGTGTGGACTGAAATGTCATAGGCTTTAGGGACGTACCCCCTCCTGTCCCCTCACAGTCATCTTTCTGCCTGTGCACACACCCTGTCAGGGTGTCAGGGTCATGCCAGGTAACTAAATAACATCCTTCGCTGGAAGCCATTGTTCCTCTCCAAACCTCAGACTGTGTTCCTCAATCTGGCCAAGTTCCTTCCTCTCTTATGGGACATTCTCTCTGTAGCTTGGCTTCCATCACAGTAACCCTAGACATAGAGAGTTATGTCTGTGTTTGTCCAAGTTTCTCTTGTGATATGCATCAAGTATTAATTTTCCTAAGAATCAACCCATGTCCTTGTTCATCAGTGGATAAGCACAATTATCTGGGGGCATTTCTGACCTTTACTGTCCAGACATGTCTGAGGCTCAGCTCTGCCCCACCAGGAAATTCCACACGTGTTGATCTGCTTGTGTGTCTGTCGCCCATTGCAGTCTGTGGGCTCCTAGAGCTCAGGGCTGCCTCAGTTCAGTTATCAGATGCCTGACATATATTTTGGTTGAATGAAGCAAAGAAGGAAGAAACAGGGCCACTTCAGACACTGATGAGAGGCTTCTGCACTCTCCAGGAAAGACAGGAAGCTTGGGTGGTGAGAGCAGCAGCTTCCCGCAGGACGCAGAGAACCTAGAGGCTATAATTTCTGGGCCAAGACACTGATTTGTGGGGGATGAGCGGGGCAGTGGGCACTTACGAACAGTGTCTGAAGTCCCCAGAAATGTAGACTTTTCCACAGAAGACAGGGGAGGTCACCAGAATGCTGACAGCTGCTGACAGGATCCTATTCAAAGAAGGATGAGGGGCTGCCAGACAGGTGCTGGGTTAGAGGAGCCAGGCCCACACCGCATGACCAACATGAAGCCCCTATTGCTGTGTCCTCCAGCGGGGGCATATATAGAACTCGGCCCAGACGTGCCCCCTATGTCGGGACGCTGGGGAGGCGAGAACCTTGGCTGCATTGGTGAAGTGCTCAGGAAAATGGGAGCGCCTTAGACCCATGGCTCACACAGGACTCTTCTGACCTCTGGGTGCTGAACCGAGAAAACCTGAACTGAGAAGTACTCTGCTTTGCTTTCCGTTTTGAGAAGAGTTTTAGCTCATTCTTTCTCTATCCCCAATGCCTTCACATAGTCACAGTCTTGAAGATGCAGCTTAGCATGGAGGGGGCATGGCTTCACTGTCAGGAAGCTCTGGGTTCAAACCCCACAGCAGCCGTATGAGGCAGTGGTTACAGCACGGCCTCTGAAGTTGTATGTGCTTGGTTTCAAGCCTAGGCCCACCCCTTTTTAGCTGTGATATCTTCAGCAAATTACTTATGTTTACTCTGCCTCAGTTTATTTATTTGTTAAAACAGGAATTACAATAATACCTATCAAATAAGTTTGTTGTGGGACTTAAACAAAGATCCATGTGATGTGCTTAGAAAAGGTCCCGGCATAGAGTAATTATTTATTATTATTATTTCTATTATTATATGACCTCACGCAATCACTTAACCTCTCTCAGTTTATCTTTTTGATTTTTAAGGTGACGACAAACACACCTTACATGGTGGACGCAGTGATACATGACCCAGACCCTTCCTCAATGAAAAATTGTTGTTTCAACTGTTGGGAGTGATTTTGGCAACAGCTTTTAGCTATCAGTCGCTTCCAGGACCCTGCAGGAAAGCCGTTCTCCCAGGGTCACCCCCCACCACATTGGCCCACATCCACAGGCAGATGAAAATAGGGGTGTTGAGGCCTGACCAGGGTGGCCGCAGTTGCAACTATACATGTCCCTTTTCATCAAGAAGCAAACGTTTCCCTGAAGATAGCTCTTTCTGTTTCATTGGGTAGAATGGGTCATACAGCCACCCTGGCTACAGAGAAGTTTGGGAAAGTTGATTTTTGGCTTCCCAATCTCTATAGTGTGAGGTGACAAGGAAGAGGCAGTTGGAAGCAGGTGGTGGTTACTCAGTTGAGTTGGCTGTCCATCCATAGACATCAAAATGTGTCATGAAGTAAAATTTTACAAGGGGCTGAAGCTCTGCCAGAGAAAGACTGGAGGGTCCGGCCAGCCCACCTTATCTGGACAAAAATGCCTGCCTGCTGGGGCTTCCAGAAGAAAGAAAGCCTGCCCTACCTGCCTTCTGGCTCCTCTCCAATCGCAATGCCACCACCTCAGTTGTCTGGCACTTGGATTATGTGGTCTTTCCATACCCAGTCTTGTTCTTATCCAATATGCCTACCACACTTTCTCAAGTGTATCTAACCAAAACTCAGTTTTTACCATTAGTACATTGCTTATCCCATTAGGTCCCTATACCCAGACAATAAAGTCTAAGCTCATTAAAATGATGCAGAGAAATTCAAGGTGGTTGTAATAATCAAAACAAAATAATACTGGTGAAAGAATGGAAACACAGACCTATGGAACAGAATAGAGAGCCCAGAAATAGACCCACGCAAATAAAGTCAAGTGGGTTTTGACAAAGGAGTAAAGGTAATTCAGTGAAAAAAGAATAGTCTTTTAAACAAATGGTGCTGAAAAAATTGGATGTACGTGAACCTACTGAACTACACACTTCGAGATGGTTAAGATGTTAAATTTCGTGTTATGCATTTTTTACCATAATAGGTATTCTAAGATTCTTAAAAGAATGAACCTAGTCACAGACCTTACATTTTACACAGAAATTAACTCAAAATGGATCATAGAGCACAACGTAAAATGCAAAATTACAAAACTTTTAGAATATAGAGATGTGAAAATCTACATAACCTTGGATTTGGTGGTGAGGGCTTAGAAATAACACCAAAAGTATGATTTATGAAAGAAAAAAATTCATAAGTTGGACTTTATTAAACTTAAAAACTTGCAGTCTGTGAAAGATACTGTTAAAAGAATGAAAAGACAAAACACAAACTGGGAGACGACATTTGCAGAACACATGTCTGACAAAGGACTTGTATCCAAAATATACAAAAAACTTTTCAAACTAAATTATAAGAAAATAATCTAATTTAAAAATGGGCAAAGTATCTAAATAAACACTTCACCAAAGAATACATACATATGGAAAAATATATGTATATATATGGATGTTCAACATCATTTGTGACTGGGTAATTGCAAATTAAGCAACAATGCAATAACGCTACAAACAGAATGGCAAACTAACAAGAAGCTGAAAATACCAATTTCTGGCAAGAATGTGGAGCAACAGAACTGTCATTTGTTGCTGGTGAGAATGCAAAATGTTACAACCACTTCGGAAGACAGTTGACAGTTTTTTATAACTAAGCATAGTCTTACCATAAGATCCAGCAATCACATTCTTAGGCATTTAGTCTATCGATTTGAAAACTTACATTCACTCAAAAACTTGCACATGAATGTTTATAGCATATATTTTCATAATTGCCCCAAATGGAAAGCAACCACAAGGTCCTTCAGTGGGTGCATGGATTAAAAATCTGGAGCCCATCCATACAGTAGAACAGCATTCAGGGATAAATAGGAATGAGCTATCAAGACATATTGCTAAGTGAAAGAAATCTGTCTGAAAAGGCTGCATCCTGAATGATTCTAACTGTATGACATTCTGGGAAAGTCAAAACTACAGAGGTAAGTCGTCAAACAGCAGTGGTTACTGGGGTTCAGAGAGGGGAGAGCTGAATACGTGAAGCACTGGGGACCCTGGAGCAGTGGAACAATTCTGATACTGAAATGGTGGATACATGACACTGGGCATTCGTCAAAACTTCATAGCACCTAATGTATACAAACTAGAAAGGTCACTTAGGAGATTGGGCAATCATAAGATATCAAGTAAAACTAAAACTAAATGTTTCTTTAGAAAATACAAAAAGCGTGCAATTGGTCCCAGGAATATTATTTGTTAATGAAAAGAATCAAAGTACCAATGCGTGTCACACATGGTTTAACCTCAAAAATACTAGGCTGAATGAAAGGCGCAGACACAGAAATCCATGCTGTGTTGATTCCACTGATGTTACATGTCCAGTTAAGGCACATCTATCAAGGCCAAAAGTAGATGAATGGCTACACTCACCTGAACCGAGAGAAGTCAGTTTTCCCAGGCAAGGCCCATCTGCTCACTAGTCCCTTCCAAACAGAGCCTGGAGAAAGGCAGGGTTTTCGCTCCCCGGAGGCTGCAAGATCAAGACCCTCACTGTCTGGAGGACCAGGAACTCAAACCCCTCATCCCCAGCAGGCTCACTCTCCTAACATTTTCAATGTGCTTGCTGGAGCCTGAAGGCGCAAGACCAAGGTGAGGTCAGCCACAGCCCTCCACCTCCTGTCTCCTCCACTCAGTTCTGCACCAACCCCACCCCAGAAAGGGAGGGATCTGCTTCCCAAGAACAAGCAAGGGCATTTGAGAGGTAGTGATACATTACAAACAATCCAAGCACACCTCAGGAGAGCAGGTGGGAATGTAAGGAGAAAAGAAGTAGTCTGTTTTTTTGTTTTTGCTTTTTTGAGATAGGTTCTCACTCTGTCATCCAAGTTGGAGTGCGGTGGTGTGACCTCAGCTCACTGCAATCTCTGCCTCCCGGGTTCAAGTGATTCTCATGCCTCAGCCACCCAAGTAGCTGGGACCATAGGCAGGCACCAGCACGCCTGGCTAATTTTTCTATTTTTAGTAGAGACGAGGTTTCACCATGTTGGCCAGGCTGGTCTCGAACTCCTGGCCTCAAGTGATCTACCCACGTCAGCCTCCCAAAGTGCTGGGATTACAGGCATGAGCCACTTGCCCAAAGATGGGTTTTTGACCTCGCATTTCTGTTTATGAGTAAGCATGGAGACAGCCCAGAGCCTGAGGAACATGTGGAGCAGCAAGGCCAGCTGAGCTGATGGGCATCTTGAGTGCCAGCCTGTGGTCGCCTCCATGGGGACGAGCTCCCATGTGTGTAAGGAGAAGGCTGCAGGGCCCGTGATGAAGGCTTTAGGTCCCAGCTCTGCCTCCTACTGGAATTTGGAAGTGGGCTCTGTAAAGTGGGGATAACGATACTTACCTTATGGAGTGACTGTGAAGATTACAGATGAGGCCAAGGGACTGATGTGACAGAGCCCAGCATGGAGTGGGTGGGTGCTTGGTGACAGGAGCTGCACACAAAGACCCATGGCCAGTGACTCCAGTGAGAAGTCAGAACCCCGCCTCTGTGTTTGCCTGAAGCCTGGAAGCCTGCAGAGGATGGGAGCACATGAGAATCCCTCTATTCAGGACACAATGATAAATCATTAGCAACGATTAATACTGATAATAGCACCATGTCCCAGACGCTGTTCAGCATCCTTAGAATCTATGAACTCATCTGACGATCATAATACCCGTTTGCTTTGCCTTATATTTATCTGCTGGGAACCTGCTGAGCTCTCTAGAAGCAGACACTGCGACTGAGTTTGGGTGCAAACTGCTGATTAGGGATCAGCATCTGTGACAGGAGTGGGACTGGGCAGAGGAGGAGCTCTGACCACAAGGCAGGCCCAGCCATGGCTTGAACAATCCAACAGGGAGCTCTGAGATGGGCATTGCCCATCAAAGTTGTCCCACACCAGCCGAGATGGGCAGGCCTCCAAATCTCCAGGCTTTCCTGGACTTCACAGGCAAAGCTGTGGCCTCAGTCAAGGGAACTCCTGCAGTCAGGCCAACCCTGGGGCTAGAGGTTGCATGCCACCCTCACTCCCCAGAGGCCAGTAAGTCCTTCCCTGGAGGGAGACCTGGGCAACTCATCACATTTTCCAGGGCAGGTGATGGAGGCACAAATAACTCATCAAAGAGCACACAAACAATTAGTGGAAAAGTTGGGATTGAATCCAGTGTGGCTTCAAAGGCTGTGCTAGAACCATGATGCTACACTGCCTCTTAATGAGCTCATCTGTGCTTTATATCTACAAGTTCACTCACTTCCATCTGCGTCACTGGATCCTCCCTACAGTCCTGTTGCTTTGTCCACTCAGAATTTCAGACGAAGAAACTGAGGATCAGAGACTTCATAGTCTCGTGCCCAGGGTCACACACAGTGGCAGCGTGATATTTCAACCAAGTTATGTATAAGCTCCAGTGAGGCCATCGGTTAGCATGTGGTACTTACATGAAGCAAGTTATGTCTGTACCTGACTCCCAGGTCAAGATCTTCCATGCAGCCATGGTGCCTTCCAAGGCCTCTCTGGGCTCCCAGGCCCTCAGCCAGGGCCGCTCTGGAGGCCTCTGCTTGCCCGAGAAGCTGTGGTTGTTCTGCCACTCTGAGCACCACTGTGAACTCTGCATCGAGGGATCTGTCATCTGATGGCACCTTAGAAAAATGAACACCCCTCCCTCACACAGAGGCAGCTGCAAGTGTCAGTCCTGGAGGTGCCTGACATGAAGGAGGATACAGCAGCCCCTGGGAAGGTCCTCCTGCCTAGAGAGAGGGCTCTGATGAACAGAGAGGAGGGAACAGGAGGTTGGCGGCTTGACCGCGGCTTTGTGCCCATTCCTGTCAAAACACCTCTTACAGACACAGACAACCCTCAGCTCAAGAACAGAGACACACACAGAGCAATGCAAATCAGGCTGCGATATCACTGACATGGAATGAATAGCAATATTATCCTAATGGCTCTGGAATAAAATTCAATCAGGGAGGAAATTTACCCTGAAATCATGTTCATCAGCTTTGCAGAGAAGCCTCTCACCTTCTGGGCCACCACCCTGGGCACCTTCTCCCGTGAGCAATGAGGATTCAGAGGCCGTCTTTAAGCCCTGTCTGAGCTGCCCAGGCAGAGGCCTCCAGCCTGTGGCCAGCTGCCGCTGGAGGGACAACTCCTCCCTCATCTGCACATGGCCGACCATCTCAGGGGCCTTGCAACACTGGAACCCTGGCCCCTGACCATCAGCTGCCATCTTTTCCCTTTAGGCTGAGCCCTTGGAGACCCAGCAGAAGCTCATGGCTACTGAGGGCTGCATTACAACTGCCCAGGCTCCAGCCGAGGCCGCCTCCAGGAGCTCCTCTCCTAAGAACTAAAACTGGAAACCCCACGCAAGGCCTTAGCCTTATCACACTCTGAGCCCAATCCAGGATTCCAGTTTCATCTCCAGCCACTCAGCAGCCCCACTGCAGCCAGAGCCTCACTCTTCCCAGACGCAGCCTGGACTGCAGCTGTGTCTCTGTGGAGGCTGCTGTCCCTCCTGTCTCAGTTGAGTGGCCTGAGAGTCAAGAGTGCCCTCCTCCACGCGCCGTCCTGGCTTCCTCCCCACACGAGTCAAGAGTGCCCTCCTCTGAGCTCTGCTCCCGGCACACACACTGACCGCAGGGCATGATGGTCATTGCTCACTGTCCTCTTCTCTGCTGGAAATGTGGGCCTCCTGAGGGCAGGGCTGGCTGAGTCTGCCCAGGGGCCCAGAGGCTCACAAAGAGCCTCACACCCGCCCTGCATGGACCCTTATATGACAGTCACACAACCCTCTAGAGACCCTCATGCACAATCTCACATGACTCTCCAAGACCCTCATGCCCTCACATGACCCTCACGTGACCCTCATATGACCCTCATGTGACCCTCACACGACCCTCACGTGACCCTCATATGACCCTCACGTGACCCTCACGCGACCCTCACATGACCCTCACACGACCCTCACGTGACCCTCACACAATCGTCACACGACCCTCACGCGACCCTCACGCGACCCTCACATGACCCTCACGCGACCCTCACATGACCCTCACGTGACCCTCATGTGACCCTCACACGACCCTCACGTGACCCTCATATGACCCTCACGTGACCCTCACGTGAGGGTCACATCACGTGACCCTCACGCGACCCTCACGCGACCCTCACGCGACCCTCACGTGACCCTCACACAATCGTCACACGACCCTCACGTGACCCTCACGTGACCCTCACGTGACCCTCACACGACCCTCACGTGACCCTCACATGACCCTCACAGGACCCTCACGTGACCCTCACACGACCCTCAAGTGACCCTCATATGACCCTCACGTGACCCATATATGACCCCCACACGGACCCTCCACGACCCTCACCAGGACCCTCGCAGCATCAATGGTCAGGCACATTGCAAAACCTGCACAGTCAAAAAGCTCCACAAAACATGAGCAGGAGAAGCTTGAAGGAAACATATCAACACAAATAATTGGCAAATGGGTAGAAGATAAATAAAAGATGAAATCTCAAAGGCAACCAGCAGAAGAACTGTTACTTTCAGAAGTCGTAAGAATGACAGCTGAAGAAAGAATGACAGTTTCCAAAGAAACTATGGAAGCCAAAAGATAAGAGGATTATGGAGTTAAAGAGCTGAAAATAGAAATGCCCCTCTAAAATGATAGTCTTAAAAAAAGAAAGTAAAATTAAGATATTCTCAGACAAACAGAAGCAGGGAGAATTTTCACCAGCTACCCTCACTATAGAAAATAAAGCAGCATATGACTGCAGGAAGAAATAAAAAGTTCTATGAAAGGTAAACATGTGAGTAAATGTGAAATAATAGTGACTGTTTAAAGCAACTCCATTTCATATGAACAATTAACAAATATGACAAAATTGTAAACAGAGGAGATGAAAAGATAAATGTAGTAATAAGAAACAACTGTTGAAAATTCTTGAGTTGTTCATAAAAGAGTAAGGTACTAAGTTTCATTAGAATATATAAAGGTAGTCACTAAAAATGATATAAAACATAACTAAAATAAGAGAACCAAATTGAAATAATAATCTTAGTTCAAAAAAAGGTAGAAAAGGAGGAACAAAGGAAATAAAAATTATGGAGACAAATAAAAAAATATGAAGGTGATAGAATTAAACCCAAGTATACTAGTAATTACATTCATGGTAATTGGAATAATCTCTCCAGCTAATACACAATGTCAGACTAGTTTTTAAAAAGACAAGACCCAATCATGTGATATTTATGAGAAACACATGCCAACTGCAAGGAAAAGACACCAAAAGTAGGAGGTAGATGGCAGACAGAAACATGAAAACACAGACGAAAAGGAAGAGATAAAATAGTACCCAGAAAGCCAGGATTATTAGAGATAAAGTGTTATTTATTTCTTTAACAGCTTTCATATGCCATACGATTCACCCATTTAAAGAGCACAATTTAAAGTGTTTTTTCAGTATGCCCAGAAAGATGTGCAGTGATAACCACTATCGAGTTAAGAATATATTTTATTATCTCAAAAAGAAACCCTGTGTATTACCTTTATCTATCCTGTCTTACTCTATTAACTATGATGTTAGCTGCAGGGTTTTGTTTTGTTTTAATTTGTGCATGCCTTTTATCAGATTAAGGACGTTTTCTCCTATTCCTATTTTTATGATGAATGGGTGTTGAATTTTTAAATATTATTTTTGCAAATCTATTGAGATAATCATTTAATTTTAATTTTTGTTATTCCACTGATTTAATGTATTATATTGATTTGGGGGTTTTAAATTAACCTTGCATTCTTCAGATAAATTTCTCTTGGCTATGATGTACTTTTTTTAATGTATTACTGAATTCAATTTGCCACTATTTTCTTGAGTATTTTTATGTTCCTGTTTATTAGAGAATTGGTCTGTGTCTCCTTTTTTGTGACATCTTTTGTGGTTTCTATATCAGGATAATACTGCCCTCATAAATGAGTTGGGAAGTAGTCTGTTCCCTTTTCTGGAAGAGATTCTGAGAAATTGGTAATACTTCTTATTTAAATGCTTGGCAGAATTCAGTGGTGAAGTCATCTGGGAATGGAGTGTTCTTTGTGGGTATTTTTTAATGACTACTTCAATCTTTTCACTTGTTGTAGGTCTCTCTAGACTGTCTATTTCTTCTGCTGTCAGCTTCAGTATCTGTGTCTTTCCAGGACTTTGTTCATTTCACCTAAGTTATCTAATTAGTGTACAATTATTCATAGCACTCTTTTTATATCTGTAGAGTCAATAGTAGTTTCCTCTTTCATTTCTGATTCTAGCAATTTGAGTCTTCTCTCTTCTTTGGTCAATCTGGATAAGTATTTATCAATTTTGCTGATCTTTTCAAAGATGCAGCTTTTAGTCTCATTTTTTTTCCTATTATTTTCCTATTTTTTAGTTCATCGATTTCTACTCTGACCTTTGTTATTTTCTTCATTATGGATGCTTTGGGTTTAGTTTCCTTTTTTCCCAATATTTTTAATGTAGAAGATTATTGACTTGAGATCTTTTTTATTTCTTAATGACATTGGCAGCTGCAACTTCCATTCTAAGCACTGCTTTCACATCCCAGAAGTTTTGGTATATTTTGTGTTCATTTCCTTTATCTCAAAATTTTAAATTGCCCTCTAATTTCCCTTGGAATTCTTCTTTTGCCCATTCATTATTTGGGAATGCGTTGTTTAGTTTGCTGATACTTGTGAGATTCACAACTATTTTCTTCCATTGATGCCTAGATTCACTCAATTTTAGTTGGAGAGTATACTTTACATTATACATTTTCTTTATAATTTATTGAGGTTTTTATGGTTTAGCATAGTGTCTGCCCTGGAGAGTGCTCCATGTTCACTGGAGAAGAATGTAAATGTTTTTATTGTTGAGTGGAGTGTGTTCTATATGTCTCTTAGGTCTAAGTGGAGTTACAGTGTTGTTCAAGTTTTTTTTTATTTCCTTGTTGACATCTATCTAATGATAACTAACCATTATTGAAAGCAGGTTATTGAAGTCTTCAGTTATCACTATTGAATTGTTTATTTATCTATGCATCTATCATCAACCAAAATGTTCACACATTTTAGTGCTCTGTTATCAGGTACATATAATTGTTATATTGTCCTGAATGTATTAATCCTTTTATTATTTGTAAATGTTCCTCTTTAACGCTAAAGACCATTTTTGTTTTAAAGTTTATTTTTCTGATATAAGTGTAGGCATCCCAGCTTACTTGTGTTTGTAATATATCTTTTTTGTCCTTTTACTTTCAATTTATTTGTACCTTTGCATCTAAAATGTCTCCTGCAGAAAAAGTCTAGTTGGATCATTTTTTAAATTCTGTCTTACAATCTCTCCTTTTGACTGGACTATTTAATCAATTAAAATTTAACATTATCGTTGATAAAAGTGAATTTGTATCTGGTATTTCACTTTTTGTTTACTATCTATCTCACCCCTTTTACCTATATTTATCCTTTTCTTCTTTCTTTGAAGTAACTACTTTCTAATGTAGCATTTATATTTTCTAAATAATTTTTTACTATATTTTGAGAAATGTTAGTGGTTGCTCTAAAGTTTAAAGTAACATTTTATTGGAATCAGTGTTATATTTGCATTAGTTTTATTATAGTAATCTGCAGAAATGTTAATTATATGTGACTCTATCAACTTTTCTCCCTTTCTCTGGTATTACTATTATAAATACTATATACACGAATGTTACAAACCATATGATACATTGTTAAAAGCACTAGTTTATTACCTGCAGTTGTTTTCTGAATCCGATATAACTTTTCTCCCACTCACCTTCTTTGTGCTATTATTGGCAAGTATATTACACTATATTACACTTCTATGTTATAGACCTACCTTTATATGTATACATATTCTCTTGAGCAACTGCTTCTGAAATCAGTTATGAGAGGACAAGAAAATATGCATTTCCTCCCAGTGCCTCCCTTCTCAAAAATACTTATTGTCCTGAGAGCAATTCCCCTTCCAGGTATACAACCAACTTATATTCCCCAAAGACAAGAAATAAAAGGTTACGGAAACATCATCCATAATACTCCCCAACTAGGAACTTCCAAATGCCCGTCAACAGAAAAATGAATAAATAACGTATAATATAATCACAGAATTGGCTACTAAACACCAATGAGAACAAGTAAACGACAACTACACCTAACACTGTAGATAAACCTCAGAAAATAATGTTAAACAAAGCAAGCCAGATCCAAGAGGGTCCATATGGTATGATCCACTTATGTTAAGTTCAAACACCGGCAAAACTGGTTGTTCCTTTTGGGAGCCAAGCTGGGTTTATCCTTGGGCAGATGCTGTCATAGTGAGTGAGAGCAGAGCTTTCAGGTCCTGATCATGTTCTGTTTCTTCAGCTGGCTGCTGGCAACACAGATGTTTAAACTCTCATGAACATTTATCAAGGTAGGAAGGGCCAATATGCCCCCTCATGTGTAGGCGGGTCCTAAGGGGAAATGTGTGGGGCCTGGGGAAGGGTCCTTCATGAATGCCCTGGTGCTGTCCTCACGGTAAGGACTTAGTTCTCGCTCTTAGTTCCCCCAAGAGTTTCCCCTGAGAGCTGGCTGTTGAAAAGAGCCCAGCAGCTCCCTCCACTCTCTCTCCCTCCCTCTCTAGCTGTGTGGAGCCTGCTCCCCTTCACCTTCTGCCAAGATTGGAAGCTCCCTGAGGGCCTCACAAGAAGCAGATACTGGTTCCATGCTTCTTGTACAGCCTGAAGAACTGTGAGGCAAATAAGCCTCTTTTTGGTATAAATGACCTGCCTCAGGCCTTCCTTTATAGCAAAGCAAATGGACGAAGACAGAGGACTCTGGCTGAGAGCTCCAGATTCTCCATCTTCACACTTCTCAGGGAAGACGCAAGAGCTGCACTGTCCAGTGGGGTAACTGCTACCTACATGTTGCTATTTACATTCAAAATAATTAAAATTAGATACAGTTTAAGCTCTAGTTCCTCAGTGCCCTGGCCACTTCTGGAGTGCTCTGCATTGTCAGGCAGCCGTGGGTGCTGCGGTAGACAGGAAGATAGAGCACATCTCCATCCCCACAGAACCAGAATGTGTGCTGGCCTAGAAGGGCCAAGGGAAATCCCTGACCCGCTGAGCCCCTCAAGGCACTAATGCTCATCCTAAGCAACGCACTGGCTCCCCAACTGCTGGTCCAGGGGAGGAGAAAAGAGCCCTTCCGAATGGATGTGTCTCAGGCTGGTTCTCAGCCTCAAGAGGAGTGCATCCCAGGTGTCCTGCCCACCTTTCTCTGCTCCGCTTCCTTCCTGGGCTCGGTACTCCCCCCTCAGGTCACTGCAGAGGCCACTTACTGAATTTCGGATCTAAAAAGACTCACACTTTGAACTTTAGCTCTTAATGAAGGTTTCTTTCCATTAAAGGAATTTTTAGTCCCAGAGGGATGAGAGGCAACAGTCCTGGGAAAGAAGACCTTCCAAAACCATTGCGCCCACCCACCCTCGTCTCAGACTGAGGAGGACACATCCATTCCCTCCCCTCCATCAAGAGCGTAGGTCAGGTTTCGCCAGACAGAGAACTCGGGTGCCTGGGCTTTCCACCAAGCTGGTTTTCAGGGAGCCCCGGGCAAACAGAGGTCACCCTCAGCCTCTCCTTCATCCCATGCGATTCCCCCCCTGTGGTGTGCTGATATCTCAAAGCCAGGATATTCTCTAGGAAAATTGGCTAGTGAAGGAACTGCCAGGAGTACACCTCCAGCAAGCTCTTCGTGAAGGGGATCTATTCATCTCTCCAGGGTAACACAATTCTTTCAGCTCCTTGCGTATATCTCTCACCATGTTGTCAGCCTAGGAAGACCTGTGAGCTCCTGCGGGAGTGCTGGCAGACAGACCTGAGCACCTCACAGGAGAAAAATTGCCCTGCACCTTGGAGGGAGGTGCTGGGTCAGGCACAGTGCCTGGGTAGCGTGTGCAGTGGAATCCCGTGGTGGAAGGCACAGCTCAGAGCAGTCCCTAAGCCAGTCCAGGGAGGGCATGGTGTGGAAAGTTCCCAGAGCTGAAAACTCCCCAGGCTGCTTTCCTGCGTCAACACTCTGTAGCTTTCTTTTGACAGTTGGTTACTTTTTCACTTCTTGTGAAGCCATCCAGGGATAAACATTCTTAGAGAAAAAAATCTACAGGTAAGATTTGCACGGGTCTTCAGTTCATAGTCATCCCAGGACTAAATCCCTACTTCCCACTGCGAAGAAGTATCAAACCAAAACCATACTTGAGTTAACCACTGAGGGGAAGCGGGGAGGCTCATACCTGCACTCCAAGCCCTGTGGCCACTGAGTCCAACGCCTCGGTCCCAGGAGTCCACGGTCATGCAGGTTGCTACGCTGCTCATCTGGGCACTGTCCCCAGGAGCGTGTTCACAGGACACTCCTTGAATGTACCCTGAGGGCTCCTTCCACCTTCATCAGAAGCCCAAGCCTGATGAATCTCAGCAACTCCGCTGCCCCTTCTCCTCCCTCCTCCCTGTGCACACAGGGGTGACGTCCATGGGGGATGCTGCTCCTTTTCCCTCCTCCCTGTGCGCACACAGGGGTGATGTCCACGAGGGATGCAGTAGATTTCTCCCCCTCTGCTTCTTCACTCTGTCAGAGCAACTTCCCATTTCAGCATCTGAAGTCCTACTTCCTGGACAACTACCCACTGTGGACTCATCTGCTGGTAGATGGGGACAAGTGAGGTACAGGAAAAAGGGGGAGTCCCAGAAAGGGGGTGGGCCCTGTTCCACAAAGTGGGTAGGTGACTGTGTGGCTGGACAAACCAGAGGGATGGAAGGGCAGGTACAGTTACCTGGGGTGGCTTTCACCTGCAGAGACAAATAGCTCCAAAACTCTAGAACTGGGTTCTGCAATTTACTCTAGAACCATCCCTCACCCTACCCACAGTTAGCATCTTAGTCACCAATGTTGGGCTCAAAATTCCTCTTCTCCTCTCCTGTCTCCTGTGGTCTTCCCCTCCCAGGAGGATCAGGGTAGAGAAGCAATTTCCAATTTAAAAAAATGGAAGAGCAGGATATACCTACTCATCCTATAATCCAAACCACATGTTAGATACGTAAGAGTCTAAATTACGTGGGACTTGGGGCACCTCTATAGACCCAGCTCTGACTTGCTCTTCACCAGGTCAGAGTTGACACATCCCCTTCTCCCACAACCAGCATTATGGGGGGTAGGGGCCCACAGAAAGGGCTGGTGTTGAGAGGGTCTTGGCCAATAAGGCTGTGTCTCAGGGCACATTCTTGCGGGGATGTGAGGCTCACTACAATGGGCTCTGAGCATGGAATGCCAGCATCTACAGGTCACACAAACTCCGGACCATCAGGGACTGCTGTGACTGCTGCTGTGACTGTCTCCCTTGCCCTCATGGGCTGCACTCCTGCCCTGCCCACCCCGAGCCCTGGATCTCAAGGTGTCCCAGGGTGAAGATGAGGACATATTGCGGACAGCCAAGCCATGCCTCCACTCCCCTACCCAGGCCAGCCCCAGGCAGCACGACAGGTCCCCCTGACGGAAGGACTTACTGACAACCACCGTGAAGTGACCCAGGACTTCCCCTGGCCCCAGACTCCAAGCTCCTTAGTCTGCTGGTGGAGCCAAGGCCATGTGATGCCACAGAAGGAATGACTTAAGTCCTGTTCAGACATCTATGAGGAAATCTCATGTGTGGGTTATTTTACAAGCAAGCACTGAAGTGTATCCTCACTCCCTGTAAATGGAAACAAGTCCGACCATCCCACGGCATCTTTGGAAATGCTCCACCGAGCACAATAGATTTTTCTTTTTCCTCCTTCAAGAGAAACAAAACTCAAGGGGAAAAAACAACAGAGCAGTGTTTATGTCTATCCTGGTCAAATTAGAGCATGTCAGTCTCTCGCCCTATTCCTCCTTCCTTCACGCTATTGGGAATAGCAGTGATCATGGCGAATCGGTGGTATTTGCATACACGGTGATATCTGGGGTGCTCTTCTAGTTGAAGGAATGGTGGAGATTATAATACCTGTTTTATGGAAAAGAAGGCTGCCATTGGGGTGGAGCAGGCCGGCCAGCCCAAGGCCTTGGGTCAGCATTGCCCATACCATGCTTCCGCGGGCTCCTGGGAGGCCCATACTCTTCCCAGACAGATGGTCACCCCTCCACGCAGCCATAGGAGGTCGGGCCAGGAGTGAGTGCGAACCTCTCTGGAGCCATGGAGCTCGGGCTCTGGCTGGTGCACCTGCCTGCCACCCCGTTCTGTGCGCCCCCAGGCCTGGGTGCTCCGACACGGCCAGCTTCCCACGTGCTTCCAGCAGACCTCCACCTCCAGTGGCTTCTCTCTCAGACCCCTGGGAAGCACCCTCACACTCTCTTCTTCCTTCCTGCTTAAGAAGCAAGCGCAGCCTCTCTGGGGCTTCTAATGCTTTAGTACCCCCAGCATTCATAGGAGGAAAGGAGTGAAAAGAAAAAAATAACAGCAGAGGAGTGTCAGAAAGCCTCAGGGAAACGCTGTCCCTACCATCCTGGGCCTGTGCTTCTCCCTGACCCTGTTCACTCCTGGTCCCGCACGTGGGCCCAGGGCACCTGCCCTGCCTGAGACAACGTGGACAGCAAAAGTGCAGGGAGAGGGCCTGGGGACACCAGGCAGCCCTGCGGTGCCAGCGAGGAAGGGCTGGGGTGGAAGTGAGGGACTTGCTGGACAGCAGCCTCAGAGTCCCCAAGCAGTAGGGAGCCCGGCGAGCACCCCTGGGCACTGTCCACCGTACCGAGAGACTGCAAAGCCTGCACCTTTGCAAAGTGAGTTCCTATACCTCCAACGTCATGGGATCTCATTTTAACTCCTTGTCACTCCATCCATTGAATATTCCTTTCTGAAAACCTGTTGAATGCCCAGCCCAGCATATGCTGACTGAGAAGCACAAGTCAAATAAAGAGAAAGAAGGGAAGGAAGCACAAGACAAGAGGCCCAGACTCAGCCCAGCACCTGCCAGCCTGCGCCAGCCTGCTCCAGCCTGTGCCAGCCTGCTGTGTGACCTTGGGCAAGCCCCTCCCTTCTCAGGGTTCACATCCTTGCCGACTGCTTCAGTCAGCTCAGACTGCTATCAAAAAATACCATAGACTGGGTGGCTTATGCCTGAGACATTTCTTTCTCACAGTTCTGAAGGGCAGGAAGCACGAGATCAACGAGCCAGCAGAGTCAGTGTCTGCTGTGGGCTTTCTTCTGGCCCCGTAGACAGCTCCCTTCTCACTGTGTCTTCACATGGCAGAGAGGGAGCCCGGTCTCCTCCTCTTCTTACGAGGGCACTAATCCCATTGTGTGGGCCCCACCTTCACCATCCCATCTGAGCCTTACCACCTCCCAGAGGTGACACCCCCTAGCACCATCACATTCCAAGTCAACGTTTCAACACAGGAATTTGGGGAGACACGAGCATCCAGGCCACAGCGTCCACAGACAAGAGGAGAGTACTGAAGGATTGAAGTGCATGTGCCACTATGCTTAGCCCCCAGTTGCTACGTTCTTTCCCAAGTCATCTGGACTGCTATCTCCAGAGTGCCAGGCCCAAGTGGGATTTGGGAGAGCCAGCACTGCCCCTCCCTCAGTTCCCTGTTATCTCAGCCTGAAATGTAACCTGTAAGACCCTTGATGCCCTGCAAAGTGTGGCTGTGGCTGCCTGTTATCAAGAAATGAGCGCCAAAGGCAGATGATCAACCCCCGCCCACTTCTCATTTGGCATTAGCAGGAGCTGTGGGTCCATCTGCACAAGATAAAAGACAAGCTTTCCTTACCCCACAGGAGGAGGTGGCCGTGTTGTCTCCCCATGGCTAGCTGTGAGCACCTGCTGTTCACAGAATTCAACATGTTCTGGAAACACAGTTAATGAGGTCCCCAAGCAGCCTTGCAGGCTAGTTTGGAATGCTCAGCTCCAATCCGTTCCTGCCCTTACTCACCACCTGCATTTGATGGAGATGGGTACATGCAGTTTTAGCCTCACTGCCAGGGATGGAGGCTCTTGTCTACTCTGCAGACAGCTGTCCGAGTGTGTGCAGAGCTGAGCAATAGTGCTGACCCAACAACCCCTAAAGCAATGGCCCTCAACACTGCCCATCCTCCCAGGCCAGCCTGCAACCCAGGCAGTCACTGAACACTGCAGCACTTTTCTCTGCCCTCTGGTTGGTCGGGGACAGGGAATACAATGGCAGGAACAACGTAGCACAGAGGTCAAGAGCAGGCTTCAGGGAATACAATGGCAGGAACAACATAGCACAGAGGTCAAGAGCGGGCTTCAGGGAATACAATGGCAGGCGAGAACAACATAGCACAGAGGTCAAGAGTGGGCTTCAGAATGCAGCAGTCCTGGGTTAAATTCTTGCCTCGGTCACTTAGCAGATGCCTCATACAACATAAGACACCCGGCTCAGTGAGGCTCGCATTCCTCTGCCGTGAAGGGAAGGTAATGGCTCCTAGTTAAAGAATCGCTGTGATGCCACAATGAGGTAATGCATTCCAACATCTCAAATGTGTCTGGCACATAATGGATACTCCTCAGAAACAGGTGTTAAGATTATCATCCTTCTCTCCAGAGCAAGATGGGATTTCTATGTAAGCACGTCCAGCTGGGTGTGGGGATAGAGAACAGAGGACTGGAAGGTGGTTGGAACTGGGCATCTCTCCCCGTCCTCTTTCTTGGCATTATTAGTCATCGGTCACATGGCAGTGCAAAGAGGAGAGGTCGCTGATGAGGTGAGGACATGAACCTGGGCTCCGGCGAGGCTCTTCACTAGCTGTGTGACATGGGCAAGGCACCAGACCACAGCTTTCTCCTCTGTGAAGTGGGTAGGATGGTTTTGGTGGAGGTTAAAGACAGTAACTGGTTTGTATAATGCCTGCTGCATAGAAGGCATCAATAAGGTTTGTTTTTCCCCCTTACACCTCTGGCCTCTGTCTGGGCTTAGGGAGGAGGAGGTGGCGGCGAAGGTGGAGGTGGCTGTGATGATGGGGAGGAGACATTGATTCCAGGTTTCCTGGAGATCCTGTGAGTGCCCATGGAGAGAAGGAGGGCTCACCATCTGACCCTCAAACCCGGACCAGGGCCGTGCACTCCAGCAGCACTGAACAGGATACAGGCAGTACCTGGCCGCTGCTCCTGCGGTTCCCGGCTGGGAGACCCGAACACACACAGGTACCCTGGTGTCAGGGGCTCATCTCCAGCCCCAGCTTCCTGCCATCTCTCTTCAGGATGCTCAACTGCATTCTGTAGCTCGGGATGACCAGCCACCACCTTCCTGGTGCCCCAGCCCCTTTCCACACTTCCGGCAGAGCAGCCTCTGTCCCCTGATATCCCCAGACTTCCCTAGCCCCGGCTGTCATTGCTGCTCATAGCGCCCCTACGCATGGGAAGCTGAGCTGCCCTGGTCCAGCTCCAGTTAGCTCCCAACCTCAGAGCCCGGCCTGTGGCACTTGGCACAGCTCAGGCAGCTGTGGGAAGGCTCAGCCAGCTCTCAGAGCACTGCATCCTTGTCCTTTGGGAGCACAGACCTGGCGCCTAGAGCTGCTCCCCTACTCCAACCCTTTCCCTGTGTGGCCCCAAGGGCTGAGCCCTGCCCGCCAAGGAGAAGGCCTGAAGGATGGGGAGACCACCCCTCTGCTCCAGTGAGAACCCCTGCTGCCCTCATCCTCCCCATCCAGCCAGGGCTCTTTTCTCATCCGACGCCATTGGGGTAGAAATCAGT
The DNA here is from genome assembly GCF_028885625.2 of Pongo pygmaeus. NCBI lineage: Eukaryota > Metazoa > Chordata > Mammalia > Primates > Hominidae > Pongo > Pongo pygmaeus. Next base: position 136,527,533 of record NC_072382.2, on the reverse strand, counting down.
CAATAAATAAGAAAAGTCTTTCTCCCTTTCAAACCACCACTGTCTGGTGGGGTGTGCACATGTCTGAATGTGTCTGTGACCAGAAAACAAACCACAACCCCATAGAGGTAAACACAAGGCCCCTGCATGGAGCCTCTGCTGGCGACCTCCACAGCCCCGGTGGACGGAGAGTGAGTGACCTGCCCTTAGTGGACGGAGAGTGGGTGACCTGCCCTTGGTGGATGGAGAGTGGGTGACCTGCCCTTGGTGGACGGACAGTGGGTGACCTGCCCTTGGTGGACGGAGAGTGGGTGACCTGCCCTTGGTGGACGGAGAGTGGGTGACCTGCCCTTGGTGGACGGAGAGTGGGTGACCTGCCCTTGGTGGACGGACAGTGGGTGACCTGCCCTTGGTGGACGGAGAGTGGGTGACCTGCCCTTGGTGGACGGAGAGTGGGTGACCTGCCCTTGGTGGACGGCGTGTGGGTGACCTGCAGAAGCAGGTCCTGCCCTTGGTGGACAGCATGTGGGTGACCTACCCTTGGTGGATGGTGAGTGGGTGACCTGCAGAAGTAGGCCCTGCCCTTTGTGGACGGTGTGTGGGTGACCTGCCCTTGGTGGACGGTGTGTGGGTGACCTACCCTTGGTGGAAGGTGAGTGGGTGACCTGCAGAAGCAGGCCCTGCCCTTTGTGGACGGTGTGTGGGTGACCTGCCCTTGGTGGACGGTGTGTGGGTGACCTACCCTTGGTGGATGGTGAGTGGGTGACCTGCAGAAGCAGGCCCTGCCCTTTGTGGATGGTGTGTGGGTGACCTGCCCTTGGTGGACGGCGTGTGGGTGACCTGCAGAAGCAGGCCCTGTGCTCCCCCGCTCTGGCTGAGTCCTTGCCTGTCCTCGAGGTTCTCGTGTGCAGTGTCCTGCAGTCACGGGGGCTGGGTAAACACTCCAGAGACACATATTCTGTGTGCATCCCTCTGCCACTCTCTCCACAGCTACCCCCCAAGACTCTGGGCACAGGGAGGAGGAAGGAGGAGTGAGTACATGTGTGAGGGTGTGTGGCAGTGTGAGCAGAATGTATGTGGCATAAGACAAGAGTCTCTTACTCTCCCACTCAAAGCTGTAACTTTGGCGTCTAAGACACAGGAGGAGTTAACCAATGCGGGGAATGAAGAACGGAATGGATGAATGGGCAGTGCAGTGGCATAGGTAGGATACCCATTTTACAGATGAGCACACTGAGGCCCAAAGAGCTTTGTAAGTGGCAGAGCTGGCCCTAAGACTAGGAATCCTGGTTCCTAGCTCAGTGTTCCTACGTCTAACGCACCTACAAGCTGCCCTCAGACTAGGAATCCTGGTTCCTAGCTCAGTGTTCCTGTGTCTACCGCACCTACAAGCTGCCCCTGGTAACAACAATGACAGTGTGAAGTGGGCAGCAGAACCCCGTCCTGACTCATGTGGCTTTCTGGCCTCTGCCTCTATGGAAGAGGGACATAAAAGGTTCCCAGGACTTATTCACCCACTTAGAACATGGATGGTCTCCAGCTAGACAAGAGGAAGGGTGTGGTGCTTTCCCTGCAAGGGCTGCAGGCTGTGTAGGAGCAGAGTCGTGGAGAGGTTCAGGCACCTGACTGGACTCCAGGCCCATCCATAGCCAGAGAAAACCCACGTCTCTCTAGGCTTTGGTTTCCAAACTGTGCAATGAATCCTGCTATGGCCTGAATGTGTGTCGCCCCAAAATTCATTTGCTGAAATCCTCCCCGGGATGTGGTAGTATTAAAAAGGTGTAGCCTTTGGGAGGTGATGGAGTCATGAGGATGGAGCCCCCATGAATAGGTTTGTGCTTTTTAAAGAAGACCCCAGAGCTCTCTCATTGCCCTCCCCTATGTGAGGTTACAGGGAGAAGAGGGCTGTCTGTGCACCAGAGAGAGGCCCTCTCCAGACACCGACTCTGCCGGCAGCGTCACCTTGGACTCTCAGCTTCTGGAACTGTGAGAAATGTGTCTGCTGTTTAGGCCTCCCAGTCTGTAGTACTTTAGGCCTCCCAGTTTGTAGTACTTTGTTATAGCAGCACAGACTTACTAAGGCAAGGCCTGACCCCATTTCCTTGTCCTGGGCTGCTGGCCTGGCCCTTCCTCTCCTCCCCACCTCTCAGGCCCTGCAGGGACAGCTCAAAAGCTGCCCTGGACCTAGATCCAGCAGCCTGCCGAGGACCACCCTGCACCCACCTCCCTACTGCAAAGCCTGCCCTGGCCTCTGACCTGAAGATGGGCGGCCAGAAGAAGCTGCCCAGGGTGCAGCTTTTACTCTCTGGAATGGAGACCTGTCTTGGGAGGTTTTATCAAAACTTCTGTTCCCAGATCTCTCTTTCCAGACACCTTGATCCGCAGGATCTAAAGCCGCCTCCTCGGAACTCTCTCCTCAGTCAATGCTCTGTCTCCTGAGTGGGCCCCGGTCCTCCTTGCTTTCTGCCAGCCTCTGCAAGGTCCCAGCCCCCTTGCACAGGCCCACAGCTGTGAGCATTGTGCAGGCTCAGCCCCTGGGATGTGGCCTCATCGTGGTGTGCAGGGAAGGCATCACAGTTGGGCACTGAAAACCCCTGCACCTCTACACCAGGATGCTGGAGCCTGCCGTCCCCCACTGTGCTGGGGATGGGGAAGAAGCACCCAGGGCTTTGAACGTCCTCACAGGTGACAAGCCTGCAGCCTGCATGGAGGCCAGGAGGTGAACAGGAACAGTTTCAGGATGCAGAAATAGAACATAACAGTGTGAAGCACGGCCTTTCCACAATGACTATTAATAACACACGGAATAACATTTCTTCTCTAGAAAGATTTGGAGGAATGTGAGACACCACAAACTGGAAGGAAATACAAAACCCTAGGTTGAGTAAGACAATTTCCCATCTGATGAACTCTTAAAATCAGAATGTAGTTTCCCTGTTACAGTAAAGTGCATAATTCACACACAACCCCTTCTTAGAGTCAGAAGCCTCTGAGAACGTATCTAAAATTGATATTCTAATAATCTGACACCCAGGCAAGCTTCATAAGCAGTTTTTCTCTGGTCTTTTCAACGAAGCCTTTAATTGTGGCCTACAACTCAACAGAATTAATGTATCAGGCAGTTTTCTCAGCTTCTTTAATTAACCCTTCCATCTCTCTCTGTTTTTATTTCCATTTTCATGAGTAAAAACTGGCATGCTGCTCCATGAGGTTTTGAGCAAAAAATAAAACATTTGCCTCCAGCCACCTCCGAACTCCACAGACAGAACATAGGCCCTCCTGGGCCATGGTCTCTGAACTCAGGAAGGAGTTTCCTTCTCGAAACAGGGGCCACACTTGTCTGTATATTTAAAAAAATAACAGCATCAAATGATCCAGGTTTGAAGAGTGCAGTTCCATGCAAGCCTGCTTTGAGTTGGTGCCTGCATTTTCTCCAGATATATGTCCGATCAAACAAGGCAGAGGCCCAAGGCGGACCCAGACCCTGGACTCTCCCTGTCCTTACCTCACTCTGCTGTACTGTGCCTCTTTTGTCTCTGACACATATTTAGCCCCACTAACTACCCCTTGTTCCACTAAATCGCTTTTGGGTACAGGCCATTGGCCTTTATTTGCTAGCTCTATGGCATTTGAAGGGAGCTACTGCAGAAGGCAGACACAGGGCCATCTGCAGAAAATTATGGCGGCAGCCTTGGGGCCTCACAGCATGGCCCTGCAGCCCGAAGGATCCAGATGACAGACGTGGTTCCCAGTCTTGGTGCACTGGGATCTCCTGTAGGAGTTTTACAAAATTACATCCTTGACCCCATCCTGAGAGATTCTGACCCAGTAGCTCTAGGGGTGGGAAAAAGTGTCTGTATTTTTAAAAAGCTCATAAGCGATTCCACTGCAGAGCAGAGAATGAGCACCACTGGACATGAGGACATGGGACCATGAGGACCATGAATTGTTCCTAACAAGATGGGTCAATTAGTTATATTTCTGTTGTTTCCTGGGAACAAAGGGATGAACTGGGTGGCACCTGGAGTTGTTTAATAATACAGACTTTTCTTATTCATACCCAGTATTCTCTGAAGCAGAGTTGAACCTGAAACATCTAAAGTGTGAATTGCCTACTTCAGCTCGTGTCATTTCAGATAAAAGTCATATAGTCATAGAACCTGGGGTTTATAAGATATCTCAGGGATCATCTGGGCAACTCCTCTCTGTTCAATTCATGAATGTCATCTCTAATATCTCCTTCAATTCATCTTCCGCTCTTCACTGGAATCTCTTAAATGAACTATTTGATCATCAGTAAATTGCACTTTTCTTATGAAAAAGCTGTGGCCTCCACAGTGGAATCTGCAGCTTCTGTCCTTGACATGGGAGCCAGAATCTGTCATTCTTGGCACCTTCTCCCAGCCTCCAGCCTTGACTTCAAAGTTGGATAATGTTTCTGTGAGCACATTGCCTTCCAAAATAGGCTTGACTTTGACCCTCCTACCTGTTTGAGGGTATGACCTTCAGCTCCTCTCCCGACATCATGGTGTGGCAAAAAAAATGAAAGAATCCAGCCTGGTGCAGGGTCTGCCTTATAGTAAGGAAATCACCTTGGGAAGCCTTTCATCCATTCACTGGGACTCTCTTGGGTCTTGTGACAGGGATCTGAGGTATAGACATACAACAATTGTGAGGAGGATCCTTCATTCCTAAGCCTGCAGGGAATCTGCCAGAGAGCTCGTGGTTTCCATAAAACACTTTGGAATGGCTTATGAGCTCTAATCCTGCAGCTCAGCTCCCATGAAAGAAACATTCAACAGGAGGGAGAGGATTAACACAGGTTTGGGCTGGAAATCTCCACTGTGTTGAGACCTAGTTTGTCAGGAGGAGGCCTCCAAGTGAGCAGGCTGGCCCTCCCCAGTCTCAAAAGAACAAGAGGTCAGAGATCTAGTTATGCAAAACCCAGTTTCAACCAGATTTCTTTTGAACAGTGCATTAGTCCATTTGCATTACTACAAAGGTATACTTGAGCTTGGGTAATTTATAAAGAAAAGAGGTTTAATTGGCTCATGGTTGTGCAGGCTGTATAGAAAAGAGAGCAGCATCTGCTTCTGGTGAGGCCTCAGGAAGCTTCCACTCATGGCAGAAGGCCAAGCAGGAGCAGGTGCATCACACTGCAAGAGAGGGAGCCAGAGAGAGTAGGGGGCAGTGCCACGCTCTCTTAAACAACCAGAATTGGGGCAAGAACTCACATCACCAAGGGGATGACACTAAGCCATTCATGACGGATCCACCCCCATGATCCAATCACCCCCACTACGCCTCACCTCCAACATTGACAAGCACATTTCAACATGAGACTTGGAGGAGACAGACATCCAAACCATGTCAAACAGGCAGCACGCAGCCTCCCTTACATAAAACCACTTGAAGGAAGCTTTGCAATCCACCAAATTACTCTGTGTATCCTCTTCACCTGCTCCACAGTCCAGATGTGGGCAGCAGGTGGCCATCTGTCCTCCAGCCTCTACGGAAACTCCTTTCTGTCTCCTATGGATGTGCTCCAAGGGAGACACTTCTTCAAAAGCTGCCTGGATCATCTCCCCAAAGCCTTGGTCAGCCCTTATTTAGACGCATTTTAAAATTATTTAACCTAAATATATCTTACTGAAATTAAAACTTGAGGTTTTTTTTCCTTAAGTTTCCTCTCCACTGCAGTCTGAAAACAGGAGCTGGGCATCAGCTTCTGCCTGGCCCTATAGCACTCTGTAGCCCCACCTCTCCCAGCCCCACCTGCAGGTTGTACAGGCAGTGCCGTCCTAGATTCAACCTGTAAACCAGAAAGAGACACCAGGGGGAAAACTGATGAGACCCAAATAAAGTCTAGAGTTTAGTGTATAGTAATGTACCAACGTCAATCTCTTGGTTTTGACAAATGTACTAAGGTTCACAAAATAGTCGCATCAGGGGAAATCAGGCAAAGGGCATGTGGGCATCCCCGCACTGTCTTTGCAACTTTTCTGTACATCTAAAATTACTCTCCCAAATTTAAAAAAAAGTCAGATTTTAAGGGGGAAATGTTTTCCTTTGCTTCAGAAATATCTAAGAAGAAAGTTTCCAATCTTATCAAAGCTGGAAGATGGAGAGAGCTAGGACTAAAATAAGAAGAAAAACTTAAATTTACATTTACATTTAGATTTGTACTGCTCTTAAAATGTCTGAAGCACTTTGCATTTATATTATTTGCTCTACAAAAAACCTGTTGAAGAAAGCAGATGTTAGGATCCTGCCTTTTTTTTTTCTTCACTGCAGAGAAATCTGGAATAAAGAGAGGCTAACCCATTGGCCAATGTCCCAGGCATATTCTGCCATGAAGCCAGGTCCCTTCTCCACCCTACACTGTCCTCCTCTGTGAATTCAAGGCCCTGAGCTCAGCTCCTGCTTCTAGTCCTTCCATCTCACAATGGAGGACCACAAGGGAGTCCCCATCCTCCACTCAAAGCCTGGGGTACAAGACGGGAGGTGGGAAGGGTGTGGAGATGAGAAAGTGCACACCCTCCCCTCACAATTTCCTGGCCAAGCCCTGTGAATCTCAGCCTCACCTCAGTGGGCTCCCTGCTTCCAGCCTGGAGCCTGCAGTGTGTCCCCCACAAGGCAGCCAGAGAGGCCCTGGAAACACACAGCCAGAATCCATGCTCGGAGGGGCCCCGTTCCTGCACCTGCCCACATCACAGTGGTGCTTGGTGACACACGGGGTGGGCTGGGATCCTCTCTTACAGCGCCCTGCTGCTTTCTTCAAGGCAGGCACCACATTTTTCATCATAAGTTTCTTTTCGTCTTTCTCCTCTATTACAGTAAAACTTCCCTGAGGACGGGCACAGGTCTGTGGTGTTCCTGCCCTCAATGCCAAACAGTATACAGCAGATGAGAGGTGTCAGTAATGACTGCAATAGATGTGACCAAGGCTTACCATGTTTTAGAGAGTTACAAATAACTGGCTGGGCCAGGTAGCTCACACCTGTAATCCCAGCACTTTGGAAAGCCGAGGGGAGCAGATCACCTGAGGGTCAGGAGTTCAAGACAAGCCTGGCCAACATGGTGAAACCCAGTCTCTACTAAAAATACAAAAATTAGCCGGATGTGATGGCGGGTGCCTGTAATCCCAGCTCCTCAGTAGGCTGAGGCAGGAGAATCACTTGAACCTGGGAGGCAGTGAGCAGAGATAGCACCTCTGCATTTTACAGCCAAGGAATGAGACTCCGTCTCAAAAAAGAGAGAGAGAGAGTTACAAATAACCTCTATTTGTGGGAGGAAGTTGGCCCTGGGTGGGGTAGCCGCACACACACACATGCACACACACTTGGGTGAGATAGCTGCACACACACACACACACACATACATGACAGCATCCACTCTCTGAGGCCCAAGGGAGATCTTCGTGCCCACACCCAGGTCATGGGAGGTGAGTTGTCCTAGGGAAGGGAGAAGAAGCAGGCTAGGAGCAGGTGTGTGACCCTCCCTCTCACTGAGCTGACGATGAGGCCATCATGAAGCCAGCACCTCCCTCAGCACCTCCAGCATGGAACACTGACCCAGGACCCTGCCTGAGGCTCCAGGCTACACCCTGTCTTCTTCAGGACTCTGAGCACATCTGTTTCCAGGGGTTTTCAGCTGCCACACCCAGGAGGAAGGGAATCGCCCCCTCCCTTTCTGAGGTTGACTTCTAAAGCATTGGATTTGTGGATTCCAAGGCTCTCCCTCAAATACCAGTTCTGAGTGGATGTGAGAGGGTGGGGAGGGGAAGGGATCCTCCCCCACAGCCTGGAGACGGGCAGCAGAGATGGAGAGAAGTGGTCCAGGATGAATTTGTGAAGACACGCACATGCCTGTGCACACACACATTGCACACACGTGCGCGTGCACACACCCCACTGCAGGAAGAAAGGAATGTGGCCTGCGGGCTGCTCTCCGGGCTGGGCGGGTCCTGGGAGGCCCTGAGGCCGACCCCATGGAGTCGGTCAGGAGGTGCTGCTGCTGCTCAGGCTCCAGGCTGGACGCGCCTCGGCCTGGTATCAGGAGTGCTGCGCCCCAGGGACGGGAAGCCGTGCGTAGCTGGCCCCTCACTGGCCCTCTGGGAAGACTCAGTGCTTTCCCTGCCTAAGGTTAACTCATTCACAAAAGAGAATCCCAACAATGGACATGGAAAGCAAAATTGCTGCGTGTCTCCTTTAGGAAGAAACGTGTTTGCCACTGCAGGAGCTTCACGTGTTCTCCTCGGCACTCGGGCTCACACAGCACAGCCGAGCAGCCTCTCACACTCACAGCACAGCCGAGCGGCCTCTCACACTCACAGCACAGCCGAGCGGCCTCTCACACTCACAGCACAGCCGAGAGACTCCTCACACTCACAGCACAGCCGAGCGGCCTCTCACACTCACAGCACAGCCGAGCGGCCGCTCACACTCACAGCACAGCCGAGCGGCCTCTCACACTCACAGCACAGCCGAGCGGCCTCTCACACTCACAGCACAGCCGAGCGGCCTCTCACACTCACAGCACAGCCGAGAGACTCCTCACACTCACAGCACAGCCGAGCGGCCTCTCACACTCACAGCACAGCCGAGCGGCCTCTCACACTCACAGCACAGCCGAGCGGCCTCTCACACTCACAGCACAGCTGAGTGACTTGACTCAACCTTTTTCGTTTGTGAGCTCTCTTTTCCACAACGTCTTTCCCCATCCGTGAGCACGGCCTGCAAAGTGGAAGACACAATCCCACCGGACTCTCCCCGGACCTTGCTGCTGTTTTAGCCTCCTACGCGCCAGCCTCCGGGCCTTCACCCCAAACCTTCCCAGGCTCAGAATGCCCTGCCCCAAACTCCACCAACACCATCTGTGAAACTGTAGCCTTCCATGACCAACCAGTCACGTCTCCCCTCCTCCGACAGGCGTCCCTGACTCCCTCACACAGATTCCAAAGCCCATCGTTCTCTGGTGCAACACACATCTCAGGCCACCCCAAACCCAATTCCACAACTGAGTTGTGAGTGTGACTGTGAAACCTGCGGGGTCAGGATCGCTCTTGGCCCGGTTTACAGGCTTCCATGTAGTAGAAAGCCGTAGAAACTGCTGCCGTAAGTAACATAGTACAGTATAATGTATAGTATTACACGTATTTTATCCTGTATATAGTATAATAATACAGTATAGGAAACTGTAATAAACTACTCACAGAAGAAAGTAGCTCACTCAGTGAGTACAGCTGACTTTGATTTCACAATGATGCCAACTATGACAGGCTCATTTGTTTGCAAGGCTGCATCTGTTCTCTCCCACAGGACAACCATGAACAGACAGCTGCCCTCACCCCCAAGGCCGGCTGTCCTGGCTGAGGGCTGCCTGCCTGTCCCAGCGGAGGCACCTGCATGATGCATCCAGGGCAGTTCTAGCAAGGGCCCTCTCCCTGGGCTCCTCTGCTGTGCTCAGCTGGGCTCATTCTGCAGGCAGGAAGCGCTTGGTGAAGGCGGCTTGGTGCTCAGCAGGCTGGACCACTGAGCAGCCCTGGTGGCACCTGACCGAGCAGCCTGTGCCCCCCCTTTCGTGGCAGGGAAGCCCCGTCACCTGGCAGAATCCTCCGATAATGTTCCTATGCCTCCCTCATGAGGTTCTTGTGGAAGCTGGAAGCCACATGCACACCATCCTCTTCTCTCTCTCTCTTGCTGTCACCCTCGCTCTCATGCTTTCTCTCTCTCTTCCTCCTCCTCAGGAAGTATTACGGGCATGAAGCAGGTGCATGGAGCCCAAAGGCCCCCGTCGTCTGCGGGTAGCACTGGCCTGGCTGGAAGGCCTGGGGTAATGATGCTGGGCTCTTGTCACAGTGCTGGAAAGAGGGGACCCAGCCCCCCAGGCACTCCAGCCCTGGCTGGCATCAGAATTCCACCCATGGAGGTTTGTTAACATCCAAGGGTGAATCGAGTTGTTCTGCCGAAACTGACATCTATTTCTTTAATCAAGAAATGGTGAGGAGCCTTAAAACACAACATTAACTTGTACCGGCAGACAGAATGAGCTGAATTAACCCCAAAGATGCGAAAAGAGAGAGAAAAGCATGTTCTCTTTGTTGAGTCCTGGAGTTTGCCAAGAGGTACTTGAGTGAAAGGGAGGAATGGAAGGACAGGAGGGAGGAAGGGAGGAAGGAAAAAGAAAAGGAAGAAAGAGAAGAAAGGAAGGGAGGGAAGGAGGGAAGGGAGAAAACCACTGCAGCAATTTCTTCTTCTGAAACTTCTGAGAGCCCCTGTTTGAGGCCAGGTCATAGGAAGCCCAGAGTCCCAGGCCCTACTGTCCTGTCTCGTGTAAATCACAAAGAGAAGCGTGCAGCTGGGGTCCACTGCCTGCAAGAATCTGTTTTACTGCTGGGCATGTGGTTTGCATAAAACAGACTTCCCCGGGAGCTCACACTGCAAAGGGCTCCCACCGCCCACATGCCTACCCGCGTCAAAGCTGCCAGCCTGACATCACCGCCACATAAATCAAGCAATACCCTGAGCCTCTGCCTACATATTTGTCCCTAGATTCATGGTAGTCTGTTAGCCACTGGGCCAAACCATACTGATGACAACTTCACCCTCTGTGCACCATGGAGGTTATGTCCACTTTTTTCTGACATTTAAGATCTAGCTTCTGCCATGTCACTCCAGAATCTCACAATCCTCGTGCATGTTGGAGAACGTGATACCTTCCCTCACCATAAACATGGCCTTCGGAGTTCCTCCTGCACCCGTCTACTCAAACACACCAACGGCCTCTCACCACTGCCTGCCTTCTTGTCTTAGTGGAGGACGATTTTCCTGTCCCTTGAGGAAACAAGATCAGATGATGCACCCTCAGGCCTCACATAGCACAGCTTTGGTAACATGTCTAAATTCATGAGCCTTCTGAACCCTTCCTCAATCCTATTCCAAGGAAAGCCTAACATCGCCTCATTCACTGTACACCACTGTCAAATCCAAGCTTCAGGGATCTTCCGAAACATCCTTTGGGATGCTGCCACAGCAACTCTCCAACTTCCTACTGGTGCATAGTAGCCAGAAGAGCAATAAAATACATAACAAAACTGTGAACTCATGAGCCATCTCTACACTGGAAAGCAGCAGCTTTCCTCACATCCTTCTTCAGCGCACACGGAGCACTCTCCAGCATGGACCATATGGTAGGCCACAAAACAAGTGTTAATATATTTTTAAAAATTTAAATCATGGAAAGCATGTTCTCTATCCACAATAGAATGAAATTAGAAATAAAAAACAAAATTTGAGAAATTCTCAACTTTATAAAAATTTAAAAATTGCTAACAAGCAATGGATACAACAAAGAACATGTCAGAAGAGATATTAGTCAATACTCTGAGGTGAAAAACAAAAGCACAACATACCAAAAACTATGGGATATAGCCAAAAAGAGTGCTTAAAAGAAAATTTATAGCTACAAATACCTGTAATAAAAAATCTCAAATCTATAACCTAATCTTTCACCTGAAGACACTAGAAGAAAAGCAAACCGAACCCAAAGCAATTAGAAGGAAGGAAGTCATGACTGGTGGGAAAAACAAAGTAAAGAATAAAAACCAATAGAGAAAATCAAGAAAAATAAAAGTTGTTTCTCCACAAATATCAACAAGATTGACAAACCTTTAGCTAGACTACAAAAAAAAAAAAAAAAAACCCAGAGTTGAATTATCACAACAGGAAATGAAAGTGAAAGCATTAGCAACAACTTTACAGAAATAAAAAGTACTATAAAAGAATACAGTGAACAATTGTGTGCCAAAAAATCAGATGACCTAGTGAAAATGGATAAATGTTTAGAAGGACACAAACTACACAAACTAACTCAGAAAGAAATAGAAAATAGGAAAAGAACTCTAACAAGGAAATAGAGGCCAGGCACTGTGGCTCACACCTGTAATCCCAACACTTTAGCAGGTGGAGGCAGGAAGATTTAAGGCTAGGAGTTCAAAGAGAGCCTGGACAACAAAGTGAGACTCCCATCTTTACAAAAAATAAAAATAAAACAAATAGAAGAGTATGGCAGTGTGCACCTGTAGTCCCAGTTACTCAGGAGGCTGAGGCAGGAGGATCACTTGAGCCCAGGAGTTGGAGGCTGCAGTGAGCTACAATTGTACCACTGCACTCCAGACTAAGTGACAGAGTAAAACCTGTGTCAAAAATAAATAAACAAACAAATAAATATACTGACTTAGTAGTTTTTTTTTAAGTTTCCACAAAGAAAAGTTAGGACAAGATGGCTTCACTGGTACATTGTACCAAACACAAAAAGAAGAATTAACACCAATTCTTCACAATGCCTTCCAAAATATAGAGGAGGTGGAAACACAGCTCACCTTATTTTGTGAGCCAGTTCCTGGCTTGTAGACAGCACTTTCTTCCATGCCCTAGCATGCTGCTGAGAGCAGGTGGAGGCTCTCTGGGGTCTCCTCTCATAAGGGCACTAACCCTACCACGAAGGCCTCACCCTCATGACCTCATCTAAACCTCATCACCTACCAAAGGCCCCTCTCTGAACACCATCACGCTGAGAGTTAGGGTTTCCACATATCAATTCGAGGGGGATCACAATTAGTACACAGCAGACACCAAAATTTAAAATGCATTACCATTTACGATCACTCAATGTGAAATGAAAAATATAGATCTGACAAAACATGTATAGGACAGGTATGCTAACTCCTACACAATCCTAATAAAAGAGATAATAGAAGATCTAAATAAATGGAAAGCATACCATATTTATGGGTTAGAAAACTCAACATATTAAACATGTCAAGCTTTTTTATAAATACAGGCTGAATTTTTTAAAAATTTATGTAGGAAGTGAAAAGAACTACAGTAGCCAAAACAATTTTGAAAAATAAAAAGAAAGTAGAAGAAATCACTCTAACCTAATTTCAGACATATTATATTGCTATAGTAAGCAAGATTGTGTAGTATTGGTGGAGGGATAGACACACAGATTAATGGAACAGAAAAAGAATCCAGAGAAAGACCCCACAAATATGCCTGATTGATTTTGACCAAGGTGCAAAGCAATTTCATGGAAGAGGGAGAATCTCATCAACAAACAGTGCTGGAGCAATTGAGCATCTATAGGGAAAAAATAACACTGATCTAAACCTCACACTTTGTACAAAAATTAACTTCCAAATGGATCACTAACTTAGTACGGAATAGAAGCTGTAAAACTGTTTGTAAAATACTAACAATAGCATAGGAGAAAATCTTTGGGACTGAGAGCTAAGCAAAAAGTTCTTAGACTTGATATCAAAAGAAAATCCATAACAAGAAAAAATTGATAAATTAGACTTCATCAAAATTAGCAACTTTTTCCCTGCAAAAAGCTCCTCTCAAAACTCAAAGCAACAATCAATCCAATCAGAAAATGAGCAAAAGATATGAAGAGACATTTAAATAAAGATAATACACAGAGGGCAAATAAGCAAATGAAAACATTTTCAACATCATTTGTCATTAGGAAAATGCAAACTAAAACCACAGGAAGATATTACTGCACACCTGTCAGAATGCCTAAAACAAAAACTAGTGACAACATGAAATGCCAGCAAAGTTGCCGAGAAGCTGGATCACCGGTAGATTGGAAGTCTAAACTGGGGAGCATGCAAACTGATACAGCTCCTCTGGGAATCAGTTTGGCAGTGTCTCAATAAACAGAGCATCCAAGTACCATACAATCCAGAAATTGCATTCCTGCGCATTTTTATAAGAAAACAAAACAATTATGTTTACACAGACAAAGCAACTTTATCCATAATAGTCAAAAACTGGAATCAGCCCAGACGTCCTTCAACAGGTGAATGGTTAAATGAACTGTGCTCCTTCCATCTGATAGGATAGTACTCAGCTATGAAAAGGGGCAAGCTACCAACACACATGACAAAATGGATGGGCCTTTAGAGCTTAGGCTGAGTGAAAACACCAATCCCAACAGCTGACATGCTGTTTGACTTCGTGTATATAACATTCTTGACATGGTAAAATTATATAATGGAGAACAGATTAGTGGTTGCCAGGAGACACGAAGGAGACAAAGGGGGGAAGTTGGCATGTGCCTACCAAAGGGTGAAAGAAGGTGTTCACTATATCAAAGTCAATCTCTTGGTTGTGATATTCTCTATAGTTTTACTAGGTGTTACCACTGGAGGAGACTGAGTAAAGGGAACAAGGATCTCTCTGTATTATTTTTCTCAACTGCATGTGAATCTACAATTCTCTCAGTATAAAAAGTTAAATTAAAAGCAAAAATATTACATGCACACTTCACCGGGATATGTGTTCCTGGGAGGCATGAGTGACAGAATTAGGAGAGGGGAAGGAGACATGAGGGGCATGCTGCCACGCTGGAGCCATATGACCTGCTGCAAGCCAGGACCAGGAGGAACACGAGTGATCTTGTTCATTCTCTTTCCCTTCTCCATCTCTCGTTGTTCCTTAAGCCCATGGAAACTTAGCTTTCCAACACTTCTGGGTTATATCAATCCTGGAGAAACCAAAGGCCTGTGTTTGCCTCATGTCCCTAACTGGAGCAGAACAGAAATGCCTTGAAGGGCTCATGCTCACAACTACTCCAGAAGATTAACAGCTAGCAGGTGGGAAGCCATGCTGACACTCATTCTACAAGACCACCCCCAGCACCAAGCATGAACAGGGAAGGGAAATCACATGCTGGCAGCCTGTGAGTCATCACCACACTCATTTCTCCACTTCATCCTCAAAACAGCTGGATGGGGGTCACTCTCATCATATACGGGTGCACCAGGCAGGATCCTGTGCCTTGGAGCACCACATCCCTGAGAGCACGGATCCTACAGTAGATAAAGTGTATTCCCTTTCTCTGCTCTCTTCACACACACATGCGTGCACATGCACACACACACAGCTCAACAACATTATGATTTGTGAGTGCTAAAAGGAAGAGGCTATTGGATGGGGGAGGGGGTGGATGTCTCACTGGAGGGACCTGTTCCGGGGGGGGGGCGGTGGGGGATGCTTAGGGAGAGGGAAAGAGTGAGTCTACAGTGTGAAGCCAACATCAAACCCCTCTATGAGAAGTGCCAACTTTAGAGCACTCTGAAAGGGACAATTCCTTTTCTGTTTTTATTTTCCATCTTTTATGCTTGGTAGACTTGATGTGGCCAGAGGGAAAGTCATAAAGCCTCTTGTCTCAGCTCATCATCATGTTCACTCTTAATTTTCTTTGCCTTATTATCTATAAATCCCTCTCATTACATAGTGACCCCTTAATAAAACTTCATTTTTCTCCCCACCTCCATCTCCCCAGCACCACCCCTCCCCGTCTGCACCTGGAGCCCAGGAGAGGAGGCTCAGAGTGAGCCTGCATCTCCAGGGAAGAATGCCCTATCCCTTGCTCCCTGAAGTCCCAGAACCCAGGGTGCCCACCGCAGGGCTTGCCACTGCCCCCTGGGTGGCCTGCCTGGCAGAGCAGGACAGGAGCTGCCAGGGGCCTCTCTGCAGCCTCCTTTCTTGGGTGTCAGAGGCACATCAGGTGGGGAAGGGAGGGTGGGACTCAGGCATACAGGGCGGTGGGTCCTGGTGGGTAGAAACCTTCCTGCAGGGGTGGGATTGAGCTCACACACCCCTAACATGCCTGTCCCACAATCCTGACTCCTGTCACTCCTGGGGTTGCCCATCCAGCACATTCAGGACTGTTAGACAAAGCAGGACTGGAGGCCCTTCCAGAGTCAGGCAAGCCTGCTTGGCACCATGCATGGGCCTTAATTAGAACAAATAGCCTTAGACACACAATAAAATAAAAAATTGATGATTCAGTGACAGCTAATCGTTTGCAAGAAACAACAGATGCCTGTACAATGAAGATATATTTCATGGTGTTTTTTTAAAGCACATTTAACTAACTGAATAATGCATTATAATGATTATGCTGATATTTCTAAATATGTTAAGAATTTATAATAAAATCTTTCCTCTGAGGATGCCGAGCTTTACTTAATTGGTGATGAAGTTGACACAGAAGGGGTGCAGGCTCTTTCCACACACCCACCACCACAGCCTCTGAGAGTGCACACGGAGGAAAATGCCTGTGGTGCCTGGGAGACGAGGAGCAGCGCCTGCCTGGAGTTGGATGCAGGCCACAGAAACCTACCCTGGGTGGTGACACATGAGATCAATGACATGTGATCCATTCGAGGGTGGGAGAAGACCGGCTATTCCCTAAATCCCTTAAGGACAGAGGAAGAGACTATTGGCCTGGGCTGTAGATAAGGAGAAAGTACCCCTGTGGCCAGCAGTTGAGGGGCAAGATCCCACCCTGGACACCAGCTAGCCAAGGACGTCTTTAGCCAGGACCTGCCTGGGATGGGGAGGGAACGGGGGAAGCAAGAAGGTGCTGCAACAATTCTGCCTCAGGCCCCAGTGGAGTCACTGGACTTATCTACCTGTCATGAGCAACTAGACCTCTGGACGTCATGAACAAAACAACCCTTTGCAGACATTGGGCAAGAGGGTGAGGAGCTTACTACCAGCATCTAAACCCACTGAGCCTTAAGCTGCTGAGCTGACGGGGAAGGCCTGCATCCTCTCCCTAGGCTGCCCCAACGGGGGCTGCTCCCCCAGCAGAGTGGCCGGGCTGTGTGGGCATAATCCGTTCCGTTACCCAGCGGGACACTGCTGTCTTAGGAGGTCTCCCAGATATAAGCTTATTAATTTGTTAATTTTGCAATGACCTAATTATAACTACTTAAAGCCAGAAGATCAGTTCTTGTCATTTGATGGTGAAAATCAGAATTGCTTCCTCTCCAAATCTTTCATTCCTCTTAATATAAATCAGTATTCTCACCATCGCCTGCAAGGGCAACGGCCACCTGGTCTGGGCTCCTGTATTTGTTCAGCCTCAGTGTGAAGCCAGCCTCTGCTGACAACGTGCCCACCCACGTGCCTGTCTCCCAAGTCCCACACGTGTAGTTGGATCTGAATCCACAGCAGGTCAAACGTGTCTCTTCTGGTTCATTCCTCACTGGAGCTATCGACAGCTGGTGAAGTGCTCCTGGCATCAAAATTAGCAGATTCTTCAAGGAAGATATTAAATTGGCTCAGATTTCCCCCTTCGAGGCCAAGATATCAATGTTGCATAGCCAGGAGCTCTTGAGTTTATTTGGAGCTGCTTGAAGCTCTAGTTCACAAATAGGCACAAGAAGGGAGAGGGGACTGGACTTGGAGCTGTCTTCCTCACCCCAGACTGCCAGGCCTGCCTCACTGGGGCCATCAGCTCCCCTGACAGGCTCACGGAGTGCTGGGCTTCTGTGGCCGTCTGAGGTTTAGATAGACCAGGAGAGAACAGAGCCCAGGAGAGGGGCGGAGCAATGCTTTTGGAGGGCTTCTTATGCAGCAGACACAAGCCTAGAGGCTTGATATCCCCATGCCCAGTTTGACACGGAGGCTCCGAGGTGCAGAGGGGTTAGGTCACTGGCCCAGGGTCCTGCGTGTCTGGCATGGCAGAGAGGGTGTAAGGCAGAGGCCTGAGTGCCAGGGCAGCAGGTGCTGCTGTGGAAAGGGTGCACTGTGTGTGTGAGGGAGCCAGTCCCCTCGGATCCCTCAGCTGGAGAGGAGCCCCTCCCCAGAACACAGGCAGCTGAGCTGAAACGGGGAACCCCGGACACCCGGACACAGTTAGGTTAGTGGGAGCTTTTGTTGACTTTTATACTTACTTCATTATAGAAACATCCACATTACAAGAGAGTAGAAAGAAGAGTGAAGGATGTTCAGCCTCAGCCTCTGTACCCTTGCCCCAGCTCATGCCTGACTTCTTCCATCTCCCCAACCTCAGATCTCTCCTCGGAGATTTTCCAGCAAATCCCAGGCATTACAATTTTACCTGAAAGTACTTCCTCATATATTTTTAATAAATAAACATATTTAGCCCATAACTGCAATTCTACAATTATATCTAACAAGATTTCTAACAATTAAACTAATACTTGGCTTATGGTCAAATTTCTTGACGTTTTCAAAAAAGTGGGGAGAGGGACCTTCTTACAGTCACTGTGTTTCAATCAGGTTTTATCCAGACCCTACACACGCCGGCTGCTTTCTTTACACCTGTCTGCATTCCCCTCTTAGGTCATTGATTTCTGCAGAATTTCCCGCATTCTAGATTAAACTTCCATGTAACCAGGGTGCGCAAATCGTCGGGATGAGGGCCTACTTTGTGGCTGGTTTGCAGGGTTGTTTCTTAGACAGCACCACAATCTCTTACATTGTGTCTGAGGTTGTCGTGGGGGTTTTAGATGTGCCATCTAAAGTCAGGAAGGAAACAGAGTGACTGGTAATTGTCACGACAACGACCAGGACAGTAGTAACTGTGCAGTGAGTGATTTACCCTGGGCCGGCTCTTTGCTAAATACTTCACAGGCTTGTTTTTATTCAAGTCCATTCTCATTTTACAGAGGAGGAAGTTGATGAACAAAAACTAAGCAAATGACTTGCCCCAGGGCACACAGCTGGTCATTTGAACCAAAGCTGGAATTCGAACGCAGGTCTGTCTCGCTGCAAAGCCGCCCCCTCTTCTCTAACCCTCTGTGGGATTTGGTGACTTGGCAGGGGCGCATCCACCAGTGACCCTGGGGGAGAGAAGATAAGTGAATGGGGAGGTTTTGTTAAGAAAGCCTGGGTGCCAGAGAGACAACCAGGAAAACTCCTTACCACCTGTTCAGGAAAAGCTTTCTGAAAGCAGGAGCTGTTCAGGGGAGCAGGAGAGAGAGAGGGTGCATGTGCTCTGGGTTTGTGAGTGGAGCAGAGGGCGTTGCCCAGCCCCCTCTCATTCGTGGCATGCATACGTGGAGGGTGTGAGCACTGCCAAGGCACTAGGGCATGCGGGCATCCCTCCATGGGGCTGCTGCTTGCTGCCCGAAGGGGGCCAGCTGGGGAGGCCCACGGCAGTCCCAGTCTCCACCTGCAGAGAGGAGGAATCCACATCTCAGCCCAGGTGTGAACCAGCTCTCAGAGCAACAGGCTGCCATGGCCCGCCTGTCAGAAAGTCCCAATGGTGGCTGTGTGATTAGTGCTCGAGTATGTAGTGTTTAAGCTGGAATGGAGGGAGAAGCCAGGAACCATGATGGGAAAGATCATGTCTTCAAGTGACCGAGGGAGCTGAAAAGCGCAGTTTCAACATCAGAATGATTGCAGCTCTTCTTGGATGCCCCTCCACTGGAAAAAGTGTTGCTGTTGGGATCAGAGGACCTGGATTTGTGTCTGGTCTTTAGCATTTACTAAACCTTAGAATGCTCATTTAAACTCTGTGAGCTTGCATCTTCCCACCTCCATAATGAGAACAGCACCTTGAGAACTCACTGAACAGGCCGTTCTGCAGTGTCTGTCTCCGATGTGCTGCACTGCACTGGGAACTGGGAAGGAAAGGCTCTGACAGTCATTCTCATTCCTGCCGTCTCCCTGATGCAGAAGACAACATTTCGGGAAAGTTTAAATTAAAAAATACGTATGAAACTGGTTTATAAACTACTGCTCAATACCAAACCACGAGTGGCAGTACTGCAAGTATTGAGTGAGTCTCAAAGCCTGAGTCTCTCATCCCACGCAGTGCTTGGTTCGCTGTGGAAGGTGCAGGAAGAGGGAGAGGCTCCTCATCCCGTAGGGGTCACAGTCTCACAGTCATGTACAGGAGATGACCACATACCCAGATGGCAATGACACCTGGCCAGAGGAGGAAAGTGACACAACGCAGTTACGAACCAAGTCCAAGGCTGCAATGCTGTGTTCAAAATGGAAGGGGCAGGTGTATCAGGAAGCTTCACCTTTGGATTGTGTCTAGGAGTTTGAGATTTCAACACAGAGTGCCTAGAAAAGTGGGTTTTTAGAGGAGAGAACCTTCTGTCATTCCAGGATTGAGACTGAGAAATGAGCCAGCCTCCTGGAAAGAATGCTGGAGAAGCCATATTAGGAGCCCAGGGGCTGGGCTCATTTGCACCAAGCCAGAGTGCGCCTCAGGCCGAGCCGTTGCTGATGTCTGCAGGTGCCAGTTGTTCTCCCGCATTGCCAAGCCTGCCCCCCAACTGACAGGAGGAGCTGGAAGGGGGATCTGGGCAGCAGAGATTCTCAGGAGACTCTGGGCCACACAGCTGGAGATGCTATTTGTGGGAAAGAAAAGCTACCCAATGCCTTGGGTGCTGTTTCCAGAAAGTTCTCTGGTCATGGCAACACGTAAGGACCACATTTTGGGAGCATCTATAGAGCATTTTCATTTTTCTGCCTGGGCTTGTGTGTCTGCTCTGATGTCACAAGATGAACCCAGGCAGCCTCCAGCTATGACCTAGTGGTGGTGAGGCTCGAGGAGAAGCCGTAGGCCTGAGGGATGACGGTAAGGAAACTAACATGCAGAGGGCAGTATCTATTCAGGATCATAATAAGGGCAAACTCTGGAAGCTCTTCTGATTTAAGCTCTGACTTCTGTGGATTATAGGAAACTTGGAAAAGAGAAGCGCTCATGGTCTAAGTTTCCAAACCTAGGATTTCCCCACTTCATTTGCGTGAATGCAGATGGGAAGGCTTCTCTCTGTCGGGTCATAAATTGTCACTGTGCGCCAATGACACATCGCAGAGCCAAGGGACTCCCCAATTTCCCAACAATGGTTGGGGCCCTGGCAGGAACAAAAAGGCTCAGTGAAGCTAATTCTCGAGAGGGTAAAAGGCCTGTTCAAGGATCCATGGCAGTAGGTAGTGGGTCCAAGGCTTCTGGTTACAAAGTGTCCTGCTTTCTTCCCAGGATGTCCAGTTGTCTCCCGAGTGAATCTTCTCTTCCACGGCAACCTACACAGCACTGGTGACATGGACAGCACCTTCCTCCCATGAATCCGGAGCTTCCTGAGGGCAGGCTGAGCTCCTTTCTTCCTCTGTACTACTTCCTCACAGCTGCTCCCAGTCTCCCCATCCCCATCAAACAGCCGTTCTGCACCGTGTCCTGTTGGAAATACAGATCAGCCTCATGAATTATGTCCCAACAGCGGCCTGTGGGCACTGGGGAAACATTTCTCTTGGGGGCTGCACAGAGGCCTAGGGCTTCTGTGAATTGCCTCAGAGCACGGGGGCCATGCCCTGATGTATAGTGGTCCAGCCAGTGCCACGCCTGGCCCCCGAGGCTATCCCCTTCTTGGCACCCGCCGCCACCTTCTCCCCTTCCAGACAGAGACCCCAGGGTCAGCATCTCCCTGGGAAGCTTTCTGGAATTCCCCTCCTTCCTGCCTGTCCCTGTGACCCTCTCCTCCTGGGAGTGCCTGTGCCGCTGCTGCCCAGAGCCTCCTGTCCCTGGGGGTCAGAGGCCCCTGCTCAGTGCCCACTGCACAAGTGAAAGGCAATAGGGAGGCATGTGGCGGCTGGCAGTGGCACGGGCGGGTCCCAGGCTGCTTGGATCTCATTCCAGCCTGCTGCCACCTCAGCACTCTGTCCCCATAGGGAGGAGGTGGGGGAAGGGGCCACCTTAGACACGTGGAGTGTAGGCACTTCCTCGCCAGGACCTCTGACCTGCCTTTCCCTTGAACTGGAATAATGGTTCACACTCACCAAGCACTCGCTCTGTGTCAGGCACCTGGCTAAATTTTCAATACATTCTACATCATTCATCCCTCACCAACAGTCCTATGAAACGTTTAAGATTGGGAATCTAAGGTTTACAGAGTGTGACTTCTGCTGAAAGACACAGAGGTAGTGACAAGGTGAGGGCTACCTGGCTTCATAGCTTGAGCCTTTCCCCCAGAGCTGACCTGCCTCTTGCCACAGCCACACTGCCCAGATCAGGTCAGGACGGCAGCTCTGTCCTCTCCAACGCAGCGCAAGTGTCTGGGTTGGGGCGCATCGTTCTGCTTCCAGGGTCCTGTGAGGCGTGGGTGGGTTGGTTTTTGCTCCCTCTATTCCGGCACCACCCAGTGCTCTCTCTAGGGAGCCGCACGCTTCTCCAGGGCCCGCCTCTACCCTGCCAGGCACACTGGTGTCTCCATGTGAACTCTTCCAAATGTTGCTCTCTGTCCCTGGTTCCGCTCATGTGACACACCCTTCTGTCACTGCTGGGGTGGGTCACAATCCACACTCAATCAGGGAGAAAGTGCTGTCCCACAGCAGGGCTGCTCTCAGAGCTCAGGGAGAACAGTGACCTTCCCCGTGGGAGGCCATGGGGACTGGGGCTGGAATGACCCCAGTAGCTGGGCTGCAGGTGGGTTCACCCCAGGTCTGGACCTCAGAGTTTAGCTAGAGAAGAGGGCTCATGAAATCACCCAAGCTGAGACTGGAAGGACTTAAATAGTGATTTGACCTAAATGTTTAGCTTTTATTGAAATCAGATATATTCTGAGTTCACCTCGCCTCTGAGCTTCTAGATGAGACTGGCTGCATCATGACCTGTGGGAGCCCAGTACCCTCTCCAAAATGGGAAATCCCAGAGGCTGGGGTGTCTCCTGGTCAGCCCTGGAGGCAGTTTCTATTTTCCTCCAAGTCGTCCTTCCCCTCTACTTTTGCAGTGGCTCCCGTGTCAGGTGCACTGTCAGCTGCAACGTGGGTCCTGCACCAGCTCTCTGATTTCTACCCACAAAAACTCCCACTCATGCCGGCAGCTGGGGATGCCATCTGGGGCCTCCTCCTGCCCAACAAGAGCCTGCTGAGGCTGGGCCCCCCGCACTGAGCTCCAGAAGTAGCCCAGATGAAGTGTCCTTCACAGAGACCCTACCAGCCCTGCCAAGATAAGTCCTAGGACTGGGACCAGAGTGCAGAACTTTTAGTGCAGGCATCAAAGGTGCTAACAGCCAAAGCCACAAGCAAGCCAGAGTCTTCTGGGGAGAGCTCAGATCTAACCTAGGGGCCATGCTCACCCACCTGATCACCAGGTGGGCCACAGAGCTACGAGTGGAGAAGCCGGAGAAGAAACAGGGCAAGAGCAGGTCTGGAAGAATGAGGGCAAGTATCACAAATCACAGCACAAGTTGCTGTCATCAGGGAAGTGCCAGCAAATGCAGAGAACAATGTCCTGAGATCCAAAGAGAGCTGCACACCTTTTTTTTTTTTTTTTTAGTTGAAGGAAGTGTGAGGAGCAGGAATTTGTCCTTTTTCTTAAATGAGATGGACCATAACCTAGTCCCTTAGACCCTCAAAATTTCATACAGGTGAATGTATTGTCATGATTCTGTCCTCCCATTTCTGGCACACCCGCATATCACTATTTGCACATTTCTTAATCTCCAGGTCCACTGAATGTGGTGTTTTTTATGTGACCGGCATGATGAGCCCTGGAGTGTTGAGGCGGTTAGATCCCTCTGGACTGCATTCGGATTAGAGATCAAGAAAGTTAGCAGAGCTACGGTGCACAAGAGTAAAACCGTACTGCTGTCCTTGCTATGTAAGAGCAAGCTGCCATGGGTTCTTCCTCATTATGAGAATTGGCAAAAAAAAATTTCACCAAATTAGCAGCTGTCTCTGAGGAGTCAGAGATTGTGTCTTATTATAAGTGTCCTGTCAAGAGACAGAAGCCAACTTTCTGTAATTAGAACAGGGAAAATTTAATGTAAAGAATTACTAACTAGTAACCGTAACATGGTGAACGACTAAAAGGGGTAAGAGAAAAATAACTCAAAGGAATACAGACTTGGCAAATGCAGGGATTTCTACCTACCTCCGGGACTGAGTGGGACAGCCAAGGAGGAAAAGGGCTCACTCAGCCCCAAAGTTAAGAGTCAGGCCTGCGGCTGTTATCTGTGGGTGGAAAAGAAGTCCCCTGAGGTGCTGGCAGGGCAGAGATGGTCCATGGGAAGTCATCCTCTCGCATGCCAGACAAGCTCACTGGTCACCCCAGGACCCCAGAATTCCAGCCATGCTGCAATAGGAAAAAGAACACAGGAATCAGGAACAGAGGGCTCAACCTCGGCTGTACCTTGTGATTTCCCTCCAGGGTCGACTATTGAAAAAGCACAGCATTGCACCCACTGGCAGGGGAGACACAGCCACAGGGCCAAGCTCAACGATCACAAGCAGGCCAAGAGAAGACAGATTCCAGTGCAGAGGCAGTGGGATGATGATCGGCGCATTAATTCACCCCAGTAAGAACACCACTTCAGAGGGGTAGCTGTGCCTGGAGCTTCCCCCTAGCTAAGCTTATGATATTATCCAGCAACTGCCAATCTAGTTTGTTTGTACAGGGGCCAGGAGCGTGATTTTAACAGGGATATGGCCCAAGACACAGCCTAGCCAAATGAGGAAAGCACAGACTGTGGCAGATGTCTCTGGTTTCCCACAGCATGTCTTCAACCCAGCTCTGGTTTCAGAGCTGCCTGAGATAGACAACTGCAGGCAGGTTCAGGTTCTCCGTGGAAATGCCCTGCTTCAAGCAGCATGTGTCAGATCCTCCCTCATTCTTCCTCAGGGCCCTCCTCCCCAACCACAGCCTCTTTCTGTGCCTCAGCTTCTTCCAGCCTATGGCATCGGGCCTGGAGGTCCTGTTGTGTGGCGCTGACCAAGTCTCACCTGGATCACCGGCCCAAGGACCAGTAGTGCAGCAGCTGTGGGAGTTAATGTCCCTGGAGACAAATTTCAAACAAGTGAGATGGGCCTCGGTGAATAAATGTCCATCCCAGTGATCTTTATGTGAAAAATTATCAGAGGTCTCGGCAAACTTTAGTCACTTTTTCTCATGGGAGTTCCCTCAGTAACACACATTTACATTGGCTTTTCTTCAGGTCTTTCTTAATCTCCCTTCCTCCTCACTCCATCTTCCTGCTATCATCTTCAACATAAAACATAAAACTACTTGCACTCAACGCCGGGTCTTGGGCTCTCTGCTTCCCAAGGAAACCGAGCAAGGGCCCGGCCTGCCCAGGGTAATCACCTCTGACACCAATCATCCATATGGCTCTGATTGCCTTTCACAAGCTGCTCATCCAGTTCCAAAATCTCACCCTGAGAGCTGGCTTTCAAGAACTTCTCTCATAAAATTTATGCAGCCCAATTCCCCTAAAAAGTAGAGCCAGATATGAGGATTTAGACTCAGGCTTTATTTAGTAGATGCAATCCTGATACACGTGTGAAATAAATGGGAGATGGAGAAGAGAAGAATGAAAAGTAGTTCGAGGTCAGGGGATTCTGCACCGGCCTTTGCTTCATGGTAGCCACTGAGAAGGTGGTCAGTCACTCTGCGACTTCATCTATTCACGTCCACGGATCTCCTCCTATGGGCTGTGCTCTGTGAAACCAAACTGTGATGCAGTCCGTGGGAGAGGAGGTTGGGAGGAATGTAACTCCTTTCTGTCCCATACCCTCAGGTCTGTTTGTCTAGTTGGCCCTACGGGGAGTGGGCAGACCTCGGCGGCAGGCCCTCCTTGGGCCATGGCAGCTCATCCAAGTCTGAAAGGAGGCAGAGAGGCCAGAGCCCCAGCAATGCAACCACTGGGCACGGCTTCACAGCAACAGCCAGGGAGTCCCAGCAAGCCAGGAGGAGACATTGGGCAGACCACACAGCAGCGTCTCAGAGCCAAGTGCAGCGGACCAGCCAGTGTCAGCCGAGCACAGCGGGAGTCTGGGGAACTAGGAGGCAGGCAGGGCTGGGGAGACACAAGGAGGTGCATGGAGGCATCTTGTACTGCAATATGGACAGGAGTGAGTCGGAGACTTTGTATAAGGAGTGAGATTGTGATGGGGTGGGGTGGAGCATAAAAGTGATTTATCGTATGGGAGACAGTTTGGGTCTGAGGAGATTGTGAAGAGGAAGCACAGGCGATCTCATCCCGAGATGTGTCCAGCTCACCCCAGCATGGCAATGCCCAGGGTGAGGAGCCCCCACGCCCTACACGCCGGGGTTCACTACCCCAGCACACTTGCAGCAGGCAGGGAGCTGAGTGTTTAATGGAAGCTGTGCCTGCCTTTTAGCACTCAGATTTATGCAAATATACTTTTTACATTCGGAGTTCAAACTCAAGAAAGGTTGAATTTGTAAACAATTTTGCATCTGAAGCTTCCTCTAAATGCCTGAGCATGAAGCCTGAATTGAAGTAATCAGTACCTTTGTGGAGAGGAATCACAGACCATTGACAATAGATGGAGCTATGAATGGAGACTGAGGCTGCCCACAGCTCACTCGAGGGGCCCTGTTCTGGAGCAGCAGGAGAAAGGGAAGCCACCGTCCTCTGGCTTCCAGGCCAGGCTCATTAACCTGGCCTGCTCTTCCTCGTAATGGGTGGAGTGAGGGCATGGGGGTGCCTCTCAGAGACACCAGAGCCCTCCATTGGTCACGAATGCCAAAGGTGTCACAAGAAACTCATCCCCTGCCCCACAGAGAGCAAGAAACTCTTGCCTGATGAACCAGAAGGAGGTGTCAACAACCAGGACACCAACTGCATGTCACCCGACCAAAAGTCACGGCGACGATCACATCAGATTCGCCTGGATGCAGAGGACAATGACAAAACCAAATTAGTCTTCTTTTCTGTCAGTTCGACAAATCTATCCCCTTCATCACTGACACCTGTGGATTCCACCCATGAAACGCCCGTGGCTTCATCTATTCATTTCCCCTCGCTCTGCTGCTCTGTGAATCCAGGCTTCACTGTTAGGGGTTTATCTTACACATCCGTCAATGTGCAACAGTTCAGGAGGGCAGGGGGCTTGGGGGACACATGGAGGAGGCTCAATATAGAGGGAACCTCCAACCTGGTCTCCCCTCTAACCCCTTCC
Source organism: Pongo pygmaeus (assembly GCF_028885625.2). Lineage (NCBI taxonomy): Eukaryota > Metazoa > Chordata > Mammalia > Primates > Hominidae > Pongo > Pongo pygmaeus. The sequence continues at coordinate 136,500,786 of NC_072382.2, read as the reverse complement.
CTCAAGGGCCTCACCGTGCAGACCCGGCCTCTGCACTCCACACGCCTGTGCACACCCACTCATTCCTTTACGGCAGCCTCATATTCCACTCCTTGGCTTCCTTGTCTGTGTTTCTGGGCTAGTCTTGAGGGCAGGGGTGACAGCTTGTTTATGTCTCTATCCCTAGCTCCATATTCAATACCTGGTGAGAAGCTTGGTAAATATTGGCTGAGTTAATGAAGAAGTAGGGCTCCAAATCAATCTGAATCAGTAAGTCTGATTAAAGTAGCAATGAATAGTTATGAATAATAGGTCAACTGTAGTTTTAAAATAAGTTAGAAAATTATCTTTTTAAAGAAGCATGTTATTGTTCCTTGGTATTTATCCAAAGGAGCTGTAAACTTATGTCCACACAAAATCCTGCACAGATGTTTACAGCAGTTTTTATTCATAATGGCCCAAACTCAGAAGCAGCCAAGATGCCCTTCCGTAGGTGCATGGTTAAATACACTGCAGTGTATCCAGACAGTTATTCAGTGATAAAAGAAATGAGCTATTAAGCCATGAAATGACATGGAGGAAAATTAAATGCATATTATTGGCTGGGCTCGGTGGCTCACACCTGTAATCTCAGCACTTTGGGAGGCCGAGGTGGGTGGATCACCTGAGGTCAGGAGCTTGAGACCAGCCTGACCAACATGGAGAAACCCTGTCTCTACTAAAAATACATAATTAGCCAGGCATGGTGGCACATACCTGTAATCCCAGCTACTCGGGAGGCTGAGGCAGGAGAATCAGATGAACCCAGGAGGTGGAGGTTGCAGTGAGCCGAGATCACGCCATTGCACTCCAGCCTGGGCAACAAGAGCGAAACTCTGAAAAAAACAAAAAAAACCCCACACATTACTAAATGAAAGAAGTCAATCTGAAAAGGCTGTCTGTTGACTGTATGTTTCCAACTATATGACATTCTGGAAAAGGAAAAGCTACAGAGACAAGAACAAGATCAGTGGTTGCCAAAGGTTACAGGGTAGAGAGGGATGGATAGGCAGAGCATGGAGGATTTTTAGGGCAGTGAAACTATTCTGTACGATACTATCAAGGTGAGTACACGTCACTACGAATTTCTCCAAATCCATAGAATATACAACACCACGAGTGAACCCTAACATCAACTTAAGGGGAAAAAAAAGCATATTATTAAAACTGCTCACTTTCTACCAAAAACAATAATAGTACAGACACAGGAGTAACATCTATTGAGCACTTACTACCTTCAGAGGTCTTGCTGAGTGCTTCACACATATTGTGAAATTAGGTATCCTCATCTCTCGTTTGCAGATAGGAAAACTGAGGCTTCAAAAAGGATAAGGAACTTGCCCAAGGTTATGCAATTAGTAGCAGCGGTGCTCTGACAGCAAATTTCCTGCTCTGAACAATCACATCTTGCTGGTTTTCAGGGCAAATTTCTCTCCAGAGGAGAGAATGGGGCTGACCAAGCACCAGACATCCTGCTAGCAGCAGGACATTAGCTAAAGAGACCCCAAGACTGATCAGCCATGGAGTCCTCAGGGCCATCAACCCCAGGCCCTATGCACTGGGCGTGGGAGGCAGTGTGTCCAGATGGCATGATTAGCAAACACGACACAGTGGCTCTCCACCCACATGCAGAGCACTCCCTGTCTCATGTATTTGTTTATCATCGCGTCCCCCAGAATGTGAACTTCAAAACAGCGAGCAATCATCTATCTTGTTCCTAGTCGAATCCCCAGTGTGTAAACCCAGCATAGTGTGGCCTGCCAGTTAATGGCTGCATGCACGAACAAATGAAATGAATAGGTGAATGGGAAAATTTATGAGGATACTGCCCTATCACTCACATTATCAAATTCAGCTGAATGTTGTTCTACTTATTGTATACAGACAAGAAAAAAGGACACCCAGAGAAGTTATTGGCCTGCCAAGATCACTGTCTGTGTGGTGTTGGTGCTGAAAAGAGGGCAGGCCCACCAGAGTTTACACCAGGCACACTGGATCCCCACCCAGCATCCCTGCTAGAGAAGACATCTAGAGGCCACAGCAGAGTCAGAACATCAGCAGAGGCCTTCCCCCTCCAGATTCTGAGCAGTGCAGACGGGCCAGCTTGCAGCCTTTGTCTGGAGGAAGGGCTGTTTCTTCTTGTTGGTGGCACTGGTCCGTCAGCTTCCCCATGGTTCCGGTCTCACAGCTACTGAAACAGCACAGGTCAGTCTAGACATCAGAGCCAGGCTTCCCCATCTTTCTCTCAGCTCTGGCTCCCTGCTTCCGGGAATACACAGATACTCCAGCATGGAAGTAAGCCCCAGCCCCCGAGAAGGTCCACCTTCCCAGCATGAGCTCACCAGCCCAGGCCTGGGCTCCCCCTCTTGCTGCCCACATGACCATCAACCATGGCAGGCCGAGTGCTGCTGGGGCTCTGGGACTGCTCCTAAGAAACAATGGTGGGGGGCAGCCTGCAATGGGGCTCTAGACCTGTACCTGGCAGGGGCCCCAGGCCTCCTCTTTATGACCCGGCTCCTGCACTGCTGTGCTGGTCCCTGACACCAGCCCTGGGGATGAGGCTGGAGTTCACGTGTTAACAACACAAAGGAGCTTGAGCTGCAAGGCAGGGAAGGGGATTGGCAGCTCTGCATTATTTCTGGAAGTGGTGGGAGGGAGGCAAGGGGGGAAATACTTAAAATAACAACGAGTGGTGCTTTGTTTAAAATTAGAAAAAAACTTCCAGAAAACAAGAATAAGGTGAGACTGCAGAAGGCGGCCTGAGGAGCTGGAATGCCATCCTCTGAGAGTGGAGCTGGGCTCTGAGAAACGCTGGGTGCAGTGGATCATCGCGAGTCCGATTCCGAGATATAATAAACATAGGCGCCAACATTTACTGAGTACTTGCCAGGTGCTATGGACCGAGTGCTTGTGTTCCCCCAGGTCCTAGGTGGAAACCCTAACCCCAGGGTGACGATATTAGGAGTTGGCACATTGGGAAGTCATTAGGTCATGGGCTAGCATCCTCATGAGAGAGATTCATGCTCTTAGAAAAGGACATCCTGGTCGGGCGAGGTGGCTCACGCCTGTAATCCTAGCATTTTGGGAGGCCGAGTGGGTGGATTGCCTGAGCTCAGGAGTTCGAGACCAGCTTGGGCAACACGGTGAAACTCTGTCTCTACTAAAATACAAAATAATTAGCTGGGCGTGGTGGTACGCACCTGTAGTCCCAGCTACTCAGGAGGATGAGGCAGGAGAATTGCTTGAACCTGGGAGGCAAAGGTTGCAGTGAGCAAGATCGTGCTACAGCACTCCAATCTAGATGACAGAGCAAGACTCCATCTCAGAAAAAAAAAAAAAAAAAAAAGGCAACCCTCACCCCTTTCACCCTTGAAGATGTCATCAGGAAACAGGCCCTGGCCAGGCTCAAGTCTCCTGACACCTTGATCTTGGACATCCGGCCTCCAGAGCGGTTTTAAATCATGTCTGTCATCGGCAGGCTGCCCAGGCTAAGGTGCTTTGCTATAGCAGCCAGAACAGACTAAGACATTAGTGACGGGCACCACCTCATTATACACCAACACAACTTCATTATTAACCCATCTTAAAGGTGTGGCTTCAAGAGGCTAAGTAACTTGTTCAAGATCAGGTGTGCAGGCGGTTCCCGAAGTTCTCAGCCTGGTGGGACTCTGGGGGATAATGTAACCGATGCTTCCGTGTCTGCAGGGAATCGGGGAGAGCAGAAAACTCTGGTGGGCACCAGAGACCAGGGCCCCAGATGACACTGGGGTACCTGAGGGTGAAACTGCCAATCTCTCCTTCCCAGTGTAAATACACTACGAGTCTTCAAACCCCTTTGACTCCTCAACAGGCAGCTCAGCGATGCACCAAGCAGAGTGCTTAGCACGTAGGTAGTGAGCACCCAGCAAAGCGTGGTGAAAGAGTGGCAGAGGCCGCGCCTCTCATTTTTACTGTGGTGAGAACACAGTGTGAGATCTGTCCTCTTAACAAATGTTAAGTACACAGTATAATAATGGAACCATTGGCCGACGTTGCACAGCAGACCTCCGGAAGTTTTTCATTTTGCATAACAGAAACTTTATAGCTTTTAAACAGAAACTCCCCGTTTCTGCTTCCTCTGGCTTCTGACAACCACTGTTCTACTCCGTTTCTATGAATTTTACTGTTTAGACATCTCCTAAGTGAAATCATGAAGTGTTTGTCTCTCTGTGTCTGGCTTATTTCACTTGGCATAATGTCCTCTGGGTTCATCCAGGTTGCCACAAATGGCAGAATTTCCTTCTTTGTTCAAGGCTGAGTAATATTCCACTGTGTGTATACACACACAAACACAGGCACAGGCCCTCACCAGACACCGAATATCCTGGCACCTTGATCTTGGACTTCCAGCCTAAATCTGGACTTCCAGAGAGCAGCCTGCACACCTGATCTTGAATGAGTTACTTAATGTAACCTCTTGAAGCCACAACTTTAAAATGGGTTTATAATGGAGTACTGTTGGTATTTAATAAGGTGATGCCTGTAAGAGCCCATCACTAGTGTCTTAGTTCACTCAGACTGCTATAAAAACACACAAAAGCCACATTTTCTGCATCTGCTCATTTGTCGATGGACAGTTAGCTTGCTTGCACGTCTTAGCTGCTGGGAGCGACGCTGCCTGAAGACAGTAGTGCGGACATCTCTTCGAGATCCTGACTTCAGTTCTTACAGATTAATACCCACAAGTGGGATTGATGGATCACATGATAGCTCTATGTTAATTTGGGGGGAACTTCCACACTGTTTTCTTTTTTTTATTATTATTATACTTTAAGTTCTAGGGTACATGTGCACAACGTGCAGGTTTGTTACATATGTACACATGTGCCATGTTGGTGTGCTGCACCCATTAACTCATCATTTACATTAGGTGTATCTCCTAATGCTATCCCTCCCCCCTCCCCCAACCACAAGACAGGCTCCAGTGTGTGATGTTCCCCTTCCTGTGTCCATGTGTTCTCATTGTTCAATTCCCACCTATGAGTCAGAACATGCAGTGTTTGGTTTTTAGTCCTCGCGATAGTTTGCTGAGAATGATGGTTTCCAGCTTCATCCATGTCCCCACAAAGGACATGAACTCATCATTTTTTATGGCTGCATAGTATTCCATGGTGTATATGTGCCACATTTTCTTAATCCAGTCTATCATTGATGGACATTTGGGTTGGTTTCAAGTCTTTGCTATTGTGAATAGTGCCTCAAAAAAACATACGTGTGCATGTGTCTTTATAGCAGCATGATTTATAATCCTTTGGGTATATACCCAGTAATGGGATGGCTGGGTCAAATGGTATTTCTAGTTCTAGATCCCTGAGGAATCGCCACACTGACTTCCACAATGGTCGAACTAGTTTACAGTCCCACCAACAGTTCCACACTGTTTTCTACAGTGGCTACACCATTTTACATTCCCACCAATACAGTCTAAATGTACCAATTTCTGCATAGCCTGGCCAACCTTTACCTTTCATGGGTTTTTTTGGTTTTTGTGTTTTGCTTTGATAATAGCCATCTTTACAGCTGTGAAGTGATATCTCATTGTGGATTTGATTCTCATTTCTCTAACGATGGGTGATGCTGAGCCCTTTTTTGTATGCTTGTTGGCCATTTGTATATCTTCCTGGGAGAAAAGTCTATTCAAGTCCTTTGTCCATTTTTTAATCCAGTTATACAGTTTGTTTTGCTATAAGATTTGAAAACGAGAACTGCAGGGGTAAAATGACTTGCTCAGGGTCACACATCTTTGTGGGCAGAGCAGGGAGAACCCTGGGCCTGCTGCCCCCACACGGTACGGACCCTGGGCTCTGTGCATTTGCCAGGCCCTTGTGACAGAAAAGGAAAAATAAAACTGTTTTCAAACTCCTTGTATTCCGCGGTGGCAGAGCTGTAGAAAGCCACTCCTGCAAAATAAAGTAAAATAAAATGAATATGTTGAGAGCAGAGATATTTAAATAAAAACACATTTCCCTTGTAACACCTCCTGCAGCATAAATGCGAGAACCCAGCTAAGCCACGGTGAGCCAGCCTCACGCAGAACTGGTTACAGGCCCTCTTCAGGCATCAGGCACCCTCCTCCAAGGGCGTGGTGCTGTTGCAGAGGTGGTCATGCAGGAAAGGAGGTAGGTATTGCATGGGGTGTCTGCCCAGGTGACAACCACTGTAGTCAGGTATAGTCATTGTATGGGAAATGAAACCCATACAATGACCAAAAGAATAAAATAGGGGCTGAAAGCAATGCTGTTTTTAGTATCAAATTGTCTTCCATGTCTAACAGATTCATTGTCTTCCATGTCCGCTCTGGCTGTCTTCCTGTTGATGTGGGCAACAGCGATTGGCACATCACAGTAATGGGTCATCCACTTTGAGCAATGCAACCCAAGTGTGTGACTGTGCTGTAATGGTGAGCAAAGCAGTAGATTTGCGAGTTGCCTGTGGATTAACTTATGCTTCGCATCAAGAGAGTGCTAGTTTAATTTGTACCACTGTGAGTACCCTGACCACATATTCTAAGAGTTTGGATAATAGAAACGAGAAGGCTCACAATAATAATAGCAGTACGACACAGGCACCACTGAAAAAGTCTAAATGTCTGTGTTACTTTAATGACAAATGAACGAAGACCTACAGCTGAATTAGGCAAACAACGAAAACGGAGCCCACAGAATAATATGCAGAAACAGCATGGGGTGGGCAGGGGTACAGTGGAGAAGGGGTGGGAAAGCTTCTGTGGAGGCTGATCTCACAGGTCCAGGATGAGACAGGAAAGCACGTCTAAATCAATCAGAGTTTGTCATCTCTCAAAAAGATGCCAAAGCTGCATTGTAAAGAGTGACAGCTGGATGAGCTTGGTCATAGGGCACGAATGAATATCATTATCCTAACATCCCCTTTACTGTTCCATCAGGCTAAGCAAAGAGACAGTTCCTCCTTTAGAAGCTCCAACTAAAGTGCCCTGTGGGCAAACGAAAGAAGAATTTTGATGACAGAGGTGTTGGCCCAGGAGTGCAAAGTTGTTTCTGTCAGATCTTTCTATGGTACCGAGTGATCACATCAATACAAAAGTGTTCCCCTGACTCTTAGGGAAACATTTGAATTCCAATCAAACTTTGATTTGTAAAAAAAAATAAAAAAGGTTTTAGTCATCCTAATTTCTGTGAAAAATAATTGTGTAACCACAGAAATCATAAAAAATGTTATCTAGATATAAACTAGACTTTGTTCATATATCTGCATATTCCACAAGTTTCCATTATGCAAATGTGAACTGTGGCAGATTCAACTCAGCCTGCTAATTTCTTACCAAAGAAAATGAGGAGAAGAGTAGCCTGCTAAGTGTGGGTTCATCTTGTGCACAACTCTGCTATGAACGGGTGTGGTTTGCTTACTTGTAACATGGAAGCATTGAGAATGAATAATTTTGTCACATTTTAGATTCTCATTAACCTGCAGAAGCACTTAATGAGATTTCTGACTTGATAGAAATGGAAGGTGATAGTTTCCGTAGATGTGGACTTACAAGCTGTCTGATACTGTTGTTAAAATGTTGGTCTGCCATCAAATCATATTTTCAAAGTGGGGGACAAGGAGAATGTCCTTGTCTCATTTGGAAATGCACTGGCAAGGAGAATGGAGAAAAAGATTAGAGTAAAACAAAAACTGTCATGTTCTTTCTCCAAAACTGTGATCTTTCAAGATAGACAAAAAAAAAAAAAAAAAAAAAAAAGATGAACAAACTACACCTATGTTGTTTGACATTATGTACAGGTTTCAACAAAAACTCTAAAAGTGACAAATGACTCATTTCTTGGAGGTAAGACTGCTTTTTAATTCAAAATAATGTGGCAGAAAACAGGCAGCCCAGTTAACCAGAATTTTTTCATTTCTTTCCTAAGACTGTAACTTATTTTGTATATCCAGCTTTAAGTTTACAAGCTGCACTCTGCACTTTGAAATCATTTTTCATGAGAGAGATTTAACTTGTTGTAACACCCAGTGTGCTTTAGAGTGTTTGAAAATGGACACTTCAGGCATGAATAGCCCTGTGATAAATTGAGAATGCAGAGGACCTAGCTGATCCAAACGTGCAGGTTGAAAGTGGATCAACTTTTTTTGAGAGCTAGAAACTCATTGCTACGATCTGAAAGCCTACAACTGTTGCTGGTGAATAAAATCCTAACAATTCTATGCTGAAACACTTGTGGAGAGGATATTTAATCTGATATCATCACATTGGACTGGCACCTTGATAAGAGTAGAAAGGTCAAAATGAATTTTACATTGGATCGCACTCTGTTTTACTCTTTTATAATAAAAAAGAAAAAGAAAAGAAAAAGTGATCCAAAGGCTACAGGGAGTTTATAAAAATATTGGGGAAAAAACCCACAAAAAAAGTAAAAATATCTTAGGATATCACAAGAAAGAACGGTATCATTGTTTTAAACATTGTTTCTAATACTTAATAAGACTTATACCTCTAGAGTGAATCCACTGAAATAAACAACTCATCCTTTTTCTGAGTTTCCTGAGGCCTGGAGCTCAAGGGATTCCCTCTGTCCTGAAGGTGGACATGAAAAACCTGGGAAGCTCAAGGGATTCCCTCTGTCCTGAAGGTGGATATGAAAAACCTGGAGAGCTGGAGGCAGCCAGATCTGTCCTGAAGGTGGACATGGAAAACCCGGAAAGCTGGAGGCAGCCAGATCTGTCCTGCAGGTGGATATGGAAAACCTGGAGAGCTGGAGGCAGCCAGATCTGTCCTGAAGGTGGACATGGAAAACCTGGAGAGCTGGAGGCAGCCAGATCTGTCCTGCAGGTGGATATGGAAAACCTGGAAAGCTGGAGGCAGCCAGATCTCCCATGTAGACATTCAGGGGACGGGGCCAGCTGGGAGCTTTTGGAAGCAAAAGTGTCTAAATCAGGGGCACTTCAGTGGCATAGCCATGAGCACAGCTCTGCGGCTCCATCTCAAATTTGAGCTCCAGCCTGCTGTCATGAGGGCCTTCAGGAGATACTTCCCTAGGCCTTGGACCACCCACATTCTTGCAGGGAGTTACTGGAACTCTCAGACTACTCAGAGCTCCGTTAATTTGGGGGAGCTTCCCAGCTCACTGGTTTTCAGGAGCTCTCTGGGTTTTGGTTGACAGCCATGGACCCTTCATCCTTAACTCTCTCCCTAGAACTGTCGGCCCTGGGAGGAGGTCTACCTTCACCTGTGCACTGTGTCTTCTGACACGTGGCTAGACTCTGGCTGCAGTCTCCTGGGCACTGCTCTTCTTCCATCATCCTGTGACTTGGATGCAGCTCTGGGCTGGCCCCTTTGGCCCCCAGGTAATCCCGCTGTGCTAGGTTCCATCATGGATGCAGGGGGGAGGCCACGCACAGCAGCAGGGGAGAACATGTTTGCATTATGTGGCCTTCCTCGCCCACGGAGTCAGGGAGAGGAGGACCAAGGAGGGCTCTGAATTTCTTGTGATCACCTTTCCTCCAAGACATGCTTGATTGCTCTGAAAGAAATCAAAATATTTCACCCTAAAATATAAATCTTTGACATATTTTGAGGTGGCTGTTCAAAGGGCCTGCAGGCAGAAGCAGCTCTGCAAAGCTGTCTTGTGGGTAAGATTTGCCTCTGTAGAGCATCTGTGTTGATGCAGCCAGGCTAAGAAAGATCGACAGAGAGTCTGACCCCTTCAAACATCTGAAATAAACATTTACACCTGTTCTCTCTGAGGGCTGCTCCCTTGTTATGGGGTCCATCCACATAACAAGACCACCTCTGCCAGCCACCCCTCTTCCTTGCTCCCTCTCACCCTCTGTCTTGCCACTGAACCTGATTTGCCTTGCCTGTTTTTTGTCACGCTCCAAGCCCCCATTCTTTCTGTGCCCTCGAGCTTGTATAAAAGCTTCTGGACCCCGATGGGCATTTAGGGCAGTCACATTGTTTTTCTCCTCCATGCATATTAAAACATTTCTGTGCCATTTCCCCTATTAATCTGCCTTTTGTCCATTGATTTTTCATGAAACTTCAGAGGGCAAAGGGGAAGTTTTCCCTTGGCCCCTACAGTTTCCTCTAAGGGGCTGCAGAACATCACTATGGAGTCTTCCCCTGAACCAAGGGTGGCTGAAGGGGGAAAGAAAGATTGGAAATGCAGCCAGGCTTGGGTCTGCCTCAGCTAATACTGATCTATGCAGTCAAGGACCCTGAGAGATGAGCAGCCTCTGCCACACAAGAAACCGTGTAAGCTGGGCTCCTGGTACCTGCCAAGGCCTGGATCAAGGACTTGATCCTTGATCAGAAAAGCATCAGATAAAGGTTCAGTTGGTTTCCAAGGGGCTTGGGAAGCCAGGAGACAGGAAGGTGGACTGCACACCATGACTGGCGCATGGGCAGGGGACTTGCCCCAACTTCTTTCCCAAGTGTCCACTCAAGGGTGTATCAGTTGCATCTGCCTTGGACCTCTTGGTGAGTTCTTCTGTGAGTGCCCCAAAGTCACCCTCTTGCTCCTTCTCAGAATCAACCCCACTCCCTCACTGAGAGGCTCTGTGAGCCCATGGATAGGTTTCCTTGGGGGCCCCTTCCCGGGTAAGCCCTATTTCCTTTCCTACTGGAACTTTCTTGAGTTCCTCACATAACGTCTTCCTGGTCACCAGAATTCACCCTTGCTGCTTTGGCCCTGACACACAGCAGCATGAAGGCCATGTCTGCCACCACCTGAGACATCCTGGTCATTTGAGGCTGCACAGACAGCCATCTCTTGCATCACCAGTGCCTGCCCTTTTGGTCTGGGGTGACCCTATGTTGAAGGTAGTGCTCAGGCTGTTTCCACATCTCCTTGATGACAGTGAGTTCTCCAGGGAGGACAGAAACCAGCACATAGGACTGAGAGGCCAGGCTGCCTTGGAGAAAAGAGGGAACTGGAGAACCAAAGCCTTCCTGAGATCTTTGCGCCTCAGAAGATAAACCTGGTAAACTTTCCAATTACTTCCTCCACATGATTCATTTGAGGCTTTTGGGACTTCAGTTGTGGTGAAAGATTGTACCTCATTCTGGGTTTTATGGAGGGACACTCCACTGTCCCAGACCTGGCTTGGAGACTTGTTAGCAGCGGAGGGTGGTTGAGGGGTCCTGGGCTATGCCTGAATGAGATCCAGGGTCTGTCCTTGGGCAGCATTCCAGGTAAGAGCTGGGGCTGGGACTTGTGTTGGGGCAGAGGCTGGGGTGGCACAGGAGTCAGGGTTCTTTAGATTGGGACTTGGGGCATTAAAAATTACTTTAAGTCAAAAAGAGTGCCTAGAAGGGACAGTCTGCCCAAGATCAGGGCTCTGGCCATCATGCACTCTCTGTGCGTAGCAAGGACAGCCTAGGCAGCTGCAGCACATGGCCTACCACAGCCCTAGGGCTTGGGATCTGGTGAAGGTTGCAGCTGCTCTTGTCTGCCTTCAGTGCTCCAGAAGGACTGAGGTTCTGCTTTTAAGCAAGTGACTCTAAGGAATTCATAGAAGTTCATGGCCTGCCCTCTGCTGTTTTGGCAATGATGCCTCCTTCTGTTCTTTCTCCAAGCATATCTGGAAATATACCCTCTTATGATTTATCGCTGCAGGTATTCTTGAACAGGAAGCCTGAAGATGGAGATGCTACCAGGCTCTACATGCCTGGTTGCAGGCTTTCCTTAGAGAATGGGCTCTGTCTTATGAAGAGAAAGTAGTTCTTGATAGAAAACACAATATGAGGATGTGGGGAGGAGTACATGCTGCTAGGTGCATGCCTCCAGCAGAACACGCAGTGGCCCAGTCCTGAGAATATTGGAACAAAAGAGGCCAACTGCAGGGCTAAGCTCTCTGTGACCGTGTCCTGCAGGATAGGGTGGTGTCCACGTGAGGTGAGTCCGAGCGAAAGTGAAGCTACAGTGAAGAAAAGAGGGCGGGTGGGAAAGGTGAAAGGGCACTGAACCTAGGAAAATCCTCACCTACGAGTGTGTGGTGTCAGGCAAGGGCACTCATGGTTTTGTTTTGACACTGAATAGCAAGAACAACACAAAAGGTGGGGACCCAGGTTTCTCTCTCCTCTCCCTGGGCAAGCTGTAAACATTCATTATTCATGAATACTACCATTTTCCTCTTTAAATCATGGAGCTCTAAGTCCCTTTGTCATTATTCATCTTTCAGAGATAAATTATACCACATTGTTCCTTCTTTGAAAGAGTCAAATAAAGGAAGGCTTTCTGTTGTGACCCTCAGGAGCCCTCGGCCAAGATGAGTGCAGAATCTCAGACCCGCAGGTGCACGTGAGCTCCATTGGGCAGAATCCACTCCCAGAAGCCGCCCTTGCTTTCCAGACCTGCTCAAGGACACTGGACATGGGAGGGCAAGGCAGCTGATGAAGAAGTGGAGATGCTTTCTCTCATAGATATCCTACTCTTTCTCAATAGTTCCCTCCAGGACCACTGGATGACAGTGGTGGAGACATTAGCCTGGAACCCTCTGTCACACCAGAGAGCTTTGCCTATGAGCTTTGGATAGAAGCCTTGGTCCCCACCGTAACTCATGCCCCAGTCAGCATGCTTACTGAGAAGCAGTTAGAACCACGCCCGTTTTCCCAGTATTCAGGGGTTTCCAAGATGTGAGATTTTCAGGGATAAGTTGGTCCCCCTACAACTGGGATAAGTTGGTCCCCCTACAAAGGATGATACTTCCATCTTTCCCAAGAGTTCTTACTAGAGATGTCTCCTGTGAAAACAACATTAACTTAATAAGTTCGGAAAACAGGAGTCCCAACATAAGCTGAGAGCTGAGTCTAGGGCTTGCTTACCTGGTTTCCACCTTCGTTTTCAGGCATACCAAGGAACGTGGATCCTCCTGAAGGGAGCAAAGAAACAGAAGCCAGGACCCCATGCCATGAAGCAAACAGAAAATAGATAAAACATCACCTGAAGTTGAGTTGGAGCTCAGTCATGTGCACAAAGAACTCTTACAAACACAGAGATACTCCTCCATCACCGGAAGCTCATTGCTCCTTCTGGTGTGTGGACACTGAGTAGGAGCTCTCTAGTCTACAGTTCCAGGCCTGCATCACAGAGCAGGACAGTCATCAAGGCTTCTCAAGGAACAAAAAGGAAAAGGTGAACCCCTAGCATCTTAGCCTTCACCAGCCTGACAGGCCCTGGCACCCTCCTGAGCCTCCTCCAACCCTCCATGCTCCTGGGGGCCTTCTTCCTCCCCAGCTCCAACCTTTCTGCATGCCCCATACGTGCTCCAAGTAGCTGCCCCACACATAACCTGGTGCTGACTGGATCCAGCTTTTGCCCTTGGATATCCCGCTTTTCACCCCATCAGTTTCACAGCCTTGAAGGTCTTGACATTTCCTGGAATTTGATTCATTTTCAGCACTCTGGATTTCCTCTCTCCTCACCTCCAGCCTCCCTGTATACTATTTTTATCTTGAACCAACCCAGACATAGAACTCAACACCTTCTCAAGCTTTTCTCAAATCAAGCCACTTTCACAGGAAAGCATTAGGAAGTAAGGTATCCTTTATTAAGGATCTTGTAAGAATGACAGGAAGGAGGTGCTAAGCCACCTTATAGAAAATTGTTTATATTAAAATTACTGCCCTGTAGTTGTTTTCCTTTCCAAGTTCTTAAGGGTTGCTTTGCCCCTGAGTTCTCTCCACTCTCCTCCTCCATGCATGCAGTGCTCACCCTCAGGGTCCATCTCTGCTCTCACCCAGGTCCACAACCAATCCAATATTTTAAAGTCTTCCCCCATATTATTCATTCAGAGCAATTTAGTTTGCCCACTTCCTACCCCAAGTGACTTAAATCCATCCAGATTTGAAGAATGGGTGATGTCTTCTATTAATCCAAACCCTTTAGGAGGGCAGTTGGAGTTATACATGGCAATATCTTCATTTAGTTGTGTTTATTTGTTTGTTTGTTTGTTTTTGTGATGGAGTCTCGCTCTGTTGCCCAGGCTGGAGTGCAGTGACATGATCTCAGCTCATTGCAACATCCACTTCCTGGGTTCAATCAATCCTCCTGCCTCAGCCTCCGGAGTAGCTGGGACTACAGGCACCTGCCACCATGCCCAGCTAATTTTTGTATTTTTAGTAGAGACAGGGTTTCACCATTTGGTCAGGCTAGTCTTGAACTCCTGACCTCAGGTGATCCACTTGCCTTGGCCTCCCAATTCATTTAGTTTTGAGTTACACCTGTGGTGAAGGGCTCCTGATTTTGTGTTTACTTTCTTTCTATTAAAATCTCTGTTGGACTCTCAAGACTTTTTTAAAAAAATCCATGCAGTCATTTAGTCAATGGTAAATAGATGACATGATATGGGAGTAGATAAATCTATGATTTGGATACATAGATTTATTTTTACTTTCTCGGTTTTTCCAAAATCCCTACCAGTCTTTCAATAATTCTAAATAATATGAAGTTAGAGATAGGTAGATAGGTAGATGACAGAGCGGTAGATGATAGATAACAGCTAGTTGACAGTAGGTAGATGACAGACAGTTAGATAATAAACAGTTTGGGAATAAGTAGATGTATGGTAGACAGGTAAGTAGAAAGCAGAGACAGAAATCAGGGAGACGTATGTTTATCTCCCCATGTTACATAAGCACCTAATAGAGTTGAAGTATTTAGAGTTTCATCATTAAAACTATAAGCTGCTGAAATTTATCATCGTATCCTTTTCTTTCTTTTACTAACTTGATTTCCCAGCTAATTCTAATGAATCCACCATGGCCCAGAATAATTCCCCCCATGGGTTGGGTCTTTCCCAGCATGGGCAGCTCCTCTCTGTATCTCCTTTGCAATCGCAGCCTGTCACAGGCCCTACCCACGCAGGCCTCCCCTCCCTCCCTCTCTCCCTTCACTGCAGAGACCTCTGTTTAGAAAAGTCCCTCTGCACATCTTCTATTTCTGGCATTGTCACTTTCGGCTTGATTCTGGCTCTGGGTAACCCTAAAGGCTACAAGGATCCCATATGTAAATTCACCCTTCAAAGTTTGAGCAAAAATAAGCTCCAGGATAAGAATTTCCAGGGGGCAGAATTTTTTCTGAAAATAGCCGATCAACTGAACTCCTCAAACATTTCAATTGTAACAGATGTTTTAAGAGGATTGGAGAACTTTCACAGATTGAAGAAGATGAAAGAGACATGACATCAGAGTACAATATGTGATCAATCCTTCATGGGGGAAAAACAGTGCTCTCAAGGACATTATAAACTGGGAAATGGAGATAGAGCCATAAATTTAAATTCTCTATTAGTAGGCCATTTACTAAAGTAGAAAGTAGTACTATGGGTATAAAAGAGAGTATTTTTCCTTAGACAATACACACCAAAATATTTTAGGATAAAGGGACATGATATATATCATATATATATGATTTACTATCAAATAAATGTACAGTTAAAAAGAATATATATATATATCTCTCTCTAGAGAGCAAATGGGGAAAAGAATCTCAAAAATAGGTGAATCTAAGAAAAGGACAGATGTGGTTCTTTCCTATTCTTCCAACTCTCTGTAATTTTGAAATTACTACTAAATAAAGAAGGTTTTTAAAATGACCCATTGACTCTGTCCTTGGATTTTATCCCCACTTCTCTTACCTTACTTCTCCCAGCTGCCATGATCTCCAGCATCCTCAAGAAGTGCATGAAAAATGTGCAAATGCATCCAGCCCAGGCGGCCCAGGACAGGCCTGAAGGGCTGAGGCCAGAGCTGAGGTATTAACAATTCAATCAAACTCTGAATGGCTTTACAAGGAAGGTGATTGACAGTCCCACACTGCTTCTGCAGGGAAGGGGGAAAGCAAGGGGGAAACATTAGAATGTTCAAGAGAAGCTGTGGGTAAACAAGCACAGGAAGGCTGAGGTCTTCCAGTGACAACTATGCTTACCCTCTGTCATCCGTGGCTTTCCCTTCTGAAATGTGTTCTCTTGTCTTTTTTTCTCTCTAGATGAAGGGGCCTGCTTTATTATTCATCTCCATATTCCTGGGTCCAAGCAGGTGCTCTATATAAATATGCTGAATGAATGGGGTGGATGAGACATTGTGACCCAGATTAGAGCAGCACCCACTTTTCCCAGCCCTGCTGAAGGCAGAAGCAATGACCTGCTTAACCTGAGCCGTCAACTGCAAGGCCAGTGCCTCCCTAATCCTGCTGCTTCTTGCAATTAACCCAAGGGTCCCCCTCCCTCCCACGAGGCAGCAGCCTTTCAGAAAAGAGAACTTTAGTGTCTCTCCTTTTAGTGTATCTGAATGCCCAGACCTGCAACTCCTTTGGGGCAGATCATTTCATAAATACTGTGGAGGCTGGGCATGGTGGCTCACGCCTGTAATCCCAGCACTTTGGGAGGCCGAGGTGGGTGGATCACAAGGTCAGGAGATCGAGACCATCCAGACTAACACGGTGAAACCCCGTCTCTACTAAAAATACAAAAAATTAGCAGGGCGTGGTGGCGGGCGCCTGTAGTCCCAGCTACTCGGGAGGCTGAGGCAGGAGAATGGTGTGAACCTAGGAGGCAGAGCTTGCAGTGAGCCAAGATCGTGCCACTGCACTCTAGCCTGGGTAACAGAGCAAGACTCTGTCTCAAAAAAAAAAAAAAAAAATACTGTGGAGACTATTTTGTGCTGGTGCTCAGAGCCCATGCTGGACCATGCTTGTCCAGTAGACACCTGCCCAAACCCATGTCAGAGAGAGCCTTCCAGAACCCGCCTGCCCCAGAGGACCCCCATCTTAGACCATTTGTGTTGTGATAAAGGAATATCTGAGACTGGGTAGCTTCACAGAGAAAAGAAGTTTATTTTGTGTCTTAATGTTTTCTAGCACCAACTCAAAAGTTCAAAGTTTCATGTCTCATGTGGGACTCAAAGGAAGTTCCTTGTGGTTATCATCCTGTAAGATCAAACCAAGTTATTTAATTCCAAGATACAATGGTGGTACAGGCAATGTATAAACATTCCCATTCCAAAAGGGAGAAATCAGTCAAAAGAAAGGGGCAACAAGCCCCATGCAAGCCTGAAACCCAGCAGGGCAGACATTAAACCTTAAAGCTCCAAGATAATCTTTGATTCCATGTCCACATCCTGGGCACACTGGTGTGAGGAGTGGGCTCCCAAGGTCTTGGGTAGACCCACTCTCACAGCTTTGCTGGGTGCAGCCCCCATGACTGCTGTCATTGGTTGGAGTCCAATGCAGAAGTTGCATGCTGCTGGTGGCTCTACAGTCCTGGGGTCTGGAGGGCTGTGGCCCTTCTCCACTAGGCAGTGTCCCAGCAGAGACTCCCTGTGGGGCCTCCAACCCCATATTTCCTCTCTGCACAGCCCTAGTAGAGGCTCTCTGTGGAGCCTTGCCCCTTCAGCAGGTCTCTGCCTGGGCACCCAGGCTTTCCCATACATCCTCTGAAATCTGGGTGGAAGCGGCCAAGCGTCCCTCACTCACGCATTCCATACACCTGCAAACCTAACACTCAGTGGAAGTTGCCAAGGTTTACAGCTTGTACCCTCAGAAGCAGAGGTCTGAGCCATACCTGGAGCAGTTTGAGCAGCAGCTGAAGCTGGAGCAGCTAGTGGGAATAGCATCCTGAGGTGACACTGGGGAGCAGTGCCCCAGGCCTGGCCGCTAAACCACGTGTCCTCCTAGGCAACTGGGCCTGTGATGCAGCTGGGACTTGGGAACAGCATCCTGAGGTGACACCAGGAGGCAGTGCCCCAGGCCTGGCCCCTAAACCGTGTGTCCTCCTAGGCAACTGGGCCTGTGATGACAGGGGTGGCCTCAAAGATTTCTGAACTGCCTTCAGGGCCTTTTCCCATTGTCTTGCCTCTTAGCACCTGGTTCCCTTTTAGCAGTGCTCATCTCTCTAGCAAGTGTTTGCTCATTGCACCTTTAGATTCCTCATCTGAAAATGCTCTTTCTTTCTCTACCACATGGCCAGGCTGCAAATTTTTAAAATTTGTATGCTCAGCTTCTCTTTAATTGTAAGTTCTAACTTTAGGTCATCCCTTTGCTCCCATATGTTATTTTATAAGCTGTTAGAAGCAGCCACACCACTTTTTGAATGCATTGCTGCTCAGAAAATGTTTCTACCAGGTGCTATAGGACATCACTCTTACATTCAGGCTTCCACAAAGTCCTAGGGTATGCACATGACATAGCCGAGTTCTTTGCTACAGCATAACAAGGGTGACCTCAGCTCTAGTTCCTCCCAAATTCCTAATTTCCATCTGAGACCTTGTCCTTCTGGATGTCACTGTCCATATTTCTATCAGCATTTTGGTCATCCACTTAACCAGAAGTGGGTTCAAGTGGAATTTTCTAAGAAGCTCCAAACTTTTCCTCATCTTCCTGTCTTTTTCTGAGTCCTCCAAACTCTTCCAACCTCTGCCCTTTACCCAGCTCCAAAGTCAATTTCACATTTTCAGATATCCTTATACCCCACTTCTCAGTAACAATTCTTCTGTGTTAATTTGTTTGGGTTGCTGTAAGGGAATACCTAGAGCGGGGTAATTCATAAAGGAAAGAGGTCCATTTGGCTCAGGATTCTGCATGCTATACAGGAAGCTTGGCACCAGCATCTGCTTCTGGAAAAGCCTGGGAGAGCTTCCATTCATGGTGGAAGGCAAATGGCAGCAGGAATCACATGGAGAGAAAGGAGGAGGGGATAGAGAGTGGAAGGACGCTCCAGGCCATTTTTAACAATCAGATCTTATGGGAATTAATAGAGCGAGAACTCACTCATTACTCGAGGGCAGCACCAAGCCATTGATGAGGGCTTGACCCAAACATCTCCCACCATTTCCCACCTCCAACACTGGGAATCACATTTCAACGTGAGATTTGGAATGGATAAACATCCAAATTGTATCACCCCCTACACACACACAACCACCACCTACCCCTCAGCAGTGATCACAGAGCTGCCCATTTTCCTACCGAGCCTAAGAGGTTCACCATCGTGTGGCTCCCCTGGTTGGGCAACATAAACGGAGTGTCTCCAGAAAGCCCCAGGAGTAATGAGGGAGCTGGTTGAGGAGACTGGGAAGTTTGAAATCCCTCTCCTTCAGCCCTTTCCCAAGATTACACAAGATGTTTCTCTACAGGCTCCAAAGTTTCAAACATAAGAGCATGAAGCCTGAGAAGACGCCATCTCCACTCCACTCAGAGCCAACCCCACCAACAAGCAGAGGGAGAGAGAGGCTCTGAGAGAGGAGCTGAGCCTGGGACCCCTGGAGCAGTGGCAGGAAGAGAATGAAATCCTCCACTGCACCAAAGGAGAGGAAGGGCCGTGAGGAAGAGGAGGTCTTGAGGCTGGCTTCCTCAGAAAACACAACCAAGTCACCCCTGGAAGAAGGAGGCAGCCTCACAGGCATGCATAGGACCCAACCCGAGAGTCCTCCCTCCACACATCCCCCATTCACACACGCACATTGCACCTCAAAGGGTGAGCCTGGGCATAATACAAAAGCGCACAGCATCCCTCTGTGGCAGATGCCATCACTGGGCTGGACATATGCCTACTCAAGACAGAAAACCAGGAGGTAAGGGGCCCTCGGAGCCCAGAGAGTGCTGGACTGAGACACATGCAACCCTGTTATGTGGTAGAGGAAAACCCTCCCCTCTGAGCAAGGCTGTGGTGAGGCAGCCACCCAGGAGGTGCCACCTTGAGCAAGCAGACCATGAGCCTTATGCTGCAGTGAGGGGCTCTGCTCCCATCTAGCCGGAAGTATGCATCTTCCACACAGCAAGCAGCTCCCCACACAGACTCACCCATACCCCTCTCTGTGCCATGCACACAGCGAACACTGAGCCCACAGCGGTGAGCCAGCTGGAGGGAGGGAATGAGGGAGAGGAGGCAAGGACACCACCCTGCCCTGAGAGCTGAGGGTCCCACCTCACCACACACACAACCCTGTGGAAGAGAAAAGCCACACTTCGATTGAGACTCCAACGGGAGAAAGCAGCTCACAAACCCCTGCAAACCCAGAAGATGGAAATGGGAATGCACAGGGCTGAGAGCCTAAGACGGAGCCTATCATGCCCTGCAAATGAACAGAGTGTCCCTCTCAGGCTCTTGGAGGTAGCTTTTTACTATTTTATTGATTTGATCAGACATTTATTGTTCACAGTTCTGGAGGCTGGGAAGTCTAAAATCAAGATGCTAGCGGGTTTGGTGTCTAGTGAGGGTCTACTTCCTGGTTTATAGATGGCTCCTTCTCACTGGGTCCTGACATGGTGAAAAGAAGATGAAGGAGCTCTCTGGGGTCCCTTTTATAAGGACATCAATCCCAATTATAGGGGCTCCACCCTCATAAACTAATTACCTCCCAAAGGTCCCACCTCTTAATACCATCACCTTGGGGGTTAGGATTTCCAACATGAATGCTGGGGGGACCCAAACATTCTGTTTATTGCACTTGCTCAGAATTGTCAGTTTCACTCCAGATGAACTTCTGCCCTTTTCTATGTCAGAAGGGGTACCATGTAATCCACCTTGCCACTGAGCAGCTGGTTGGCCTCTTCAAGCAATGCAGTATCAGAGACTCTGTTGGTTTCTGTTGGATATATGGCAGGATATATGGCTACCAGGTTGGATATATGGCAGTGGTGGTAGCTATATAAGCTTGGGCGAGTGGAGCCCGTGATCTGGCCGCCTGTGTAGCCTCCATCCCTGCCATCCCTGCTAATCTACTCAGGCACTCATTGTCCTAGCCCTGGCATGGCTGATGACGGAGGCTGGTTGACTTCAGCTGGAGAGGTCACTCTGTCTGCTTGCTTGTCTTACACCTCTCCTGTGGTGGCAGCTCCTTGGTGGATGTTGGTAGGTTAATTCCATGCTTCTGCCATAGGTCCATCCATGTGGTGCTTCCTAGGCCTCCTTGTTCTAACCCTAGTGTATTTCCTCTTCCTGGGTGGGAGTCAAGCCTCCCACCACTGACCATCACGAGACCACAGCAGTCTCAGCCTCCCTCCTTACCACAAGGCAGATGGCTAGATGTATCACTTAGAGTTCTTCCCTGGGGGAGGCTTTCTAGTCACCACTGTCTTCAATGACACCCTGAGTGGTCTTTCATCCTTTCTGTCTGGCACCTGCCCAAGCATCTATGAACCAAGTTTGGTTTTCTCAGACTCTGCCAAGTGGTCACATGGGATTACCCACAAAGCCATGAGGGGACCCACAGCAGGGATGCTGGTGTCACAGTGGTGAACGACGTGGGTGCACCTGCTTGTGCAGCTCCCCAGTGCTCTCTGGCCCCACAGTCTCCTGATCCTGAATGTGCCGCATTCACACCATGCTGTGATCTATATGACAACGGAGTGCTGCTGGACCCACCTGATGGTAGGACTTAGTGGGTCTGGTACAATCCCATTCACGTTGTGTGTCCTGGGTACATGCGAATTTGTTATCCCACAGGTAGGCACCCCATCTCTTCCAGGGCCCAGAAGCAAACCAAGAGCTCTTTTTCAGGTGTGTATATAATTCTATACTTTATTCAAATAGCATGTTCTCGCTTTAAAACCCTGGGTGTCTCCATGTGATCCCCCTGATGTGGCCTATTGAGAACCACACACCACCTTCCTTTAGACCATACTCCGTAGATGGGTAGAGTGGGATTGTGGATGTTCATTGTGCTGCCTGAGAGCCTCAAGACTGCACAGGCGCTGTGTTTCTTCTTGGTGGAGGGAAGCACAAGGTGCAATAAGTTGTTCTCAAGTTTTGGAGAGGACGCTCTGGCCTGTCCCAGGCCCCTAGGCCCCCTAAGAACAATTCACTGCTATGCAGAAACCCTTCTTACCCATGTATTTCTCTCTTCTTTCTTTCTTTCTTCTTCTTTTTTTTTTAACAGTGTCTCACTCTGTTGCCCAGGCTGAAGTGCAGTGGCGCGACCTTGGCTCACTGCAACCTCTGCTTCCCAGGTTCAACCAATTCTCATGCCTCAGCCTCTGATGTAGCTGGGATTACAGGCATGAACCACCACACCCAGCTAAGTTTTGTATTTTTTAGTAGAGACTGGGTTTTGCCATGTTGGCCAGGCTGGTCTCAAACTCCTGACCTCAAATGATCTGCCCACCTCAACTTCCCAAAGTGTTATGATTATGGCATGAGCCACTGTGCCCAGTACTTCTACTTCTTTTGATGGAGAACAACCCTTTGCTCAAGCTTCCAGCCAGTCTAGCAGCATATTAGCACCATTTCCTGGGGACTGGGCCCTGATATAAAATTCTGTTTCAGGGAAGTTTGCCTCCATATCAATAATGCTTTTTCTTATCCAACTTTATATCCAACTCAATCCTCTTTGATCCAATACATTCAGAGCTAGCCCAACAGCCCCCAGAGCTTGCAGTGCACATTGGCTGGGTGCTACGGCTGTGTGCATCTCATGCTGCCCCTTCCTCACCAGGCTCAGCATGCACGCCTTGTGACTTAGCCCCAGTATTGGTATGATGGTCAGGAGAGGCAGAGATAGACCATGGGGTATGTGTTGTCTTGCAAGGCAGCAGCCTGCACGGTGTCTGTGAGGGCTAGCCTTCTGCTGGGAGGAGGGGCTACTGCTGTAGGTCCAGAGGGTGAATCCAGAGAAAGCTGGATTCAATATTTCAAGGGCACTGACTTAAATATCCCCACCTTGGCTTCAGGGCTCCACCTCTTTCTAATCAGGGCCCTGAACATGGCAAAGAAGTCCTTCAGGGTTGGAAATTCCAATGCTCTGGAGCTCTGTTACTCACGGCATGTCTGCGACTCATCCTCAGCCTCTCCTGCCCTCTGCTGAAGGTAAGTGTCTCTGTACATGGTGCTGAGGAGGCACTCTGGCTTTCACACTCTGCTTTTTATCAGTGATTAATCTGTTTCTGCCTTTGATCATCTCTCAACGCTTCTCCGCCTTTTGGCTAAGATCACGTGTAGTATCTGATCATCTCTCTCCAATGCATTGGCTCCCAACAAGAGCTATCCAGTTCCATAGTCCTTAATAACTGGGACTGCAAGACAAGCAAGCAGACAGAGTGACCTCTCCAGCTGAAGTCAACCAGCCTCCATCATCAGCCATGCCAGGGCTAGGACAATGAGCGCCCATTTCTCAGATTCCTGGATGGCTCTTTCTAAGGGTTACAAACACACCCAGGACTGTGTTCCCTTTCACAGTCCCCCAACCCAGATCACCACCAGTGAAAATGTAAACAATCACACTGCAACCGCATGAGATGGCCCACCAGTGCTCCACCACCAGCAAGAGGCCTGTCGCCAGCCCCCAGCAAATGATGCACTCCCTAAATCCCATTTTCAAGTCTGCATCCTAAGACTACATCCTGTACTAGTCGATGTGGGTGAGGTTCCCAGGGAAGCAGACTCTGGGCCTCTGAGACTCACGTAGGGAATTATTGAGAAGGGTGAGTGGAATGACACCCACAGAGATGAGGGAATCCACACCAGGTGGGCACGGGGTCTGAACTGGGATGCAGCTGCCAAAGAGGCTTTGGCCAGTCTTGTCAGGTGCTCTGGGGCTGGGATGACCCTTCAGGGTATTCCTGTTAAGGTATTAAGGAAGTCAAGCCTTTGTAATACTGAATCCATGAGACATATGATGTGGCTGTTCCCAGGGAGGTGGCTGAACTTGGGAGGTGCATCTTCCTTCAGAAAAGGGTCACTGCTGGAGAAGGCATGGTGATACGCCAACAGCCAGCTCTTGTGCAGCTGGGCAGGTGTGTGATCATCCTGAGGGGGCCCAAGCAGTGCTACGACACCCCTTTTAGAGGTGAGAGGACCAGAAGGCCTTATGTCCCACCTTGTTGGAGAGCATCATGGAGCCCATGACAGTGTCTGAACTTCAGAACCCAAATGAGTTCCCATCCCAGATCCGCCAAAGGAAGAAATAAAGCAATAGGGGTCCCCACACCTCTGGCTCGGGGCTGTTGTAAAGATTCACTATATACAATGAAGTGTTAATAGCCTGCCCTAGGCCAAACACAGACCCACCTCGTGCCCTCAGGGAGCCTTTAGAACAGTGGGAGGGCATAGAAGAGAAGGCAGGCAACTCTCAGAAAGTGTGGGGATGGGAAACAAGGCAAGCTCAGGGGCTTGGAGAGGGGGCCCTGGGTTGAACCTGAGGGCAGATGGGAGCTTCTCCCAGGAAATGCTGGGGAAATGCCTGCAAAATGTCTGGGACTCATTAGCTTCTCAATAATAAAATCCATGGACCGCATGATTCAAAAACCTCCAAGCTGGTTTCCCATGGCTTTGCCTGTCTCCTGGGATGTTAAACATGGTTCCGTGTGCACCAGGCCTCCAGGCAGCCAGGGAGACCCCCCATGGGGACTGGCCTTGCTCTCTGGAGCTTTGCATCTGCCTAAGACACTGTCTGAGAAAGGCAGTCCTCAGGGGCTGCACCACAGCTCCTGAGGCTCACACGGCTGCAGAAAGCCAGGCCCGTGCTGCCGGGTGTAGGGCCCAAGCTCCCCCTTCTGCTGCAGCTGCCAGCGATGGCGGGAGGAAGGGAGTGTGGCTGTGGGGAGGGTGTCACAGCAGCCCGAAGGATGCCAAGCCTCCTAGCACGGGCAGACAACAGGAGCTAGATCCTTTGTCAGGCACAGGTAGGCTGATAGTGTGTTTGCACAAAGACAGCAAAATGTTATGAAAAGCGAATACTGAATGAGAGCGATTCGGCACCTCCAGCCCTCAGGGAAGCCGGCAGCCCCCTGGGCATGGAGCTCCCAGACGGATGGCACCCCTCTGAACTGACAGAGCTTTCTGTGGGCCCCTGCAGGCTGTAGGGAGGGCAGGCAGGAGGGGACAATTGGGAGAGAAGGCTGAGGGGCTTCGCCGATGTGTCCTCCAGAGCCAGAGGATGTTCTCTCCAGGGCCATCTGTGGAAGAGCCGCAGGTAACATTGGAGCCTCTGCTCCTGACATCTGCAGTCCTGAGCACACACTGATGCATGGCTCCTCTTGAGAGCCCCTCACTCTGCTACAGAACTGGGAGACGGACACGGAAGTGCAGAAAGTGGTCCCGGAGTATGAACGAATCTTCCCCAGAGGGATACTTACATCCGAAGCCAGCCCAGGGCAGCTGGCAAAATGGGGACGTTTGTCCTCAACATACCTGAGCCCCCTCTGGCCCAAGCATTGTCCTCCTGATCCTGCCCCAGCCTATGCCAATCTCCTCCGGAACCCACAGCATCTGCTTAAGAGGACCATCGCGGAGACCGCACCTGCCGGTGTTTCACTCCTTGCTGCTCCAGAACTGCCGGGTTTAAATCAGCAACCTGACTTCTGATTCCGCCACGTCGGCCCTCACTCTCCCCCACACACAGCCCACACCTTGTTTCCTCTTCCCCGGCATCCCTGCCTGGAAAGCCCGCCTTCCCCTCTCCTAGATGCCCCTGAGGACAGCCTGTTCAAACCCACCAAGCACAACATACTCCAGTCAGGCTTCCTGATCAGCAGCAACACCAAAATCCTGCCTTCCTTGGAGCAGTCCAGCGCGTGCCAGCTCCACCCGCACAGCATCTCCACATGCGGTCCCCGCGCACCCAAGGCCGGCTCAGCTGCTGCTCCCCTCCGCGACTCATCTCTCCAGCTCCCGCAGGACCTTCAGCGGCAGGGACCCTCACCCTGAGTGCGTCTGGTGACCTGGAACTCAGTGGGTGTTCAGGAAAAGCATGGGTATTGGTTTCAGCTTCCTTAAGATCTCTTGAAGATAAAAACAAAAACTTTTGTATTCAAAGGAATATCCTCTTGATACTCAGTGTTCGTATACATGATCTGCATGAAGTATCAAGTGAAATTGTCTAAATTAGCGGAGTCATCAAGCCAACACGCCAATGAAAGCCACAAAAGTCCGAAAGTCCTTGATATATAAAAATTAACAAAAATAATTTTACTTGTGGCAATGTTCTGCACTTAGCGCTAACAGGTAGTCAGCTTCAAAGGACTGAACTTGGTAATAGCTTGAAGTGTGAGTGAAGGGGGGTTGCACTTGGTGGTAGGTTGACTACAGCCAATGCTTATGTTCATCCCAGAGTAAACCCAAGTCTTTGTTAATAAAATGCTCAGTGGCGCCATCCAGGGTGGTTGGGGAAGACTAATCATCCCACTCAATTCCAGAGGAAGAAACATCCAGGAATGGGACATGTCCTGAGCACCACTGCGAGGAAGAATTCACAAAGGGGTCATCTCCACGGGGAGCACACAGGGTGATGGGGACCTCGGGATGTGTGAGGCCCATTTCTGTGGGGGCTGTCATAAGAAGAAGGGACCAGGAGCTTAGTCTGGGTAAGAAATGACTCAGAGGCAGGGCCGGCTTCCTGGATGTGCAACCCGGGGCCCTGAGGTGAGAAGGCCTGGTGCTTGGTTCAAGGCTGTGTGGACACCAATTTGGAAATCTAACCACTTATGAACAAGAGCCCCTGTTTCATTTTGAACAGCGCCCTGGGTTGCATGTCCTGGTCAGAGGGCTGTGGCATGGAAGGTGTGCTTTGTGCTGCTGTGCAGGGGAGAGCTATGAGCATTTGCTTATTCCTTACCTTTTCACAGATTTATGCATTGAGCACTAAGGTAGAGGCTGTTCAGAGGGTGTTCAAACACCAGCGAACCAGTCTGGCAGGGTCTCTGCTCTGCTGGAGATCATGCTCCAGGGTGGAGAGAAGGTAAAGAAGCAAACAAGAATGTGGGGTAGGATAATTTCAGATTGTGATAATGTTTTAAAGATAAAGAAGAGACTAAGGTAACCGAGGATGGGCAGAGCTGGGGGATAAGAGACCTGCCTTAGAAAAGGCACCTGAGGCCTGAATCTGAGGGGTCAGTTGTGTGGGCATCAGGAGAGAAATGCTAAGTGGGAACTCATGTCATGAGAAGGTGCCTTGCACACCTGCAGCACAGAGAGGTGCCCGTGGCTGAAAAGTCATGGGAGGACAGGGTGGAGAGGAGCTGGTGTGTGGTTACTCTCTGAGGTGACAGAGCTAGCAGGGTCTGGGCTGTGTAGGGCCTGGAAGGTTATGATAGAGAATTTAGACTTAATTTTAAATGACATAGGAAGCCCTCTCCAGGTCTTAAGCAAGGAATAAGTGGGAGAGTCAAGGAGGCCGGTCTGGTGGAGAAACAAGGAAGACATTCACAGTACAGAGCCACGGAATGGGCTGTCATCCTGCATGTGATCAGAAACTGGAGAACCATTCCATAGAAACTGGAGCAGAGGACAGTCCATGGCAGGTGGGAGGGGGTCTGGATGCTTTCCCAGCTCTCCTCTGGACAACAGGTCATAGTTGTTAGGCAGGAATCCTCCTGAGTCAGATCATTTGATTCAAAATGAGATGCTACTGCTTGCTGGCAGTATAATCTTGGGCAGGGTACTTAGCAGCTCGAAGCCTCCAGTTTGTTTGTGTGTTTGTTGTTGTTTTCAATATATACGCTGCAGATAGCACTTACAACACAAGGGCATAGCAATGATTGAACTACATGGGATGTACAAGTTGCTGAGAACAGTGCCTGGCACTTAGTGAGGGTTAAGAAATGCAGCTAAGTTATTAGTGACCCATGCAAGTGACATATTGGAGCATCATTCTGCACAATGTGGACATTAGTCAGCTAGCCTGCGAATAATGCCTGCTTTGCTTGAGCAAGCTATGCATCAGTTTTTATATCTGGAAGATGGGATCAAATCAGTGCCTCATCAGGAGTTCAGTGGGAATGTCAGGAAAGATAGTCTGCCTGATGTCAATGGACCAGGACAGTGGATGAGGTTCAGGAGAATCAGACAGAAACAGCAGCCCAAGACAGGGCAGAAGCTGAGTCAGAGGGAGGCAGCACTAGATCCCAGGTGCTGGGGCAAGGACCTGTCCAGGTCATGGCTGGACATGTGCGTCTTGCTGTCATTCATTCTTCCCTCTGTGCATGTTGGGCTACTGTTGTGCTTGTAGCCAATGCTCGCAGGGACTCTCATAGTTATAAATCTTTCAGCTTATCCCAGAATTCTTGGCTTTAGAATCCAAATCACCAACTGCCAAACCAGGAGAGGAGCAGGTTTCTGAAATATTCTCAATTGTAAGCATTGAGTGTTCACGTGGGTGGGAGGGAGGAACAGAAAGAGACCTCCAAGATGCATCTTGAGTGGTGCTGTGTATTGTAAAATAAGGTAGGTTTGCTAGTAAGTCCATCAAAATCTATACAAATATGAGAAAGTCCCTAGAAAAGGAGAGCAGAGCCCACCTTCAGCACTCCCCACCCTCACAGAACCACACACACTTTCAGAGATGCAGGGCCATTGCCAAGCAATGCAAGATGAGATTTAAACATGATTGTGCCCTTACTTCATGATTGATAGTTTCTTCCTCCTCTAAGTGAAAAACAAAATAATCCCTTTCTCTAGTCTAGGGAAAATTTGGAACAGAGTGTGCCCTTGAAATCAACTTAGAAAAGGCAGATTCAAAGTTCCATTGCCATATGACCTGTAGCCATCAGGCCCATCCTCACAACAAGAAAAAAGCTGAACAAACTGAGAAATAACTCTTCTGAGATCTCTCAGAGAATTGAAGTCACGGGCAAAGGATGCTGCAATAGTTGGAGACAGAGGTAGGTACAAAGAATCACAGCTTACTGGGAGCAACATTTCAGGGGCAGAAGCCCTTGCAGAGCCAGTTCTTGTAGGAACACTTAAACTGTAATTGATGAATTGCTGGAGGCATGTGACTGGCTTGAGATAAACCGAAGTCAACTTATCTTCAATGGAGGAGCAAAGGCAATTCAATGAAGAAAGAGCGTTTTCAACAAATGGTGCTGGAACAACTGGGCCTCCACATGCAAAAAAGAGAGGAGATCTATACAGAATTCATGTGTCACAAAAATCTCAAAATGGATTATAAACTTAAATATAAAACTCAAAATTTTAAAACTTCTAGCAGGTGACATAGGAGAGAAACTAGATGATCTTGGATTTGGTGATGATTTTTTAAATACAACACCTAAAGCAACACTCCATGAAAGAACAAATTGTGTAAGTGGACATCCGTGAAACTAAAATATTCTGCTCTGTGAAAGACAGTGTTAAAAAATTTAAATACAAGCCAAAGAGTGGGATAAAATATTTGCAAAACTCATACTTGATAGAGGACTTGGATATGCAATGAACCCTTAAAGCTGAACAATTAGAAAGTAACCAACTCAGTTTAAAAATGAGCAAAAGATCTGAACAGACACCTCACCAAAGAAGATAGGCAGATGGCAAATGAGCATATAAAAAGATGATCAACATCATATGCCATTATGAAACTACAAACTTAAACAATGAGATACCACTACACACTTATTAGAATGACAAAATCCAAAACACTGACATCTCCAAATGCTGACAAGAATGTGGAGCAACAGGAACTCTCATTCATTGCTGGTGGGAATGCACAGTGCTATCACCACTTTGAAAGACAGTTTGGCAATCTTTTACAAAGTTAAATATAATCTGAATATATGATTTAATAATCATATTGCTTTGGTTTCACCCAGATGAGCTGAAAACTTTTGTATACACAAAAACATGCACAAAGATGGTTAGAGCAGCTTTATTTATAATTTCCAAAACTTGAAAGCAATCAAGATGCCCTTCAGCATGTGAAATGTATAAATAAACTGTGGTACATCTAGACTACAGAATATTATTCAGTGCTAAAAAGAAATGAGTGATTGAGATATGAAAAGATGTGGAGGAAACGTAAAGGTATATTGCTAAGTAAAGATGCCAATCTGAAAACACTACATACTACATAATTCCAACTATATGGCTCATACAGTTTGAATTTGTCCTCTCTAAATCTCATATTGAGTTATAATCCCCAGTGTTGGAAGTGGGTCCTGGTGGGAGGTGTTTCGGTCATGGGGACGGAGCCCTCTTGGCTTGGTGCTGTCCTTGTGACAGTGAGTGACTTCTCACGAGACCTGGTTATTTAAAAGTGTGTGACACCTCCCCCACCCCTTGTTCCTGCTCTGGCCATGTGAGATTCCTGCTCTTGCTTTATCTTTGTAAGACTGTAAGCTTCCTGAGGCCATGACTGTAAGCTTCCTGAGGCCTCCCCAGAAGCCTAACAGATGCCAGCACCCTGCTTCCTGTACATCCTGCAGAACCATGAGCCAATTAAACCTCTTTTCTTTATAAATTACTCAGTCTCAGGTATTTCTTTATAGCAATGCAAGAAGAGCCTAACATGATGACATTATGAAAATGGCAAAACTATCGAGATAGTAAAAAGACCAGTGGTTGCCAGGGGTTGGGGGAGAGTGGGAATCATGGGTAGGTGGAGCACAGGCATCTTTAGGTCAGTGAAGCTGTTCTGGATGACACTATAATTTGTCAACATCCATAGAACTGTACACAAAGAGTGAGTCCTGATGTAAGCCATGGCCTTGAGTTAGTAGTCAGGTGTCAAGACTGGCTCCTCAGCTGGGTGCAGTGGCTCACGCCTGCAATCTCAGCACTTTGGGAGGCTGAGGTGGATGGATCACCTGAGGTCAGAAGTTCAAGACCAACCCGGCCAACATGGCAAAACCACATCTCCATTAAAAAAAAAAAAAATTAGCCAGGCTTGGTGGTGCCTGTCTGTGGTCCCAGCTCCTCGGGAGGCTGAGGCAGAAGAATCACTTGAACCTGGGAGACAGAGGTTGCAGTGAGCCAAGATCATGCCACTGCACTCCAGCCTGAATGACAGAGTGAGACTTACCTCAAAAAAAAAGACAGGCTCATCAGTTGTAACAGATGGATCACACACATGTAAGATGCTGATAACAGAGAAGACGGTGTGCCGCAGTTGTGGGGGAGGGGGTTGTGTGTGGGAACTCTCTGCACTCTCTGAGCAATTTCTCTATAAGTCTAAAACTGCTCTACAAAATAAAGTCTACTAATTTTCTTAAAACATATGTTTATTTATGTTTTGTTATTTTATTTAAATAAAAAATCCCCCATAGCCAGGGCTTTCCAGGGATGATAGTGCCAATGTAATTCAAGACATTAACTGAAAAGGGAGAGAAATTACATAATCTTCACAATTTTTTAAAAGCATTTGTTAAAATTCACAATAAAAAAATCTTAGAAAGTTAGAAATACAATGAAATGTCATGAATCTTATAAACTGTATCTATTTTGTTGAATCACATGAAATTTCCATTCTTGTAAATCAAATCCCAAAAATGAATATCATACTTACACTGAATTATTGAAAAAACAAGGAAAGGATGCCGCCTTTTATTCCTTCTATTCAATATTGTACTGGAATTGCTAGTCAGTGCTTAGGATAAGATAAAGAAATGAAATTCATGTGGAGGTGAAAGAAAGAAAGAAACTTTACCTATAAACAACATGATCATGAACATAGAACCAGAAGTCACATAACATTTTCAAAGTTAGTAAGTAGTTTTGCTGTGGAGATTCTCTTTCTCTGTCTCTCTTTCTCACACACACACACTCTCATGCCCTTAGCATAGCCTGGCACCAATCCTCCATCCAAACTGTAGCACAGGGTAGAAAGTTTTATGTTGAGGATATTTTGGAGGATGTCAAGCAAGTCAGTGACTAATCTGTGCTCAGCACAGTGGTAGCCTTCATTCTGCGTCACTCTGGTGGAAGGCTTGCTAGGGAGCCTTCCCTGCAGTATGATGGGTTCATTGTGTGGAGAAGATCTGTTCATTTTGTTATCCCCAGCATCTGGCAAAAGATGGCTTAGAAAAGGGCACTACAAGTGTTTGTGCCTGTTGAATTATGTAACTTACTTATCTCACTCCTGAGATAGGAATATAGAGTTAACTCCCTTTAAGGTAAAATATTCCCAGGCTCTCAGTAAAAGGTGTGATCTTACAGAGCTCTGGAGCCCACATTGCTTTTGACCCTACTCGAATGTATCAGCTCTGGAGAGGATCTCCCGTCTCCAGCCCTAGGCTGTGTGCTCTTCCATTGCCTAATGTGTGGTGGAGCTCCAGCTTGCCAGGTCACCTAAAACTTCTACTATGATATAATCCATACCCAATAAAATATTCCAGACAGTAAAGGAAATACATACATCTTAAGGAAAAGAAAATTTAGTGAACTCCATAAAATGCAGGTCAATCTCACTTTGAGCATATTCACTGAGATCTTTTATACCTTCAAACAATTAAATCAAGGACCCAACTTACATAAATGGCTGCCTCTTTTTTGAAGCCAATCAAAGCTTCAAAGAAACTACAAAAGGAAAGTGAACTTCAAATGCCCATGAAGGATCAATTAACACCTTGAAATTTTCATCTAAAAGCTTTCTTAATGGGTACCTGACTGATGCATGCTTAAATTCTAATAAGCACTGATAATAGAATCCTAATAGAGTTGTTTAGGTTTGGTTTTTTTTAATAGCAGTACCTATTTGATAGTCTACATTGAGCAGTAGATAGAGTGTGAGAAGAATCTAATTTTAAGTAAATAAGTACAGTTGTATATGATTATATAAGTGTCACAGAGATACAGATATATTTAAATACTTATAGTTTTAAAATAAACTTTTAAATTAACTAATAGCACACCTACATAAATGCTCAAATATGTGTATACTATGATGAATTTCACAAAATGAACACACCCATGTAACCACCACCACCAAAAATAATGAATAGAATCCCTACATTCTGTTCCAGCCACTACTTACACCTTCTTTAAAGCTAACACTATTCTGACACCTAATAACACACATTAGTTCTGCTGGTTTGATCTTGAAGTAGAAAAGTATAGCAGAACAGTAGAGTACATAGAAGCTTTGGGTCTGGCTTTTTTGCTCAGCGTTTTATTTGTAAAACACACTGAGGTTGTTGCATGTAGCTGCAGTCTATTGGCATTTTATTATGTGAACACAGCCAGTGTTTTCTACTGATACTTGAATTGTTTCTCATTTGAGGCTATTAAGAATCATGCTGCATGTTTAGTCTTGTACATGGTTGGATTTTGCTGCACCTTGTGTTTCTGATGAGTACGTACCAAGATGTGAAATTTCTGCTTCACCACAGTGAATGTATACACTACCCTTTAGTAGACATCGTCGGCCACTTTTCCAAATGGTCTTACTAATCCGTGAGCCAACCCTCAGAATAAAGATTCCAGTTGTTCTATGTGTTCTCTGACACTTAATGGTGTCAGCATTTTATATTTCAGCCATTGCAGTGTGTGCATAGTGTTATCTAATTGTGCCTTTAATTTGTGTTTCCCTGATAACCAACTCATTTGAGCACATTTTCATGTATATATATGTGTTGTGTATTTGGATATGCTGATGTGTGAAATGTCTATTCAAGTACTTTGCCCTTTATTCTGTTGACCTGATAGCTCTGTATATATTCTGGATAAAGATTCTTTGCTCAGTGTAAGTGGTGTAAATATCTTCTGATACACCCTGGCCTGCCTTTGCACGCTCATGATGGTCAGATGAACAGAGTCTTCATTTTATTGTAATCCAATTTATTGCTTTTTTTGCTTTATTGCCTGTTTTATGCTTTCCTACCTAAGTTTATTAAGATAGTCTCTTATGTGCTAGACTCTTTATTATTTTATTTTTCATATTTAAGTCCATAATCCTGGAAATTATTTTTGTTTGTTGAGTGAATTAAAGACTACAGTCAATTTCCCCTTCTTTTCACTCTTTATTTCTCTTAAGTCACTATCTATTTGGTTTAGTTTTTAAGTCTCCTTCTAGTTTAATCTTCATTTTATTGTTTATTTTTGTTGTATTTCTACTTATTTTCTCAATTATTTCATTTCCTCCTTTCTGAATTTTTCTAACTTTTTAGTGCTGATTTTCATATCTTCTATTATTTTCTTAAGTATCTAGAGATTGTTTTGAAATATAAGGTTACAGTTTTTATTTGTTTTGTAGACACGTATTTCTGACATTCTTTCTATGGCTGTAAGAATGTGATTCTGTTCTTCATTCTCATTAAATTCTTATAAAAAACTTTATGTGGCTTCCTTATATAAGTGAGATCATGAGGCATTTTTCTTTCTGCATCTGGCCTATTTCGCTCAGCACAATGTCCTCTGGGTTGATCCATGTGGTTGTTGATAGAAATTTATTCTTTTATAAAGTATGGATAATGCTCCTTTATATGTACAGGAATCCCAATTTATTCGTGGTTTTCACTTTCCGTGATTTCAGTTACCCACCATCAACTATATTCCAAAAATAGGTGAATACAGTACAATAATTGTGGGCTGGGTGCGGTGGCTCACACCTGTAATCCCAGCACTTTGGGAGGCTGAGGTGGGTGGATCACAAGGTCAGAAGATTAAGACCATCCTGGCTAACAGGGTGAATCCCTGTCTCTACTAAAAATATAAAAAATTAGCCGGGCATGGTGGTGGGTGCCTGTAGTCCCAGCTACTTGGGAGGCCGAGGCAGGAGAATGGCGTGAATCTGGGAGACAGAGCTTTCAGTGAGCCAGTGAGCCAAGATCATGCCCCTGCACTCCAGCCTGGGCAACAGAGCGAGACTCTGTCTCAAAAAAAAAAAATGAAATTGTGAGAGAGAAACAGAGATCACATTTACACATCACTTATTACAGAATCTTGTTATTATGTTCTATTTTATTATTATTAGTTATTGTTTTAATCTCTTACTACGTCTAATATATCAATATTTATTGAATTTATTATATAAGTTAAACTTTGTCATAGGTATGTATGTATGGGAAAACATAGTATCTACGAGTTCAGTACTATCTGCCTTTTCAGGCATCCACTGAGGGTCTCAGAAAGTCCCCCCTGTGGGAAAGGGGTAACTCATGTACACCACAATCTCCTCACCCGTTCAACTACCGATGGGCACTTAGGTTGTTTCCATATCTCGGCTCTCATCCGTAATGCTGCCTCAACATAGGAGCACAGAAATCTTCACGAAAAGACTCACATAAATAAAAACAGAGCAGAAGTACCAGGCGTGGTAGGTGGAGGAAACAGGGAGAAGTAGGTCAAAGGGTACAAAGTGTAGTTAGATAGATTAAGCAGATCTACAGACTTAATGTAGAACACGAAGACTATGGTTAATATTGTTGCACTGTATATTAAAAATCTGCTGAGAGTAGATTTTAGATGCTCTTACCACAAAAGAAAAAATAACCATGGATGGTGATGGACATGTCAATTTGTTTGAGCATAGTAATCATTCACTGTGCAAATGCTTATGGAAACATGTTGTACATCTTAAATATATACAATAAAAATAAATTGCAATTTGAAAAACCTATATGTGATTCAATCATCATCCTTTTCTGTTTCTGATTTTATATGAAGCTAATTTTCCTCAGCTTTCAGCAGGACGAGAGATCACAAGAGCTTTCCAGCTTCACACCTAAAGCTTCCTCTTCTGTTACTTTAGGAAAGTGGGTGAAACCTAAAGCTTCCTCTTCTGTTACTTTAGGAAAGTGGGTGAAACCTAAAGCTTCCTCTTCTGTTACTTTAGGAAAGTGGGTGAAAAGATGACTCAGCACTTCCTGAGGTCACCTGGCTCTGTCTCTGCCCCTCTTGTATCTGGACCTTGCATTCATTTGCCCCGTTGGTCCCGTCCTGCCCTGCTAGGTTGACTGCCCTTCCCAGGAGGTTATATAGCCACGTAGTGTTCTGTCTTGGAAGGGATCTTCGGCTGCTTAGATTTCACAGTTCACAAGGCCCAGATTGCTCTGGCCCGGCAGACATCACCAAAGGCCCCTGACCTTCACTTGTGAATTGGAGCAAGCCAAACCAATCCCCGTGACAGCTGCTTTGCTCAAATTGGCCCGCTGTTTGCCTTTGGCTGCTAGGGGCTCTGCTTAAGATGTGGTTAAAAACCAAGCATTAATTCAGCTCATGAGAGCCTGTACGAGAACATCTGTGTCTGAAGCTTTTAGGAGAAGACAGAATAAGATGAGAAAAAAATATAAAAGTAGCAGCTGTAGCACCAAAAATGGTTCTTCCTGCTAAAAGTTCGGAGATTTTGAACAAGCCTCATCCATAAATTCATTATCCATTCTGATTGATTAGAAATACAAGAAACGTAATTAGTTAGAAAGTGTTTTTCTAAATTATGAAATATCTTGGAAACTCATTTCCCATCAATATGTTAATGGACACTTTGATCATCTCTCTTCATTTAAGAAAGTGTTCCTGTTGCCATCATGGAACAAGTTACGATTCCTAGTTTCCAATCATTGGAAAACATTCAATAAATATTTATTGAGCCCCTAACATATGCCAAGAATGGTTACCATGATCAGTCAGGTTTCAGGCATGAAACAAATGGGCAGGCCATTTGAGGAGCAGTATAAGGAATAATTAATAAAGGAGATATTGACAAATGTGTGGGCAATTTGATAAGAAGGACTAGGAATCAGGAATAGAAATATTCAATAGGAAAATCCACAATGGATGTTGAGATCTCCCAGGGCTGTCAATCAATGTGTGGGGGAGCTGTAACACCATTAGGCCCCAAGGGGAGTGACCAGGGCCAGGGAGAATCAAGACCCTGCATTCACTCTCCTCCCTCCCTCCAGTCTTCATACAGGGCTCCCCTTGGAGCTGACTGGAGCCCAAAGTCAGGAGTCCCCACTGTTGCCCTCAAATGGCTCAACTTCCTGCTGCCCAGAGCAGAGAGGAGAGGGGTGAGGTGGATGCAGAGGGCCAAAAGGATGATCTGAACTCCAAAGCCTCAAGAGAGAGGCAGAACAAACAGGAGCAGTCCCTGGCCCCAGAAGCCCACATTCCGGTGGGGGAAGGAAGACAATGACGAACATGCAATTTAAAGTCAAGAAGGAAGAAAAGCCAGATGGGACGAAGGAAAAGAGAGTGACTGGAGGCCCGTGCTGAAGCCATCGGAAAGGTGTCTGGGTGCCAGCCTTTGAGAATGTGCCCTATTGGCAGAGACTGTGAACCCTTGAGCAGAGAGAACAGTGCAAAGTGGATGGCAATCTGCTTCAGAAGCTCAAGGCATGTTCAGATCAGAAGGTAATTCTTTTTTTTCTTTTTTTTTTTCATTTTGCTATTGAAACAAGTACAAGAAATTTCCACTTGAATATTACTGCTTAGAAGCAATTGCTGTAAAGCTTTAAGGAAAACAAGAAACACTACAAAAAAAAGACATGTTCTTAATCTCCAACGTGGGCAGTGTCATCTGTGTCTGAAATGTTTGAGGAGGTCACATCTACCTTCCAGGGTTGCATCATGTCTTGGCTTTTTGAGGAGGGAACAATCAGTAAAATGGAAGCTTGGGAAAATGCAGTGCCCCACCGGAGGTTACATACAAGATGAAGAGCAAGCTCTGTGGAAAGAGACACCTGAAGAGAGCTTTGCCTCCATGCAGAGAAGCAGCCAGCCCACAGCACTCCAGGAGGAAGACAGGGATCCATGTCCTGGCCCATGCCCCCCTCCTCTCCACTATTGCTAGTTCTTTCCATTTCTGAAGCCCAGCTGGCAGCCAGAGCACAAGAGTGCCTGTTGGTGCAGGGCATCCAGGGAACTCCCAGGGAGGGGACAGGTGCCCTTCCCTGTCCATAGCAGGGGCAGATGGACGCGGTCAGCACAGTGAAGCAATTGCAAGCACACAGCACACAGCAAGATGGACTGAGGACTGCAGCCTGGGTGTGCAGGGTCCAGGCATTTGACAGGCAAGTGGCAGCTCTGCTCCAGGAATCCCTGCCCAGCCTGCCCTCCCATGCCTGCATGAGGAGAAATTCATTGCACTATTTTAGATTGCACTGGGCGCTCTGCTGCCTGTGGTCTTCTAGAACGCCTGGCTTTGAAGTGCAGAAAATCTACCCTATGTTTGATTATACCCTGCTGGCTGCAGTACAGCTAATAGAAGAGGTATACAAACGGCAAAACCAGAATTTGAACTCTGGCATGCTGGCTTTAAAACCCAAGTCACACGCAAGGAGGTCATGCGTCACTTCCAGAGCTGCGCCTATGGCCATTTGTGGAAGAAATGAGCAACATTAGCGTTAGGGAATCCAGGTCATATTTAATAAATATAAAAATAAACAAACAATCAAATAAATGCTTTTTTCCTCTTCAGAGAAGAAAGGTTATTAGATTCTAAAATAGGATACCCTGGGGCATCTGAATTCTTCCAAGAAGGCTTTTAAGAATGGACAAGACTCTATCAGGCACGGGTATTGAACTTAACAGTGTAGACAGGCACAAACTGGGTTGTCTAGAAAAACATCTGTGGCCCAGGGCGGGCTCTAAGCAGAATGAAATAAATACAATGACGATGAGGAGAGCCATGTCTGGGGCCAAGACTCTTTTCCTCTTGCCTAGTCCTCCAATAGGAGAGATTTTTCAGTCCCATCAGTCTGTCCTCATCCCCACTCCTGGTTCCCATTCCGGGGAATCCTGAAGTGTTATGTGCCAGCAGAGCAACAGCTAATGCGTTAGCAGACAATAAAGAATAACCCTAGGACAATCACTAAGGGCATCCGCATTTTAGGGGGCTCATCTCCAAGAACCTCCCTTCTCTTGTTGGTAGCCAACGCTAGATTGCCTGCTGGGACTCTCCATCCCTGAACCTAAACTGTCAAGAGATGAGCACCTGGCCCGAGACCTCCTTAAAGCTGCTAACCTCTCAGGTGGCTGAGGAGATGCCTCTGTGGACGACGCAAGGCCCAAATAGGTTACCGCAGAACCCTCATCTCAGCCCCAGGAGCTCACTGGATTGTAGGGAATCTGGGATTGGGAGTTCACCTACACATTTTTCACTCTTAACTTCGGACCTAGCTATCTAGTTAAATGCTTGTTCTTAGGCTGGATGCGGTGGCTCATGCCTGTAATCCCAGCACTTTGGGAGGCCGAGGTGGGCAGATCACTTGAGCTCAGGAGTTTGAGACCAGACTGGCCAACATGGCAAAATCCTATGCCTACTAAAACTACAAAAAATTAGTCTGGCATGGTGGCGTGTGCCTGTAGGAGGCTGAGGTGGGAGGATTGCCTGAGCCCAGGAGGCAGAGGCTGCAGTGAGCTGAGATCTCACCACGGCACTCTAGCCTGGGCAGCAAAGCAAGACCCTGTCTCAAAAAAAAAAAAAAAAAAAAAAAGTTTGCTCTTTAGAGATGCTGAATGAAAACAGGTTTTAAGATACCTCTAAGAGAAAAAATACCAGCATGGGCAATACACTTCGGTTGTCTACCACCTGAGTAGGATAAATTCTGTCTCCCATACAGATTCAGTTCATGTGCAATGTATTATCCCCCCAGGAAGGCTGTACCATCCCACGGATCAGGCCATTACTGCCCTTGTACATAGGGGCCAAGGGAGCAGGGAGGAGGGGCTTTAACAGCAATGACCCTCATGTTTCTTGTTCAAAGGTCATAAATCCTTATTATACAGACAGAAATAAGGACAAAGTGGCAGGGAAAGGGCCCACATGAAAACTAGCAAGAACCATCACAAAAGGCCTCTCTCTACAGGATGATTTGACTTCATCTGGGACTGAAGTGCGACAGGAGCGGAATATTTCTCATGGAACAGTGACAGTGCCTTAATCAAGACAGATCAGACCCTGGGTCTGTGGCATATTGATCTCCAGCCCTGTGCTACCCCTGAGACCCTAGGTGGTGGCTGCAACCTAGGAGACCTTTAAAAGCTCATGTTCTAGAAAAAGTGCTCAAATGGGCATCAGGAAACTTGGAGTGGGTTCCGATTTTTCACTAACTAGCCTGTGGCCTTGGGCATGTCACTTAACCTCCCTATTTATAAAATGGTAGGAGTGGACAAAATGAATTATTTAGAGCATTGTTAATGATGAAGTTCCAGTCCTAAGTCACCTGTCATTGTGGGGTAGCTTTCTAAAGTATCAACGTCCCTTTATTGCAGGGTTTATGCTCGTAGCCCATGTATTCACTCAGGCACTTGTTTGCTCGTCCACTCAGTCAATTACTATTAATGGAGCACATTTCCAATAAGGGACTAAGAAGCATCTTCAACCCTCCTTGAGACCATATTGAAGTCTCTGTCTTTGTTTCTCTCTCTGCTGCATTTATCCATTACGCACCCAGATCAGTTACCATTTCGCCAAGGGAAAAAGAGACAAATTGCACATTGGCCTTAGTTGTTTGGCTATGAAGTCCACCCCCATTCCCAGTAACAACCCTACCAGACCCGGAGAATAGAGGCTCCCTCCCCTAGGGTGCTCAGAAATGTCCTTTTTACCTTCCGGGATTGCTCCTCATTATTTTTGACAAGGATTACAGTTAAGAAAACATTATCAAATTCTGTTTTCGGGCAATGATGGAGTAACAAGGAACTGATCTAACCTCCTGCCATAAACAGCAAGACAAAATATATAAAACAACTGTTTTGAGACATTGGATAACAGTTATTGCAGAGTTTGTGATCTCTGAGAGGACAGAAGCACATATAAAGAGCCCTATGATTGTGTTGTTATTCTACCTGAAAAGAATTTCAAGGCTTGGTGAGGGAAGGGAAATGCAAACAGAGCCCATTGGCCCCGCTGAGTTGAGACGCAGAGATTAGATATTAGAGCAGTGGATTCATCTAGAACTCACAGATAAAGAGCTCCAGAAATTTCTGTAGTATCCTCTCAAGGGTTTGCTGAGTATTAGGATGTGCATGTTTGATTGAATCTCCACAAAGCTGGCGGAGATTACCGTGGAGTTAGAAGCTAACAATTTTCAGAGCTGGTATAGGGTAGGGAGATGTTCAATTCTATCTTAGCTCAGGCTGCTATAACAAATTACCACAGACTGGGTGACTTAAGCAACAAACATTCATTTCTCACAGTTCTAGAGGCTAGGATGTCCAAGATCAAGGAGCCAGCAGATCCAGTGTTTGGAGAGGGCGTGCCTCCTGGTTTGCAGGTGGCTGTATTCTTGTTATGTCCTCACAGGGTGGAGAAGAGAAAGAGAGGAAGCAAGTTCCTTCTTGTCTCTTCTTGTAAGAAGGCACTAATCCCACGTATGAGATTAACTCATCCTCATGACTTTCCTCCCAAAGGGCCTGCCTTCTAATACCATCCCATTAAGGGCTAGGTTTTAACCTATGAATTTAGCAGGAGGGAGGACAGGACACAAACATGCAGTCTACAGTAAATTTCAACCAGCCACAATGACGAGTCTTTAGTGAACACCCAAGACATTCGGTGAAGAGCCAGAGGAGACATACCTTAGTTGTAGGGTTGAATTTCCTAGAGGGAAGATTACTGTAGACTCTCCCTAAGACCATTTAAAGATAGACCTCCAAAAGATCAAACTGACTTACAAATGACTTGATTGTAAAACAAAGTCTGTCACTCTTTAAAGGATGACAATGAAACCCAAGCATTCATAATGTAACATATAATGCAACCAGCATGCAATCAAAAATTAGTAAACATGCGAAGAAGCAGGTACACATGACCCATAAGGAAGAGAAAAAGAATACAACACAACTATTAATAATATCTCTTATAAAGAGAGATGCAAAATTTTCTAACAATATAGTAGCAAACCAAATTTAGCAACATTTAAAAATTCATCATGATCATGTGAGATTTATCCCAATTATGCAAAGTTGGCTTAACACGTAAAAATTAATGTAATGCACAATATGAATAAAATAAAGGATAAAATCACATTTTTATCTCAATAGATGCAGAAAAAGTATGTGACAAATTCCAATACCTTTTCATGATAAAAACAATCAACAAACTAGAGATAAAATAAAACTTTTTCAACCTGATAAGGGAATCTACAAAAATCCCAAGCTAATAATCATACTAAATAATGAAAGACCGAAGGCTTTCTCCAAAGACCAGAAATAAGTCAAGAATGTCTGCTGTTTTCAGCTGTTACCAGCCAAGGCAACTGGGGAGAAGGTGTCAGATAAAAGGCATCTGGTTTGGAATGCAAAAAGTAAAACTATCTCTTATTGCAGATGATAAGATTTTGTATACAGAAAATCCTAAGCAACAACAAAAAAAATTAAAAATAATTTTTTAAAATTTTATTTGCAATAGCACTCAAAAGAATAAAACACTTAGGAATTTATCTGATATATTTTTAAAAGAAATGCAAGACTTACAGTCTGAAGATTATTAAAATTAAAGGAGACCTAAATAAATGGAAAGGCATCCCATGTTCATGGATCTGAGAACTTAATATTAAGATGTCAACAAGACCCAAATTGCTCTATAGATTTGACACAATATCAAAATCTTGGCTGGCTTCTTTAAAAAAACTGAGAAGATGATTCTAAAATTCACACATAAATTCAGGAAACCCAGAATAGCCATAACATCTAGAAAAAGAAGAGCAACATTGGAAAAGAGGATTATACTTTCTGTATTTTCAGAACTAAAATTTCAAGTGCTGCTTGACAACTCTGAGCCATACAGGCCCATAAGTCTCTCTGCTCTTAGCAGATATGCTCCCCTACCCATCAGGAAAGGCTCTCTGCTATACTACTTCTCCTGCCAACTAAACCAGCTTCACCAGGTTGGGTGGCTTTTTAACCTTAAAGGCTTCAGTTCCCTGCCAGCCCATGAAATTATTCAAACAAGCCAACCCCATTTTCCTGTGGCAAGAGGGGCAGTCCATCCTCTGGTACGACACAGCCTACCTGCACTGCCCCCTGCTGGTGCCCTCTGCTCTTTGTGCAATCATCCTGTAGCCCTAAATAATGTGTGGCATCTTCCTTCCCAGACTGTGAGCATATGTGACTAATAAACTGCTGTCATCTCATCTGTTCAGTATCAAATGTTGTATGTTCAACCATCTCATACTTTAGGATGTGACTCCCCACTTTAGCAACAAAGTTAATAGAAGATATTCAGAACACGTCCCAATTATAAACTTATTACAAAGCTACAGCAATCAAGACTGTATAGTACTAGCATGTGTGTGTGTGTGTGTGTATATGTGTGTGTGTGTGTGTGT
This sequence comes from Pongo pygmaeus, assembly GCF_028885625.2. NCBI lineage: Eukaryota > Metazoa > Chordata > Mammalia > Primates > Hominidae > Pongo > Pongo pygmaeus. Next base: position 136,457,839 of record NC_072382.2, on the reverse strand, counting down.
GTGTGTGTGTGTGTGTGTGTATGTTAGAATTGAGACTCTAGAAATAAACCATTACATTTATGGTCCGTTGATTTTCAACAATGACACCAACATGATTCAAATGGTGCTAGGACAACCAGATAACCTCATGCTAAAGAATGAAGTCAGACTGCTGCCTCAAAACATACAAAAATCAACTCAAAATGGATTGAGCTGTCAATGTAAGAGCTAAAACCATAAAATTCTTAGGGAAAATAAATAGTGTTCATCTTCACGATCTTGGCAAGGCAATGGGATTTTAGATAGGACCCCTAAAGCACAAGCAACCAAAAAAAAGATAAATTAGACTTCATCAAAATTAAAATTTTTTGTGTTTCAAAGGACACTATCAAAAAAACAAAAAGAAAAATCATAAAATAGGAAAAGTATTTGAAACCCACATACCTGGTAAGAGACTTGCATTCAGACTATATAAGGGATGTTTATAAAAACAATTTTTAAAAGAATATCAACAATAAAAAGACAAAAAATTTTAAAAATGGCAAATTACTTGAAAAGACATTCCTCCGAAGAAGATAAATAAATGGTCAATAGCACATGAAAAGATGTTTGACATCATTAGTTATTGGGGAAATGCAAATCAAAATCACCATGAGATACTACCTCATGCCTACTAGCTATAGTAAAAAAGGCAATTTAAGGTTGACAAGGAGAAATTAGAAAAATTGAAACCCTCACACATTGCTGATGGGAATGTAAAATGATGCAGTGCTGTGGAAAATGGTTTGGCAGTGCGTCAAAGTACTTAACATACAGTAACCATATAATCTAGCAATTTTACTCCTAGGAATATGAGAAATGAAAATATACCCCTACCCAAAAAGGTATACTTGATAGCCAAGAAGTGGAAATAATACAAGTGTCCATCAATCGATAGCTGGATTAACAAAATGTGATCTAGCCACATACTGAAGTGGCATCAGATATAAATGAAGTACTGACATGTGCTGAGAAATGGATGAATCCTGAACACATTCTGGTTAGGTGAAATAAGCCAGTCACAAAAAAAGAACACATACTGCATGATCCTACTTATAGGAAACATTCAGGATAGCCAAATCTACAGGCCTAAAAACTAGATTAGTAGCTGCAAGAGGCTGGCAGAGAAAGAATGGGAAGTGAATGTTAATGAGTAAGGGGTTTCTTTTTGGGGTGATGAAAATATTCCAGAATTAGTGGTGGAAGGTTGCGCAATACACTAAAGGTACTGAATTGTACATGTTAAATGTGTAAATTTTATGGTAGTAAATTATATCTTCATAACACTGGTAAAAATTGTATCTGAAAATGTCAAGTCCTAATGTAGCCCCTAAAACCTTGAAAAGTAAAAACAAAAATGAAGACCTTTTATTATGTGATTCCTAGGCTCATAATAAACATGTGCTAATCAATAAAATATGCAATTGGTCAATGGAACAGTCCAGATTGACATATACCTATACTGTCAATTGATCTTTACAAAAGTGACAGAGCAATTCAATGAGCATATATAGTAATTTCTACAAATGATGCTATAAATCTGGATGCTATATGCAAAAACAAACCTTTACCTTTATCTCACATCATATGCAAAAAGAAGTTTAAAAATGGTTCATATACCTGACTGTAGGAACTAAATTTAAAAAACTTCTAAGAAATAGAAAATAGAGAGAACATTTTAATGTTTGGTTAGGCAAAGATTTCTCAAATATGACATAAAAATATAAACTATAAATAAAACTTTCTATAAAGTGCACTTTATCAAATTAAAACTTTTGTTCCTTAAAAGACACTGTTAGGAAAAAAAAAACAGCAAGACACAGACTACGAAAAATATTTGCAAAATGTGTATTTGATGTCTGTGCATTTAAAACATTCTTACAACTCAGTAATAAGAACACAAATAATATAATAGAATTAATAAAATAAAATAGGCAAACTGATATTTATCAATAAAGATATGACAAAGATACTTGATGACAAAAAAATGACAAAGATACTCAAACTCATTAGTTACTAGTAGAATGTAAATTAAAACCATGAGAAACCCCTTACACATTCATTAGAATGGCCACAAGTTAAAAGACTGACTATATCAAGCTTTGGAGGAGAGGTGAAGCAACTGAAACTTTCATATATTACTGGGGGGAATGCAAAAATGGTACAGCACTTTGAAAACTATTTGGCAGTTTTCTATAATGTTAAACTTACACTTACCATATGACCCAGCAATCCTACTTCTATGTATTTATCCAAGAGAAATTAAAATGTATATCTGCACAAACACTTCTACTGGAATGTTCATAGCAGCTTTATTCATTATAGCGCAAAACTGTAAAAACAAAACAAACAAATCATTGCACATCTATACAATGAAATACTACTCAGTGAAGAAAAAGAATGAACTAATGCATGCAAAAGCATGGATGAATCCCAAAAGCATTATGGTGCATGAAAGAAGACACACAAAAGACTATACTGTATGACTACATGTACATGAATTCTAGAAAAAGAAATTAGCGACAGAAATGGATCAGTGGTTGCCAAGAACCAGGGACTGGGGGAGGGAACTGCTGAAATGGGACATTAGAGAAATCTTCTCTATTTTGATTGTGGTAATAGGTCCACTACCATATATATTTGTCAAAATTTATCCACTGACACATTTAACATTGGTAACTTTTTTTTTTTCTTTGAGAGACTGGGTCTTACTCTGTCACTCAGGCTGAAGTGCAGTGGTGTGATCATGGCCCACTGCAAGCTCAACCTCCTGGGCTCAAACGATTCTCTCATTTCAGCCTCCTGAGTAGCTGGGACTACGGGCACGCAACTTCATGCCCAGCTAATTTTTAATTTTTTTGTAGACATGAGGTCTCACTATGTTGACCAGTCTAGTCTCGACTTCTGGCCTCAAGTGATGCTCCCATCTCGACCTCCTCAAGTGTTGGGCTGACAGGTGTGAGCCCCACACCCAGGCTGGTAACTCATATTAAGTGCAAGTTACACCTTGATAAAGCTGGTTAACAATAGCGGCAACATCTAACTGTGGAAGTAATGGGCAAGCAGTTTCCTGGGAGGGGCGTGTGCCATGTACTGGGGCAGAGCAAAGCAATGTGGCTCTCTGTTGACAGAGATCTGAGTGAAGGAAGGTAGGTTTAAATGTCACAGAAATAACTGCAGTTAGATTTTAATAACACACACCACCATTCTCTTTCTGACATTGAAACTGGAATTGTAGGATTCAGCACAAGCTCCTTTCTAAACATAGATGTAACACACTTCCTCTGCCTTGCAGAATTGAGCAGACCTTGATGGAAAGTCCTCTTACTTAGAGCGCCAGCCTTAACTGGTGAGCAATGGTCTCTCAGGCTTTGCAGACGCAGCACAGCAGGGAATCCAGCACAGGTTCACATCGCAGATGCAGCACGTGGCAGGGAAACTAGGCCGTGGCCCGGATGCTGACCCCAGGCCGCAGCCAGGTCAACTGGCCACTCACACCCCATTTGCAGAGGTCAGGGGCTGGATTCAGCCACCAGATTTAGAAACTAAATTCTCCTTTATTTTAAATCATGGTTCTGTTTCCAACCCTGAGGTAAATCAAGGTAGAAACACTATGGATTCCAGAGATATTGAAGTGTTTTAAATATTTTAAGCCAGCTGCAGAAAACGTGATCTACAAGGCAAAATTCTTGAGTCCCACTTCTGGTTTCAAACCTCTAGCTTCTCTGAGGTCTTCTCAAGGTCTGCTCGGCTCCCCAAGGCAGAGGGAGTGCGTTACACCTATGTTTAGAAAGGAGCTTGTATTAAATCCTACAATTCCAGTTTCAATGTCGAAGTTCCTGGCATCAAGGACGCTAAATTATCATTATAGATGCTAAACCACAGTCTGGAGCAGCAGGACAGGTAACACGCCGGCCACCTGAAGATTATGTGGGCTTATTTTGTTTTGTTCTATTTTGTTTTGTTTCTGGAGGAAACGAAACAACCCATCTATTTTCACTTCTCTTATAAAGAGTATTTTCACTTGTCTTGTAAAATAGTAGGGAAAAGCATCATCTTCACAGCCTCTGCGGTGTGTGCGCACATACACAGTGACAGGCAGGTCGTGCTCCCAGCAGGTGTGAGGCCAGGATCAGCAGCATCCCCTGTAACCTCACAAAGTGCCTGTCTCTCAACACCAGGCCAGTGTCTGTCCAGTTCTGTCATTCTTTGGGAGGCAGGTGCACCGGTGGCAGCCTTCACCTTTTCCCTACCACTCGTAACATGTGGAAAACCACTACTGCTCTTTGAAGCTCTTGGATAATAAGGAACCATTTTGTGAGTTGAAAGAAAGGTGAAATAAAGAGAAGAGGTGCCAAGAGAGGTAGGAAGTGCTTCCTCACCTCAGGGGTGCATTTGAAAGCTGCCAGCTCTCAATTAACAGATCCACAATTCAATTCTCAAGCCAGTTTTGTCTCTGTTCAGGTCAAGCAGAATTATTAGAAGTGTCAAGAGAAGTTGTTTTAAAGAGTCTCCAGAAAGGGGAATAGCTCCTTCCAAGGAAGCACCAGCCCTGATGGGTCAGGAGGCACCTGAGACAGGCTGCTCCATTTTTAAAGCAGTGGGTGTTTAAGGGGCCCCGTGAGTGTCCAGGCAGATATGCTTATTTAGTGAGGATTCTTTCTCCAGAGAATGAAGACTGTCTCCTGACCCCACTGGTGTCTGTGTGTTCCGTGAGCCGCAGGAGCCCCACACCATGGCACTGCACCTTCTACCCTGCTCTTTCCTCCTGTACAGCCCTCACCACCCCACTTTCATGAGATTCTTCTCCTACTGGTCACCAGCCCTCTGCCTTCTCCCCTGAGCCTCCACTCCCTCTCTTGTAATTGTAACAGGTCCGTTGCCCTATGATGCGCCAAGACATGGGTTGCTGCAGAGAGAGAGGTTGAATTTTGGGCCCCACATTGAGGAGAGAAGAGGAAACCTCCAATCCATCTCCCTGAGGAGTTTGGGACTAGGGTTCTTAAGGGTTTGGAAGTGAGCTGAAGTGTGGAGATCATTGATTGGTCAAAAAGTGCAGGGTGGGGTCATGGGATGCGGAGAGGAAGAAGCTGTATTCTCAGGCTGGTTCCGTCCTTCTGTGGGGTCTTCAAACTGGCTGGCATTGGCTGTCCCACTGGCATTCAGGATCTGTCTGATCAATTCTTAAACAAAAGCCGTGCCACCCTAATGTCAGAGAGCATGTCTACAGGAGCGACTGGGCTATGCATGGGCAGTATCTACTGATTTTTGCTTACAAGGAAATGGGTCAAAGTGCAGGCTGATTAGTGTGTAATTACGGCTGTATTTCCACCCAGAATTCCTGTTAACTCTGTGAGAACAGCTCCACTGTCTGCACAAGACGAGAGGCTGGGAACTGGGTACTGACACCTGGGGCTGGCCGTGGGGCAGCTGCAGCAAGATGTGAGAGAGGTTAGGGGTCACGGAGCCCCACTTTGAGGCCCATTTTGTCTGGGCCTTAGTTTTCTTAACGTGCATTGAGCCAGCTTCTGCCGGCACCTGAGCCTCCTCACTGGAGAAAAGCAATGAGGGTTCTCTGTCCCTGGGTGGGAGGCCCTGGCCAATCACCCAGATGAGACGTCCAGTGGGCCTGGAGCCCGGGGGCTTGTGCTGAGGAGAAGGAGATGGTACAGCGTCTCAGAGGCAGTGTTCTGCCTGGGTGGGGGTGCTTTCTGGGGTGGGAGTACCTGGGCACACACCCCAGATGCCCTGGTTGCTAGCTGTGCAACCCCAGCCTGGACACACGGCTTCCCTGCTGCAGTGTCCGGCAGAACAGAGGTCAAACGCGTGTGTGGCCTGCGGGCTGGTGGAGGACGGAGCGCGTCAATGCCAGGCGTGGAGCTGCTGTGCCTGAGCACTCGCTATCATGCTCCCCTCAGTTCCCACCTCTCAGGCCCCTACCTGCCTTGGGTCCCAAGAGGTGTTGCTCTGTATGTGGCAAGGGCATGTAGCGGAGTCTCTGGGCACACGAAGGATCTCCAAACATAACAAAGTGTGGGTGACCCTCCCTCACCTGAGTAGGAATTACTCCCTGCTTACTGGCCTGGTTTCCTTTCTTGTCCAGAAATAACTGAGGGATCCTTCCTGTTTTTCCTGTAACAGGAATAAAACCAAACACTTGCGTTTTGTGCTACAGGTTATCCTACACAATCCACACAAAGTGCTCAGACACATGACCTTCCCATTGAGACAACTAGGGTGCAAACTGAAGCATAAGTTAAGAACCATGGAGTCAGCTTTGTCAAGGTCACACAGCTAAAACATGCCAAGGTCTCCAGCAGGGCAGAGAAACACAGTTCCATGGACTTCTCCAGGCCAGACCACAAGCGGAGCTACGGCCAGGCCTTCTGACCAAGCCAAGAGCCACCGCTGCTGGGGTCATGCTGAGGTCGGAATGCAGAAGCTGGGGGCTGGGAAGAAATAGCTCCTGCAGGGTGTGGGCCGCCAGCTATAGAGGAACGTTTTGTTCAGCAAGCAATGAAAGGTAAACAAAAATATCCAAGAAAGAAAGAAAAAATGACAGCAATAGTAAAGGAATTCTGGAGGCTCAGAAGAGAGGATTGCTTTACTGAATGGTTGAACTCAGCCAGGGACAAAGAACCATTGTTCATGGGACATTGCCAAGGTCCTGGTAAGAAACCAAGTAGGAAATGGAGAAGGAAGGACTCTCGACCCAGGGACAGTGTCACCTCCCATCATGCTGGATGGCTGTGGGTGCAGCCATGCCAGGGAGGAGGGGGAGTCCTTTCATCCTCAGCCCTGCCTGCTGGTTCAGACTCACAGGGCATCAGGAATCCCCTAAGAAAGCTGTACCACATGAGCTGCAGAGCGGAGAGAGGGCCGGCAGGTGCAGAGGCCTGGCCCTGATGTGCCTTGACGCTGTGACCCAGGGTTAAAATTGCTCTACAGCCAAACTTCAGACTTTCTAAAAACCACATTTCAAAGCAGTGGCCATCAAGATCAAACCACAAATCATCTGTTGCTCTGGTTCTTAATTATTTCAGGGAACCGAAGACACACGAATAAAGGGCAGGTAACGTCCTAGAAAGAGAGAGAGAGATTGCTTGCTCAATCAGCAAATTAATTCTTCCTCAATTCATAAACAGATAACAGGAATGAGTGTGTGTCTCCCGAGCCCTCACAGAAGGCCTGCCCCTGGCTGGAGGGAGCTGGAGCTGCTGGCTTCTCTCCCCTGTGTGGGGAGGCAGCAGGGGTGTGGGGTTGAGGCAGGAGCAGCACTTATTTCAGACTCAAACACCACACACAGGGATTGTCGATGAAATCTGTCATCTGAAATAAGGCATCGGTGGGATCTGAGGTGTCAAGAGGCCTTCGAAGAGGGCGGCAGCTTCAGAGGGTGTCGCCCAACACACCCCTTGTGATGTCGAGTGACCACACGCAATTCCAGTGTTGACTGCAGAGGCTCCTCACCAGCCTGCCTCACGTTGTCATCTTTCCACCTGCTGGGCTGCAGGTCACAGGAAATCCCCATAACGGGGACATAATCTATGGGCACAATCACTATTTCAGATTCCAACTAGACGCTCAGATGCAGGCCAGTGCTCGGGTTCATGCAGCCGCTGAGTGGTTGCATCAGGGGCTGCACGCAGGCTTTCTGCTCTGCTGCCCTCAGAGACTGCAGCCCTCTCCCTGCATGTTTGCTGAAGCCACTGCCAGCTCGGAATGTAGACACGGCCACGTCCAAGAGTGAGAAGAGCAGTGTTTTCTTCCAACTGTCTTATCCAGGAGAAAGCCTTTTCCAAAAGTCCCATCTGACTTTCTTGCAGCAACCTTTGGCTCAGGATGGGGCATGCTCCCATGATGTAGCCAGAAAAGCAGCTGGAAAAGTGAAGTCTGATGTTTTCAGCCCATTGTGGGGTGATGGAGGGACAACTTTAAGAAAGCAGGTAAGTGACAACAGATTCAGCCTCCTCTGTGCCTGGGCACCTCTGTTCCCTCTGCCCTTGCTGCCTGTCCACCCTGACACTTTCTAAGAAAACCCTACTGTATCTAGAGAGCTCGCCACTTTCCCCTTGAACTTCCTCCAGGCTACCACATAGTCACTTGATTACATCCAGCTCCGTACAACACATTTCTCCAGCTTCCAGGTCCATTCTTTGAATGAGAATGCCTTCATTCCAGAGATGCCATTTCTACCTCTGTGTGCCCCAACCTCACCTTCTCATGTTCCCATCTTGCCCCCACACCAAGCCCAGTCTATTCCACTCACAGACTGCTCAGTAACTCTTTTCTTTTTTGAAATGGAGTCTCATTCTGTCACCCAGGTTGGAGTACAGTGGTGCGATCTTGGCTCACTGCAACCTCCACCTCGCAGGTTTAAGCGATTCTCATGCCTCAGCCTCCCTAGTAGCTGGAATTACAGGTGCCGACCACCACACCCAGCTAATTTTTGTATTTTTAACAGAGACGGGGTTTCACCATGTTGGCCAGGCTGGTCTTAAACTCCTCCCCTCAGGTGATCCACCTCCCTCAGCCTCCCAAAGTACTGGGATTACAGGCATGAGCCACCATGCCTGGCTTCTGCTCAGTCACTCTTGATGAATGAACGAATGAATGAATGAGCAAGTGAACAATCGAATGGGTTCAAAGATAACCTACACAGTGCTCATACCCTTTAGGACCTTTGGCGTGCCCATGAAGGAAACAGAAAGCATGACCCTCGTTAAGTCAACAGAGCTGTGAGTGCTCACTGGTTTGGATGCTGTGTCTGCTCAGGGAAGAAGGAAATGAGGACTGTTGTCCCTCAGTGACATGGGGCTGTATTCAGGGTGTCCAGACCTCAGGTGTGACCCTTATGTTAGTTCGTCTAGAAACTGTAGTTCTTACAGTCCCGCATGAGTCTGTAACAGTGGATCCATTACACCTTCCACCAAACCCAGAGGATGCACAGCACCAAGAGTGTGCTCTGATGTCAACCATGGGCCTTTGGTGATGATAATGTCAGTGCAGACTCCTCACTGGTAAGAAATGTTCCACATGATGAGGATGTTGCTACTGGGGGAGGCTGTGCATGTATTGGGGCAGAGCGTATCTGGAAACTCTCTGTACCTTCCACTCGGATTGTTGTGAACCTAAAACTGCTGAAAAGTAAAGTCTATTAAGATAAATTAATTAATTTAAAAAGTGTACAATGTACCCTTGGCAGGGGGCAAGGCAGGAGGAACCCAGTATGTGTGTCTGGTTCCCGTTGCTGCTTTTCCAGCAAGTCACATGGTGTAGTGGCTTACAACTGCAAACTCCCTATCTGCAGTCCAGCAGGTCAGGAGTCCAGCACAGCATGGGTCTCAGGTGCGTGCACAGCACAGGTCTCTGCATCTCTTTCTGGAGATGCTAAGGGAGAGCCCACTCTGCTTGCCTGCGCCAGCTTCTAGAGGCCACCCCTCATCCTTAGACCTTGGCCCCTTCCTCCATCCTCAAAGCCAGCAAGGTCAGGGGGTCCTTCTCACATTGTATCTCTGACCCTTCTATAGTGAGTGCTTGTAATTGTGTGCTGACTTCGCATCCATGTTTATATAGTAAGTTTAGGCCAGGCATGGTGGCTCATGCCTGTAATCCCAGCACTTTGGGAGGCCGAGGTGGGCAGATCACCTGAGGTCTCGAGTTTGGGACAAGCCTGGCCAACATGGCAAAATAAAAAATAAAAAAATAGCCAGGTGTGGTGGCACGTGCCTGTAGTCCCAGCTACTCATGAGGCTGAGGCAGGAGAATCACTTGAACCTGGGAGGTGGAGGTTGCAGTGAGCCGAGATGGGCCACCGCACTCCAGCCTGGGTGACAGAGTGAGATTCCATCTCAAAAAAAAAAAAAAAAAAAATAGTAAGTTTAACTTTCTCATACAGGAAGCAGGGCTCTGTCACCCTTGACACAGTTCCCAATACTATACCCCACCCAGTGGCTTCAGGCAGGGGCCAGAGATAAAATTAGAGGCATCTCTCCTGTCTACCATGCTAGACTCTTGCTTTCCCGCACCTCCTTAAAGGACCATTCAGACATTTGCCATTGAAATCAAAGGGACCACTTCTCCTTCACAGTGTGACCTCCCGGAACTGGTGCCTGCTTGCTTTGAACCCACCGATTAAAGCTCCCACAGGAAACCTGTTTGGATGACGCACTATTTGGATGATGCACTGTTTGGATAACGCACTGTTTGTTTGGATAACGCACTGTTTGGATAACGCACTGGGCCCAATAAACACATTGGCCTAAAGGTCTCTTTTCTCTCTCCGCCTGTGCCCCTGATTTCCACATACCATGTACTCCCTCAGATCTGTAAGTGCTAAAAACTCCTAAACCTTCACATTAGGGTTGTGTCATTGACACCATATGCCCACGGTCCGACCCCTGAGGGCTGGTGAGGTCCCAGGAGCCCCATGGACATGGACTCCCCACTGGTGCTCTTTCTCCAAGCCTCTCAGCAGCTGGGACAGTAGTTACCAGTTAAATTGATAGAGTGTCATTCAAAACACCTTTCCCATTCCCTCTGAACACAGCTGGTAAGGTTTCTCTTATTTTAAGGACTTATGTGATTATCTTGGGTTTACCCAGATAATCCATGGTAATCCCCCATCCGTAACCATAATCCCATCTGCAAAGCCCTTTTGCTACGTAAGGTGCATATTCATAGGTTCTTGGGATTAGCGGGGTTCCGTAGGCTGTTATTCTGCCCATCATGTGTGTGAAAGATCCACCCTGGGAACTTGGTCTGGGGAGCCTCAGGCCACACCTGCAGAGATTCAGACCCAGTGTGTCTGGGGCCCGGCCCAGGGACTGGCAGGTGTAACAAGTACCCAACCAGCTAGTGCAGGTGGCCTGAGGAGCCCCCCCTTGAGAAGCACCAACTTGGAGGCACACCAGGCTGCCACTCCCATGGCTCGCCCCGATGCCCCCAGGAGCCCCTGGAAACAGAAGGGAGGAATACTGATGCCCACTCTGAGGCTGGAGGCAGGCACTCAGGCTGAGAAGAGGGCGCCTTATTGACCAGGACAGAGATGGGGCTGGGGCTCCAGTCTTCAGGCACAAGGTTGGGTGCAGCTGTGCAGCGCGGGGCGGGGGTGGTGGCCCCTCCCACAGCTCCCCGCAGGCCTCAGCAGTAACTGAGCCCCCTCTGAACCTGCCACCCTGGACCTGCATGAGGCACCTTCCACAGGGCTCGCCCCTCAGAGCTCCCCACCCACAGACCTCTGCTCCAGGAGAGAGATTCCATCTGCAGGGAGGGTGCTGGCACCAAGCCCTGCCAGACCCACTTCCCTTGCAGGCGCAGCTGCGTGTATGTCACCTGCGCTATGTTCTGATCTAATTGTTTGTAATTATAAAGTAGCGGGATATAAAATACTAATTGAAAATTGTTGGTGCTTACCTTCTGGAGTCTGGAGAGAATGTGTGCCTGTCTGGTTACTAGGAAAAGGATTGTACTTTCTAGACCATTGATCTATCATTGTTAAGGTTCAAACACAGCGCCCTATGAGTCGGCACTGGAACATGCTTCACTGGATTCCTCTACCTGGGACTGCAGTCTCCTCCAGCTCTGTGAATGACAGAGCCGCCAGATTCGATGCGGTGTGCTGCCACCGCTGCCCTGTCAAGGGTTATTTATCTCATTTACTTTCAGAATGGGTGAGTTCAGCGAGCCTCACAATGGTCTCTGCATAGCGCGGAATATGAAGAGACAGTCAGGCTGGGGTGCGTGGCATTGAGCTGCCTCCGTGGGGAAGGGTGGTGGGAGGGGCAGCCAGCCCCATTGTCCCTCTTCCCCTCTCCACACACCCCACCAGTTCACTGCCCCAAGTGGCTGTGTTCTTACTGTACAGGCATTTCCCAGGACAAGGGAGCCCAAAATGATAAATAGGCATCCTCCACCCTGTCAGGACCTTAGGATGCGATGGATACAGATTCCTGAGGAAGGCATTGCCTGTCGAACTCAATAAAGGTCCGCACCTCCCCAAACCCTCACCTCTGGCCCTACTCCTGGGAGCACATCCCCAGCACAGCTCCACTGCATCTGTGCAGGGCGCCTGCAGGCCTGGCCTCCCAGATCAGCACGAGCAGGTGGCTGCAGTGTCCTAGGGGCAATCACACTGTCACACAGAGAGACAACCACAGAGGCCCCTGCAAAGGGTCACACAGGAGACACACACAATCCTCCAGGTTCCCTTCCCCTTTTCTGCCATCTTCATGCAGATAAGCTCCATGAACACGCTCTGAATTTTACGTGAATACAAAATGAATTCATGTAGCATTCTGCCACTGGGATTTGGGGGTTTATCTGTTACAGCACCTCACATTACCTGAACAAGTACATACCTCCAGCCAGAAAGTAAGCTCCATGGGGCAAACACAGTTCCCTCTCCCACCACACCCTCCCTACCTGCAGCACCGGGAACACAGCAGGTTTCAGCAAATAGTTTTTGGATGAATAAATGAATGAGTGAACAAATGAATGAATGAATCTGTGTGCCTAGGGACCTTCCCATGCCCTGCCTCTGCCTACTCACCATCTCTTCAGCACAGACGCCCCCAGCGGGGCATAAAGGCTGGACACATCCTCTGGGAGCTGTGGCCACACTGTCTGACTTTACCTGTCAGTCTCTACCCAGCGCCTGTGAGCGCGGCACAGCAGGGACCCTGGGATCTCCTTTACCATGTGTTCCCAGCTCTCGCCAGGATGCTTCTGGTACAGCAGGGGCTCAACAAACATGTGTTCTGTGACTGAATGCAAAAACCAATATTTGTGAGCACTTTGAGTCCACAAAGCACTTTCACACACAAGGCCCTGCGCACTCCAGCTCCGTTTGACTCCTGGCTTCAGAGTGAGAGTTATGGTAACAAGGACAGCATTATCTGGATCTGCTGGTTCCTGAGTTATAGATAGCAAGTACTAAGAGAGCAGATTTTTTTTTAAGATGTGAAAAAATATCATTTTAGTTAATCTTTTTAGTTCCTAAGTTCAGATGCTAAGGTTGTTGCCCAGGAGAGTGAAGGGCTAGTTGCAGTTTAATCCATTTGATCTTCACAGTAATCTCTGAGGCATTAACATCCTCATGATAAATCCCAATTTTGGTTCAGAAAGGTTGAGTGATGGCTGACTGTACCGCATGGGAATGGCAAGGCCAGGCCTGCAGCACAGCCACAGAGCTCTCTCTCCCTTTGTGCTCCCTTCAGAAACCCAAGGGGCTACCTAAGAATAGCAACAGTGTGGCCTGGATTTTCTGAGAAGCCCCAATTTTAAATAGGTTTCCACTCTGCCTGTAAGTGCACTAGAACGTACACAGTTCCCGCTTGGAGAACGCGGTCCCCATTCTTCCAAGGCACAGTTCAAGCAGACATGGCCAGCCTTGCAACTGCTCACTCAGACTCTGCCTGCTGTGAATTGAGCCCCTGAAACCATCACACTGCTGTGCCCCTCCCAGACCCCCATCCCCTGCCTGCCAAGCTTATTCTCTTACTCGCATCCCCACCATTGGCCTCCCGCCCCCTAGGAAGCAAGGGGCCAGCTAGGCAAGTCCTTCCTGTTTCTTTGGCCTCTGAGGCTTCACACATCCCAGTGAGTGGAGTAAGCTCAGGGAGGGCTGCAAACCAGGGGGACAGGGCCCCCAAATCACGGCCAGGGAGTCACCTCACAGAGCACCACTTGAAATAATTGGCTTCTGTGCCTGCGAAAATGTAGGTCAGTGCCTCAATGCAACAGCAAAAAAGCATGACCATCCAAGAGAAAGGCAGAAGGGGAGTAATTACAAAATATAGATTAAATAACCATTAGATAACAAGCCGAATAATAAGCATCAACACACGAGATAAAGGAAAACAATTAAACCAATGGATTGTAGCTGGTTCCCACGCTTGTCAAGAGGCCCCCTTCCCCTTCATGGCAAACGCAACTTCAGTCCCAGAACGCGCTTTCTCTTCTTCTCCCTGCTCCATACTTGGCGCAGCCCCAGTAGGGGCTGTTCTTTGTCCTAGAAGAAATCAGGGCCTGGTCCTGCTGCAGGTTTTTGAGGCTTAGAAGCAGTTTTTGGATCCTGGAATAAGGGGACCTTTGGGGATGCATGGGGAGTGCAGAGAGCTCCACACCTTGCACTGAAGTTAGCCCTGGAGAGCGTTCTACACGAGATCCTCCAAAGACTGTGTGTCAAAAACCCTGGTTTAAATGAAGTTGTCCTAATACCTTTATAGCTTCGCCCCTTCTGTTGGCAATTTTACCACCAGAGGAGGGGAGGTATCTGGAAGCTTGGGTAATAGAGACATCTCTTGACCAGGTGCCAGGACACCTTGGCCTACACTTGGTTCTGTTAGTTGAGTATTAACCTGCTGTGTGACCTTGGGCAAATTAATTAATCTCTCTGGGCCTCTGTGTCTTTGTCAGTAAGATGAGAGTCTCAGGAGATGATCTATATGCATTGCTCTTCCTAACATGTGGACAGGCAGGCTTCCTGTCTGCTGAGTGAGTGGGGCCTGTCTTGATTAAAGGCAGCAGAAGAAAGGCTGCCTTCCCCGGGCCCACCCAGCGGGTTCAGGGACTCACCGAGCCATGTGGGGCCAGCGCATCACCAGAGCTTTCCCCAAGCCCAGTGCGGGGCTCCTGCTCTCCTCAGGGCATTCCTCCACTTGAAGCAGAAGTTGCCGGCCCTTGTGGCCATGTCCCACAGCTTCCTCCAGGGAACAGGAGGCCCAGGGTGTTGGAGCACCCCCACTCCCCTGCCCTGAGGTCCCAAGCTCCTGCAGGCCTGGGGCAGTGAGAAGGCTGCCTGGCCCAAAGATGCCCCAGGACAAATCCCAGCCTCCAGGCTTGCTAGCCTGCCTGGGGCTGTGAGAAAACCACCTCCCATTGAAACCCTCGGTTTCCTTACAGGGAGAGCAGGCTTCATAGCAACAATTCACAGTGTTAAGAAACATGGACTACACCCAGCTCATGTGGGTATTCAAAAGTAATGGGTACTTTTAACACCGTAGTTCTCATAACTAACGCATGGCAGGCCTGAAACCAGGCTCCGGGAGTCCTATGAGACCCCTATTCTTCCGACGGCAATGTGATGCTTCTGAAAAGAAACAGCACCTGCTCCTCCCGCCCCTTAGACACTGCTAAGCAGAGGACCTGAGCAGAAGTCCGTGCTGGCTAAAGGGCAGTGACTTAGATCTTGAGCACAGCAGGAGGAGGGCACTAAACAGGGGCAGAGTCCCTGAGCTCCAATCTCAGCCCCACGGTGGGGCAGCTCTGCTGGGTGACGTGGCAGGACTCTCCACTCTTCTGCCCCTCCTATCCTATTCTCGTCGTCAAGCAAGGACTGGGGAGCTTCGGCCTCCATAACTTCACAGATGTGTTACGAGGACCTGTCAGGAAAGGCTTTAAGAATATACAAACACTGGTCCAATGAAAACATTTGTAATGGTAAAGGCATTTTGCGGATGTTAAAATACTGGGCAAATGCCAGGACCCTTCTTATTAGGAAGGCTGGACAGGCTGCTCCAGAGCTGAGCGAGGACCTGCTTAAGGTCTCATGGCTTGCCGATGGACGCAGGACACCGAGCCTTCCTTCCCCTGGGCACTGTCCCCCAGTCTGCATGATGGGGTATCATGCTGAGGGAGGACAGCCATGGGCAGGCTCCCAGCTGGGTTTGTTTGCCTGACGAAAACCCTTCTGTTACAATCCCACTTATCGAAGCAGCTTCCATTTTTCAGAAAGGGCAACTTTGCATAATAAATTACATTGGCGTAATCAAATATTTCCATAGATTTAATTAGGTTTAATTTGTTGTCCTCAAGACAGTTCCCCTCCTTCCCAGCAGAGGTGGCCGCCCCTCCTGCTGCTCCCCTTTTGTCTCTTGTGCCGGAAACAAGCCCTAAAGCAGCCTCTAAGACAAGCCCATGGCAGGGCCTGCCCTGAGACCCCCACGGCCTGACTGGACATAGTTGGGTATTTGGCTGGAGGGCAGGCGTGATGACCTGGATGCTATATGGGCTTCACACTCTTAGGCTCTATGTCAGTATGTGCAGGGTGTTTACCCAGTTCTTTTTAATAGCTGCAAAGTGTGTTATTCTATGGATATAACACAATGATTTATCTCTATTAAGGGAACAGATCTGTGTGAAAACTCAGCCACTTATTAACTTGGACAAGTTGCTTTATTCTTAAGTCTCCATTAACTCTTCTGTAAAAAGGAGAAGATAACACGTGCTTTGCAGACCTCACAGGACAGCTGTCAGGCCTGTTATAGCTCATTTAAGCTGCCAAAACAAAATACAATAAACTGGGTAGAACAACAGAAATTTTATTTCTTACAGTTCTGGAGGCTGGGGAGTCCGAGATCAAGGCACTGGTATATTCAGTGTCTGGCGCAGGCCCACGTCCCGATTCACAAGCAGCCGTCTTCTCGCTGTGTCCTCATGTGGTAGAAAGGGCACGAGGGCTCCCTCGGCCTCTTTCATAAGGACACTCATCCCACTCATGAGGGCTGTGCCTCATGCCTCATCATTCCAAAATGCCCCACCTTCTAATACCACCGCTTTGGGCATTAGTTTTAACATAGGAATCTGGGGGGACACCAATGTTCAGTCTACAGCAATGGCCATTTCCCCAGATTGAGTGATTGCCACGTGGCAGGAAAGCTCCATACCACGTAAGGGCTCCACACGCATCACTTCATTTCATCCTAGAGCAACGCTGCAAAGCAGGAACGATTACCCCCCCTGCAGGTGAGGAAACCAAGACTTAGAGAGCTGACTTCGCATTTCCAAGGCTGCATCGCTGGTAGGTGACACGGCTGGGCCAGTAACAGGCCCAAGAGCACCACGGTGTGTGAAAGCCATCGAGAGTGGAAAAGCTCCACCAGACACACCTCTGTGGGGTAAGGGACAGCACAGGGGGTGCCCCAGCGGGGGCCAGGGCCACACTGAGCCGCCTGCAGATGCCTTATTTTGCTCTGAATGGAGCAGAAGCCCAGTTTGCTGGAAGATCAGCAGGAGGGGCTGGACCCACCCTCTAGCATCCAGGCCTGCCTGCTTGGCCCCAGCTCCCCAGCCAGGGCTGTGCCTTCAGCAGCGACTTCACCACTGTCTTGACGTCGCTGCTGTTACTACAGTTTTGTTTCCTGGCTGTACCCACAATGCACAGCTCACCGCATAACACAAGACAGATATCTGATACATGCGTGTTGTATGGAATTAAATTCCCTCTAATTTAAAGAAGCCAGTCAATGGGTGTGAACAGGGAGAGGGTTTCATGGGTGGGAAGCAGACAGAGCAGGAGAAAGGGGCGGTGAGGACCCTTCCCACCATGGGCTCCTCGTATTTCTGGACCGTGAACTCTAAGGAGGTGGCCAGCGGGAGGCTATGGCGAGAGGCAGGCAGAGTGTCCCATTATGGGCACGTGACAAGTCACAAGCTAGGATACAGAAAAGCAGGTTTCTCCCACTCCCAGAGAGCAGCATCAGCCATCCTCATGCTCCTCACAGCCTGTGCACTTGTCACACTGGGAGGGTCCCCTCCTTGGCCCTCCTGCAGCATGCACCGTGATGGGGCTGGTGTGGGCAGGAACCTGGGACCAAATCCAGCCTGCCACCCGCGTCTGTAAAGAAAGTGTTATGGGAACACAAGGCCACAAGGAACAGAGCCAAGCCCACGCTTTTAGCGACTGTCTATGGATGGTTTGCTACAATGACTGCATTTAGTAGTTGTGAGAGATACCATATGGCCCACAAAGTCTGAAATATTTGCTCTCTGGCCCTTTCCAGGAGAAGTCTGCTGATGCTGGCCTCGAGAGAGGGTCAGGAACTCCATTCTCCCCCACAAGCAGCTCCAGCCCCTTCCTGCCTCCTCTGCCCCCATCCGCAGTCTTAGAACAAGGGCAGCTCCCAGCAGGGTCATATTCAAGATATTTAACAAGTGGTGTGATGCGCACCACCACGCACAGCAGAAGCCTCAGACCTGGAGCAGAAAGGGTGCTGGGCCCCCTGTGTTGGGCCTTTGATTCCAGGAAACTCAGGGGCTATCAGGAGGCCAAGGAAAGCCAGGGCAGCCACAGTGGGGCCTGTCAACACCCCACCAGGCATACACGAGAACTGAGAAGAGGAATGAGGGCGAGAAGCCTGTCTGCAAGCCCAGCCACCAGGTCTCTTTCCTCCCTCGACCACAGTGAATGGAGCAGGAGAGGGTGAGGCTTGGGTTCCAGCCGTTTCCGGGTCAGGTTCCCAGCTGAGCTGGGCATAGAGCTGCCTGGCACACCCCAGACCTGCTCAGCCTCCCTGGGAGCTGCCTGGCCTGGGCCGCCTGAGGCAGCCTCATCTCCCCACGCTGGGGAGGACGGATAAGAGCCAGCCAGAGGGAAAACTGCCCAGGGTGCCTCTCAGCACGTTCTGGCCATGGTCTGCAGAATAATCTTTTTTAAAAATAAATCCAGCTGGAGTCTCAGCTGAAAACAGCTTCCTCAAAATGGCAGGATAAATTGGACACTTTATTTCAGTGGTAAAACAGCTAGGCTGCTGAACGGCTGGGGAAAGGGCTCATTTCAGCAACTTCACTTCAGGCTGGAGTCTCAGGCTCATCCGGGATGGGCAGGGGCCTCTCCCACTGTGCCTCTGCGTGGAGGGGTGAGAGGATGCGGGCAGGACCCTGACTGATCATGCTGGACGCCCCGGGTGGTCAGATCAGTCCTGGATCGGTCATGACTTCTCAGATTTTTCCCAGTGGTCCGAGTTCCCCAAAGCATGGCCTCTGGTCAGTCCTGAGGGGGCGCAAGCTGTGTCTGCTTTCTTGAAGATCGTTACATCTGAAGGCCGGACCTCTGGATGCTGTTTTTATCCAAGAGAAAAACTCTCAAATCAAATAAATGAATCCTGAAATTGAATACCGATTTAGAATAAAAATGAGTGAGGCAGTATTTCTCCTGGAGTGAGTCTTCTGTGGGTGTCCGCCTAA
Source organism: Pongo pygmaeus (assembly GCF_028885625.2). NCBI lineage: Eukaryota > Metazoa > Chordata > Mammalia > Primates > Hominidae > Pongo > Pongo pygmaeus. Next base: position 136,438,855 of record NC_072382.2, on the reverse strand, counting down.
GGAACAGAAGTGTCTGCGCCTTAAAGGTGAGCGGATCTTTATTAGTCTAAGGCTGCAGAACTCACAGGGCCCTTCTCCAAACTCTGACTACAACCCCGAGAGAGACACGATTCTCTTTTCTCCATTTAACAGTTAGAAAAACAGAGAATGCAAAGACTTACATACCTTTTCTCAAACTACAGAGCTGCAAGTGGAACCCAAGTCCTCTAATTCAAAATGCCACGTGGACTGTGCGTGTTCCCCCAACCAGAAAGGAACGGTTCTCTCCGCTTAGTCTAAGTGTCTTTTGAAACTGAACCAACAGACAGCATGGCACTGTGGATAAAGCGTGAACTGGAGAAACTGGAATCTCTATTATCCATCTGCCTTTTGCCCTGGAAGGTTCTGGAAGGATTCTACCGACTTGAGTTGACATATGTTCATTCTGCACCCATTCCTATCCAATTTCCTTAACGCTGAATCCCGTGGTGCACACTGGACGGTCATTTAAGGGAAGGACCTCATACCCTGACCTGCTCAGCCAGCTGTCCCTTCATCTGCACCAGCAGCCAAAGGGAACACACTCCACCTTGCAGGGGCACAGCAGAAGTCACCTTTGGAATTAAAAGAAAACTGTTCACTTCTTCTTCTGAGTAGAATGTAGTGGGTCATAACAGAAAAATACTTCTTCTGCAGTAATTAAAATAAGCAGAATAAATTTTAAAAATCATATTTTTAAAGGCACTAAAATTCCAGACCCAAAAGAGCCCTGCCCAGGTGAGCTGAGGCCTGCAAGCTATTCTTTCCCAATGGGCATGTTTGCTGATTCTGGGTTTAGATCAGTGGCAGTCCCTGGCCCAGCCCTGCTGGAGGAAACTCTGACTAGTGAAGTTTGCAGCCATTGAATAGGGCAGGAGCAGGGAGCTGGATGCTGGAGCTGCCTCAGCACACAACTGGTTTCCACCATGGAACCTTTGCTGATTCAGGCAAGGAGACTGTGGGCGCAGCTCAGAGCTAGGCCTGATGCTTCCAAAAGTCAAGTGAAATCACCTGAGGAGTCTTGTGTTCAGGAAACAAAGGTGGGCCAGAGGTCAGGGGGTCTGCCTCAAAGCGCTGCAAGTGTTCCCATCAAGATATTCACTAGGTTTTGAGCCTTCTTGGACAATGAGGCTGGAGTCTAGACTCTAGGACCTTGAAGGGCAACAGGGAACATCTCATAGTCTTTCAGGGCTGAGGTGAACAAGGGCAAACCAGAGAGAGGCTGAGTTTGTATTTTTCCTTTCTTTTGCATTCCACGTATTTCTATTTAATATTCATGTTGTCTACATGCTATGCCGGTGGGCATTACCTTTCAATCTAGGCTTCCATCTCTGCTTTCTGATTAGAAACTGTAGTCCATTTCCTCAGAATCTAGTTGTATGGGCTGGTGTGAATCCGCCTTCTGACCAATTGTTTCCATTTTTTCCTTTGGCTTTTGCTGTTCTGTTGCTGCTTTTCTGTCTTATTTTAGGTCAATGGAATATTTTTCAGCATTCCATTGTGTCTTCTCTATTAGCTTTTAGGCTAGACCTCTTTGTTATTATATTAGTAGTTACTCTAGGGATTACAATATTCATCCTTATCCCAGTATAATTAGCATTGATATTGTATCACTTCACACCTGGCCCTCCACTCGTCCTACTCCATATTTCACATATGAAAGAACTTTGAAAATGTTTAATTTCATTAACCTGGCTCCATCCTTTGTGCTGTTATTGTTGTACCTTTAACTTCACATGTTAAGTCCCCTATCTTGGAGTCACATTAAATTTGTCTTGAACACATCATCTGTCTAAGAAGAAAATTAATAAAAGAAAGCAGATGGTTTTTATATTGACTCATATATTTAATGTAATAAACATTTAATGTATTAAACTCTTCACTTCTTCTTGTAAATACCAATTTTTATCTGGCATAGTTTCCTTTCAGCCCCAAACACATTCTTTAGTATTTATTTCAATGCAGTTCTGCTGGAAACAAACTCTTACAACTTTTGATTATCAGAAAATGTCTTTATTTTTGCAGCTGTATTCGAGCAGCATGTTTATTGGATATAAAATTCTGGGTTAGCATCGTTTTTGTTTTTTTCTTTCAGTTCTTTAAAGGGCTGCTCTATTATCTTTTGGCCTTTGTTGTTTCTTATGAGAAGTCGCTGTCATGCATATTGCTGGCCCTCTGTAGGTTTATTTGCTTATGCTGTTTCCAAGATTTCATCTTCATCTATGTTTTTTTATGTAATCTGCATAGACACGAGGTTTTCCTTGTATTTATCCTACTAAGTTATTGCTAAGCTTCTTAGATCTCCACGTAATGTTTTTCTTCAAATTCAGGAAATATTTGGCTATTATTTTTTCAAATAATTTTTACTACCACATTCTTATTATCTACTCTTTCTGGGACTCAAGGATATTGTGCTGTGTTGTCTCGTAGGTTAGTGACACCTTTTTCTTCATTTTTTCCATTTCTTTTTCTTCTGTGTTCTTCAGTTTGAATGATTGTATTGAATTGTCTATTATTTCAAATTTTTCCTTTTATTTCCAGTTTGCCATTTAACCCATCCAATGAATTTTTCATTTAAATTGTTAAGGATTTTAGTCCTGAATTTCTTTTTTATTCTTATTTAAGAATTCCATTTCTTTGTTGGCAGTTCATATCTGTTCATTCATTAAAATTAATTTTATAAAGCTCTCTAACATATTTATATCAGCTGCTTTGAATTTTTTGTTTTCTAATCCCAACACCTGGGCCATCCTATTTCTTTGCTTTGTTAATAATATTTTTATTGTACGTTGGATGTGATCACACATTCTAGAAATTCCGAATTCTGTTATAATCATCTGAAGACCGTGGATATTTTTTCTAGAACCTAACTCAGTTACAAGTGGACTGCCTTTAAATGCAGTCTTGTTTTCATATTTTGTTATGGTGTAGGTCTGTGACAATCCAAGCCCTTCTAGCTGGCAAGATTCAATCTCCAAATCCTAAATTATTTTTAAAGTGCTTCATTAATTTTAGACTTTGTTAAGGTGACTGTAAAGGAGTCTTGACTCTAGAATATGGTCCCTACTCCACAGCTGTGGGCTCCTTGGTGTTTCAGTCAGATGCCCAGGGCATACAAGTTCCTCTCATCTGGAATTCTTCAGGCTAACATTCTGATGCCATTGTTAACCTCTAGCACCTTTCTTCTCTTCCCAAATCCATGGCAGCTGCTCCACGGCAGACTCCCCATAGTCTCTTCCTAATCAAAAGCATCCTAGCCATTGGAAAAGAGCTCAGAGACATCTCCACACAGATCTCTGTGACCTCCCCATGCAGCTTTCCCTGCTCCCATCCTCTGCCATCTGAGCCTTAGTAAAACCAGCAACCTAGCCCAAATTCAGTTCATGTCATTAAAAAGTGAGATAAGCCCATCGCCCTTCTGCCTAGCAGAAGAAAGTGAAACTGCAGGAATAATCTATCACCTGAGTCTTTTATAGACAATATACAGTGCACAGTAAAACAAAAAAATCACTAGGCTGGCGAAGAAGATATATATATACATATATATACGTATATATATGTATATATATATACGTATATATGTATATATATATATTCCAGACCATATTCTAAAGACTATAGTAACCTTAACAAAACCTAATTAAGTATGTATGTGTGTATATAATTATGACTTATGTACTTAAGTATATATGTTTAATTAGGATATATATACACTTAAGTCTATATATACTTAATTAGCAAGTGTGTGTGTGTGTGTGTGTGTGTATATATGGTATGTGGTATATATCTGCTATATATACCATAACAAACTATACTTGCTAATTAAGAGAAAAAGCGGACCAATGGTTTAGGTATTATAATTAGCAGCAAAAACTTTTAAAACTGATTTAATAGTGTTATGAATAGAAGAAAAAATGATAACATAGATGAAAAGATGGAAATGTTGACATGTATAATTGGCACCTATAAGGAAGTGAAAACACAATATCTGGGCATTGATCAATTATTAAGAGCATATTGGATTTAGACAAACACAGAATTAGTGAACTGTAAAAGAAGTCAGAGGAAAGCACACAGAGGAAAAAGAACGAAGAATACATCCAGAGATCAAGAGACAGGCAGGACACACTTGGTAGGTCTAAAAATGAGCAAAATGAGCATAACTGAAATACTGAAATAATGGGAGTGATGACATGTTCCAGAAGCATTATTCAAAGAGATGAAGATTGAAAACTGGTCAAGGACAGCAACACAGAGATGAAAGAAATCAGTAAACCTAAAGCAGGATAATTACCCCAAAATCCACTGGTAGGCATATTATAGTAAAATTGATTTTTAAAATACTTTAAAACAACCAGGGGTTAAAAATATTCCTTCAAAGAAAGAAAGAGTAATAGGAGCTTACCTCTCGGGAAATGAAAGATAATGAAATGTTATTCTTAAAGGGCCAAAAGATTTAAACAAAAGTGCAAGTCTTATAAAAATGATTAAATTTTTTTAAAATAAGGCTTGGCTAAACAAAATGTGAGCAAATTGATGGCCAGCAAATCTTAACTACAATAAATACTAAAGGAAATTAACCAGTCTGAAGAAAATATTGTAGATGGAAACAGAATTGCATGAATAATGAAGATAATCAGAAAGGGAACATATGTGAGTAAATAAAAACGAATATCGGCCGGGTGCGGTGGCTCACGCCCGTAGTCCCAGCACTTTTGAAGGCCGGGGCAGGCAGATCACCTGAGGTCGGGAGTTCGAGACCAGCCTGACCAACATGGCGATACCCCGTCTCTACTAAAAATACAAAATTAGCTGGGCATAGTGGTGCATGCCTGTAATCCCAGCTACTCGGGAAGCTAAGGCAGGAGAATCACTTGAACACGGGAGGCGAAGGTTGGGGTGAGCTGAGATTGAGCCATTGCATTCCAGCCTGGGCAACAAGAGTGAAGCTCCATCTCAAAAAAAAAAAAAGAATATCAACCGTGGATTACAACAATAATAGTAATGGCTCGTACAGTTTCAACTATACGCAGACTTAAAATGGGCAGTAACTGTAAAGCAAAAGGCGGCAGTGGTATAAATATACCTGAAAGGTTCTAAAGGTCTAGCAACATCACCGAAGTGGTAAAATACAATTTGTATTAGAAACGAAGACATCAAAGATGTATATTGTACTAGCTAGAGTAACTATGAACAAAAAACAAAAGAAAGATACATGACAAGCTAATTTAAACAATGGAATAATAAAAAACATGAGATGAATTCACAGGAACTCAAAAAATGAGGGGAAAATAAACGTAAAGCTGTTCGTACAAACAGGAAATTAATAGTAACAAAGTAACTGTAAACCCACCCAATTCAGTAAAAACGTTGGATGTAAATGGGATCCTGGTGATATTTTGTTTCTTGATCTAGGGGCTCATTACCTAAGCGCGTTCAGAATGTGGGAATGTAAACTTAAGATTTCAACACTGTTCTATTTGTATTCATTCATATTTTATGTATCTTTTAAAAGGCACTTTTAAGCATTATCAAAATGTTTACATTCTGGAAAATTATATTACCAAAATGCCAAAGGTAATGGAAAATGAGCTTGTACAAAACATTTTCATCTTTTATTTATTTTATTTTCTAATATTTTAACAAAAAACCTATGGATTTTGCATAGTTACCAAAAACTAAAATGGATATCTTTTTTTACTTTATTAATACTAAATATAAATAAAGTATACATTAGAATTCCATGAATGCAAAGATGGTAGTGTCATCTGGCCCTTCTCCTAAGCCCACCATTCTTAACATCTCACACTGAATGTACAAGGAACAGTCACTCCTTTCCTGCATCTGTCAATGTACCTGGGTTCCGAGTTTCAGAGCAGAAACCAAAATAAATTAGATTGGAAATGTAGGCTTCTTAGCTATTGGAGAGGCAGAGAAGATGCTTGTAAGCCTGCAATTTCTCTTTTCTTCTCTCCTTTACCCTGGCCCTAAAAAACCTAGCAGGATACCTGAGCAGCATTTGGTATTCAGCAGGACAAGACTCTATTCAACGCCCAAGGCAGTAGATGGGGCTGCTGGGGCTGGGATTGCAGGCTGCAGAAGTGATCCAGATAGGACCACAAAGTCATAGCTGTGTGGGTGATGGGAAAAGAGAAAGAGAATTCTCTGGCCTTTTTCATTGGCTGAAAAATATTAGAAATTGTTTCCAATGTCTCGGAGAAAAATTACCCAATTTTAGTTCCAGTGGCTGGGATGTCTGGAGTTTTCTTCAGCACAGGGAAGAGATTTAGCATTAGGGAGCTCTATGTCTCCCTCCGTCCAGTTCCCAGAAGCAAAAATTTTGATGTCAGCAAACTCTGTAGAGCAAAGTACAGCTACAGGGATAAGTGAGTAGCTCTCAAGGCTGGCTCCTAGGTGGTCAAAGTCGAATAAACCTCATCATTATTTTCTCCTACTCTTTCCTCCCATAATTCTCACTAGCAACATTACATCACTTTGAGCAACTGCATGAGGGGATGAGTGTGAAGGCATGGGACATGAAAACTCCACTTAAACATTCCATGAGTTCCCCAAACCCAACACATCCAGAATTCGGCTTATCACCTACCCCCAAAGCCTGCTTCTCCTCTGGTATTCTTTCTCCCCATTTGCCCAAACTAGAAACTTTGGAGTCATCCCTGATAGCCCTCATACTCTTGTTTTTCATGTATAACATTCTAACAGTGCCCTTGTTTCTACAGGTCTCATCTAAGTGTCACTTAAATCTGTCTCTTTTTCTGCTTCCCCTTGGCCTTCATCATCATCACTGTCACCATCATCATCATCATCACCATCATCACCATCATCATCACTGCAGGAGGAGGCAAGAGGAGTTGACCCCTCAACTCCTCCTCCACAATATGGCACAGATACCATCTCTCCTGAGACTGGGTCTTCACTCCTGCTGCTATGCATTTACCAGCCTTTGCACATCTATTTCTCTTTTTTATTCTCAATTTTTAAGCATTTACTACATATGAAATATCATACTAAGTGCCTTAAATAATATAGCGCATCTAATTTAATACCCATAACAATCCTGCAAGGCAGATACCATCATTATCCCCATTTTACTGATGAAGAAAATGAGCCCTAAGTTACATAACTTATCCAAAGTCTTGGCCGGCCTCAGTGGCTCGTGCCTGTAATCCAAGCACTTTGGGAGGCCAAGGCGGGCAGATCACCTGAGGTCAGGAGTTCAAGACCAGCCTGGCCAACTTGGTGAAATCCCATCTTTACTAAAAACACAAAATTAGCTGGGCATGGTGGTGGGTGCCTGTAATCCCAGCTACACGGGAGGCTGAGGCAGGAGAATCACCTGAACCCGGGAGATGGCAGTTGCAGAGAGCCAAGTTCGCACCATTGCACTCCAGCCTGGGCCAAAAAGCAAAACTCCATCTCAAAAAAAAAAAAATGGCTCAAATCCAGCTATAACTGAGATTTTAACCTGGGTCTGAGTGCCTCTAAGTCCTGGCCTTCTCACCAAGTGGAATAGTTCTCATGGCTTTGCGCTGTCCCCTGCACTGGCTGTGGGCTTGCTGACAATGGACATGAGTGGTGCCTGCACAGAACAGAAGCTCCATCATTCTTCTGAAGGTGGTGGCAGTCCCACTGTGCCTACAATGAGGAGCACACGAGGTGTCTCTAGTCTCCTGTTTTTAAATGCCACTTCAGATAATTCACAGCAAGCATTAAAACATAGAGTCGTCATTATGGGGCCGGAGGCACTGAGATGTTGAACAAACACCATCTCTGTCCTTGAGGAGCACATTTCACAATACAATCCAGCTAAAGAGGAAGAAATGCTCAGAAGCCCACCGCGTGTCAGGGCTGGAAATCAGCCTCGCCTTACCTGTCCTCCAGCTCCTCTCAGCAATTCTCTGAAGGGAAGGCCCCATCCCTGGACCTACCTTGCAGGTGCCTCAGACCCACCACCTGAGCCGGCTGAGCTCCAGTCTGAAATGAAGTCACCTTGACGGTGGCCTGCCATCCCCTCCCACTGCCCCCACCCAGAGCCGGCTCTCCTTCCTCATCAGCTGCCCCACCTGACACCTGCCCTCCCCAGCCAGTCCCACAGCTGGTCTGGAGAACGTTCCCCATCTCAGCCTCCAGCTTCCCCAAGGGCCCAGAGCAGCACTTCAATCCCCTGTGAACAACAGGAGTCAGACCCCCCGGCACTGCCCGGCTGCCCGGGGCAGACCACCACATCCTCTGGTGAGGAGGGGCTGGGCAGCGGCCTGGGGCAGTGGGACTGCAGTGCACTCTCTCGCCAGCCTGGAGTCTCCCAGGGGCAAGTCACAGAGGTGGGGACAGGCAGAGACACTCTGATGCCAGGGAGCTGAGAGGGCCTTTCGCCCCTGCAGAGGGCTCTTGAGCACCCATGAACACACACCAGGGGATTGTGGGGCCACGAGTGAGTGGACTCTAACTGCCACTCTATGCAAGCAGCCTCACGCAGGAGCCACCCACAGCCTGAGGCTCGGTCTGCAGAGGCCTCCAGCTCTGTGGCCCTGGGCGAGTTAAACAGCCTCAGTGGGCCTTTCTTTTGCTTTTTCTAAGATGGACACTGTGATAATGGTATCTTCCTGGTAGGGTTTTGGAAGGATGAAAGAGTTATCATATGTTAATTAGGTAGAGTAGTCTCAGGAAAATATCAATAGTGTCATTTTATCCTTGATGTGGGGCCCAGTGCAATGGGGCTGTGTAGTCACAGTGAATGGATTACAAAGAGGGATTTCCTTGTGACTATTTTGCTTTTCAATCCGCAGAAGAGGCTCAACTTCCTTTCCCTGCTTTGCCTTCATTATGTCAAACTCCAGGAACTCCTGTGGGCCTCAGTCCCCGTCTCCTTCTCCCAGAACAAGGGGAGAGGCAGCTGCTTAGACCCTGAGATGAGATGCCTGGGACAGAAGCTGCCAGGCACAGTAGTGTCGCCTGTGGCATGGAGAGTGGGCAGTCCCAGCCCAGGCTGTTCTTTCCCTGACCCCTAAGAAAGGCATGAGAGCTGTTCTCTGAGCTCCGTGGGCAGTGACTTCTGGCTGAGCCCCACCTAAGCACTATCACACCCTGTTGTCATTCTGTCTGCCACTGGCCTTCAAATGCAGGGCTCCCGTGGCCTCATCAACCCTAGCCTTGACCACGGCACCAGGAAAACAGTAGCTGCTCAATAAATAGTAGACAGATGAATGAATGAATGAATGAATGAATGAGGTTTCAGGGTAAGATTGGGAAGATAAGAATTGAAGCCACAACAAAGAGCCCTCCCCCAAACCCCTGGGCCAATGGGCTGCTGCATCCCTGATGTGAGAAAATCCTGGGGTGAGACCCCTTCATCATCAGCCGTTCCAAATGGCAACAGCCTCTAACACGGAGTGTAGCAGTGTGGAAGCGGGGCAGGACGTCTTTGCAGTTCCTATAACAGTCACCAAATTCATGTTGCATTTGATGGTTTGTTGATTAATATCCTAATATAATTTATTTCTAGTTGTATTTGAAATGTGTGTTTGTAAGTACTGATTTGACACAAATATTAAATAAAGTAGAATATTTACAAAATTCTTCACCTGGAGACTCTAGGAAAATCCATAGCTCAGTAACTTGGAAGCCTGTGAAACCTCCACTTTGATAGGGAGAGGCAAACCGCCCTGAGGGCACCAACCAACCCTGCTCTCCCAGCTGAAGGGCCTGCCCTGGAGAGCGCCCAGGCTTCCTGGTGGGGACGGAGAGGTTGGACAACAATAAAACAAGCCCTGGACACTTGCAAAGCACCTCAAAACACAGCCCTGAGGGAGGAGGAAGGCGTCTCACTTATGCCATTTGACAGCTGAGAAAACCGAGGCTCTGTGCAATTTTAGTGCCAGCCACTGCAAGACTCCCTCCAGAAAGGAGGGCGCTCCAGGCAAAGCCTCTCCCTGGAGCTGGCCAGTGCTCTTCAATCCCCCTTGGAGCCCAAGCCCACCCACCTGGGCACAGCCTGGGACCCCACGAATCCCCCCTCACCGGCAGTAAAGAGCTATGACCAGAACATTCTCATTCACCACCCTACACATTCCTGAAAGACCCACTGTGGGCCAGCAGAGCCGGCCTGAGAGCTGTGCCTGGGACAGCTGCCTGCCCAAGAGAAGCAGGATGCATTCCTGAGATGCAGCTGGCCCCAGGGAGCTCCAGCCCCGTGGCAGCAGTACAGGCTGTGAGCGGTCGAGAGCCCTCCCTGGGCGTCCACTGGGATCTGTGGGCACCACCACCAAGTGTTCCCCAGGCCTTCCTAACCACCAGCCACTGCCGCTCAGCCAGGCCCAGCTGGGGGCTGAGGTTACAGAGGCCAGAGAGGAGACAGCCCTTCCAGGCCTCTCTGGGCCCTGCTGGCCCTCTCATAAGCTGCTGCACTGCAGAAAAATAAAACCTCAAACAATTTTTTTTTTAAGCAAGAGGAGGAGGGGGTAAAAAATAGCAGCACACAATTAGGGAGCTGCTGAACTTCTGTGCAAACTAATGAAGAAACCAGCCCTTGACGGCTTCCCCAACTGCCGCCGACAGGATAATTGTGCCTAATTTCTTAATTTTAATGCCGTTGTTGCATTTGGCTTCTGCTAATGAGATGTAAATATGTGTTGCGGGTTTGTGGATTTGTTTAATTGCAGGGCATCTAAACTGAGATTGGCCAGAAGGTTAGTCTTCCTTATTTTTTATTTTTATATGCCGCTGCATTCAAGCAAAGACAGTGAAGCTGGGAGGGTGGTGGCTGCGGCTGTTGTTTGCCTCTGTCCCTGTCCCCCTCTTCTTTGGAAGACAGAAAGGAAGACCTAGAGCTTCCTGGTTGAGGGCTACCTAAAGCTTTTCCCTCCCCAGGCCAACCTGCTGCTACTCCCCTCCTTTGCCAGGCTGATCGGAAAGATATCTGTCTCTTCACCAAGGAAGAAGGAGGACGTGGGCTGGGCCCAGCTGTGGTCTGGAGCAGCAGGTGGGGTTCAGACCAAGGCTGCATGCAAAGTGGCAGCCACACAGCAGGGGCGGGAGAGCCTGAGGTCTCACGTCTCACCTCCGACACACCAGCCTTGGGGACACGGAGGAGCCAGTCCAGAGCCTGGGGAGACAGTGGATGTTCAAGCCTCCCAGTAGCGCTGCTTCCATGTCTGAGTGCTGGGACTGTTCTCAGCCTCACCTCCTGTCCTCAGCTGGGATATGGCTATCAACAGCCCTATGAGGAAGGGGCTATCATTGCTCTGCCATTTGACACATGGGGTAACAAGGTAAGAGAGGTTAGTAAGTTTCTCAGAGTCACAGAACCAAGTGGTGCAATGAGGTTGGAAGCTGGGACAGTCCTACAGCAAAGCTGAAGCTCTCTGCTGGAGTCACACTTCCTCTTATCTACGCCATCAGTCTGGCATGGGTCCCAACGCCGGCGCCCACAGAAACCCACCTCTGCGCTTGGGTAACTTACCACAGCAGCAGCACGGGAGAGAATCTGCTGGGCCAGCAGCCGAGGTGGATCCCAGGCCCTGCCAGGAGGCCATCTCGTCTACCCCCTCCATGGTAGGGCTGTGCCTGGTCATCCGGCACAGCCGGGACCTGTCCCCACACTCACCATGTCCCAGAAGCAGCCAGGTCCCCTGCAGACTCCATGCCAGCATTTGCATCCCTCTGGAGAAGGGAGCCCTTCCTCATGCCCGAGAGAAGTCCTTGATCCAAGGTTTTAAGTGGAATCTTCACCAGCCGCTCTCAAGAACAATTTCAGATATTTAAAGGAAGACACTAGGTATCCCTTCAGCCTTCTCTTTGTAGAGATAAACCGTCTTGATTGCCTCGGCCTCTCCTTCTGAGCTAGGTTCCTCTGAGACCCTCTGACAACTCCCCCCGGGGTCTCCTCAATGCTTTGGACCCTAGACTCGAGAACCACTTTAGTCAGGGTGAAAGTAGCAAAAATATTCCTTCTTGGTCCTCACAAGGAGTGATGCTTAGAAATCGGCAACGTGCTTCTTTGGAACCCTCCTCCCTGCCCCGTCCTTGCCTCCCTGCCCCATGCTTGCCTCCCTGCCCCGTCCTTGCCTCCCTACCCCACCACCTCTAGTCTGAGTTCCATTTCCAGACCACTTTGCTGTCTTTTGGGGAAAGAAACTGATGAAACAGTGCCTCCAGGTGACACCTTGTGTTACTTCTCCCAGAGGTATCTGCATTTTAACCAGGGTATTCTGATAGACTGAGAAGATCTGAACACCCAACAGAAGGAATTCCTAAAGGTGAAATTTCCCAGTCAACTAAGAAAAACAAACTTAACTTTAAGAAGAGAATCCTCCTATCTCAGTATCGAGGTGGGGGGTGGGGGCTACAAACACTGCCCCTGCCGGTGCAGATGCCCTGCCTGAGTGCCCGCGTCTCCCCACGTTTCTTCTTCTCTGGGATCTTTGCGCTACTTCTATGTTTTCCTTCGTGTGATCGTCCCAGCATTTGCTTTTCTCCTTTGCTTTCATGACTGCCTCCAGATGAAGTACAAGGTGCTCTCAGCAGGCATCAGGACACCCACCCTCTAGTCCCAGCTCAGATGCCCAACGCAAGCCTGGAGAAATGCACTCCAGGACACTTTCCCAAGGCGAAGGCTCCCAGCATGGGGAGGAAAGGCATCTGGTCTCCCTATCCATCTATAGCCGGAACATCTTACCCCACATTCCAGGCAACAGCTTGTCCAGCCTATGCTTGATGCTTCCAAGAACCCACTTCTTCCCAGTGTATCCTTTCATCCATGAGCAGTTCTGAGGCAAGGACTTCACTCGTTGGACTGATCTGAAATGGATCTCCCAGTACCCTGGAACAATAGGTTCTGATCCACCCATAGGAGGTCATGTGAGGAAAACAGGAGTTGGGGGACCTGGGCTCACCCTTCCCAGAAGCCATGTTCTCTTGGGCACTCATTTGTCTCCATTTGTATAACAGGAATAATAATCTCTACCTCAAAGTGGCTATTGTGAGGACTAAGTAAGTTTATGTGTGTAGAGTGCCTCCTCCACATAGGAGGAGAATGATTAGTTAAAGCTCAGCCTTCTCTACACAAGGCCGTTTCAAATTTTGCAGACAGCAGTAATGCCTCACCTCCATTCTTTTGAGACACGCTTTAGGCATTTAGGTAAAATGACTCCACATCCCGCCACAATTCCAGTTTCTTCATGGAAATGACATAGTAACAACCTCACTTACCCTGTTTACCTCCAAGGGCCATGTAGGGTGTCAAACACAGTCATAAACCTGGCGAAACTGCAAAGTACTAAGACCGAGTTAGGTATCATTCCTTCCAGTTTTCCTGTACCTCCTTCTCCTTCTATTTCTCTTTGCTGCTTGCCACTTCCCCTTGTCTCTTTCTCTTCTTTCTTCAGCCACCCCATCACTCCCTATCAGCCCTTTCTCTTTCTTCCTCTGCCTTCTCCACTTCACTCTGCAGCAGCTGCCCTGGGCTCCACACACCCCTGCTGGCTGGGGTGGGGAGCGGAGCGGGAGGCAGACTTGGGGCCCCTCCACCAGCCTCTGAGAGAATTCACAGCTATTCATTCCCTTGCACGTGTGGTGGAAAAAGTGTATCTGCCTTCATTTAATAATGATGATAGAAAACAATATTTATCCTATGAAGAAAGCCAGGTGAACACTTTGCAAACAAGAAGATCCTCCTTAGCCAGCCAGCCAGCTCATGACACAGCTCCAGTGTAATTGATGTTGTCGATCTCACCAAAGGTCTGTGTCTCCCTGGGTTGGCTACCTGGACCCATCACACTAGCACTGAGCAAGAAAACCTGGCTGGAAAAGTACCTCATCCATAAGCCCTTCTGACAGGCACAAGGAGTAAAATGTAGGGATATGTAATAAATTTGGCAGAGTGCCCCATTGTGTCCTATTCTTGAAAAGCAATGATTCACAACCTTAGATGCTCATTAAAATTACAGAGAAATCTTTCCATATTGATACCCGAGTCCTACCCTAGACTAAGTGTGTCTGTCTTTAGGCTTCATGTCTGGGCATTATTATTGTTTTTGTTTGTTTTTGAGAGCTTAAGAGAAAAACTGTCCAACCCTTAGTATGGCTCTCTAAGAATAAGGGGTCTGTGGCTCTGGGTTTAGAGGTACCAGATCCCAAAACCTGTTCGGTCCTCAACCTTGACCTTGTTGGAGCTGAGAAACCAATACCCCAGAAGGCCTCAGAAGCAACCTCAGAAGTAAGAGTTTCTCTCTGACCTTCTCCCCTCCTGTCTCTCAGTCGTATTCTCCCCTGAAGCTGGCCATAGAAACCAGAATCCCTCTTCCCCAAGGCAGGTCATAGATATCAGAAGCCCCCTTTCCCCAAAGCCAGCCATACAACCTAAAATATGACTCTAACTTTTTCTCTGCCCTACGTGTGTACAAAGTGGCCACAAAGAGATGATCTGACCTGCCTTGTTTGAGGGTAGGTCATAAGACCCCCATTCCAGAGAGAGCTCTGCGCCCTACCCAGAAAGGGTGGAGCTGCTCTGAGAAGCCAGGGAGAATCTAGACAGACAGGCCAGGCTGGTCTCCCCACTCAGTCTATTAGCATTAGATCAGACTGCTTTTGTCCAATCCTCTCTCTGTGTGGTTGTCTATACTTTGTTGAACCTAAGCATAAAAATGGACAATTTCCCCTGTAACTTTGGATCTTCATCCTGAAGGCCTCCATGTACACGCATTAAATAAATTTGTGTGCCTTTTCTCCTATCAGTCTGACTTTTGTGAGTTGGTTTTTCAGCCAACCTTCAGAGGGTAAAGGATAACTCTCCTGCCTTGGTCCCTACAACCTCCTGGAGCCAGCTAGAACTCTGGGATCCCATGCATGAGGTTGCAGACAACAGCCTGATAGACAGTCCCTACCCAAGCTCAGCCCAGAGAATGGAGTCTTCCTCCCTGGAAAAATGATCATTCCAGACGCAGGCATCTGGATCCCACCATCTGCTCCTGGAAGAAACATTCCAGTACAATTTATTCTCAGGCTGAAAACAACACAGAACCAGTGTTCAGCAGGGACGCCACATGGTGGTGAGACACGAGACCATTGGATTAGGCCTCAGGTCTCTGTTTGTTTGTAGAAGTGAACCGATTTCCTTTTTGAGCTTCCAAAGCCCCAGATAACCTTCAGACAATTCATAGAGAAAGCCTAAAAAAGTAGATAATATACTAACTTCCCTACCAATATCTACAGTGTCAGCATTTGATTGCAAAAATGAATTCGTTGTATCAGTGTTTGCACCTCAAGTTTGTAGAGCAACTCCTACAAATTGTATAACAAGAGCTAGCCCATCTCTGCTTATGTCTCATCAGTACACATTTAACCTTCCTCACGGCCTTGACAAGGTCAATCACTTTTCAGGGCCGTCAATCTCAAAGGTCTTTGACCAGAGGAGTTTTTGTCCTGAAGCCACCGTTCCCGCCTCTGTTCCCATGGGACTAGTTCCACATCAATGAAGGCCATCAGCATGTACGTCCTTCTCCATAAAATCATGCAGCCTGACTTGGAAGCTACTACAGCTTGCATCCTGGCCTGCAGCCTTGCCTTCCCAGGGCCAAACTCTGTTCTTCCCTGACCCAGAGATTTGGGTGCTTTGAGAACTGGGAGGTAAAAGGGATGGGTGCATGGAGGAAGGCCAACTGAGAGTCGGAAGACCTCAGTTTCAGCCCTGGTGGCTCCATTTGCCCTGTGCGACCTTGAGGGGTGTCCCTCATTTCTCTGGCCTGTAGATTCTTCATCGATAAAAGAAAAAGGTGACTTGAGATGGTCTCAGAGGCCTTGTTAGTTCCAGCTACCTGTGGCTCATAGTGGGGAGGTGCTGGTAAAAGAGCTGGAGAGGACCCTGTGGGGGACCAATTTCTCCACACTTTTGTATGCACCAATTCATCCCAAATATTTGATAACCTTACTTGGTCTCTGAAACTTTTATGCAAAAAGACTTTTAAAAAATCTTATATATTTATTCCTCCCCAGTTTCAGTCTCTGGGATCTGGCCTCTGTGCAGACATAAGGATGTTGAAAGGAATGATGGCATCCACCAATCCAGCCTCCCACTGGCACAGTCACCTAAAGGCTTGTGAAAATCTCCATTGCATCAACCCCAGTATCAAAGCCTCAGTGTGCCTCACTTTGCTAGGAGCGATGCCATATCTCCCAACCCTGGATAGAGGGAGGGCTCCAGGAGAACTGAAGTGTGTGAATCCCTGTAGCCTGCAAGGAGAGGAACCGGGGGCATAGTCCAGGGCCATAGTGCCAAGCACTGAGTATCCTGGGGCTTCCAGCTGCAGAAACGGTGCCTGAGGATGGAAGCTGGAGGCCAGGACCAGGTGGATATCTCCTAATCAAGTAGCCAACAAACAACAAATTAGGCATGCTATGTTAAAACTAGAAAGAAAAGACCGTTCAAGTAGGAGATCAGTAAGCTGTAAGTCAGCTAAGGGAGAAGAGGAAAAAGCAGGTTGAAAATGGACAGTGGATGGTGTAGGGCCTGGATCTTTTCTTGCACTGCAGTGAAAGTGGTTGTGGAAGCATTTTATCCAGTTCCTGAGGCATTTAAAGGGGAAATGCCAGCCAGAGTGGACCCAGAGTGCATGAGCCGGGCAAAGATTTGCTTTTTATTTCTTTTTTTTATTTTCCAAAGAAGAGATCTCCATTTAGAGCCCCAGTCCCACTCTGTCAAGACATCCTGAATCTCAGTCCCCAGGTCCACAAAAGACCTCCCCTCCCCAGAACAGCTGTGCATTGACCTCACTGACTACACACAGCCCCAAGCTGGTGTCAGAGTCAAAACCACCATCCCTCAGCCTGTGGGCCAGGTGCCGGGTTCAGTGCATTCAGTGACGCAAGAGCCCTGGGCAGCTGTCCTGGAGCCACTGGCCAAACCCATGGAAACAGCCCTCCCTGTCACTCACCCGCTGTCACTCCAGGGAGCTGGGGAGTCTGCACCCTGGCAGCAGGGAAAGGGGTCTGATGTTCTGTGTTTTTTAATGAACATTTTTGTTCTGTGTATTTATTTTTATATTTATTTATTTATCTATGTATTTATTTATTTTTTGAGAGATGGTGTCTCGCTCTGTTGCCCACGCTGGAGTGCTGTGGTGCTATCTCGGCTCACTGCAACTTCCACCTCTCAGATTCAGTAGATTCTCCTGCTTCAGCTTCCCAAGTGGCTGGGACTATAGGTGTGCACCACTATGCCCAGCTAATTTTTGTATTTTAGTAAAGACAAGGTTTCACTATATCTTGGTCAGGCTGGTCTCCACCTGCGTTGGCCTCCCAAAGTGCTAGGATTACAGGCATGAGCCACTGCACCCAGCCTATTTATTTTTAATTAATAGACTTTTTAAAGCAGTTTTAGGTTTACAGAATAGTTTAATGGAAAATCCAAAAACTCCCATAGATCCTCTTACCCTCCCTACACATCTTCCTTATTTTTAACATCTTGCCTAAATGTGGTATGTTTGTTACAATTGATGAGCGAAGAGTGAGACATTATTTCACTAAAAGTACATACTTTACATTAGGGGCCACTCTTGGTATTATACACTCTATGGATTTTGACAAATAGGTAATGACATGTGCCCATCATTACAGTATTATATAGAACAGTTTCACTGCCCTAAAGGTCCTCTGTGCTCCGCCAATGCATCCCTCCCTCCCCCCGACGCCCACCAGCCCCCAGCACTCAATGACCTGTCTTCATAGTTTTCTAGAGTGCCTTATAGTTGGAATCATACAGAATGTACCCCTTTCAGATTGGTTTTTTTACTTAGCAATATGCATTTAAGGTTCCTGTATGTCTTTTCATGATTTGATAGCTCATTTCTAAAAAAACCACTGAACATGTCACTGTCCGAATGTACCACAGTTTGACAGACAACTTGGTTGCTTCCAAGTTTTGGCAATTATGATTAAAGCTGCTATAGACAGTCACTTGCGGGGTTTTTGCAGACCTAAGTTTTCAATTCATTTGGGTAAATACCTAGGAGAACAATTGCTGGATTTATCGTAAAAGTGTGTTTAATTTTATTATTTTAAAAAACTGCCAAGCTGTCTTCAAAAGTAGCTGTACCAGTTTGCATTTCCACCAGAAATAAGAGTTCCTGTTGCTCCACATCCTTGCCAATATTTGATGTTGTCAGCATTTTGGATTTTACTGTTCTAATAAGTGTATAGTGGTATCTCATTCTTTTACTTCGCAATCCTCTGATGACATGATGTTGAGTATTTCTTCATAGGCTTATTTGCCAGCTGCATTTCTTGTTTGGTGAGGTGTCTGTTCTGATATTTTCCCCATTTTTAAATTAGGTTGTTGGTTTTCTTATGGTTGAGTTGTAAGAGTTCTTTCGATGCCAGTCCTTTATCCAATAAGTTTGCAAACGTTATTTCCCAGTCTGACTCATGTTTTTATTCTCTAAGCAGTGTGTTTCACAGATTGGAAGTTTTTAATTATAATGCTGTCCAACTTGTCAGTTTGTTCTTTCATGGATTATGCTTTTGGCATTGTAACTAAAATGTCATCACCAAACCAAAGCTCACTTAGCTTATCACCTATGTTATATGCTGGAAATTTTATAGTTTTGCATTTTACATTTAGGTCTATGATCCATTTGAGTTCATTGTGAAGGGTGTAAGGTCTGTGTATTATTTTGTATGTGGATGTCCAATTGCTCCAAAACTGTTTGTTGATAAGCCTCTTTCTCCATTAAGTGGTCTTTGCTTCTTTGTCAAAGGTTAGTTGAGTATGTTTGTGTAGATCTATATCTGGGCTCTCTATTCTGTTCCATTGATCCATTTGTCTATTCTTTTGCCAGTAGGGCACTGTGTTGTTTACTATAGCTTTATGTTAAATCTTAAAGTCATGTACGGTTAGTCCTCCAACTTTCTTCTTCCAGTGAATCTTTTTTTTTTTTTTTTTTTGGATTTTTGCCTTTTCCAATAATCTTTAGAATCAGTTTTGTTAAAATATCTACAGGATAACTTGCTGGGACTTTAATTGGGATTGCATTAAATTCATAGATCAGGTAGAGAAGAACTGACATCTTGATAATATTGAGTATTCCTGTCCATGTCCATGGAATATCTATTTTATTTACATCTTCTTTGATTTCTTTCATGAGATTTTGGTAGTTTTCCTCATATGAATATTGTGCATATATTGTTTGATGTTTACCTAAGTACTTTTTGCTGGTAATATAGAAAGCATTGAGCTTTTAATTTTAAATTCTAGTCACTCATTTCTCAAAAGAAAGCATAACCTGTATTCTGCAACTTTGTCATAATCACTTATTAGTTCCAAGAGTTTGTTGTTGTTGTTGTTGTTGGTGGTGGTGGTGGTGGTGGTGGTTCTTTGGGATTTTTTACATAGATAATCATGTCATGTGTGAACAAAGACAATTTTATTTTTTCCTTCCCAATCTGTATACATTTCATTTCCTTTCCGTTATTTTTCTTGTTGCATTAGCTAAAACTTCCAGTACAATGTTGAGAAGGAGTGGCAGAACAACAAAAAAAGAGAATTTTAGACCAATATCCCTGATGAACATCAATGCAAAAATCCTCAATAAAATACTGGCAAACCAAATCCAGCAGCACATCAAAAAGCTTATCCACCATGATCAAGTGGGCTTCATCCCTGGGATGCAAGGCTGGTTCAACATACGCAAATCAATAAACGTAATCCTGCATATAAACAGAACCAAAGACAAAAACCACATGATTATCTCAACAGATGCAGAAAAGGCCTTTGACAAAATTCAACAACGCTTCATGCTAAAAACTCTCAATGAATTAGGTATTGATGGGATGTATCTCAAAATAATAAGAGCCATCTATGACAAACCCACAGCCAATACCACACCAAATGGGCAGAAACTGGAAGCATTCCCTTCGAAAACTGGCACAAGACAGGAATGCCCTCTCTCGCCACTCCTATTCAACATAGTGTTGGAAGTTCTGGCCAGGGCAATCAGGCAGGAGAAGGAAATAAAGAGTATTCAGTTAGGAAAACAGGAAGTCAAATTGTCCCCATTTGCAGATGACATGATTGTATATCTAGAAAACCCCATCGTCTCAGTCCAAAATCTCCTTAAGCTGATAGGCAACTTCAGCAAAGTCTCAGGATACAAAATCAATGTGCAAAAATCACAAGCATTCTTATATACCAATAACAGACAAACAGAGAGCCAAATCATGAGTGAACTCCCATTCACAATTGCTTCAAAGAGAATAAAATACCTAGGAATCCAACTTACAAGGGATGTGAAGGACCTCTTCAAGGAGAACTACAAACCACTGCTCAACGAAATAAAAGAGGATACAAACAAATGGAAGAACATTCCATGCTCATGGATAGGAAGAATCAATATCATGAAAATGGCCATACTGCCCAAGGTAATTTATGGATTCAGTGCCATCCCCATCAAGCTACCAATGACTTTCTTCACAGAATTGGAGAAAACTACTTTAAAGTTCATATGGAACCAAAAAAGAGTCCGCATTGCCAAGTCAATCCTAAGCCAAAAGAACAAAGCTGGAGGCATCACACTACCTGACTTCAAACTATACTGCAAGGCTACAGTAACCAAAACAGCATGGTACCGGTATCAAAACAGAGATATAGACCAATGGAACAGAACAGAGCCCTCAGAAATAATGCCACATACCTACAACTATCTGACCTTTGACAAACCTGACAAAAACAAGAAATGGGGAAAGGATTCCCTCTTTAATAAATGGTGCTGGGAAAACTGGCTAGCCATATGTAGAAAGCTGAAACTGGATCTCTTTCTTACACCTTATACAAAAATTAATTCAAGATGGTTAAAGACTTACATGTTAGACCTAAAACCATAAAAACCCTAGAAGAAAACCTAGGCAATACCATTCAAGACATAGGCATGGGCAAGGACTTCATGCCTAAAACACCAAAAGCAATGGCAACAAAAGCCAAAATTGACAAATAGGATCTAATTAAACTAAAGAGCTTCTGCATAGCAAAAGAAACTACCATCAGAGTGAACAGGCAACCTACAGAATGGGAGAAAATTTTTGCAATCTACTCATCTGACAAAGGGCGAATATCCAGAATCTACAAAGAACTCAAACAAATTTACAAGAAAAAAACAAACAACCCTATCGAAAAGTGGGCAAAGGATATGAACAGACACTTCTCAAAAGAAGACATTTATGCAGCCAAAAGACACATGAAAAAATGCTTATCATCACTGGCCATCAGAGAAATGAAAATCAAAACCACAATGAGATACCATCTCACACCAGTTAGAATGGCGATCATTAAAAAGTCAGGAAATGACAGGTGCTGGAGAGGATGTAGAGAAATAGGAACACTTTTACAGTGTTGGTGGGATTGTAAACTAGTTCAACCATTGTGGAAGACAGGGTGGCAATTCCTCAGGGATCTAGAAATAGAAATACCATCTGACCCAGCCATCCCATTACTAGGTATATACCCAAAGCATTATAAATCATGCTGCTATAAAGACACATGCACACGTATGTTTATTGCGGCACTATTCACAATAGCAAAGACTTGGAACCAACCCAAATGTCCAACAATGATAGACTGGATTAAGGAAATGTGGCACATATACACCATGGAATACTATGCAGCCACAAAAAATGATGAGTTCATGTCCTTTGTAGGGACATGGATAAAGCTGAAAACCGCCATTCTCAGCAAACTATCATGAGAACAAAAAACCAAACACCACATGTTCTCACTCATAGGTGGGAATTGAACAATGAGAACACATGGACACAGGAAGGGGAACATCACACACCAGGGCCTGTTGTGGGGTGTGGGGAGTGGGGAGGGATAGCATTAGGAGATATACCTAATGCTAATGACGAGTTAATGGGTGCAGCACACCAGCATGGCACATGTATACTTATGTAACTAACCTGCCCATTGTACACATGTACCCTAAAACTTAAAGTATATAAAAAAAAAGAAAAAAGAAAATATGGTATAAAAAAAAGGAGTGGCAGGAGAGACATTCTTGCCTTCTTCCTGATCTAATTTCTCACCATTCAGATGTTTTTCTCCATGTTCTCACCATGTTCCATGTGGTGGTTTTGTAGATGTTCTTTATAAAGTTAAGAAAGATCCCCCCTCTATTTCTTGTTTATTGAGAGTTTTTATCACGAAGAGGTATTAGATTTTGTCAACTGCTTTTTCTGCATCTATTCACATAATAATATGTTTTTTTCCTTTTACCTGTTGATGTCTTGAACTACATTAATTTAATTTCAACTCTTGAGCCACCCTTGTGTACCTGGGATAAATCCTACTTAGCCATGGTATGTAATTCTTTCTCTGCGTTGTTGAGATTGGCATTTTGTTGAGACTTTTTACATGTATATTTATGAGAAATATAAATTTGTAGCTTTCCTTTAATGTAATGTCTACCCGGTTTAGGTATTAACATAATGCTGGTCTGATATAATGAGTATGAAGTACTCAATCTACTTCTATTTTCTGAAAGAGATTGTTGAGAATTGTAATAATTTCTTCCTTAAATGTATTGTAGAATTGGCCAGTGAAATCATGTGGGCTTGTGCTTTCTGTTTTGGAAGGTTATTATTTATTAATTCAGTGTCTTTAATAGATATAGGCCTATTCGAATTGTCTATTTCTTTTGTTGTGAGTTTTGAAAAATTGTGTCTTTCAAAGAATTGGTCCATTTCACCTAGCTTATCAAATTTGTGGGGGTACAGTTGTTCTTATAACATTTTCTCATTATCCTTTTAATGTCCGTAAGGTCAGTAGAGATTAGCTCTCTTTCATTTTTGATAGCAGTCATTTGTGTGTTCTCTCTTTCTTAGTTAACCTGGTTAGTGGCTTATTAATTCTATTGAGCTTTTCAAAGAACCATCTTTTGGTCCTGTTGATATTCTCTATTGATTTCCTGCTTTCAATTTCATTGATTTGTGCTCTACTTAGTATTACTTTTCTTCTACACACTTTGAATTTAATTTTCTCTCCTTATTGTAGCTTCCCAAGTTAGAAAATTTGATTATTAATATTTTCTTTCCTAATATGTGCATCCAATGCTAAAAATAGCCCTTTAAGCATTGACTTAACTGTATCCTACCAATTTTGATAAGTTGTATTTTAATTTTTCATTTATTTTGAAGTATTTTTAAATTACCCTTGAGACTTTCTTTGACTCATGTATTGTTTAGATGTGTGTTGTTTAATCTCCAAATATTGTGGATTTTCTGGCTACTTTTCTGTTATTGATTTCAATTTTAATTTCATTAATGTTTTAGAGATGATCTAAGACATCTTGGTATAATTTCTGTTATTTTAAATATGTTAAGGTATGTTTCATGTCCCATAATTCTTTCCATTTTGGTGAATATTTCATGTGGTCTTGAGAAGAATGTGCTTTCTGCTTCTGTTGAATAAACTGTTCTACAAACATAAATTAGACCCACTTGACTGATGGTGCTATTCAGTTCAACTATGTCCTTACTGATTTTCTGCCTGCTGGGTCTGTTGGTTACTGATAGAAGAGTGTTGAAATCTACAACTGTAATAGTGGATTAACTATTTCTCCTTGAGGTTCTATCAATTTTTGCTCCATGTATTTTGACACTGTTGTTAGATGCATACACTTTAAGGACTGCTGTGTCTCCTTGGAGAATTAATGCTTTTTTCCCTCTTTATCCCTGATAATTTTCCTTGCTCTGAAGTCTGGTCTTTTTCAAATTAATATCTATTCCAGCTTTCCTTTGATTAGTGTTAGCATGGTATCTGTGTCTCCATCTATTTTTACGCTGTGTCTTTATATGTAAAACAGGCTTCTTGCAGACAACATAGAGTTGGGTGTTGTTTTTTCACCTACTCTGACAGTCTTTGTCTTTTAATTAGTGTATTTAGAACACTGATATTTAAAATTGTTATTGGTATCTATTTTTTGTTGATACCTATTATATTTGTTACCCTTTTCTATTTAATTCCTTTGTTCTTTGTTTCCTTTCCTTTTCTTATTTTGTCTTCCACTCATTTTCTGCCCTCTCTGGTTTTAATGGAATATTTTGTATAATTCCATTTCTTCTCCTCTCTTAGCATATGAATTATACTACATTTTAACTTTTTATAATGGTTGTATTTTTTTGCTTTTCTTGAGTTTACAATATATATTTATAACTAATTTTAGCCCCTCTCTAATAGCACTATACCACTAGCGAGCGGTGCAAATACTGTATAACAGAGTATTTCCAGTTCCTTCCCCTCCTCCGATCACTTATAACATTGCTGTCATTCCTTTCACTTACACACAAGCTATAATCATCACATACAGTGTGGCTATTATTATTTCAAACAAACTGTTCTCTGTTACTGTAAGAATAGAAAATAAAAAGATTTTATTTTACTTTCATTTATTCCTTCTCTTGTGCTCTTCTTTATTTATGTATATCCGATTTCTGACCTGTATCATTTTTTATCTCTCTGAAAAATTTAAT
The DNA here is from genome assembly GCF_028885625.2 of Pongo pygmaeus. Lineage (NCBI taxonomy): Eukaryota > Metazoa > Chordata > Mammalia > Primates > Hominidae > Pongo > Pongo pygmaeus. The sequence goes on along the minus strand of NC_072382.2, from coordinate 136,414,309 downwards.
TTAACATTTCTTGCAAGGCAGTCTACTGATAAGAAACTTTCTCATTTTTTTAATATATTGTCTACTTTTCCCATTAGACCCCCAGCATATTAGTCATGGATGTATTGTACTCCTGGACTGGTGGTTCCATCATCTTTGAGTTTGATCTGATGCTTGCCCTGTCTCTTCAAGTGGTTTCTTTGCCTGTGTTCACAGTTTGCTGTACTGTGGCTATCCAAGTTTAAGATCGCTTCTGGATCCTTGTTTTCATCTCCCCTCTCATCTTAGATTTTCCCAAGAAACTCCTCCTTAAGTAGAGTCTGAACCTTGCATTTCTTTTAGCTGTAATCCCTGTGATTCTACAGGAGCCTCATCGTTGTGGGGTAAAGTGTGTGGGGTAAGGTGTGTGGGGTAAGGTGTGTGGGGTTAGGTGTGTGGGGTAAGGTGTGTGGGGTAAGGTGTGTGGGGTTAGGTGTGTGGGGGGTAAGGTGTGTGGGGTTAGGTGTGTGGGGGTAAGGTGTGTGGGGTAAGGTGTGTGGGGTAAGGTGTGAGGGGTTAGGTGTGTGGGGTAAGGTGTGTGGGGGTAAGGTGTGTGGGGTAAGGTGTGAGGGGTTAGGTGTGTGGGGTAAGGTGTGTGGGGTAAGGTGTGTGGGGTTAGGTGTGTGGGGGTAAGGTGTGTGGGGTAAGGTGTGAGGGGTTAGGTGTGAGGGGTTAGGTGTGTGGGGTAAGGTGTGCGGGGTTAGGTGTGTGGGAGTAAGGTGTGTGGGGTAAGGTGTGTGGGGTAAGGTGTGAGGGGTTAGGTGTGTGGGGTAAGGTGTGTGGGGTAAGGTGTGTGGGGTAAGGTGTGTGGGGTAAGGTGTGTGGGGTAAGGTGTGTGGGGTTAGGTGTGTGGTGGTAAGGTGTGTGGGGTAAGGTGTGTGGGGTAAGGTGTGTGGGGTTAGGTGTGTGGGGTAAGGTGTGTGGGGTGAGGTGTGTGGGGTAAGGTGTGTGGGGTTAGGTGTGTGGGGTAAGGTGTGCGGGGTAAGGTGTGTGGGGTAAGGTGTGTGGGGTAAGGTGTGTGGGGGCTGGAAGCATCCTATGGCTCTATGATGGGGTCTCAGTCTTTCACTGAGTCTGTACCCCTGGGCTGTGACCGCCATGCATTCTTCTAAGTGATGCTTTATTTTCCTCCTTAAGTGACACAGAGCGGTTAGAGAGCTAGAGTTGAATATCTTCCTAGGTTGGTTAGGCCCTGCTAAAACCCTAGTCAGTTAGGCTTTGGTAAAATAGATCCCCCTGGGGTCAGGTCTTGTGTAGAACAGCATAAATTCCGCATGTTTTGAAAGGCTGCTTTTCCCTCCCTCTGCTGCAAGCATGAGGGGATCTCATGCCCTCACTGTAAAAACCTAGTAGGGCTTCTGGAGGTAAAACTCATGAGAATGTGTGGGCTCCCTGCAACCAAGACCCCTCCTGCAGTTTCTAACTCACAAACGTGTCCACACGGAGCCTCCCTCACTTTGTCAGCTCTAGTTTAGGCTGTCCTGCCCTGGCCCAGGGTTCTGTGGCAGTTCCTGATCTTGGGCATCTGCTCCAGTCAGAGCCCATCTCTATAACTTCGGGGACAGACATTTGCTTGTGGCCTCCAGTCTTTAACGGATCTAAGAAGAGTTGTTAATTTTCAGTTTGTTCAACATTTTCTTATTGTTAGGATAGAGTCATGACTTCCAAGCCCTTTACACGTCAAACCATAAACTGAAGTACTTTAATAAGCTTTTTTTTTGAGGCAGAGTCTCGCTGCATCACCCAGGCTGGAGTGCAGTGGCATGATCTCAGCTCACTGCACCCTCCACCTTCTAGATTCAAGTTCTTCTCATGCCTCATCTTTCCGAGTAGCTGGGACCACAGGCATGTGCCACCATACCCAACTAATTTTTGTGGTTTTAGTAGGGGAGGGGTTTCACCATGTTGTCCAGGCTGGTCTTAAACTCCTGGCCTCAAGTGATCCACCTGCCTTGGCCTCCCAAAGTGCTGGGACACGTCCGGCCTTTAAAAAACTTTTAATTTTAAAATAGTTTCAGATATCCAGGAAATTTGAGAAGACAGCCCAGAGAGTCTCCCTATACTCCACACTCAGATTCCCATTGTCAACATCCTAAATTATTATAGTTTAGTTATTACAACTCATGATCCAATATGGATGCATTAATATTAGCTAAAGTCTGTATTTTATTCCTATTTTCTTAATTTTCCCCTAATATCCTTTTTCTTTCCCAGGATCCCATACAGCAGGAATCCCCAACTTCTGGGCCGTGGACCAGTACCCATTTGTGGCCTGTTAGGAACTGACACACAGCAGGAAGTGAGTGGCAGGCAAGGGAGCAGGACAACCTGAGCTCCGCCTCCTGTCAGATCAGAGGCCACATTAGATTCTCATAGGAGCGTGAACCCTATTGTGAGCTGCACACGTGAGAGATCTAGGTTGCACACTCCTTACAAAAATCTAACTAATGCCTGATGATCTGAGGTGGAACAGCTTCATCCTGAAACCTTCCCCCACCACCATCCATGGAAAAAGGTCACCAAAAAGGTTGGGGACTCCTGCCATCCAAGACATGACATTACCTCTTACAATCATGTCTCCTCAGACCCCTCTTGGCTGGAATAATTTCCCAGACTTCTTGTCTTTGATCAGTTTTGATGAGTATGATTAGGTTATCGTGTAGAACAACCTTCTGTCGGAGTTTGTCTGATGGTTTTGTTATGATTAAACTGCGCTCTGCATCTGTGGGAGGAAGACCCTGGAGGTAAAATGCCATTCCCGTCCCATCTCTTCAAGGGCACTTACTGTCGGCATGACTCATCCCTGCGGATGCTGCCTTGGTCGCCTGGCCGAGGGAATGCTTGTCAAGCTCTCCACTGCAGTTACTTTTCTCCTCTTTTCCCTTTTTCGAAGGAAGTCAGTACTTGGCAGGATTTTTCAACTCAGGATTCTCATAGAGGTCTTTCCTTCCTGTTTCTTCACAGGGAAAAGCAAAGCAGGGGTCCACACGCTCTCACTCACTCATCCACTCATTCAGTAACACTTACCTGATGTCCACCCAGAGCCTGACCCCCTGCGGGCCCTGGCTATCAAGTGGAGAAGGAAGCAGAAGTGGGCCTTGTCCTCAGGAAGCCTGAGTCTAGTGGGAAGACAGCCTCTAAACCAGCAATCACAGCCATCAGAGAGCCGTGAGGCAGAGTGCACAGAGCAGGGGAAGGGAGAAGGGGTCCTAACTCAGATCGGGTTGGGGGAGGCAAAGCCTGTCTGAGATCCAAGGGGACAGAGGCCAAGAGCTGGCTTGCATGAGGCCCAGCACATGCAAAGGCCCCGGGGTTGGGTGGTGGAAAGTGGCTAAGCCGTGCTGCTCTCAGCCCTCTAGTCCACCCTTGCTCATTCTTTTCATTAGTCTTTGCTCTACTCAAGGTCAGAGACCATGTCTTGTCCTCTGTGTCTCTACCTAATGCAGGTTGACTGACAGAATCAGGGCAGTCATGCGGATCTGCATGGTTTGTCCAGGGGCCATCAGATACTCCATAGGCCTGAGTTTCTGCAACTCTAAAGACCTTGTGCTAAGGAAGAGGGAGGAAGCGGGAGGTCTGGCAGCAGGACAGCAAGGTAGCTGGCAGTCAGCAAGGACGCAGGCACCTGCCCATGGGCAGATGAAACAAGGCCCAGGAGCAGGGAGGATGGAAACAGGCCTAAAGATGCTTTGAGGAAAGTAGGTCAGATCTCAGATTTCTGAGCTCAATGTTCTGCCCCCTGAGAACTTGATAAAGCTGCAGTTTGCCAGAGCAAATGCAAGCAAATGTTATCCAGATATGCTTAGCTCCCAGGCACAAAGCCCCTGCATTTGACTGGGGGGCAACACCCTGGCTGGCTGTTTCTGTACCTGTAGGACTGAGCATGGTGTGAGCATGGGGGCCAGAGCACCCTTGGGAGAGGGGGAGATGGGAGAGAAGAGGAAAGGAGGGCAGACTTTCCAGCAGCAGAACCTCAGGTGATGAAAGCAACTTCCCTCCTGCTGAGAGCAAAGGAGGTGTGCAGGCTGCTGGCCTGGGAAGGAGGCAGAGAGGGGACTTTCAGCAGCCAGGCCTTTTGTAACTAGCCTCAGGCTCCCCTGCCCCATTGCCCTGGGATCCAAGCCCACTGTGTCCCTTTTGCACCCCCTAACCCTCTGACCCACAGGCCCACTCCCCACTCAGCCTCTTTGCCGGGCTGCCTCCTGCACACACACACATATGTTCACATGCATGCACAAGCTGGGGCTCAGAAAACAGTACCCCAAAATGCAGGCCTCAGCCTTACAAGCTGTCCCATTCTCCCCAAAGGCTAGCCATACAAATTAGAATCCCTCTTTACAAAGGCAAGTCATAGAAACCAGAACCCCTTTTCGCCAATGCCAGCCATCAAACTTCTGTGTTAAAACTGGCCATAAAAAAATGACCTGACCTGCCTTGTTTGACTGTAGGTCATAAGACCCCCATTCCAGAGAGGGCCCTGCCCTACACCCGGAAGGGTGAGATGCTGCTCAGAGAGGCCAGAAAGAATCTAGACAGACAGGCCTTGCTGGTTTCCCCACTCACTCTATTGGCATTAGACCACCCCTTTTTTGTCCAGTCCTCTTTCTACCTAACTGTCCATACTTTGCTGAACCAAAACATGAAAATGGACAATTTTCCCTGTATCTTTGGGTCTTCTTTCTGAAGGCTCCTGTGTACACACATTAGACACATTTGTGTGCCTCTTCTCCTATTAATCAATCAGCCTCACGTCAGTGATTTTTCAGGGAACCTTTAAGGGGCCAAGGGGAAGAACTGAGCTGGCTCCTCATGCTCACCCTGGATGCAACCTTCACTCATTGATCCAGGCCACACTCACACCTCCCCACCAGCCCTTCTGGATCCCATCTCTGCAGACCCACGGCCAGTGACTGCCATCCGTTGCCTGCCCGCCGTGTGATGGGCCCAGCAGTGCTGAGTTGGTGTGACTGTCCCAACTTCACAGTGGAAGACGTACTCTGCAAGAGGACAGGAGGGCTGCACTGTGAAGCAAGTCCATCTGGGTACTGAACCCATGTTCCTTCTGCCACACTATGCGGTTCCTCAATGCAGTAAGAGGAAAATGAAGGGAAAGGGCAGGTTCCTTCAGGAGAGGAGCAGGGTGGGGCCAGGGTGGCTGTCTCCAGCTGTGTGGGTTACAACTCAACTCCACAGTGTCTGACCAGAGCTGAGATGAGTGTTCCATGGGGTCATGCTGTCAGAGTTTGCCACAACCTTGGGAAGTCCTCAGGCTGGGACTGCCTGCCCTCAGGTCCCAGCTACACCATATATCTGCTGTGTGGCTCAGGCAAGCCACTTAACATCACCATGCTCAGATTCATCCACAAAACAGGGTATTCTCGTCACTATCAGGGGACTCAGGTGAATTAGAGAAGTGTGTGCTCATAGAGCACCCAATGCAGCCCCTGCTCAGGGACAGCCCCAGGTAAGCACCTGCTCCCACTGCTACTGTCACACAGCCCTGGTCACTCAGCCCCAGAGAGCCTCCTGAGCAGCTCTCCAGGCCCAGATGGTGCCAACCCACGGGGCCTTCTCGGCAGAGGTGGGCAGCCCATTCTGACTTACCCATATCACAACCGTCCACGCTTCCTAAATGGAGCACAGCCCATCAGTGCCATCTCCAAGGGTCCCTCCTGGCCAGGCTCCCTGCTTGTTGGGATGGGCACACATGAATAAAGAAATGAGTGCAGAGTGCATGCCCACTTTGGATTCCTCCAGCCTTGCCATGATTAGACAGCTCTGGTGATTAACTAGATATGAGCTCTCCTTTACAGAGCGAGGAGCTGTGGCCTGGACAGTTGACTAAGTGGTTTGATCAGAATTATACAGCAGGGAAGAATTTAAGTGTGGCCTGCAGCCTGAGACTGAGAGGTGGGAGGCGGTCATGCTTCAGCTTTGGAGACTAGCAGGCCTCACTGGCAGTGCTGCCTTGTGTAAGTCCCTTAACCTCAGTTTCTTCATCTGTAAACTAAGCCGATGATACCTGTCTTTGTCTAATTCATCTTGCTATAAAGGAACACTGGAGACTGGGTAATTTACAAATGAAAGAGGTTTATTAGGTTCCCAGTTCTGCAGCACCCCCTCTTTGATGAGGCCCTCAGGGAGATTCTACTCATGGTGGAAGGTGAAGAGGAGCTGGCTTCACATGGTGAGAGAAGGGGGAAGAGAAAAGAGGGGAGAAAGTGTCAAGCTCTTTTCTTTCTTTTTTTTTGTCTTTTTTTTGAGTTGGAGTTCTAGCTCTTGTCACCCAGGCTGGAGTGCAATGTCATGATCTCCGCTCACTGAAGCCTCCGCCTCCCAGGTTCAAGTGATTCTCCTGCCTCAGCCTCCTGAGTAGCTGGGATTACAGGCCTGCACCACCACGTCCGGCTAATTTTTTGTGTTTTTAGTAGAGACGGGGTTTCGCCATGTTGACCAGGCTGGTCTTGAACTCCTGACCTCAGGTGATCCACCTGCCTCGGCCTCCCAAATTGCTAGGATTACAGGCGTGAGCCATCATGCCCAGTTAGTCAAGCTCTTTTTAACAATCTTTTAAACAATCAGTTCTCCAGAGAACTCTATTAGCAAGAACTCACTCATAACCACGGGGAGGGCACCAAGTCATTCATGAGGGATCCACCCCCATGACCCAAACACCTCCCTCTACTCCCCACCTCCAACATTGGGGAATCACATTTCAGCCTAAGATTTGGAGGGGACAACTACTCAAGCCATCAATACTTCACAAGAGTGTTTCAAAAATCAAGCTAGGCAACGTATATGGCATACCTGACATTAAAGGGGCTCAGGAGGAGGCACCATTACTGCAGCCAATGTGGGGGATGACGGCTGGGGTCCCTGCCAACCTGAGCCCCAGCAAAGAGAATCATTTCAGGCTCCCTGTTACTCGGCCCTTCCCCACTCCCTCCTCCTCCTCCAGCAAAACTTTAATTCTGTATGAAGCTTCCCTCCAGCAGAAGGGTTATAATTAATTTATGTTGGGACCATAATAGATTCCAATACAAACTTCATTTCATTGCATCCAACTGCACTATGACTGCTGTTTGCTGTGAGGCATAATTCCATAATTCACCGTGAAATGTGGCCCCATGCATGCTCTTCCCAGCCCCCGGAAAGGGGAGTGGATGCACGTGGCTCTCTTCCGTGCGGCTGACAGAGAACTTCCACTCCCACCCTCCTAGGCAGCACACACTCTTGTCATGCGGTCCTCCTTGCAATAACCACATGACGTGCGGCACTCACCACCCTCTCTGACCCTCGGCTTTCTCATTTATAGAAATGGAACAATACAGTAATATATGCCCTGTAAATCATTTGTGAATATAAAATCAGACAGACTTTTGTAAAACACTCACCACAGTATCAGGCACTTGCCACGTGCTTCACGATAGCAGCTGACAATAGCAGCTAATATTTAATGAGCACCTACTGAGTGCCCGCACTGTGCTGGCTCCAGCCATCCTTGGGGCCACCTGGGAAGCTAGTCCTACACCCACTTCCCTGAGTGTTATAAGGAGAGGCTGTCCTAACAGTGTGCTTTTTCTTTAGTAAGGCCTCCATCGGGTGTGCAGGGCTGGAAGAACAGGCCCAGGGCCATCCTAGAAGAGGGCACCGGCACCTGAGCTCCCTGACCAGAGTCATACCTCTGTATTGCTACCCAGGATCTTTTCAAGGAGTGGGACAGAGAGAGGAAAAGGCTGTCTCCATCTCCCGGCCCTGGGCACTTAACCCCTCCTCTCACTGTCAGATTGCAAGGAGCTGAGAGTAAGCGACACAAAAGTGGAGGTGGCAAATAGATTATGCTCTTAAAAGATCGGGGAGGGGAGCCGTGGCTGCAGACTAAGAGCGGAGCAGGCCGAGGAAGGACGCCTGCAATGAGCTCAGCAGGGCTGCTGGCCAGTGCAGAGGGTCAGAGCAGCGGAACTCCTTCCCTGAGATCCTCGACTGCTTGTCCATCACCCTGGGGTTCCAGGCAGGAGCTGCTTCCCTGCTCCCAGGAGGCTCCCTTCAACTCTTCACGGATTTCTTTGTCCAGGGCTGGTTTGCACGGTCAGCCACTCCTCACACAGCAGACCCCACTGCCCGGCCATTGATCTTCTTCCACTGGGCATCCCCATAAGTGTCTGGAGCTCCTCGCTGCCTGTGTGCCCGAAGCATGCCCTGGCCCTGCTCCCAGCCCCCTCCTTCCAGCCTGCCTCTCCCCCTGCGTCTGAGCCGTTTCTCCAGGCCTCCCCAGTATCGCATGAGAACTGTCTTCTGTTGAATAGGCATCTGCTCATCACTCATCTCAAAGGCACCACGCTTCAGACAGCTTTCTTGATTTGCACCCCGCAACCTGCTTCTCCATGCACAGCACTAGTTTTCACCAACGTGCCCAAAATCCCAGGTGCGTCCTTGACTCCTCTCTTCCATTCACATCTGCTTTCGATCCATCAGGAAATCGCTGCTTCCTCATTAAGATATCCCTGGGAAGTCACTCTTCACCTCCTCAAGGCTGCTGGCTGCCACTGTGGCAAGGCACCGTCCTCCACTCCAGGTCCTACGACGGCCTCCTAAAGCTAAAGAGTCTCCTGCCGCCCTCTGCCCTGCCGTCCCTGCTGCCTCCCCTATTGCTTCTCTGCTAAATCTTCTCAGCTTCTCAGCATACCCACCCAAGTCAGGTTTTTGAATGTAAATCAGCTCTCATTAGCTTGGTGCTTAATATCCTCCAGTAGCTTCCATGATGTTCAGAATAGAATCTAAGTCAGGCCTCATGGCCCTCAAGGCCCCAGGAGCTCCATCCCCTGCCTGCCTCTCCCAGTCTCTCACACTGGCCCCTTGGTATTCCTGGAGTAAGTCAAGCCAAGCCTGGGCCCTTTCTGCCCTCTGGCCGCCAGACGTTTGCAGAGCTCACTGCCTTAGCTCAGTCAGGTTCTGCTGACTAAAACTATCTAATGTTTTTAAATGTATTTTTTTGTTTGGTTATTGCCTGTGTCCTCCAATAAAATGTCAGATTTGGGTTGTAGGCTTTATAAAATCTTTTAAAAAAAAACAAAACTGTATCCTCAGAACCTATACATACAGGTTTTCAAAAAGTAGGTGTTGAATGAGGGAAGGAGCAAAATAATTTGTCTACAACAAAACAGGTGAAAATGTACATCTATTTATACACACACACGCACACGTGTACCTAAACACGCACATACAAGTGGCATGTGGGTAGGGAGGCTCAGCAAGAGGAAACCTAACCTTTATGCTCAGGAAGCCATGCTCCAGGAGAAAAATTTGTCACACGCTGGGAAAAGGAAGACATTAGACAAACAAATCATTCTTCAAGGAACGAGCAAAGGGACACAGGCTGGCATCGCAGAGCTGCGTATCTGAGTGCAGAGAGACAGACCTAAGCAGAACCGGGAGAGGGGGTGGAGAGGAGCTTCCTGGGTGGGAGAGGAGCTTCCTGGGTGGGAGAGGAGCTTCCTGGGTGGCTGGCAAGCCCGGCCCCGGCAGTCCGTGGAGGGAACTGCCGTCTGCCCCTGGTCAGGTTTGACCGAGAAAGAGAGCAGCACTAGGGCGGATCACCTGAGGTCAGGAGTTTGAGACCAGCCTGGCCAATATGGTGAAACCTCATCTCTACTAAAAATACAAAAAGTAGCTGGGCGTGGTGGGGGGTCCCTGTAATCCCAGCTACTTGGGAGGCTGAGGCAGGAGAATCACTTGAACCTGGGAGGCAGAGGTTGCAGTGAGCCGAGATCGCGCCACTGCACTCCCGCCTGGGTGACAAGAGCAAAACTCAGTCTCAAAAAAAAAAGAAGAGACATTTTAGAAAATATTGCCATTGGGGTAATGTGCCTCTGACACATTACAATTTAAATTCACATTGTAATTTAGCTTATATTCTCTATGAGAGCTTTAAAGTTGATTCATTATTTGTTTTAATTGAAAAAAACAGAATGAAAGAAAGAGAGCAGCACTCGGCTGCCAGTGAATGAAGGGTCAGGCAGGGAGGACGTGACCCCAAACCTCTGGGGATGGTGAGCTGCCTTTCAGGAAGTGCCTGTGGCCTGTGCACCTCCCCAGTGGAGTCGGGGATGGCACCCACTAGCCTGCTGGCCCGGCCTTGCAGTCCAGGGTTACAGGGCAGAAGAAGGGCTAAAAGCTTAGCATTGGAAGTCCTAGATTTGCCTCTGAGCCTCAGGCAAAACTAACTCACACCTGAGTCTGTTTTACCACCGGTGGGTTCATCGCTCAGTTTGCCTGGGACCCTCACAGTGAACGTTCTCGTGTCCCCACATAATCATCCGTCATACTTCTTTCGCTTCCAAGAGTCTCAGCTCGGACAATAAATAATGTTGTCACTAAAAATAGTAGCACATCCCTTACGGAGTTTCTGGGAGGACTGAACGAGAGGGTGGGTGTGACTGTGCCCAGCACCGCCTTCGGCACATGAGTGCCATGAGTGCTCACAGGACATGCAAAGCCATGCTGTGTGTGGCCTGCGGAGCCCACAGCACCCTGCCCACGCTGCCTGTATTTTGTGTGCCGCTGCCCCGCTCCACCTGCTCTGGGCGTGCCTTCTCCTCCCCCGCTCCCTACACCATGGCTGTCTGCGCCTGAGCTGAGCAATTCGTAGCCACGCTGAAGGCTCTGGGGAGAGTGCGTCGCCTGGCCCAGGATGAATGCTCTCCTGTCCTGGCCACACAGGTAATGAACGGCCGGGGCCATCCAGGGAAACACTCCCTTATCTCACCCTGGCAAGCCTCCCTCTTCCTCTTTTTGAGAGATGGGCAGCAGGCCCAGCTGGGAGCCGTGGCCACCCTTCACAGAGCCTTCACCGGGAGTGATGGATGGAATTTCTTCTCTTTCCAAAGAGAAATTTCACAGGGCGAGCTTCTCCCCTAGGTTTTGCCTGCCTCCCTGTGAGGAAGCATGAACTGTGGGAGCTTCAAGGAAGCTGTTGTGCCAAAGTTTTCTTCTACAGATGAGGAAGAGTGCTTCGGAGAGGAAGGGCAGGCACGGGGCCACAGAGCTCCAGGCGTAGAACCCCGGGCAGCACCCGCACCTCTTCACACTGGGAGCTTGGTGGGAACCTGAGCAGTTGTAAGAGCAACAGGAGGAGCACGGAGCCCAGGTTGGAGTAGGAGGGAGCATTCCAACCCTGCTCTGGAAGGGCTCCCCAGCAGCCTGCACCCCTCTATCCCATCCCCGTGAGGCCCCTGTCCACACCCTGTGATGCTGGGAGCTGACCCAGTGTTCTGCCTCTACCGTGTGGCCATGCAACACACACACACGTGTACGTACACACAGTGTACCCTGCAGTGTGAGAGACACACTTCGGATTTTTCAAGTGCTGTTATCTGAAATGCACATTTAACCTGGATCCCCTCCATGCACAAGACCTTCTCCACTCTGCCTGGAACACAAGCAGGTGCTGCCAGGGATGTTGTACATAGGGAACAGGGTCCAGGGTCAGGACCTCGAGGCCTTCAAAGAGGTCCCAATAGACAAGAGCAGGCAGAGCCCCACACAGTGTGGGGAAGGGGGCCCCAAAGCTCCGGGACTGCCAGGCCTCAGGACATGGGCCAGTCTCCAGCCTAGAGCAAGGCATCTGCTAGAAACCGAGAGGGACCACCGGAGAAGGAAGGGATGTCTTGGGAGCAGGTGTCAGGAGCACAGGGTGCCTTCGCCCCTCTGCTGCCTGGCTCTGGCCCCTCTGGAACAAGAAGTAGAGTGAGCAGAGCCCACAGGGAGCAGACAGCCCTGGCCCCCAGCTCAGCCATGCTGCTCCCCCATGGACCAATGGCAAATCATCTAACCTCTCTCAGAGCTACTCCTGCGCTCAAGATTCCTGCACAGATTGTTGTAATCGGGAGCAAACGCTCATGCCCAGGCCCTGCGAAAGGGCCAGCTCTGAAGGTCATCATCTCCCATCCTGCTCCTCAGCTAATGCACCCATGCCCATGTCTTGGAGGTGCTCAGAATATATTTGCTGCAGGAATAAATTGACTCAGCCCAATAATGTAACAGTTCTTCGATTTCCGTGCTTCTGTTTCCTCCATCTGAACACTCGTGTCTTCATTGGTCCTGCTAATTCCTCAGCCATTTTCTCACTGAGTACAGCATCTCCCCCACTCTCTTTATCATCCCACTTGCCAAGTCTCTCCTCTGTGTCTCCTAACTTCTCTGTTGTATTCCTTTTATTTTTATTTTTTAGAGACGGGATTTCACTCTGTCACCCAGGCTGGAGTGTAGTGGGATGATCATGGCTCACCACAGCCCTGAGTTCCTGGGCTCAAGTGATCCTCCCGTCTCAGCCTCCCAAGTAGCTGGGACCACAGATGCCTGCCATCACACCCAGCTAATTTTTTTTTTTAATTTTAATTTTGTGGGAAAATGGGGTCTTGCTATGTCTGAGAGTTAGGCCGGTCTCGAACTCCTGGCCTCAAGGATCCTGCAGCCTCAGCCTCCGAAATTGCTAGGTTTACAGGTGTGAGCTACTGCACCCAGCCTTCTTTTGTATTTCTCATCTCGTCTCCCCATGCCACACCCTGGGCGATGTCCTCTAACCAATCTTCCTCTTCACTCGTGATTTTCTTCACTGTATTTCACGAGCTGTTGAACTCACCTGCTAAGGGTTTCATTTTAGCGTTACCCATGTTATCTTCAGAGGTCCATCTTTTCAAACCTTCCTGTTCTTGTGTCCTAATGTCTTGTTCCCCCTTTAGGGTTTGTGCTCCTCCCAGCTCTTTAATAACCATCATTATTACTCTTCCATTGTGCCGCATTACCCTCAATGCTTAGAGTCCAATACTCCTGCTTCTTGGGCTGCTGAGTTGAGTTCATAAACAAGTGGAATCTGGCTCAAGCTGTATTATGAGCTGGTAATCATCAAGACTTTCTTCTCAACATAAATCCTACAAGACCTAAGTGTTTTGTTGATTTATTTCTAGCACCTTGAGGTATGCCAGGCCTGAGACTGATTCTTATGATCATTGCTGTGCTTGGGACTTCTGGCCCCACCTGGAAACTGTCAGCTCCAGCTCCAAAGCAGCTCACAACAGAGGCTCAGGACATCCCTTTCTCACAGGAGAGTTTCTCCCACCAGAATCCCAGGCAGAGCTGTGCCATCCTGCTGTATCCTGGGGATTCCCTTTCCATTTCCTTCCCTGAGTAGACTCAAGCCCTCCCCTCCCATCCCTGCGTGATAAGAGTCCAAAGCTTTCACACATGTGCACGCGTACACAAACATGTGCACGTATGTATGCACACACACTCATGCACAGGCATGCAGACACACATGTGTGCACACACAGTCACTGAACATTATCTCCCGCTCCCACAGTGCTGGCTGTTAGTGACTTTTTACTGTTGGCATCTGGGGTTTTGAAATTCTTTCTCGTGTCTTCACCTGTACATGTAAAGCATGTGGGTATGGTCATCCATTCAACAAATCTGTGAGCTTGTTTGGGGAAAGACCCGGCCCTTGCCCCCATGGGCCCTGGGGCTGGAACCAGAAGTCACACTGTGTTCTATGGGTGCCATGTGCTCTGTGCCCCTTTCAGCTGGCCACAGAGCAGGGCTTTGTCTCCCCAGGGTCTCCCAGGCCTCTTTGTTGCCATCTGATGGTCATTGAGGGGACACTTGAGCCCAGATCTCCCACTGTGTAGGAAGGGAATGGAGACAGGGTACACAGGTCCAGCTTGGCACAATTGTCACTTAGAACATTGGCCCTTGGGCACCCCCAGCTCTCCCTGCAGCCTGAACCCGTGATCCCAGCATCAGGCCCTGGCATCCAGGGTGGTTGGCAGCCAGATCATGACACACAGCCAAACAAAAGCAGCATGGCAGCGCACCTCGGCCCCTGCCTGGGAAACAGAGTGTGCATGCTGTCCTGGGCCGGAACCTGAGCCGACTCTGCCCGGTTATACCCTGGCCTTCAGGCAGGGTCTCCTGCTGACCCTCCCCCACCTGTGGGCTGGCCTGGTGCACTGCACGGCTGCTATCTGCCAGCCCCAAGCCTGGGGAGGATGTGCCTGCCGTGCTCAGGGCCTCCGGGCCAGCCCCTGTGCCCTCAGCAGCAGCCCCTCACGGCTCTGCAGTGCAGCAGAATGGAAAGTGCTTCACAGGAAGAGCCAGTGCAGGGTCCTAGGCAGCCAGACAAGCCCTGGGAGCACAAGCACACAAGACCACTGGGCCCAAGCCACCCTCCTCCCAGGCAGCAGGAGGACTGCCCAGGCCCTGCAAAAGGGCCAGCTCTGAAGGTCACCATCTCCCATCCTGCTCCTCAGCTAATGCACCCATGCCCAGGGGCAGCCCAGCGTTGGCTGGGGGAAGGGTGCCCCCTCGGCCCTGACCGCGAAGGAGCAAGCCTTGCGCCCTGACTTTCTGCCCCAGGGCCCACAGTGAAAATACCCTGAGAGGCACGGGGACAGCGCTCGGTTCCTCCTACACCCAACTGTTTAGAGGAGGTCTGGGCAGAGGAGAGAGGTGGGTGGTGAGTGCACTCTGCTAGCCCAAGTGGTCCCTGGGACAGCCTGGAGCTAATCCTCTGAGTCTCCCCTGCACCCAGGCTCAGCCCGGCCCTCCACCTCATGCCAGCCTGCTGGCTTGGCACACACAACCCATGTCCATCGCTTGTTCCAAAGGAGAGGAGAAAGGCCCCCTGCCTTCCTAATTCCTCACTCCCTCCTCCCTTCCTTCCGCTGCCCCCGAGTTCATTCACCCATGGTTCATTTATTCGTTAACTCTGCGAAGCCCTCTCCATGCCAGGAGAGGCCCTGGACCCTCAGGAAACAATGAGAGGTCACAGGCCTGCTTTGAAAAGCTGCAGTTGAGGAGAGAGCCAGGCACGTAAACAGACATTCCCACGGATTCGTCCTAAATGTCCCCAAAAGAAGCCCATGGGCAGGAGCCGCCAGCCCGTCTGGGAGGGGCCACCTGAGCTGGGCCTGAAGTGGTCAGGGCCAGTCAGCACAGGAGGGCAGGCGGAGGGTCCGCAGACCTGGGAGACTGGGACAGGCAGCACCGGTCAGCGAGGAGGGGCTCAGGGGTGCGGGCTCTCACAGCAGCCGGGAGGGCGAACTTGGTCCCGGGAGCAATGGGGGCCAGAGGAGGGCCCTGAGTGAGGCCACTGCAGGGGTCAGATGGGTCTTAGCAAGGTCACTCCCATGTAGGTGGCTGCACTGGAGGTAGGGGCTGCAGAGGCCACAGCCTTAATCTTGGGGGTGCAGTGAGGGCCAGGACACAGGCAGAGGCCGTAGGGAAGGAAACCAGAGGGTGAGCTGAGCTCACAGAGCAGCAGAATCCAGGACCTGGCAGCCGGGGGATGTGGGGGAGAGAGAGGAGGTGAGGATGGCCCTTGGGACATGGCCAGCACTTGGTGATGGACAGCAGGAGAGGCCCAGGAAAGGTTTCTTCCATGCAGCAGCGAGGCCTCCGCATGCCTCCACGCAGACCAGCCCAGGCCTGCTCCCCAAGCTGGGCGCCCTCCAGCCCCCGCCAGCCCCGCCTGAGGCCAGGACAGAACCAGGCAGGCTCTCGGCAGAGAGGATCCTCTGCAGCGCCCTGGAAGGGAGGAGGGATGCAGGAGGAAAGGCTCATCCATTATTAATTCCTCCTGGAGACTCCGGGGCCTCTGAAGCCAATTGCATTATTTAAAACTGGCTTAAGTTTGGCCCAGAACAGAGAGCTTCATCTCTCGTTGACAGCCTCCCCCTTTCCCAGGTGGCATCCTCAGGAGAGATGCTGAGCTTCCTGTGAAGAGTCAGGCCTGCACCTCTGCTGCACAGCTTGTGCACCACCACGCACACCACACCACATCCCCTGCCCAGCTGCCAGATGCGCCCAGCCATTCACCCCTCCTTCAGCCTCCGGGGCTCACAAAGAAAGTATAGGACATGCATTTCCAGTGGCCTTTGGGCAGAAATCCAAGGGATCTGGGTCTCTCTGGCTGACCACCCTGAGTTGGACAGTCCTGCCACTGCCATGGGCGTCACTGGGCAGAGGGACTGGCCTGTCCCCTAGAAGCAGCAGCTCAGGTAGCTGCACCCTAAGAGGCCTGAGGTCTCAGCCTGGGGAAGAAGGAAGGACAGAGCCAGGAACTGGTTGCTATGGAGATTTGTTCCCCAGCAAGGGGAGTAGTTGGGGCTGTCAGCTGGAGCTAACCTTGGAGGATTTCACCATGAGAAAAAGGAAAACAGACACAGATACATATATGCAATGCGAAATCTGACCTTTCCTTGGGAGGCTGGGGAGGACAGACCTGCCAGAATAGATACTATGGGGACGAGGAGGGAAGAGGGGAAGACAGTGGAGGGGACGGAGGAGGGAGGGGGATGGAGGAGGAGGGGACCACGTAGGCCACACTCACTGAGTGCCTGGTGTGTGCCACACACTGATATCAAAGCCAAGTGTGTTTATCCCATTTGGCCCTCACCTAAGCCCTGTGAAGAAGGTGCCTCTAGTCCCACTTCACAGACGAAGACACTGAGACCTTGCAGGACTTGCCCAGAGCCTCAGATCAGTCAATGCTGCGGCTGGAATCCAGGTTTCTCTGACTCTGAAACTCCTATTCATCCTCCTCCTGCGGGATCCTGCAGAACCACCCCCTGATCCGGTCAGCTCTCTGGGAGGCAGAGGCTGCAGGCACACCAAACAAGCCGAGCAGAAGAGACTCCTCATTCATGTCGTGCTGCTGCTCAGACCCCCTCAGCCCTCCACCATCTGTGAGACGGTGCTCCCAGCCAGCATGGAGGTCTTGGGCTCTGCTCCCCACCCACATCCACAAGACATCTCCCATTCCTCACCCCACCTCTCCACGGGCATGCATGGCTCTGCCCCAGGGATCTCCTCTCTCACCTGCCTTCAGCTCTAGGCGGGCTGCCCCTCTGCAGACCTCTCCTTCTTTTCAAAAGCCTCTCCCAAGTCCACCTCCAGGATCTCTCCCTGAGCTCTGTAGCTACTCTGCAGGAGAGGTCCGTGTGCATGTGCACCTCTTTTCTGAGAATTCCTGCTAAGGACTAAGAGTAAGGAGGGCCGGGTGCTCACATCTGCAGGACCAGAGGAAGCCCCTGGTAGGACGGGGCTCTGCACAGTGGGGTGGTGAGCGGAGGGCAGGCCGGCCTCTGAAGAATCCAGGCAGCAACTGCTGTGAGCTGAGGGCCTTTCCAGCCCAAGAGCCACTGCATTGCCAGCAGCTAACTTGGCCCAGGACTGCCGGCAAGTCGGGAGCTACAGACTCTGGGCCACGAGGGCTTTGTCTTATGTGGTTTCTGCATCCTAGTTGAAACATTTAAGGCAATCTATGCCCACAGAGTATCAGGACAATGATAAGTAATTAGCACTATTTTTCTAGATAAAAGATAAACTGCCCTGGGATCCCCAAGGCCTGGAGTCTCAGAGGCACCAGAACTGTCCCAGAGGCCTTGTTGCTCTCATCAAAGCATTTGTGTCATCCACAGAGTTCAGTTCTCACCTGGGCTTAGCGCTTGAGATCTGGAAACCTGGGTTTCAAGGGACAGAAACAAGCTACAGTGTGGCCGTAAGTTCCAAAAGCACAGGTAACTGTAGGTAGTAAATGGCTTTGATATTACAGCACAAGATAGACTGGATGGTGCCACATGCTATGTTCTAGGTGTTATCTCGCATTCATGATGTGTAGTGCAGGGCGCAGTGCAGAACTGCAAGGACACGTTGCGACCTGGTGAACCTCCCCAACACCACTGCACGTGCATCTGTGAGACATTGCCACATACGATTCGGGTCACCTGTTTTCAAAAATATATCTGTGCCTACACCATTCCAGAAGAAATCCTCAAGGGGGTTAAGAACTGGGGCATCCAGCCTCTTCTACCCAGCCACCCCACCCAATCCAGGCTGGGACTTCTCCATCTTCCAGCCGCCCGCAGGCTCTGGCCCTTCTGCTGTGGTGTGTGACCCTCCGTCTTGAGCGGAGACATCCTGAGCCGCCTCTCCCTAGCCTGTCCAGTGCAGGGAGTAGTGACGGGTCACCAAACATGGCCACATAAAGGAATAGACAGCTATGTTTCTGCAACTAACGGCCACATCACAGCTCAGTCCACGGGGGAATTGATTAACTTAGTATCAAGTTGTAGAAAGGGAAAGGCCAGAAGGGTACATCCGGCCTCAGCAGGGACTGCATGCAAGGCCTGATTCAGATCTCTCTCCCCATCTCTCTCCCTCTTCCTCCTTGTCTCTTCCTGTCTGTCTCCCTCTCTCTGTCTCTGTCTCTCTCTCTTTCACACACACACACAGACACACACACACACACACACACACACAGCATCTCCCTCTCTGTGGGCCAGCTGTTGTCCCTGCGAGGCTGCACGCTGGCAGCACATCCTCACACGCCCAGAGCAGACAGCAGAGAAGCCTCCCCCACCAGCTCTGGTTAGAAAATGCCAAGGGGGGCCTGGGATTGGTCCCAGACTGGTTCACTCTTGTCCCCGGATGGGTCAGGCCAGGCAGGAGCAGGGGCACTGGGGTGGGTGGTGCTACCATGTGCTCCCCGCATCAGAAGGGAGCATGCTGATCAGCAACCCCCACCCCAAACCATGCGGTTGGCAAAGAGGGACCCTTCCTCTAAAGGAAAGGGTGGGGTCTGGCCAGCCCCAGCAAGGAATGTGTGCTGCAAGAATCTTTCCATAGTACATATGGCTCTGACTGGCAAAGGCAGATCACTCCCGAGAGACCCCCACTGAGCTTCTTTTAAAACCACGCAGTTCACGTGAAAGAACATCTACCGTCTTCAGGAGGCACAGCCACACTCGTGTGGAACTCAGCCAGGCACACGGCCTTCTCGATACTGTTCTTGAGTCTGGTGCCTCCCAGTGACACTGACTCACTGAACACCTTGCCCTGGGTCACACTGTGTAGGGGGCCAAGATTTAGCAAATGAAACAACAGGACACCCAACTAAACTGGAAATTCAGATAAATAGCAAATAACATTTTAGTACAAGTATGTCCCATGCAGTATTGGGGACATATTGTACTAAAAAGTTCTTCCTTGTTTATCTGAGATTCAGATTAACTGGGCAGCTTGAGCTGTAGCTGGCACCCAATCCTGAGCCCTGGGCTTGCCTGGGCCTGCTCGTCTGGGACTCTGAACCTGGCATGCTCTTTCTCTGTCAGTGGCACTGCAATGGGAAAAGGAAAATTTTCTTCTATTTGACATATTCTGATCCTCTTGCTAAAGGATGCTCCCCTTTAAAATCACATGTATTGAAGAGACAAGAATATTTTCTACTCACCAAATAAAACACAATGTAATCTAAACATGGTTATAAAAAATACCTTCACACTTATTTCAAAAAGTCATTTACACCACAAACGACCCAATTTAAAAACGGGCAAAGGACTTGAGTAGACATTTTTCCAAAGGAGATGCACAAATGGCCAATAAGCACATGGAAAGACCTTCTGCATGACTAGTCATTAGAAAATACAAATCAAAGCCATAAGGGATCACCTTATGCCCATTAGGATATTATCAGAAAAATGAAAACTAGTAAGTGCTGGTGATGATATGGAGAAATTGGAACACTTGTACATTGCTAATGAGCATATAAAACTCTACAGCCTCTGTGAGAAAAAGTACGTGGTTCCTCCAAAAATTAGACTTAGAATTATCACATGATCGAGCAATTCC
Organism: Pongo pygmaeus; assembly: GCF_028885625.2. NCBI lineage: Eukaryota > Metazoa > Chordata > Mammalia > Primates > Hominidae > Pongo > Pongo pygmaeus. Next base: position 136,394,608 of record NC_072382.2, on the reverse strand, counting down.
ACTTCTGGGTACACACACAAGAACTGAAAGCAGGAACTCAAACAGATAAGTGCACCCATGATCACAGCAGCTTTGTTCACAGTAGCCAAAACAGCAACCCAGGCATCCATGGACGGGTCAGTGGATAAGCCAAGTGTGGTCTATGCGTATAGTGGAACATCAGGCAGCCCCATAGAGGAAAGAAATCCTGATGCCTGCTACCGCAAGGTTGAAGCCGGAGGCCATTGTGCTGGTGAATAAGCCAGTCAGGAAAGAACAAATACTCTATGGTTCCACTTATGAGAGCTACCTAAGCTCGTCAGATTCATAGAGGTAGAAAATAGAACAGTGATTATCAGGGACTAGGGGCAGAGGAAAATAGAAAGTTCGTATTTAATGGGTGCAAAGGTTTCATTTTACAAGATGAAAGAGTTCTGGAGATGGATATTGGTGATGATTACACAATCATGTGAATGAACTTAATCCCACTGAATGACTTAAAAATGGGTAAAATGCTAAATTTTATGTATATTTTCTCAAAATAAAACAATTTGAAGAGGAGTATTTCACTTATTTCCATCCCTTTGAACAACATCAGTGCAGATATTTTACATCCTCTGAAGAGCTGGGCACACACATATATCACTTCTTTTTTTTCCAAGACAGAGTCTTGCTCTGTTGCCCAAGCTGGAGTGCAGTGGCACGATCTCAGCTCACTGCAACCTCCACCTCCCAGGTTCGAGTGATTCTCCTGCCTCAGCCTCCGGAGTAGCTAGGAGTACAGGCGTGCATCATCACTCCCAGCTTATTTTTGTATTTTTAGTAGAGACGGGGGTTTCCCCATGTTGGCCAGGCTGGTCTCAAACTCTTGACCTCAGGTAATCTACCCGCCTCAGCCTCCCAAAGTGTGGGATTACAGGCGTGAGCATATATCACATTTTACTCAATCCTGAATCTATGCAGGTCTTCATTTGTGTACTCGATTTGCAGAATATATCCTTGCTCCCACACATTCATGTACCGTTTTGTCCATGTTCATGCCATTTCTTAACAAAACGAATAAATAAAGACAGCGTCTCTTTCTCAGGTGGCATTTGCAGAACATGGTTTCAGGTAGTGGAGGGACGGGCCACTTGGGGGGGTGCCCTGCTCAGAGCCGGTGGTGCTCTGCTGTGCTCCAGTGACCCGCAGAGAGATGGCTGTGCACAAACAGGGTGTGTACACAGGAGAGGGGTGAGGGCAGTAGGAGATCTAGAAACCACTTCTTATGGGGCCTGGGAAAAAGAGCATGAAGCTGGGTGTGGCTTCAGAGGAGAGGCCGATGGTCTCGGAGCATCCGAGGAGTTGCTATGCAGAAGCCAGATTCGATTCGTTTCACGTTTCTCCAAAGGACAAGCTCCACCCTGTTTCGAGTTCTAAGAACTGCTATCAATCATGCCACGTGCAGACATATACACTTCTTTGTGGGTAATGAGCCCCCTGCCTCTCGGACAGGCCAAAGGGATGTCAGTGCTCAAGGCAGCATGGGACAGCCGGTGCTTCTCACTTTGGGTAAGAGCTTGGGGTAGAAATCTTCTCAGTCCCTTCAGAATCACAGATTCCAGGACATGACCCACTGAACGCCTGCTGCACTCTCTGACATCACCTTGTGAGTTCATCTATTTTGTTAGGCATCCAACGTCAAGGCGCGGCGGCTCTTGTTTCTTTGTTCCAGTCCCACAACTCCTTGGACAGAGCCAACGGTCCCTGCTAACCACCCTCCCAGCAACTGAACCGTGTTTCTGAGGCACCACTCAGTGCCCAGCACTATGCCAGATGCTCCAACAAGCAGGCCTGTAAGACATGTTCCCGCCTCTAATGGAACTGACATTCAGTGGAGGAAATTCTTAGGAAAAATGTCTGGCACATGGTTGGTGCTCAATGATGATGACTTAGTTGGATTAATTATACAATACAGGATTAATTATACAGGATAATCATTAGGCTCAAACTCAACAGGGTTCTCAAGGAAGCAAAGGAATCCAATTTAGTGTATATTAGTCATGGTACGTTTCAAGAAAGAAATGGCACTTGAGCTGGGCCTGGAAAATTCAGAAGGAAATAGCAGGTTAAATAATGGGCAAGTCCCATTAGAGATGAAATAGAACATTTTAACTACCAGTTACTGGTGCTGGGCATTGAGCTAAGTCCTCTACACATTATTCCGTTTAATCCTCATGTAGCCCAATGAGATCAGTGTCGACACCCGTTTTGTTGTCAGGAAATCGAGGCCTAAGGAGGTATGAAATTCCCCAGTGGCCACATGGCTAGAAATTCAGTGGGCTTAGATTTGAGCCCTGGGTGGAAACCGCTGCACAGTTGGCCCCTCCTGGGCTGGGGGCAATTAAGAGCAGTCTGTGCAGAGGCAAGGTGGCTGCGAGAAGATGGGGGACAAGGTTCAGGAGGGAAAGTAGGCCTCAGTTAGGGGCCTTGGGATCCAGGCAGAGGGGGTGCCACAGTCAGCAGCAAGAGCTGCCGCAGGGTCCTGAGGCAGGAGCCGGGCCGATTCGCACTGGGCCTCCCTGCTGCTGGGGCCAGCCACCCCGGATTCCCAAAGCGCCTCCCCGTGTCAGAGCCAGAACATCCCAGAACGGACAATGCCAGACAGCTCATTTCTCTCCCTTCAACAACAAACAAGATAACCACTTGTCAGTCCTCCCCCTGGGGCCACCGATCAGGGGAAAATCCTACAGCTTTCCACAATGGCTGTGTTCCCCCGGCAGTCTAGCAATTTCAGGAAGCATAGAAGACTTTATTCATCAGGACCCAAAACCAATCTGCCTTTTCCTCCAGCTTCATCCATCACTATCTTTACCTGCTGCTGGGGAGGTGGGAAGGGGCAGGGAGGAAACACCCACCTTCCTTCCATCCCCTCTCTGTTGGCCTGCAGCCATCCAAGGCGCTCCCACCAAGTGGATCAAAGATCACTGACTCAGACAGAAGTGACCAGGTGTTTCCCACAGCCTTCAGCTATTAGGAGCCCTGTGGGGACTGGAGCCGGCTGCCCTGGTTAATCTGCAGGTGCAAGTGTGAGTGCGGGATGCAGGACCCTCAGGGCAGAGCACTGGAGGTGGGCCAGAGGCGAGGGGGACTGAGCAGCAGTTCCAGCAAGCACCGAGGACATATGACAGGACGGGCACACCCGTATTCAAGGAGAGACAGGCAGCACTTGTGTCTAACACCTGCCTGCCATTGGCACCCATGACCAACATCCCGGGGCAAGTGTACATGAAGTGCACCCCTGTGCACACAGCAGATCCACACGAGGACAAGCTTGTGCTCCTCCTGATTTATAAACATGCTTACCTGGCCGCTCACTCACTGCCTGTCCCATCAGCCACACTCCTCATCAGCGCCTGTGCTCCTCAGACGGGTGCTGCCTCCCTCTTGCTCTTTCTTTTTATGTCAGCAAATGCCACCACGTCCACAAGAAAGCCACAACACGCGTGGCTCTGATCCAGTGTGCGTGATGGTGCCCACGCCGGGAGTGGCCACAAGTACCCCAGTGTCTGTGTGTGTCTATGTGTGTGTGCATCTGTGTTTGCAGGTGTGTCTGTATGAGTGGATCTGTGCGTGTCTGTGTGTGAGCTGGTCTGTGCATGTGTGTGTGAGCTGGTCTGTGCACGTGTGTGTGTGAGCTGGTCTGTGCACGTGTGTGTGTGTGAGCTGGTCTGTGCACGTGTGTGTGTGTGAGCTGGTCTGTGCGTGTCTGTGTGTGAGCTGGTCTGTGCGTGTCTGTGTGTGAGCTGGTCTGTGCGTGTGTGTGTGAGCTGGTCTGTGCACGTGTGTGTGTGAGCTGGTCTGTGCGTGTCTGTGTGTGAGCTGGTCTGTGCACGTGTGTGTGTGTGAGCTGGTCTGTGCGTGTCTGTGTGTGAGCTGGTCTGTGCACGTGTGTGTGTGAGCTGGTCTGTGCGTGTCTGTGTGTGAGCTGGTCTGTGCACGTGTGTGTGTGAGCTGGTCTGTGCACGTGTGTGTGTGAGCTAGTCTGTGCACGTGTGTGTGTGTGAGCTGGTCTGTGCACGTGTGTGTGTGAGCTGGTCTATGCGTGTCTGTGTGTGAGCTGGTCTGTGCGTGTGTGTGTGAGCTGGTCTGTGCACGTGTGTGTGTGAGCTGGTCTGTGCACGTGTGTGTGTGAGCTGGTCTGTGCGTGTCTGTGTGTGAGCTGGTCTGTGCGTGTGTGTGTGAGCTGGTCTGTGCACGTGTGTGTGTGAGCTGGTCTGTGCACGTGTGTGTGTGAGCTGGTCTGTGCGTGTCTGTGTGTGAGCTGGTCTGTGCGTGTCTGTGTGTGAGCTGGTCTGTGCACGTGTGTGTGTGTGAGCTGGTCTGTGCATGTCTGTGTGTGAGCTGGTCTGTGCATGTGTGTGTGAGCTGGTCTGTGCACGTGTGTGTGTGTGAGCTGGTCTGTGCGTGTGTGTGTGAGCTGGTCTGTGCATGTGTGTGTGTGTGAGCTGGTCTGTGCATGTCTGTGTGTGAGCTGGTCTGTGCACGTGTGTGTGTGAGCTGGTCTGTGCACGTGTGTGTGTGAGCTGGTCTGTGCGTGTCTGTGTGTGAGCTGGTCTGTGCACGTGTGTGTGTGAGCTGGTCTGTGCACGTGTGTGTGTGAGCTGGTCTGTGCACGTGTGTGTGTGTGAGCTGGTCTGTGCGTGTGTGTGTGAGCTGGTCTGTGCATGTGTGTGTGTGTGAGCTGGTCTGTGCATGTCTGTGTGTGAGCTGGTCTGTGCACGTGTGTGTGTGAGCTGGTCTGTGCATGTCTGTGTGTGAGCTGGTCTGTGCACGTGTGTGTGTGAGCTGGTCTGTGCACGTGTGTGTGTGAGCTGGTCTGTGCGTGTCTGTGTGTGAGCTGGTCTGTGCATGTGTGTGTGTGAGCTGGTCTGTGCGTGTCTGTGTGTGAGCTGGTCTGTGCGTGTGTGTGTGTGAGCTGGTCTGTGCGTGTCTGTGTGTGAGCTGGTCTGTGCGTGTGTGTGTGTGAGCTGGTCTGTGCGTGTCTGTGTGTGAGCCGGTCTGTGCATGTGTGTGTGTGAGCTGGTCTGTGCATGTGTGTGTGAGCTGGTCTGTGCGTGTCTGTGTGTGAGCTGGTCTGTGCGTGTGTGTGTGTGAGCTGGTCTGTGTGTGTGTGTGTGTGAGCTGGTCTGTGCGTTTGTGTCCGTGGGTCTGCATGCCTATGGAATCCCAGCTCCACGTCACCACATTCTGCCCCTCCTTGGTGCTAACCTCAGCATTTGCGAAGTGAGCACAGATGTTGGGTCTGCCTGGGGGCCACGCCCTCCCTCCCCCTGAGCAGGGCCCCTTCCTCTAGGATCTGGAGGTAGCCTGTAACCTACAGCCTCCGGAGAAGGATCTGTCTCCCTGCTACGCCTCACTGCAGGCCCCACTGCTTGCTCAGTGTGGAAGACGCTGCACTCTGTCTACACTGTAGACAGAGCGGATGGACAGGAATCACTCCACAGGCAATGCAATGGAGAAAGGGGAATCTGCTGGCCTGTGAGAAGGGGCGGCCAGGGAGAGGAGGGGTCTGCACCGCTTACGCTTCCGGGTGGACTGAGGCAGCCCTGGAAATCCCGAGGCAGGAGCGTGGTATGTGGAGAGAATGACTATTGACAACATGAGGCTGGGAGGTGGCACCGGGACTCAGGCCCAGGTGGGGAAGGTGGATGGAAAGCTTTCACAGAAAAGAGTAAGTGTGAAACAAGGAAGTAATAGTGATGCTTTCCATGCCAAGCAGGGCGAGAAGCAGGCAGGGGTTCTGGGAGAGGAGCAGGAGGGGATCAGGAGACTGCATGGTGTTCTGCCATTTTGCCTTCATGACAACCTTCTGAAGTGGGTGCCACTGTCCTATTTCACAGATGAGAAAACTGAGGCTTAAGAGAAAAAGCAGTGACTAGCCCAGGCACACACACATCGTGAGGGTGACTCTGGCTTTGAAGCAGCCGGCCTGGTTCTGGTATGCTCACCAGCTCCTTGGGGCACACACAAGGAACGGCCGTGCAGTGCTACAGTTAAGACTGCACATTCCAGAGCAAAACCGGCTGGATGGGAATTCTGCTCTGCCACTTTGGGCTGTAGGTCCTTGGGCTAGTTGATTAATAACCCCCTGTGCCTCGATTTCCCCATCTCTGAAATGGAAATACTAATAGTGCTGCCCTATAGGGCTATTGTAATAAGTACACATTTGGAAGCAGGCTGGTCACATAGTAAGCTCTACACAAATGTTAGCCATTGCTAGCATTCTGTCTATATCTCTTCCCCTTACCTCACACGGCCATGTCACCAAAATCAAACCCTCAGCTGCAAGACCCCTGCTGCCCCCAGGGAATAGGGTCTACAACAAATCAGCTTGTCTACTGAAAGGTGGGATAGGCTTCTAAGCAAGAGAGGCTGCTCAGGGCAGAAGACACACTTGGTGACAGGCAGGGAGTCCCCCAGAATTAATTGCTCACCAGCATGTCACTGTTGGTGACAAATTTGCAATTACTGTCTTTCTGGGAGAAAAAACGGCCCATCCTCTCCCAGCTCCAGTCCCCGCAGTCTCGGGCCTGATTTTAGTAGGTCTGAGAGGCAGCACCTGCCAGTCCCGAAGAGTGAAATGACCAGAAGATAAGGAGGTCCTGGGCCTTAAATGACAGGCTGGCTTTTCCTGTCTGTTCCAGTCAGTGACGGGAACTGGGCATGTGCTGGCATCCTTCCAACGGGGTCTGTAATTGAGATGGAGCCTGTGGGAGCCTGGGGTGGGAGCGCGAATATGAAGCAAAGCATTTATTGATGAGGACAAGTCTGGGAGGTAAACCTGAATGGTCTCTGTTCTCACCTGGCCTCAGACTTTAGTCTCAACATGCATGAGAGCAGACTTGAGGAAAGAAGGAAAATAAACATTGGGTCCCCTACCGGATTTCCTGGAGACAGGGATAGTCCCTAGACAGGCCCAAACATCAGCTTTGCTTCTGTTGTTTGCATCTGAGCTCAGCCTGTGTCAACATTGTAGAGAACAGAGTGTGAGAAGCGCTAAATTTCCTCCACCGGCACACTCCGCAGTGGAGCAAATTTAGTTTGCAACACCAAAGTCCTTCGCAAACTCTTCATCTGAGGTGTCCAGGATTCCACCGGGCCCCTGTGTCAACAGAAGCCCAAAGCCATGCAAGTTGTCTTTCTTGGGTTCGTAGCATCAGCCCCAACACAACCTACAACATAGGCAGGTGAAGGTGACCCCCGGTCTTAGAGTCACAAACCCAAGGTTATAGACCTACAGATGTCCCTCAACTTAATGACAGGATTATGTCCCTATAAACCCACAATAAGTTGAAAATATCTTAAGTAAAAAGTGCAATTAATGCACCTAAACTACCGAACATCATAGCTTAGCTTAGCCTACATTAATATGCTCAGAACACTGACATTAACCTACTATTGTGCAAAATCATCCAACGCAAAGCCTATTACATAATAAAGTGTTACATATCTCAAGTAATTTTTTGAATACTGTGAAAGCAAAAGGCAGAATTGTTGTGTCAGTAATACAGTTTCTATTGAATGTGTATTGCTTTGGCACCATCGAAAAGCCAAAAAACTGTAAGTCAAACCATCATAAGTTGGGGACTGTCTGTAGTTCTGTCAATGACCAGGTGTGCCCACTGGGCACCGGGGGCAAAGCTATAGGCTCCCTGAGCTCCCTTGAGCATCTCTCCCTCTGAACCTGTTCAAACCCTGCCGTGTCCTCCAACCCTGTGACATTGCCCCCAGCCCAGCATGAGCAGAATGAAAGGCTCTTTCTCTGGGTTCCCTGGGCTTCCTCCTCTGGTCCCCCATTGAAACTGCTATCCCCCTCTCCACTCCAAGCTCCCTGCCGGCAGGACTGTGTCTCTCCAGCCTTATTCTCACTCATGGCACAGTGCTTGGCATGCTGCAGGTGCTCAAGAGATGACTGTGAATGGATGGAGGCGTGCCTCTTGCAGAACAGATGGCTGGGGGCGGAGCCTGGGCACTGTGTCAGGCAAGGGGGCCCCGAGAGGTATGCAAGGAGCTGCTGCTTTTGAGGTACTCTCATCTGTTTGGGGAGTTGGGGTTTAGGCAGAAAGAGATGGTGCAAAGCCCAGGTGGCAGATGCCACATGCCCAAAGAGCAGCTCAGGTAGTGACGCCACGGCACGCGCAGCGATCAGTGCAGCTCAGGTGGTGAGGCCACGGCACGCGCGGTGATCAGTGCAGCTCAGGTGGTGAGGCCACGGCACGCGCGGCGATCAGTGCAGCTCAGGTGGTGAGGCCACGGCACGCACGGCGATCAGTGCAGCTCAGGTGGTGAGGCCACGGCACGCGCGGCGATCAGTGCGGTCATGAGGGGCTATCAAACCACAAGCTGAGTGACCAGTGCCCTCAAGGATGAAGACAGTGATTTACTCAGGGTCCTTGCTTGTTCAGCTATGCATATACGTATCCTCTGCTCTGGGAATTAGGAGGACCCAGCAGTGAGGTTAGGGAGCGGCTCAGCCTCAGATGCCAAGAAACAGTTCTGCTTCCTTTAACAGACACCCCAGCCTGGGTGACCATGGAAGCCTCCTCCTCCTATTATCAGTTTTCACTTGCAGAGTTAAGGCTCCAAGGTGTGAAGGGAAAGGGTTCGCCTTGCTTGCAGAAGGGGGAGGCTCTGTACCTGCCTATGACACTGCCCCTGAGAGACCTGCAAACCTGGTGTCCCAAACTTTTCCTACCACCCGGTCTCTCTGTGTGGCTGGAGCAATGGTCCTGTCTATCCAGGGGCTGCCTGCCCTTCAAAGGCAGCTCAGGCCTTAACTCCTTCAGGAAGCCTGCCAAGGCTACACCCCAGAGGCTCTCACCTTCCTCTGAACCCCTCCTCCTTACTGTCTGTCCACTATTGCCATCATTCATTCATTCTTAAAAGTAAAAGAGTACTTGCAAATATGAACCATAATAGTTTGACTTCCTATTTCCTCTCCAAAGGTAGTGGGGACCAATGGGGGGAAGAAGACACAATTGGGAATCAGTTCCTGCTGTTCTATCCCATAAGCTGGAGACATGGAAAAGAAGGAGGAGGTGGAGGTGAGGGGAGAGGACTGAGAGAGGGCTTCTGTAAGACCAGCTCAGCACGGGAGAAAGGCGGGAGCACATCTCCAGGGGGAGGAGGCTCCGGGTGTGCTCCCCATGCCAGGGTCAGGTACCTCCCGGTGATTCCCAGCCCCAAACCCACACGCTGAGTCAGGGGTCTGCATCTGCTGCTCAGCACTGCTGGGGCTGCTACGCAGTAATTACCCACCAAGTGTCTGGTTATTTCTGTCTCCAGCAGGAGGACAGATCAGGAGGGGCAGAGTCCAGAAATAGCAAAAGCAATTAGCAGGCCGACTTCTGAGGGCATAATTACTGTGCAAGAATCAGGCCCTGGCAGGTAACCCTCGGCCTAGTTACCAGGTAGCGAGAGGCAGGGACACCAGCGTGCCCTCCCCAGCCCCAAAGCGGTGCTCGGTGCTGGGTGCGCAGGGTGCTGTGTGAAGGAACATCAGTGTCCAGGGCGCCTTCTCCCTCAGGGCCCTTGGTGGACCCAGAGCTCTGGGTGGGCTGAGAGGTCCTGCCTGGCACATACTCTGTGCTCTCAAGACAGGCTAAAAGACCTGGGGGACCCTGGAGGGGAGTGCAAAGACCACCTACCATTATCCCCAGGAATCTGTGACAACCTGGAGGGAATAGTCCCTATCCCCGCCACCTCACCTTCCACCTGCTACCGCCGCCTTCTTTGTGTCAATTCCTGTTTGCAGTCCCTGTTAGATTCAGGTTCCCTGCCACAGTGTCAAAGTGGTGCTGAGTTGGGGAAGCCGTGCAGGGCAGAGGCGGGAGGGGAGATGGAGCCCAGAGCGTCCCCTCTGTGCCCTCAAAGGCTCACCCTCTCACAGAGGAGAAAGGACAAGAGCAGCCCTTCAAATCAGTGTTCCACGATGTCTGCCCACCAGGCTGCAGGACTGAGCGATCTGGGTGTGAAATAAATCAGGGAAGGCTTCCTGGGGGCGAGTGCCTGCAGAGCAAGCCTGACCTTCTCAGCCTCCAGCCCTCCTCAGCCTCACTGCCAGGCCCAGCGCTGCCTCTCCCTCCACCGAGCTGCCCTCTTGCTTCTTCAGCCTTCCCAGCCCTCTGGATGCTTTCCCAGGTGCTTGGGACAGACAGTGGCCTCACCTGCCCAGGTCGGACATCACACCCTCACTCCAGGCCCCCAGCCCTCTGTGTAGTTGGGCGGATAGGGTCAGGATAGGGTCAGGAGGCGGGAGGGGGAGAGTGCCAAGTTAAGTTCCAGCTCTGCCACAGGGGGATGTGGGGGCTCGGCGAACCGCTAACACACTCAGGGGCCTTGTGTAGACTGGTGGGCGTTGCCAGGACTGTGAAGGCACCTGCCGTGCCCAGCACCTGAGCAGCCTGGTGTGGTGGGAGCTTCTCCACTTCTGCGCCACCAGGCCCGTGCAGGCCAGCCCTGGCTCACTGGCACTGCCCCCAGCAGCCACATATCCACCACCAGGCTGCATCTTCCCCAGTGGAGACCCAGCGCCGCCTCCCTGGAGAGTCAGCCTGCATTGGTCGCTGTGCCAACAGCCCTGGCATGGGCACCCCCTCTAGCGAGGAACTCAGGTCCCTGCCCTGAGGCTGCTCCCAGGGACCACAAGCTTCTCAGCTGGGTCCCTGTCCCATCTGATGAGGAGAGAACAGCATTCCTCTCTCAACAAACGGAGCCAAGAGGCAGCTGCTTGTGGATCCAGCTGGAGCTGGCATCAGAAACTCTGTCTCTAGGTTCTAGGCCCTGGTTTGCAGTATTCGTGAGGCCCTGAGTGAATCACTTCCTAGCTCTGAATATTAGTTTCCTGTCCATAAGCGGGAAGGCTTCCTCCCACCTGCTCCACAGAGTGATTGTGAGGAGAGGTAGGGAGAGGCGGATGAAAATCCATTCTGTGCTTGGGTTTCTCTCCAGCCATCCTCTCCGAGCCTTGAGGGACAGGTGAGAGCTGGAGCTCAGAAAGGTTAAGGTAAGTTTCACAAGGCCCACCTAGCCACACCTGGGGAAGAGCACTGGGACCACCAGCACTCCGGACCTCTCCTCTGCACTGCCCAGCCAGTCTCTGCAGGCTCTGACCCCTTGGCCAGGCTGGCCAGCCCCGGCAGATCCCCGTCCCCTCACACCCGCACGGCAGACACTGTCAATAATGGAGGGCCATGTTTGTCTAATGGATTTATCACTCTTACGACTGCAGCTTCATCAACAAAAGCAGGTGAAAATCGATGTCAAGGCAGCTAAGTGAGCTGCACTTTCCCTCACAGCTTGGCATGTATTGATAGCCTTTTTGTCCACTTGGTGTTTTGCACCCAATGTGGCACTGAAAACAGGAACAAAAATGCCCTTGGCTCTTCTTGGCAACAGTCCCTTGGCTCCGATTCAGGACAGGGTGCTGGAGCCACGCACTTCCCATCCAGCCCTCACCGTCCTGCCCTGGAGCAGTGCATCACCTCCGGGGCTTCCTCTCTCCAGAAGACAAGGGCAGCTCCTCTGCAGCCCCACACGGCTCTCGCTGGTACAGGCAAGAACATCACCTGCAGAGCTGGGGAAAGCCAACCACTCTGAACTGGACCAGAGAGAGGAGAGGCATTTGTTTTCGCATGTGCACGTGTGGTTGGTTTGCTAGTTGGTTTAATTTGGTTTGGTTTTTGGCTGGAGTGGGGATTGGCTGGTTGGGTTGGAAGAAGATTTTGGAGGAATGTTGGGTGCTTCTTGGCAAAACTGCATTAGGATTTGGAAATAAAATGGGACAGGAAGGCGGCGATGCCTTAGAAGTTGCGCTGGATTTCTGTTTGTTGAAATGTGTCCCATACAGCTACCCCGGCTTCTTCCTGTGCTCAGTGTCTGCTGGGGTGAGTGGGGAAGACAGGGAACCATCCAGTGGAATGAGCTCCAGATGACAAGTGCTTAAAATGCTTTCAATTAATTTTGTTTATATATTAATTGCCAATTAAGGGCAAAGCACCATTCCAAGTTCTGGGGAAAATAGGGAGAAGAGGTACAGATGGAGGAGGGCTTCTTCATCTGTCTTCTCATTTGACAAGAACTTGTGCCAAGAATTTCCCATATGTTACTTCCAATCCCTACGAGGACCCTCAGACTAGGCATTATTACCCCATTTTAGAGATATCACAACAGAGGAGCCCAGCTTCCCCAAATCACAAAAACAACAAGAGACTAAAATGGGATTTGAATGCAGGTTTGCCCACCACCCAAACTCAAGCTCTCTGCACACTGAGATGCAGGAAAGCAGACAGTGGTGTCGCCCCATCTTACAATTCAGAAGATGTCCACAATTCTACTGACCCGCATCAGCAACCCCAGGAGGGCTTGTTCAAATGAGGATTGCTGGCCCTCCCCGGGAGGCTCTTCCCCAGTAGGTCTGGAACGGGGCCCAGGGATGTGCATTTCAAAAAGACCCCAGGTGGTGCTGGCACTGTCAGTCCAGGGATCACATTTGGAACACTATAGACTCTATCCTGGGTGCTGGAGACTCCAGGAGGGTCAGGTGGCTGTTCAGTGAAGTTGCTGTGGAACCTTCTGGGGTTCCTGGACTACTGACAGGCCCTTCTCTGCAGGAGCACCGCTGCCAGCCAGTGGGAGGGACTGGGGGCTCAGTGCCCGGACTCCCAATGCGCAGGAGTCCCGTAGGCTTCCCCAGTTGGGCCCTAGGCTCCCCTTTCACCTTCCCTTCCTTGCTCTTAATTAAGAGCCCTTTTCTTCCTTCCAGATGGTGAAGCTCTCTTGGCAAGGAGAGAACCGCCTCACTCTCCCTTCTTGTTTTCCATTCTTCTCATGGAAGCAGAGTGAGGATTCTGTCTTATTTAAATAGGCTTGAGGGACTTGCTTCTGATTTTGTGCGGAGCAGATTTTTTATAAGTGGTAATGTCTTGTATTTCTGGGTTCATGTTCCCCAAAAGCATGTACAAATTTTGGATAGATATACATGTGCCTTATTCTTGAGAAACAAAGAGGAGATGGGTCGTAGCACTGCTATTACTGCCAATCATAATCATCATCATCAGTTGTGAGTGTGTATTATTGTGTATTATGTGCTACAGCACACACATTGAATCTGTTTTACCCCCACCCAACCCTTTGAGTTCCTTAACATAACTCAAATGTATCAGATACATACAGTGGACCTGGCACTATTCAAAGCCCTCTACCTGATTCATCTCATTGAATCTTCACAGCTCCTCAATGAGGCAGGTTCTATTCTGCCTCCCTTATTAAGAAAAGGAAGCTGGGCACAGAGAGGTGGAGTGGCTGCCCAAAGTCGCAGGGCTCCTGAGCCTGTGTCCTAGCCAGCCTCCTGAGGCAGGTGCTATTATCCCACAGTGTACCGTTGGCCCAGAAGGGGTCCTCCAGGCCATATGGGAAGTCACAGCACAGGCACAAACCCAAAGCAGTGTGACTTTAGAACCCATGATCTTAATCCACACACACTGTGTGATGTCAGGTCAGAGCCCCAGGCCTCTGGGCTCCTAAGCCAGATGTCTAGCCTCTAGAAAATACCAAGCAAGATTGTGCACCCCAAACCCCAAAGCCACCGCTAGAGCTGATGCCTCCTGATGCCCACACCATCCTTGCTGGCCACACTGAGCATACTACCTCTCAGTGTGCAGCTTCCCCTCCCACCTGCCTTTGAACTCAGCAACCGGTCATGCTTTCCAAGGCACAAGGCAACTCGGAAGCCAGCTTGCAGCAGAGACTCCCAATTCACCACACATACACAACCTGCCTCCTCAAAATCCATGTGGGCCAACGCCCTCAGCTTTACCAAAGAGAGGGCACCCTGCCCCTGTTGCTCGGTGGCCCCAGGGCTCACACACACTCCCATAGGAAGGGGCGTCTCCAGCGTCTGTCAGGAAACTGTTCTTGCTGTCTCAGGGTTGCTATGGCGTTCTCTCTCATGTGAATATGCACCCAGCCTCGCCACGTGGTTTCTGGTCTATGGGAGAGTGGGAGGCGAGGGCAGTGTGAGCAGGGGCAGCTGGAGGAGCAGGGAGGGCTGTGTGTGGGAGGCGACCAGGACTCCTGGCCCCCAGCCTCAGCCTCGCCTGTGGGGCGCCAGGGTCCTTTTGACACAGAGGTGGCTGAGCTGCCCCGGCAGGCCCTGGGCGCCAGTCTCCCTTCAGCCCCCAGGCAGGATGCCAGGCTGGGTGGAGGAGGCACCATTGGCTTGACATGGACTTCTAGGCTCACTTCCTTCTCCACCAGCTGCTGTCTTGAGAACGTGTGTTTGTCCAAGGCCGAACAGGGTGAGATTCCTATGCATTTGCCTGTCAGAGGGCCAGTGGGGCCAGAACCCTCCTGCAGAGGCTAACCCCGGTGCTCCCAGTCTCCCCTAATCGCTGGCTGGGCAGGGCAGGGTGCTGGTTCCACTGGTTCCACCGTGTTTGTTTGTGGTGAGAGAAGACTCCCACCAAGGTGGGGTCAGAACCCTCAGGTGTGGGTCACCCACCCTGCCCTGCGGATGGAGTCGCCCGCCCTGCCCTGCGGATGGAGAGCTTCCTCTCCGTGAGTGTCTCCACTGGACGCTGTCGGGGGTGCGGGGGTGGGATTTTCTTTTCCTGTGAGATTCCAGAAGACAGAACAAGAGCCAATTGGTGAAAGATTCAGGAAGACAGATATTGACTCATTAAAAGGAGTCACGTTCTCACATTGAAGTTGGAATCGCTTCCCCAGGAAATGGTGAGAAATCTGCCTCTCAAGTGTTCAGGCAGAGTCAGGGGGCTGCCAGCCTGGGAGCTGAGGATGTGGAGGGATGCCTGACACAGGGGCGGGCTGCTCTGACGACCAGGAGGCCCCTCTGCACAGAGACCCAACTTCTCAGACTGCAGTCCTCACAGGGCCTGAGCTAAGCGAGGCAGCCCCACACCTCACTCCTGGCCCATCAGTGAGTTGGGAAGCATCTACCTAGAGAACTGCCAAGGCCACGGAGAGGCATAGCTGGAGCCCTGGCCTCAAGGAAGGCACAATGAGGCTGGGAGAGGTGGCAGCTCACAGGAGACAGCTAGGAGGTGGTGGCGGCAGGGGCTATGAGCCACTCGACAGCCTGCAAGGTGCAAACCACCCCACAAAGAGGTGGAGATGCTGGGGCTGAGGGCAAGGGGAGGCAGGAGGGAGGTGTCTCCAGAATCAGCCAAGAGCACGGGGTCTGCCCTGGGAGCTGGAGGGGCATCAGCGAGAAAGGCAAGAAAGGCAGGCCCAGGACGTGGCTGGCCGAGGGCACTGGCATGAACAGCTGAACCCAGCTGCAGCTTGGGGAGCCCCCAGGTAATACATCTACCCGCCCAGCTGTGGCTTTCATGATAGGGATTCAGGGACCACCCCTGGCCAAGTGCAGTTCTTGGACCTGAGAGAGCTAAAGCTCCGTGGCTTCCCTCGTGGGAAGGAAAGCAATGATGCTCATGGCCTCCTCCACCTGTCGGGCTCAGGGCCACTTCACTGGCCTCTGGGGCTTACTGTTTTCTGCCCTGGACTACAATTATCTGCGCAAGTGTCTGACCTCTTGAATTAGACTGCGAGTTCCTCAAGAGCAAAATCCATCTTCTACCCACTCCTTCACACCCACCCTGGCCGCACTCACACTCACACTCACACCTGCACACCCACACACACACACACGCACACAATTCGTTGATCGACTGCTGCATAAGCAAATAAAGTGATACATTTTCTTAGGAACATTTTTCAGAGCTGAGGAGTATGAGCCTAAGCCCTTAAAAGCTGGCCAGTGGCTGGCTGAGCGGGTGAAACCCCAAATCCACATTACGGAAAGCATGGGCTCAGGACCATGAATATTTCCGAGAGGAGGGAAGCTAAAGGAAGCTGCCGTACAGGACTGAACACCTACAGGGAGATTGGTGAATGGCAGCTGCCTCTTAGGCCTTCATCCTGCCCCCACACAACCACTTTTCACACACTTCCCGCACCCATGCGGCACATGCACCTCCCAGCGTGTTCTCCCGACCTCACCCACAGGCCTCCCCTGGCTAGCCTCTTCACGCCTGGAAGGGCAGAGGCCGCATATCTGGTCCCTGCGGGAGACCCGGCAGGTTGCATCCACTATGCTCCATTTCCCTTCCCTTCACCTTCTGGGACCCACTGCTGGTGGTCAAGCTCTACTCTTTCCTCCCGAAACAGCTGATTTGGCCTCACTCTTCTTTGAGAGAGAACCTTCCCCCATAGAATACCAAGGGCCAGACTGGTCACGTCGCATCTCAGTGGCACCAAAGTCAAAATAGGACCCTGGTCTCCACCTCGAGCTTCAGCTGCACTGGCTCCTGGATGGCGTCTTGGGCTCCAGGGCCTCCAACGGCACCCAGAGAAGAGCCTGCTTCTCAGAACGGTGGGGAGGCAGCCTGGTTCTCAGCAACACTCAAGGAAAGAGCAGTCCACACAGCCCAGATTCTTTCATAGTCCTGCTTAGGGGGCCCATGGTCTACACCGGCCTGGGCAATAAGCTTTTCAGATCTGTAGGAAACCAGCTGGAAGCCTGAGGGCAGGACTTAATTATACTTCTTTGTGCACAGGTCAATAGAGTACCCTGTATTCATTTGCAGGGGAGAGAAGGCAGAACAAAGAGAGAGAAGAAGAAAGGAGCAAGACAAGCTGAGGGTACCCTTCATTCTTCCACTCATCCTTCCACTTGTTTTTGGATACCATGGCTTGAGTTCATTCCTGGTTTAGCCCCAGTTAACTATCCCCAGCCTCTCTGAGCCTCACCGTCCTCATCTGGGAAGTAAAGATGGAGCCCCTGTCTCTCAGGACAACCTGCAAAGGCTGTCAGCACGCCGGGGAGGAAGGCGGTCAGAACGCTGGGGAGTGATGCTGTAACAGCAGGGAGTTTTTGGTACAGTTCCTGGGTTCTGCCAGGCTACAAGTATCACAAGGCCTGCACGTGCAGACCGTGGCCACCACAGTGTCACCCAGCTTCCGATCCTTGAGGATCTGTTGGGTGAGAAAGGGGCATCTCCAGGGAGTTTTAGTTTGTGTTTCCCTTCATCTCAGTAAAGATGAACATCTCTTCACATTTATGAGCTATTTGTATTTCCTTTACTGTAAATTGTCTCTGTGAATCCTTTGCCTATTTTTATTTTGAATTTTCGGTCTTATTTTGTGGGAGCTCTTTATATATTAAAGAAATTGACCTCAATCTGTGATCAGAGTTCCAAACTTGTTTCCCAGTTTGTTGTTTATTATTCGGTTTTGCTTATGGGTGGATATTGTCATGGAGAATTCTTTTAAGTAGTCAAACTTATCAAGACTTTATTTTATGATTTCTGGGATTTCTTTGTTTCTTTGTTTACTGTCATAGGTCTTTACTACTCTGAGACTATAAATAACTCTCCTATGTTTTAATTTTTCAAGTAGTATGTCTTTGGTTTTTTTTTTTTTTTGACCTTTAAATCTTTGATTCATTTGGAATATATCTGTTGGAGATCTCCATTACTAGCCTAGTTATGGGCCAGTAATTTTCTCAGATGGCTGCTTTGTGGTCCCAACACTGTTCATCGAATAACCCATCTTTTCCCCACTATTTAAGAATATCTGAGAAAGAATCATCATATCATACAACTTTCAGTTTCCTCCTGTAACTGGTTCTGTTTTTGGACTCTATATTCTGTTCCCTTGACCGGATTCCCTATCCATGCACCAGCACCACACAGTTTTATTTATTATAGCTTAAAACATATAGCTGTAGCCCTCATCACCCGCTACTACGCCTCTGTTTTGGAATTTCTTGAACAATTCTTACTTGCTCATTTTTCTATGCGAATTTTAGCAACAGCTTGACTAAATCCAAAACATGCTATTTCTGTGTATATTTGAAGATCAAATTAAATTTATAGATTAATGAGGAGAATTGACGCATTAATATTGAGGCTTACAGTCTGTTTCAGTTAGGAGGTTTGTTCAACAGCTAATAGACTTAAGTGCATTGGCTTAGCCACATATGGGTTTAAGGAGGAGCAGGCTGGAGGCTGGCTTGGAAGCTCAGTAGAACCATCAGGGAGCTCAATAACTCCCGTCTTCCTTCTCTGCCATCCTCAAGCTGGCTTGCATCCTCAAGGTCATCCAAGCCGAAGGTCCCATAATCACCACTTGCTGCAGTCAGTATGTCTTGCGTCCTCAAGGTCATCCAAGCCGAAGGTCCCGTAGTCACCACTTGCTGCAGTCAGTATGTCTTGCATCCTCAAGGTCATCCAAGCTGAAGGTCCCGTAATCACCACTTGCTGCAGTCAGTATGTCCCCCCGATTCCAGGAAGGAAGGCAGGGAAGGCAAGCGGATCATGGCGAACTATCACCTCCCCACTCTCACTGAGTTTTCATGGAAGTCCATTCAACAAGTGTCATCAGCTTGTCTAGGTGTAGCCTTTCCAGAGAGCTGGAAAATGCAGTCTTTTCGTCTGGGCACACTGCTATCCTAAATAAATTTAGATTTCTATCACTAAGGAGAAAGGAGAAACTTGGAGACGCAGCCTGCAGACTCCACTGCCCTATCTTGGATGAGGAGCCAGTCCCATCGCCCTAGTCCCCGCCCTCCTGAACTCCCTCTCATGCAGGTCTCATCACTGCTGCAACCCTGGAACTGCTCTTGTCAAGGTCAGCAAAAACCACCATCTTTCTAAATCCAGTGCTCAATTTTCACTCTTTGTCATATGCAGCCACTCAGCAACAATTGGCCAGTAGCTCACTCTCTGTTTTTAAAATCCTTTCTTGGTTGGACCATAGAGCACGGTCCTTGATTTCTTTCTGTCTAGCTGGGTGCCCTGCCCACGGCCCTTTGCTCAGACCTTTCCCAGCTGCTGTGTGTATTCACTCCTTACAAGCGCATGTGGCCGGTGACTGTGGAGGTGTGAACGGCACACACACATACTGACGCCTCTCAAATTTAAATTTAAGTCCAGTCCTACACACCTATTTAGAGTGGCTGAAGTCTTTTAAATGGGCATACCAGGTGCTGGAAAGGACGCAGAACAGCTAAAACGCTCACACAATGCAAAATGGAGCAACCACTTTGGAAACAGCTTGTCAGTTTCTTATAAAGTGAAACACACATTTACCCTATGGCCCAGAAATCTCATGCGTTGTTATTTACTCAACAGAAATGAAGACATGTGTCTACATAAAATCCATGTCTGTTTATAGCAGCTTTATTCATAATTGCCAAAAATCTCAAATGTACATCAACAGGTGAATGGATAGACAAATTGCAGTATATCCATACAACGAAATACTACTCAGCAGAAAAAGAAATGAACTCCTGATGCCTGAGACATGGATTAATTTCAAATGCATCACGCTAAATAAAAGGAGCTAGACTCAGAAGACCCTATACCATAGGATTTCATATGTCTGATTCCATTCACGTGACAGTCTGGAAAAGATAAAACCACTGGAACATAAAGCAGACAGCAAACTCCAGGGGCTGGGGTTGGGGCTGGGGCTGGGGCTGGGGCTGGGGCATGACCACCAAGGGACACAGCAAACTTTTTGATGGTGGGAATATTCTACATCCTGATCGTTGTGGTGATCAAATGCTTACACATATTTGGCAAACCTCAGGCCTGCACACTTAAAAGGGGAAAGTTTACTATGTAAAGTATACATTAATAACCCTGACTCTAAAAATGTAGCCCATCTGTTTCCCTGCACTCTGCACTTGGGGGAAAAATGTGAAATGGAGAGTCTGTCATTTCAGTAAATGACACCCTTGCTCCTGGAGTGACTTTGGGAAAGGTGAAGAGTGGCAGCCTCCTATTTTCTGCTCTCTTCCAGCTTCTCATCTTCGTCCACAGACTGACGGCACCCCCTCCTCTGACCTCACCAGGTCCGACTGCGGGCCCAGCTGCACACCCTCCTTCACAGCACCCATCCTCGCTCCTCCAGGCTTGTTCCTTGTGTCGGCTTTTGGGCGGCTGTCACCTGGTCCTCACAGGGCTCCTGTTGGTTTGTGTTGCCTTTTTCAAAACATAAATAAAATCACATTTGTTACATGTTCACAATCACCCAGGCACAGGTGGCATGAGGTCCGAGTCCTCCAGCCTGGCAGGAGCTGACCTGCCCCCTTCCCACCCTTGCTCCTCCAGGCCCGGGGCTGTCGTGCTTCTCTACAAGCCCAGGCCAGCCCCTCTGCAAGTCCTGTGCACCGGCTCAGCCTCTGGGTGCAGATGCAGCTCAGGGGCTCACTTGTTCAGTTCTCAAAGCTAACAACATCTCCGCAACGCCATCACAGCAGCCACTCTTGATTTCCTACTTTGTTTTAATTTTGCTTCATCTTATCGTTGACTCAGAGTCCATCGTTTGGCGTCATTGCCTCTCTTCCCCAACAAAATGTAGGCTCATTCACAGCAGGCAATGGTGATTGCATGAGTGCCCGGGCAGCCTCAAGAAGCCCTATTGTTTTTGCCTGCTCTGCAAGGTTGTGTTTCTGAATTGACTCTCCAAGACCCTCATTGTTCAGCCTTCCTCAGGATGACGCACCTCCCAAGGAGGGCTTCTTCCTCCTCTACTTCTTCCTCTCTTACAATCACATGCTCGCAGATACCCATTAAGAGATAACCCTGTCTCCCTTTCCCCACCCCATCCACACCCAAATGCCCTCGGCAACATGTTCCTGTGCACGTAGCCCAAGAGCTGAGCTGCAGACACTGGACGCCTCAGGGCACAGCCTGCTAAGGCGCCAGCATCCCTCCAAGCCCACTCCATCCCCCTAAAACTTGCCTCTACCTCTTCACCCTGGGCTCAACCTTCAGGGTATTTGGAGAGAAATGGCACCAGGCTAAGGAGAAGTCGCTGTGCTGAAAACACCGCCCACCCAGCCTCCTCCTCCCCAGGTCTGTTTCTCCCGCTGCTTGAATGACAGGCAGCAAAGCCCGCTTCTGTGGCACCCAAGGGTTCAGTCCCAGGACTCAGCCAGAGCTTCTTTCTCCAGGGAGGGGAGGATGCAGGGTCTGCAGAAGCATCCGCTCAGTTTTCTGAGACCGGGCCTCCTCAGCAGGGTCAGCGGCTGCGTTCCGCAGCTTTGAGAGTGGCGTTCCAGTACCGTGGCAGGAAGGCAGGCTCTGGCCCGCACGCAGGCCTTTGTGGGGCTCCCTGAGACAGGACAGGCCTTTGTGGGGCTTCCTAAGACAGGACAGGCCCTACATCAATGGCTCATTTATTCACTCCTTTATTAATTTACTCAAAGCAAATATTCATCTATAACACATATTTATTTACAAACTACTATTGCCAGTTTCATGACAGAGTGAAAAGAAGAAAAAACAAAATATCAAGCATCCAAAAACACAGCCAACCTGTGCAGCCCCGGACAGCATATCCTCCGGGAAGCAGCAGGGCCCAGCGTCCCACGCAGCCCAGCCCTCCAGCGTCCATCTGAAGACAGAACCGCACCTACTCCAGGGCGGGACATTTCCTCGGCCTCCTGGGAGGTCTGAAAAGCCAGCGGCCACTCCTGCCTGCCTCCCCTCTGCCCGAGCCTGGATGTGGAAACTCTTAGGCCCCGTCCCCTATTAACGAAGCTGAGGCGTGGCCGCACTGGCCAGTGGGGAGGCACCATGGTAACAGCCACAGCGGCCAGACGGGCCTCTCCACCTCCCCTCCTAACCCCTTCGCCTGGTGAGGCAGCAGCTTCCCTGCCTGTTCCTGCATCCACGGTAGGAGCCCTGCCCCGCTGTGCATCCACAGGTGTGGGCTGGACGGGGAACCGGGCAGGGGTTTCTGGTGGTGAGGCTCTCCACAGTCTCATGCCTCGTCTTCTCCATCTCTCTTCATCCACGTGCCTGCCCGGGCCCGGGGGTGATAGATCAGCAGGTGTCCAATGTCACGCTGTTCATTTAATGCACTGAATAAAACATTACTCACAGATTAACTGAGCAGTTTTAAGTGAACAACCATTTTCATCTGTTTTAAATTTTCATGGTACTTTCCTGAAGAACAAGTACATTGTTAATAATTGAGGGGAATGAGACCTTGTTAATCTCTCTGTATTTTAATAAGAGCCTACTGTGCCCTGGTCATTTATATTTAAAACAGCTTCATTTTTTTCCCTAAAGTTGTTTCCTTTGAGGAGAGTCCTGGTGGGGCAGGTGGGGTGGGGTCATTTGAGTCTGGAAAGCACATTGGGAAATAATTTTTGAGTTTCAGAAGGAAATTGGGGAGGACGTGGGATCAGGACCCACGAGGGAGGCTCAAGCACACCCGGCACCAGCAGGAGCCGGGGCAGGGTCTTCGAAGGAGAAGAGGCCTCACGGTCCAATCAGCAGAAATGGAGAGACGAGAAGGGGGTGACACACGGGGCAGAGAGAGGGAAGGAGGTCCATGCAGTGAGACCCTCCCTCTCACACCTCAGCACCCTGAAGGGCCCCGCTGTGCTTGGAAGCTCTGACGCACCCCCAAATAAGCACCCCCAGAGCCAGATCTATGCCCTGCCCGACACCCTGCCCTGTCCATGCACACCTCGCTGAAGCCTCACACAGCCCCTCCGCACTGGCATCACTGGCATTTTACAGCTATGGGATGGAACGAGGCCCAGGCGGTGAAGCCACCCAGGGTTCTACATTTAATGTGGAGCCCAGGTCTGCATAGGTTTAAAATCTTTCCTTTGACCACCGAGCAGTGCTGGGAAGATGACCTGCCAAAATCTGCCTGGATAGGAAGAGTCCTGTTTCCAGGGTCCGGCTCTCCCCAGGCAGGAAACTCCTAAGTCCCTCCTAGGCTCTGGAGACACTGGAGCCCCACCTCCTGCCTCTGGCCCCACCCTGTGCAGCTCCCTCAGTTCCCTACCACAGCAGGAGCCTGCCTTCCCCATCCCTGCCCAGCCCCTGCCCCTGGACCTGACCCCCACCCTTCAGACGCCTGGCCACGCTCCTCCACATTCAGCCAGGTGATGAGACTCTGGCTGGCATGCAGGGCCAGGAGGCATACTGAGGCCACTGGATTTGGGGTGAGATGGTGCTGGTCAAGACAGAAAGGGATTGGTTTGGATGGCACAGCTTCAGGCTGCATCAAAAGCCACTCAAGTGATTTCATGCAACAAGCTGCTAGAACATTCTGAGAGAGGAGCACAGGGCAGCCTTACACCAAAGCCTTACTTGCTGGAAAAATCAGCTCTTCACATTCACGGGCAGGAAAGCAGCCACACTGCCTGCTGGACAAGGTTAGCTGGAAGCTGCCTGGCCTGGGGAAGAATAAGGGCAGAGAAGAGCAGTGCTCCCCCAGGTCAGGCAGAGCTCAAGACTGTCCCGGGCTGGGGTGTGCAGCGGCGCCCTTATGCTCCAGAGCAGAAAAGCAATGCAAGGCCTCTCACGGGCCTCGCTCAAGCGCATGTGTGTTACGCATCATTTGTGGAAAGGGAAACCTCTGGACAGCACATTTCCAGGATGCCAAAAAGCTCTCCTCTCAACCTGCCCCAAATTTCCCCCCCAATAAAACTGCCCCAAATGTCTAGAATTTCATCATGAAGCATCAACAGCAAAAGGAACCCCCACAGCGAGACTGTGCGTTCCGCTCCTCAGCCTTGCCCACGGCATGGCACTCCCTGTGTGCACTTCTGTGCCCTCTTCCATCTGCTTAGGAAAGCAGAAGATCTAACAACTATAAAATAAATGCATCTCTCAAACATCTCTAAAATAAATGCAGTGCAATTGCAGCCCACACAAAATCCAGAAGAATGTACAAGCCATCAGCATTGGATACCAGCTTGGTGACTCCAAATCACTTCAAGCATCTGAGCCTTACTTCTGACATTTATATAATTACGGAAAAAGAGTGTGGGTCTCTGTCTGGGCCTTGAGCTGCATTCCCCATTCCATCAGGTCAGGCCACCTGTGAGAATAAGAACTTGCAAATCCACCCTGCCACGCGGGCACATCTCTTAGCACAGTCCGGCGTGCATTCAGCACCAAGGAATTACGTTATTCTGGCGACTGTCTCTTTGCGTAACACTCTAAACTTTACTAGCTCCTTTGCACCCCACCACCATGTGGAGTAGGCCAAGCTGGCAGGCTCAGCCTCTTTTTATAGAGACCAAGGATTCAGTGGCTGGTCCTTGGCCAGGTCCTGGGCAAGCCCCACTCACCTGCATCTCTGGGCAACACTCCACATCCACAGGTGGAAAGAGGCCACTCTCCTCCACACTTGCCAATGTCTGGCTGCTCTTCCTGTGTCTCAACTCACAGGAGGAAGTTTCTGCCACCCCTCCTGTTACGTGTGAATTGTGTCCCACAAAAATTCGTATGTTGAAGTCTTGACCTCTAATGCCTCAAAACGTGACTGTGTTTGAAGACAGGACCTTAAAGAGGCCATGAAGGTAACAGGACGTCATTGGAGCAGCCCCCATCCAGGAGGATTGGCATCCTGCTAAGAAGAGTAGCCTGGAACACAGACACACAGGACGGCCATGTGAGGACACAGGGAGAAGATAGCCACATAGTCACACGCAAGCCGAGAGGAGAGGAAGCCTCAGAAGGAACAAACTCTGCTGACAGCTTGATCTCAGACTTCCAGCCTTGGGAGCTCCTTACACAATTCTGAGAGCTGAGCCGCCCAACCCCTGGGAGGTTCATCATAGGACAGCCTGAGCCAACTCACACACCTCTGGTTTCCACGCTGGAAGTGCAAACTAAGCCCCGGCCGCCCTCCAAATATTCCAAGCCGCCGACACTCACCGGCAGCCCACCATGTCCCCAGCAGCTCTCTCTTCTCCTTCACCACCTCCTCTCCCCTCCCTGCCAAGATCAAGCTTTCCAATTGTGTCTTTAATGCCTCCAAGGGGCCTCCTCTGACTACTTATTTGGGAGCTCCTTCACCCAACCTTATACATTTCCATGCCCGTGCACATGTGTACGTGTGTGTGCATGTGTGTGTGAGTGTATGTGTGTGATTGTTTGTGTGTGTGTGTGCAGTTATGTACTTAAGTATCTCTTTGACCCCTATTTGTAAGATACAATCCCTAAGGGCAGGGGTCATGTCCAGACTCATGGAATGTCGAGGTTCAATAGCACTTTCGGGACTGTTTAGTCTACGATCATGATTTTACCAATGAGAAAACCAAGGCGACAGCCTGAGATTACATCACTGGTCGGGGCAGAGTGAGGGTGATGGCCAGACTCTGAGTGGTCCCACCAGGCCACTCATCGGCTCTTTCAGGGACCTGAGAGTCCCGTGCATGGATCGGTCTCCTGGGGCCCATCAACAGAGTCTCCAGGACATCCTCAGACATTGCTCCCTGCTCTCTCTTTCCAGATCCTCAGATTCAGTATGTCGTGCACATCCAGCCTTCTTTTCTGCAGCCCTCTTATAGAGACGAGGTGCATGCAAGAACCAGCACTGGTGTGCACAGGCACACACGGGAGCACCAGCAGACACAAGTTTCCTCCCAGGGACACAGATGCCCCTCAAAAGCGTACATTCACTAATATATGAAAACTCACAGGAGCGTGTCTCACATTTGACAGTTTACATGTAACCTTTAATTGCTCAATTCATATCCGCCTCCCCTGCTGGACTAAACAGTCCATAAGAGCAAAAAAAGCATTGAGTTTGCAGTCCCCGAGTACCCTACAGGGCCTGGCCCATAGCAGACCTTCAATAACGGTCTTCGATAAACCTGGGTTGAGTCGAGTACATACGCAGACACATGAGCAGACACACAAGAGCGTGCATGTGAGCACGGGTGTCTTGTGGGACACACACCTGCATGCACATGTGGGCATGTGCACCCACTCTCACACGTGCACAGCGACACTGCACATGGGAGGCATGGGGGCACACACAACACTCTCGGGTACCAGTGGCACCTTCCTCTTCACTGGTGGGAGGGTGAGGGGAAGCTCCTGTAGAGCCCCCTGGCCACCATGGGCTGCTCCCAAAGCGCGTTCAGGCAGGGCCTACTGCTTTTCTCCAACTGCAGGCTGGGGTGAGCTACAGAGATCATCTGTAGGGGAGCTGAGCCCCACTGGGAACTAACAGCAGCGACCCAGATGGCAGTCAGTGGCGGCAATGACAAAATTGTGTCCAGCTGAAGGCCTGGCCTCAACCAGCACCAGGCGCCCTACCCCATGGGGTTGTGGAGCTCTCCGGAGGTCCCCACACCTCCTGGAATGCAGTCCACGGTGGCATTAAACTGCCTGGGCTCAGAGCCCAGTCCAGGAGCCAGAGACAGAGCAAAGCACCATGGGCTGCCACTGCCTTCCCCCAAGATGCCCTGCTGCTTGGGAGGTGAGCTGAGAGGCAGCTTCGGTGCCAGAGCCAGGCACCCAGCCAGCCCACTCCAGCTTCAGCCAGAACATGGCTTCCTCGGGCTCTTCACTGCAGAGGGAGGGCTCTGCACACAACAAGGCTCTGGTTGGGACCGTGATACAGATCTGAGTGCTGAGGCTCCTGAGGCTGTCGCTCCTGCCCTGGGAGCTGGCACTGGGAGCCCCCATTCTGCCTAGGACTATGAGCCCCTCCCCAGGTAACAGAGCTCCCTCCTAGGTAAATGCAGAGGATGGACCCCTGGGAAAATGAAGGGAAAGAGAAAGAGCACCACAGAGGAGAGCTGTCCACCACCCAAAGTACAGAGAACAAAAGCAAAGCACCATTCCAGTTAATACATGCCCCCACTACGCACTGAGCACCAAGGAGCTAGGCCCGTGCCCAGGGCTGGAGCGAGGACACTCTTGCCTTCATGCCTGCACTCCAGGAGCTCACAGTTTCTCCCTCTGAAGCCCATCCTCCACCCAGGCACCAAAGAACCCTTTTTTTGGTCTCTAAAATCATAGTTTGTTACCCTCCTTCAAGCCTCCCAGTGGCTTCCCAATAAGGTTCAAACTCATTTCCTGGTTGCCCAGCCTCCAAGGCCTGGCTCCTGCCCACCTCTCTCACCTCTCTCGTGTCTCCTTTCTGCCCCTGAGCAGGTTCACTTCCTCCTGGGCCTCGGCCCATCCCTCTGGCACATCCCTCTCCAGGAGCCCTGCCCTGGTGTCCTGTGTAAACAGCCAGGCACGCTCTGCCACTCAGCTATGGTTTCCTTCTTCATTCTTGTTTGTTTACTAAATCAGCTGCCAAAACAAAACAATGGGGGACTTCAATCACACAGCCAGGTGCCCGTCTGAGACAAAGCTTCCAGAAGAACAATCAGACAGCAAGATTTGCTGTTCTGCAATGTTCGCTGTTCTGCAGCCTCCACTGCTGATACCCAGGAAAACAGGGTCTGGAGTGGACCTCCAGCAAACTCCAACAGACCTGCAGCTGAGGGTCCTGACTGTTAGAAGGAAAACTAACAAACAGAAAGGACATCCACACCAAAACCCCATCTGTATGTCACCATCATCAAAGACCAAAGGTTGATAAAACCACAAAGATGGGGAGAAACCAAAGCAGAAAAGCTGAAAATTCTAAAAAATCAGAGCTCCTCTCCCCCTCCAAAGAAATGCAGCTCCTCGCCAGCAACAGAACAAAGATAGATGGAGAATGACTTTGATGAGTTGAGAGAAGAAGGCTTCAGACGATCAAACTTCTCCGAGCTAAAGGAGGAAGTTTGAACCCATGGCAAAGAAGTTAAAAACCTTGAAAAAACATTAGACAAATGGCTAACTAGAATAACCAGGGTAGGGAAGACCTTAAATGACCTGATGGAGCTGAAAACCATGGCACGAGAACTACGTGACAAATGCACAAGCTTCAGTAGCCGATTTGATTAACCGGAAGAAAGGGTATCAGTGATGGAAGATCAAATGAATGAAATGAAGCAAGAAGAGAAGTTTAGAGAAAAAATAAATGAACAAAGACTCCAAGAAATATGGGACTATGTGAAAACACCAAATCTCCGTCTGATTGGTGTACCTGAAAGTGACAGAGAGAATGAAACCAAGTTGGAAAACACCTCTGCAGGATATTATCAAGGAGAACTTCCCCAACCTACCAAGGCAGGCCAACATTCAAATTCAGGAAATATAGAGAACGTCACAAAGATACTCCTCAAGAAGAGCAACTCCGAGACATATAATTGTCAGATTCACCAAAGTTGAAATAAAGGAAAAAATGTTAAGGGCAGCCAGAGAGAAAGGTCGGGTTACCCACAAAGGGAAGCCCATCAGACTAACAACTGATCTCTTGGCAGAAACTCTACAAGCCAGAAGAGAGTGGGGGCCAATATTCAAAATTCTTAAAAAAAGCATTTTCAACCCAGAATGTCATATCCAGCCAAACTAAGCTTCATAAGTGAGGGAGAAATAAAATCCTTTACAGACAAGCAAATGCTGAGAGATTTTGTCACCACCAGGCCTGCCTATAAGAGCTCCTGAAGGAAGCACTAAACATGGAAAGGAAAAATCGGTACCAGCCACTGCATAAACATGCCAAATTGTAAAGACCATCGATGCTAGGAAAAAACTGCATAAACTAACGAGCAAAATAACCAGCTAACATCATAACGACAGGATCAAATTCACACATAACAATATTAACCTTAAATGTAAATGGGTTAAATGCTCCAATTAAAAGACACAGACTGGCAAATTGGATAAAGAGTCAAGACCCATCAGCATGCTGTATTCAGGAGACCCATATCATGTGCGGAGACACATATAGGCTCAAAATAAAAGGGATGGAGGAAGATCTACCAAGCAAATGGAAAACAAAAAAAGCAGTGGTTACAATCCTAGTCTCTGATAAAGCAGACTTTAAACCAACAAAGATCAAAAGAGACAAAAAAGGCCATTAAATAATGTTAAAAGGATCAATTCAACAAGAAGAGCTAACTATCCTAAATATATATGCACCCAATACAGGAGCACCCAGATTCATAAAGAAAGTTCTTAGAGACCTACAAAGAGACTTAGACTCCAACACAATAATAATGGGAGACTTTAACACCCCACTGTCAACATTAGACAGATCAACGAGACAGAAAGTTAACAAGGATATCCAGGAATTGAACTCAGCTCTGCACCAAGTGGACCTAATAGACATCTACAGAACTCTCCACCCCAAATCAACAGAATATACATTCTTCTCAGCACCACATCGCACTTATTCCAAAATTGACCACATAGTTGGAAGTAAAGCACTCCTCAGCAAATATAAAAGAACAGAAATTATAACAAACTGTCTCTCAGACCACAGTGCAATCAAACTAGAACTCAGGATTAAGAATCTCACTCAAAACCACTCAACTACATGGAAACTGAACAACCTGCTCCTGAATGACTACTGGGTACATAACAAAATGAAGGCAGAAATAAAGATGTTCTTTGAAACCAATGAGAACAAAGACACAACATAACATACGAGAATCTGTGGGACACATTTAAAGCAGGGTGTAGAAGGAAATTTATAGCACTAAATGCCCACAAGAGAATTCAGGAAAGATCTAAAATTGACACCCTAACGTCAAAATTAAAAGAACTAGAGAAGCAAGAACAAACACATTCAAAAGCTAGCAGAAGGCAAGAAATAACTAAGATCAGAGTAGAACTGAAGGAGATAGAGACACAAAAAACCCTTCAAAAAATCAGTGAATCCAGGAGCTGGCTTTTTGAAAAGATAAACAATATTGATAGACCACTAACAAGACTAATAGAGAAGAAAAGAGAGACGAATCAAATACACGCAATAAAAAATAATACAGGGGATATCACCACCTATCCCACAAAGATACAAACTACCATCAGAGACACCTTTATGCAAATAAACTAGAAAATCTAAAAGAAATGGATAAATTCCTGGACACATACATCCTCCCAAGACTAAACCAGGAAGAAATTGAATCCCTGAATAGACCAATAACAGGCTCTAAAATTGAGGCAATAATTAAGAGCCTACCAACCAAAAAAAGTCCAAGACCAGACGGATTCACAGCTGAATTCTACCAGAGGTACAAGGAGGAACTGGTACCATTCCTTCTGAAACCATTCCAATCAATAGAAAAAGAGGAAATCCTCCCTAACTCATTTTATGAGGCCAGCATATCCTGATACCAAAGCCTGGCAGAGACACAACAAAAAAAGAGAATTTTAGACCAATATCCCTAATGAACATTGATGCAAAAATCCTCGATAAAATATTGGCAAACCGAATCCAGCAGCACATCAAAAAGCTTATCCACCATGATCAAGTGGGCTTCATCCCTGGGATGCAAGGCTGGTTCAACATATGCAAATCAATAAACGTAATCCAGCATATAAACAGAACCAAAGACAAAAACCACATGATTATCTCAATAGACACAGAAAAGGCCTTCAACAAAATTCAACAGCCCTTCATGCTAAAAACTTTCAAAAAATTAGGTATTGATGGGATGTATCTCAAAATAATAAGAGCTATTTATGACAAACCCACAGCCAATATCATACTGAATGGGCAAAAACTGGAAGCATTCCCTTTGAAAACGGGCACAAGACAGGGATGCCCTCTCTCACCACTCCTATTCAACATAGTGTTGGAAGTTCTGGCCAGGGCAATCAGGCAGGAGAAAGAAATAAAGGGTAATCAATTAGGAAAAGAGGAAGTCAAATTGTCCCTGTTTGCAGATGACATGATTGTATATTCAGAAAACCCCATTGTCTCAGTCCAAAATCTCCTTAAGCTGATAAGCAACTTCAGCAAAGTCTCAGGATACAAAAATCAATGTGCAAAAATCACAAGCATTCCTATACACCAGTAAAAGACAGAGAGCCAAATCATCAGTGAACTCCCATTCACAATTAATTCAAAGAGAATAAAATACCTAGGAATCCAACTTACAAGGGATGTGAAGGACCTCTTCAAGGAGAACTACAAACCACTGCTCAATGAAATAAAAGAGGACACAAACAAATGGAAGAACATTCCATGCTCATGGATAGGAAGAATCAATATTGTGAAAATGGCCATACTGCCCAAGGTGATTTATAGATTCAACGCCATCCCCATCAAGCTACCAATGACTTTCTTCACAGAACTGGAAAAAACTACTTTAAAGTTCATATGGAACCAAAAAAGAGCCTGCATTGCCAAGTCAATCCTAAGACAAAAGAACAAAGCTGAAGGCATCATGCTACCTGACTTCAAACTATACTACAAGGATACAGTAACCAAAACAGCATGGTACTGGTACCAAAACAGATATAGACCAATGGAATAGAACAGAGCCATACCACACATCTACAACCATCTGATCTTTGACAAACCTGACAAAAACAAGAAATGGGGAAAGGATTCCCTATTTAATAAATGGTGCTGGGAAAACTGGCTAGCCATATGGAGAAAGCTGACACTTGATCCCTTCCTTACACTTTATACAAAAATTAATTCAAGATGGATTAAAGACTTAAATGTTAGACCTAAAACCATAAAAACCCTAGAAGAAAACCTAGGCAATACAATTCAGGACATAGGCATGGGCAAGGACTTCATGTCTAAAACACCAAAAGCAATGGCAACAAAAGTCAAAATTGACCAATGGGATCTAATTAAACTAAAGAGCTTCTGCACAGCAAAAGAAACTACCATCAGAGTAAAGAGGCAACCCACAGAATGGGAGAAAATTTTTGCAATCTACCCACCTGACAAAGGGCTCATATCCAGAATCTACAAAGAACTTAAACAAATTTACAAGAAAAAATCAAACAACCCCATCAAAAAGTGGCCAAAGGATATGAACAGACACTTCTCAAAAGAAGACATTTATGCAGCCAACAAATACATGAAGAAATGCTCATTATTACTGGAAATCAGAGAAATGCAAATCAAAACCACAATGAGATGCCATCTCACACCAATTAGAATGGTGATCATTAAAAACTCAGGAAACAGCAGGTGCTGGAGAGGATGTGGAGAAATAGGAACACTTTTACACTGTTGGTGGGACTGTCAACTAGTTCAACCATTGTGGAAGTCAGTGTGGTGATTCCTCAGGGATCTAGAACTAGAAATACCATTTGACCCAGCCATCCCATTACTGGGTATATACCCAAAGGATTATAAATCATGCTGCTATAAAGACACATGCACACATATGTTTATTGTGGCACTATCACAATAGCAAAGACTTGGAACCAACCCAAATGTCCATCAATGATAGACTGGATTAAGAAAATGTGGCATATATACTCCATGGAATACTATGCAGCCATAAAAAATGATGAGTTCATGTCCTTTGTAGGGACATGGATGAAGCTGGAAACCATCATTCTCAGCAAACTATTGCAAGGACAGAAAACCAAACACCGCATGTTCTCACTCATAGGTGGGAATTGAACAATGAGATCACTTGGACACAGGAAGGGGAACATCACACACCAGCGCCTGTCATGGGGTAGGGGGAAGGGGGGAGGGATAGCATTAGGAGATATACCTAATGTAAATGACGGGTTAATGGGTGCAGCACACCAGCATGGCACATGTATACATATGTAACAAACCTGCATGTTGTGCACACGTACCCTAGAACCTAAAGTATAGTAATAAAAAAATTATTGTTATTATTATAAATAAAAACAAAAACAGGCATTTATTGCTCACAGTTCTGGGGGCTGGGACTTCAAGGTCAAGGGTGGTGCCTGGTGGGGGCTCCCTTCCTAGCGTGCACATGGCCATCTTCTCACTGTGTCCTCACATGGTCTTTCCTTCCCTGTGTGGCAGTCTCAGCCCTGGTGTCTCTTCCTCTTCTTAAAAGGACAACAGTCTTATCCGATGAGAGCCCCACCCTATGAGCTCCTCAAAGACCCTATGTCCAAATACACTCACATTGGGGGTTAGGGCTTTCACATGTAAATCAGAGGGAGCCGCAGTTCAGGCCGGAACAGTTACTCAGAGAATATTGATTCTGAACCCACTACATGCTGGTCACTGCTCTAGATGCTACAACATCATAGTGAACAGAATCGAAAAAGACTCCCTTAGAGACTGCACTCTGATCAAGGAAAGACAGTACACAAACACAGGTGTTGTGGACAGAAGCGTATCTCCCAGAATGCATACAGCAAAATCCACTGCCTGTGAGCGGAAGTGTATCCCCCAGAATGCAAACACCAAAATCCAATGCCTGTGAGCAGAAGTGTATCCCCCAGAATGCATACAGCAAAATCCACTGCCTGTGAGCAGAAGTGTATCCCCCAGAATGCAAACACCAAAATCCAATGCCTGTGAGCAGAAGTGTATCCCCCAGAATGCAAACACCAAAATCCAATGACTGTGAGCAGAAGAGTATCTCCCAGACCCCCCTTTTCATCAGCATTAACAGTTACAATCCTAAATGAACAATGAGAACACATGGAGACAGGAAGGGGAACATCACACTCTGGGGACTGTTGTGGGGTGAGGGGAGAGGGGAGGGATAGCATTAGAAGATATACCTAATGCTAAATGACGAGTTAATGGGTGCAGCACACCAGCATGGCACATGTATACATATGTAACTAACCTGCACATTGCACATGTACCCTAAAACTTAAAGTGTAATAATAATAAAATAAAAAATAAATAAATAAATAAATAAATTTTAAAAAAAAGAAGTGTATCCCCCAGAATGCACACACCAAAATCCACTGCCTGTGAGCAGAAGTGTATCCCCCAGAATGCATACAGCAAAATCCAATGCCCAGTGCCATGGTGTTTGGAAATGGGGTGTTTGGGAGGTAATCAGGTCATCAGGGAGGAACCCCCATGATAAGAAAGAGGAGGAAACACCACATCTCTCCATCTGCCTGCAGCCACGTGAGGACAGGTGAGGAGATCTGCAAAGCAGGAAGGTCCCACCACACAGAGGCTCCGCAGCCCTGGGCCTCCAGAACCATGGACAGGTGGATCTAAGCCTCCCTGCCCAAGGTGTGCTCCTCCGGCAGCCCAAGCAGACTAAGACAGCAGAGAAACAAGAGATTACACGGTAGAGCAGTGAGTTCTTGGGAGGAACAGAGGAGACAGCAAGCAGAAATGGAGGGCCCAGGGCCAGGGAAAGGCTGGCTACCTCACATGGGGCTCCCAGGGAGGGGGCAGAAGGGGATACCCACATACAGTTGGTATGGGAGGGTGGCAAGGTGACATTCAGTTGTTGGGGGGTGCTGTTATGTCACCTGGGTTGTCAGGCAGAGGTTGCCGACATGTGGCTGTCAGGAGAAGGGTTGCCATGTCACATGGGTTGTCAAGGGAGGGTTGCTATGTTACCTAGGATTGTCAGGCAAGGAGTTGCTATGTCGGAAGTTGTCTGAGGAGGGGTGGCTGCGTGACCTGAGGTTGTCAGTTGAAGGGTTACTGTTGACCTGAGGTTGTCAGGAAAGGAGTGGCTGTGTGACCTGTGGTAGTCAGGGGCGGGGTGGCTGTGTGACCTGAGGTTATCAGGGGAGGGGTGGCTGTGTCACCTGAAGTTGTCAGGAGAGGGGTGGCTGTGTCACCTGAGGTTGTCAGGGGAGGGGTGGCTGTGAGACCTAAGGTTGTCAGTTGAAGGGTGGCTGTGTCACCTGAAGTTGTCAGGAGAGGGGTGGCTGTGTCACCTGAGGTTGTCAGGGGAGGGGTGGCTGTGTCACCTGAGGTTGTCAGGAGAGGGGTGGCTGTGTCACCTGAGGTTGTCAGGGGAGGGGTGGCTGTGTCACCTGAGACTTCAAAAGGAGAAGTTGTTGTGTGACCTTAGGTTGTCAGGGGAGGAGCTGCTGTGTGACCTGAGGTTGTCACAAGGGGGGTGGCTTTGTCACCAGAAGCTGTCAGAGGAAGGGTTGCCTTCTTGTGGGGTTGTCATGGCGTGTGTTGCTGTGTTGCCTAGGGCTGTTCAAGACGTGAGGTCTAAGAAGAACTTTGAGGTTGTTAGCATCCTGCTCACAGTCATCCCAGCTCTGGCTCCTTCTCCGCGGGTGGTGGGTGCAGGCTCTTCCTGTGCAGGTGAAGTCAGGGCTGGCCACGTGACTTGCTGTGGCAGTGGACTGTGCATGGAATAGGCTGTGTCTCTCATTGAGTCAGCTCCATGAGACACACTTCAGGTGGCCGCCCCAGCCAGCTTTGCTGCCAGGACAAGGGACACACGGAGCTGAGCCCCTAGCTGACCAGAGAGGGACACATTGTGTAAGGGTGAATATGGGGCGTGGTTATGGCAGCACAATGTCTCTGCCATCCTGAAAGGAAGGGAAGGTCTGCAGTGCAGAGGGAGGAGAAGGAGCTCCAGGCAGAAAGGACAGCAAGTGCCAAAACTGTGGGGCAGAAACATACTGGGTATGTCCAAGGGAAACACAAAGCCATGTGGCTGGAGTATAGTGGCCGAGGGTACAGGACAGCAGACACGACCTGAGGCCAGGAAGGACACTGCAGGATCTGAACTCTGAGAGAGGAGCCGCTGGAGGGTTTTGAGAAAAGACTTGCCACCTACCATATTTTAAAGGGCAGCTGGAAAGACATGGAATTCAGCAGCACCAGCCAGGATACATTTAGGAAGCATTTGAGTGAGGGTTATGGAGGCTCAGATCAGGGCAGTAGCAATGGAGGGGAAAAATTGGATTCTAGGAGTTTTTGAAGGTGACTCTGCTGGGATTTCTGGAGGTGGAATGAAAGACAAAGGGAGACCAAGAGGAGCTCCTGTGCTTTGTATGCTTTTTTTGTTTTTATTTTTGTTTTTGAGACGGGATCTCACTCTGTTGCCCAGGCTGGAGTGCAGTGGTGTGATGTCAGCTCACTGCCATCTCCACCTCCTGGGTTCAAGCGATTCTCCTGCCTCAGCCTCCAGAGTAGCTGGGACTACAGGTGTGCACCACCACGCCTGGCTAATTTTTGTATTTTTAGTAGAGACACGATTTCACCATGTTGGCCAGGCTGGTCTCTAACTCCTGACCTCCACCTCCATCCATGTTGCTGCAAAAGGCATGATTTCATTCTTTGCTACGTCTGAGTAGTATTCCATGCTGTGTGTGTAACACATTCTCTTTATCCAGTCTACCACTGTTGGACACTCAACTCAACTGCCCATCTTTGCTATAGTAAATGGTGCTGCAATGAACATCCACGTGCATATTCTATCTATCTTTCTGATATAATGATTTCTTTTTCTTTGGGTGTATTCCCAGTAGGGAGATGACTGGATCAAATGCTAGCTCTAGTTTCAATTCTTTAAAAAAAATTCCACACAGTTTTCCATAGAGGTTGTTTTTGACTAAGCAACCGAGAGGGAGAGTGACCATCTCCTGATGGAGGAGCAGCCCCACAGATATAGACCAGGAGGCGAGTGACCATCTCCTGATGGAGGAGCAGCCCCACAGATATAGACCAGGAGGCGAGTGACCATCTCCTGATGGAGGAGAATCCCACGGGGATAGACCAGGAGGGGAGTGACCATCTCCTGATGGAGAAGAATCCCACAGCTATAGACCAGGAGGCGAGTGACCATCTCCTGATGGAGGAGCAGCCCACGGATATAGACCAGGAGGGGACTGACCATCTCCTGATGGAGGAGAATCCCACGGATATAGACCAGGAGGGGACTGACCATCTCCTGATGGAGGAGAATCCCACGGATATAGACCAGGAGGGGACTGACCATCTCCTGATGGAGGAGAATCCCACGGATATAGATCAGGAGGGGAGTGACCATCTCCTGATGGAGGAGAATCCCACAGATATAGACCAGGAGGCGAGTGACCATCTCCTGATGGAGGAGAATCCCACGGATATAGATCAGGAGGGGAGTGACCATCTCCTGATGGAGGAGAATCCCACAGATATAGACCAGGAGGCGAGTGACCATCTCCTGATGGAGGAGAATCCCACAGGGATAGACCAGGAGGCGACTGACCATCTCCTGATGGAGGAGAATCCCACAGATATAGACCAGGAAGGGGAGTGACCATGTCCTGATGGAGGAGAATCCCGCAGATATAGACCAGGAGGTGAGTGACCATCTCCTGATGGAGGAGCAGCCCCACAGGCACAGACCCGGAGCTTGGCTTTGAACTGGCCTCTTGAGAGCCTTCATGCAGGAGGTCGACCTCTCACCAGGAAGCCTGCCCCTGGCAAGGGTGAAGAGACCCAAGGATGAACTGGAGAGGAAGAGACGCTGCCCAGACCCAGCAAAGGCTCCAGAGCCACAGGGACCTAGTATTGAGGCAGCATCTGGAGTCATCTGGTGCGGAATCCACAAGGACAGACATTCCTTCTGAACCTGGAAGCAGACCACGTGGGGAAATGATATCTTCTCTTCGTCCCTGGCAGTTTTCCTTAAAAGCCCGGAGCTTCTCCGGTCTCAAGGGGACCAGCCCCACTCTCCTCACCCCAGTGCAGGAAGCAGCAAGGAGAGACGTGAGGAGCCCAGCAGTGGCAATGGAGCGGAGCAGGCAGGGAAGGCCCCAGCGAGGAGCCGCCGGTGTCACTAGTGGAGCTGGGGAGCAAGCACTCGCACGTCCACAGCAGCGCCCCAGGAAGTGGACAGCGTGTGGGTGCAAGGGCCCCAATAACTGAGTGCTGTACTCATTGTCAGGAACTCGCTGTAGCCACCCAGGTAGTCATGGGTGAGCCCGGTGGTCAGGGCAGGCCACTTAGCTGGCTCACCTTTCAGACAGGCCAGGACCCCTTGGGCTGCACCCTCTGAAGGTCAGGACTCAGTGTGCACTCACAGTGGGACATAGCTGAGGACCCCACTGCTCTGCCTCCGCCCCATGCCAGGCCCTGGGCAAGAAGCAGTCTTTCTTCTCTCTCTCCCCCACACCCTTTCCCCTTTTCTCCCTTTCTCCACTCCTTTCTTTCCACAAATATTTACTGGATGCTTTCTGAGTGCTAAGTATTAGACATGTCCAAGGAGGGATGCAAAGCCCTTCAGTGTCTCCTCTGGTGAGACACTCCAACTCTCTGGGAAGACAGACATACAGACAGACGTCATATAAATGGTCACAGTACATGAGTTGGATGGTGGTGCCTAGAAAGTTACGGTCATCCCTGTCCTGGGGAGAAGATGACGGAGGCTTGAAGGCAGGGGCTGCACCTTCAGACACGCCACATTGCCTGTACATAGGGAGCCCGGCATGTGGGGACGCGCAGCTGCCCCTCTCCCGCACCTGAGCTAGTCCTGTTTCCAGATCCAGAATTATTGGCATTGTCAGAGCAACACCCCCAGCTTGTCCAGCTGTGTGTTCTTGGACAATGCCTTCTCCTATCAGGACCTCAGTCTGCAGCTGTCTGAATACAGGCCACAGATGAAAACAGTCTTCCACTCAGGGTTCCTCTCTGTTCGGTCTCTCTTCCTCCAGAGGACCCACATCCTCCTGCTGCCCCTGGATGCCCAGGGCCACACATTAGGGTTCCCTCCTGGCTCCCCTACCCCAAACCTCCACCCAGGTCTGCTCTGCTTCCTGGTTCCCTATCTGCCAGGGGCACAGGTTTGAGAACTCAGCACCACCTTCGACTCTTCTCTTTTTATCCTCCCCACCACGTACACACACACACTGCACATGGTTGCCAAAACTATACTGAATTCTTTGGGGAAGAAGGAAGGGAAAGAGGGAGAGAGGACCTTTGGATAGTGCAATGCTTAACAGTAAGGCCCTGATATCAGATGGCCTGGAAACAAATATCTAACTATTTTTTTTCTTTGAGATGGAGTCTCAGTCTGTCACCCAGGCTGGAGGGCAGTGGCTCAATCTCTGCTTACTGCAACCACCGCCTCCCCAGTTCAAGTGATTCTCGGCCTCAGCCTCCCAAGTAGCTGGGATTACAGGTGTGCACCGCCATGCCAGGCTAATTAAACTCCTGACCTCAGCTGATCCACCCACCTTAGCCTCTCAAAGTGCTGGGATTACAGGTGTAAGCCTCCATGCCTGGCCACAGATATCTAATTTTGGCTCTTCCACTCACTGTGACTTGGACAGCTTTACCTTTCTGCATCTCACTTTCATCATCTAAAAATGGGTTGTAATTAATACCTCCTTCTTTAAAGTTGTTATGATGATCAAATGATAGCATGTAAATAATAACCCACTCATCACCTTGCCCAAGAAATGATCAGGAAATATCAGGGACTGTTTTTAGGCCATTTGCAGCCAGCAAGACACACATTTGAATCCGCACCCCATCAATTACTACCTGGTGAGCTTTGAGCAAGTTGCTGGTTTTCTCTCTCAGTTTTCTCCTCTCTGAAAAGAGCCATACAAAAGATATGAGAAGGTCGGCTCTCTGAGAGTGAAGGCTGTGTCTATCCCACAAGTGGATCAAAGAAGCACTCAATGCATATTGAGTTGGAAGAATGAACGGTGGGAATCACCTTCACCTGACTGGCTGATTGCTACAATTAGAGTTACCAATGTAAACTCTCTGCATATGGTAGGCACTTAGTACTACCTGAGAGGATTTCTTCTCCAAAGGCCACTTGCCGGGGCAAGCTTTCACCCCGCTAGACAGCTGTAAGAGCCTCATGCCTGTTCTCTGTGCTGCCATCATCAGGCCCTCTCCAATCTTACGCCACCAGATCAGCTTTTCAAAGCACATGTCAGTCTCCAGGTCAGAAACCCCAGCTGCTCCCCTAGAAGTACAGACTTCTGAATCTCATTCAGGAGTTCCTCAAGCCCCAAGCCTAACTGCCTCTTGTAAGGATCCTTCATTCAGTTCAACTGAACTTTATTAGGCCACTCCCTCCTCTGGAGATACACCCTCGCCTTACTCACACACACGCACCCAGCCATGCACACACACCTCACTTCTGCCATTAGAATTCTGCACATCCATCACTACTTCACCCAGAGGCCAGGCCCTCATCCTCAACCACCCTCTACACAACGTTCCTACTGACATGTATTTGACTCTCCCAGCATTATGACTAATTGGGTGCTCCAGGTAGGAGCAGAAACTGTCTTTCCACAGAACCAATTTCAGAGCCAAATAAATAGTGGGTTAAATGCATCAGATTAAAATAACTCATGCCCATCTGGACACTTTTCTTCTTGATTCCGACTGAATCTGAATATGTCATTCCCTTTGTGTCCTGGTCCATGGCTCCGGTGCCCAGCTCACTTCTACTTAGAGCAGCTCTCTGAGTGCCACTGGTCTAAGATGTTGCCCCTTTGGGAAAACATACCTGCACACTGGCAGGGGGCCTTCAGGATTTTAACCCTTATCGGTTAGACAGAACTTCAGGCTGGAGGGAGAGATACTGTGGAGCGAGGAGCTCTCCAGTGCCCCTCGAGTCCCACTGTGTTTGGGAGCTGACCCCCTGCCTGAGAGTTGGCTCTCTGGGAATGGCTGGCCTCGCTGCCTTAGGCATTGGCTGCAGAAGGGCTCAGAAGCCAGAAGCCTCCTGACCACCCCCAGGGATGCTTCTCCAGCTGGGCCACACCCAACATCCCTGAGACCAGGACATTGGCAGGCTTCCTATTGGCAGGATGGCCATGGGGATAGAACTCTTCCCAGAACTCTATTCTCCACTTCTGTTTCCAGACCTTTCCCCAGCCAGGGGCTTGACTGATGAAAGGAAGCTTTGATGGAGATGGGCAATGGATTTAGGGTGGATCAGGCCCTGCTGCATTAGAATCACCAGGCGCTCACTTGGGAGTGCAGATTCAGGCGTCCTGCCCAGACTTGTTCACCTACTCCTGGAATGGGGGTCCAAGGGTCACATGGCCTACAGCTTCCAGCTGATTCCTGTATTCACTACAAACCTTGAGCCCCTCTGGGCAGCCTCAGAGACCTGGGCCTCCAACCCTTCTCACTGTGGTGTGTGGTGAACTTTGAGCATTTACCTTCCTGGGGATTTTTGTTTCACACTTTGCCATCTCTAGAGATTCTTAATTTTTCTGATATAATTTCTACTCAATAGGACTCTGATACACACTAACCAATCATCAATATTTACACAAATGCTTAGATGAGAAGCGGAGTCCTATTTGGGGGTGAGAAATGGGAAATGACATACCCAAAAAATCCTTGAGTCATTCAGCACACACCCTTGCCTGGACAGAAACATTTTTCAGCCTTTTTCAAACGTGCCTCACTCTTCTCTGCAACTTCTGCTGCCTCCTGGAATGTAGAAAAGAAACCAGCATTCAGAGAAATGTGCTCACATGGATCGATGCCTCATCCATATTACATGCTGACTGCAATCACAAAAAATGGGCCTCACCCTTCTTTTGCTGATGAAATTGAAGCTTGGGCCCATTCATGAGCATGCCCAGGTCTCATAGCAAGTATCTTTCAGAACCAAGGTTTGTGCCTACTCTAAGCCTGTGAAACCCACCTTCTTTCCCTCACCCTCCACCACCTCTTCCCAATCTCTCTGCTTGGGGGAATCCTCAGTGCCCCTACCCACCCAGTGGCAACCCTCTGAGGGCTCTGCAGACGCCCGCAGGTGGAATCATTGCCTCTCATCTCTCCCCTCCCTGGGTACTTCTCTCTCCTCCCTGGGTACTCCCTCCCAGCATGGCCACTGTTCTTCCTTGGCTGCATGTCTGAGCAAGCAGGTCCTCTTTGGCTGAACTTGGCTGCATGTCTACCTCTGCCACCAGACGGAGTTCCTGGACTCCAGCCCTGCATCTTAAACTGTGCTTTTTCCCCAGACTGGAGGAGTGGCTGACCCATGAAAAGTGCTCAGTGACAGTGGAAGGAATGATGCAGACCTACACCCTTGGGCTGAGAGTGGAGGACAACTTTGTGAGCTTTTGCTGTGGCCTCTTCCGGCTCCTTTAACCCTGAAGAGACAGGGCCCCAGGGCTCTGAGTTTAACCACCATTCAGAACCCACACCCTAGGAGCCCAGGCTTGAGGCTGCTGGATGGGAGCTCAGCTCAGGCTTTCCGCTGGTGCATGCTCTCTCCTATTTCCCTCTTCTCCACAGCCATACATAGCTTGTGAGGACCTGAATGGACATTGAATGTCTAGAATCTAGCTTCCCCTTATTATGGATTTGATTGATTCTCAACCCTTATTGTACAAAGCGACACAGGCCATTAAATAAGCATGATTTTGGAGGTCCAGCGATTGGACTCAAAGTTGGCTCTGGAATTATACAACGTGTGCCTGTACAGCCCTCAGAGCCCCAAATTCAAGTGTGGAAGGAACAGCAAAGGCATAACGTCATGGCAGTTTCTCCTGACAGGCTCACAGGACAGTCTAGGGGGTACCTGACATTTTTGGGAGTTGTCTAAAGCTGGAGAAGACACAGACCTCATTAATCCCTGCAAAGGGCAGCTTGGGGAGCTGGCAGCCACCTCTCACTTCTCCTTGGCTTCCCCTGTGTCTCCTGACAGTCACAGGAGTTTCATTACCATTAACAGCTCTGCAAATTGCACCATCAGCAAAATGCCCAGGTAGTTAATAAACAACTGCACAAGCAAATCCCGGTCAGGGACTCTTCTCTCTGCCTCCTAATGAAAGGTGCAACTCTCTGGCATTTCTACCAACTTCTGGGTGTGAGAGGCAAATTTATCCTAAGGGCTGAGGAACAGGACCATCTCTCTAGGCTAGCTGGGAGCCCATTAAACTTGGAAACAGAAGATCTGTGTTCCATTCCAGGCTCTGATGTCTACCAGTTATATGACCTTGCAAAACAAACTTAATTCCACTGGGTCTCAGTTACTCATCCATAAAACGGGAGCAGTAATAGTATGTACTTCACAGGGTTGTTATGAGGATCGAATGAGATCATCTATGTAATTAGTAAAGTGATGGCACAAAATAAGGACTCAAGAAGAGACAGCCATTGTCATTGCTACCTGTCACATGTTCATGGCCACGCTGACTTAGCCCCATGTCAGGGATATTGGAAGTTCCAGTCCATGCCCTGAAAACACAGGTGAGAGAAATTGCCATTATTATTATTCTCGAGCCAGTGTCTCCCACTCCCTGAGGTCTCAAAGGCCCTCCTTCTCAAACACCCCCTTCTGTCTGTTCTCTCTGCCTTCTGTTCCTATCTTTGCTGAAGTCCTCTAGCACTGCCTAAAGCAATGTTCTCCCACTGCGGGGTGGGGACCTGGAAGGATGGAATATTGTGACAAAGTGATCCATAAACCAGCTGCGCCCAGATGACTGCTAGGTCTGAGAGTAATCAAGCATTCAGTATGACCATGTGGCCCATTCATGGAGGCCCAGGCCACCTGGAGGCCATAGGAACAAACGGGATCACAGCCTCAGCTCACACCAACCCCAACCAAAGCAAAGGAGCAGGGATTCACCAGCTTAGGGTCAGAAGGAAATTTGGCTGAGTCTCAAAATTAATAGGGCCCTTGTCCAGCCTGCGGTGTGGATACTGTCGTCAGAGGCCATCTCTGCTGGGGACTGAGTCGGTGTGGGATTGATTTTTAAAGCCTGACTGTCTGCTGATAGATGGTGTGCTGAAATGAGAGATATAAATTGTCACGCTTTGCAATCACAGATGCTGTCGCTGCAGCTGTCAGGGACTAAGAGGGCAGGCTGGCTGCTGTCATGGGGGTACCCAACCCTGGCAGATTTCCATTTGTCTGGCCAGCATTCCGGAGGACATTTCTTATGTGCTAACCCCTCAGAGAAGTGACTGCCAGCAGCTTTATGGGGCAGTGCAATGGCCAGCAGGGGTAGCTCAGGGGGTGCTCTGAGCCCTCCTCCAGAACCTACCAGCCGCATGGCCTTGGGCAAGCTACTAAACCACTGTGCCATAAATCTCATCCTCAGCATAATGATGGCGGTGCTAATACTACCTCATCAGGTCATTGGTTCACAGAGCAAGCATATGGATGTTGATGGGAGCGAAACATCCCGACTGGCAAGCCAACCCCAATAAGGCAACTCATTATGCCACAAAACACACTGCCAGGCAGAGGAAAATTCCAGGGATTTTTAATTCAATGACTCAACAACGACAGGAAAACCTAGGTTCCTTTCACGTTCTCCCTCTGCCACTCTTCTGCTGTTGAATCTGTGCTTATACTGGGTTCCCCATGGTTACAGTAAGGCTGCATCTGTTTTGGCTTCACATCCGGGTAGGACACGTGGAGAGGAGGAAGAGAGGCAACGTCCTGCTTTTGTCTCTTTTTTAAAACCTCTCTCGGAAGCCTCTCACCTCATGTGCACTTTTATCACATTGGCTAAGATAGCGTCCCATGCCGTTACCCTTATGTAAGGCAATGGCTTACTAGAAACGTGTGACCGGGACTGGCCAGCCCTGTAGGTAAGGCCAGCTTTTCTTAACACACATGGCAGTGTATCCCTGATCCAACAGGAAGAAAAGCCAACAGGCATGGGAGGTCAGCCACAGTCGGCTACGGCAGGTGAAGCACCGAGGACGCTGCCGGCCTTTGATGAGCGCACGTTCGATGGTAGCTCTTCAATGCGACGTGTCCTAACTGTAACTCCGTATTATGAATGGCTAGGCTTACAGCAGATGTGATGATGTGGTTCACACCTCCCAGCCCACTCTTCTAGCAAATACACTTGCCTTCTGAAAACACAACACTGCCCTACAACTAAGCAAATTATTAAAGACTACTATTCAGGATTTATGTGATTTATTTCCAAAACTAAAGAAAGCTGCATTTATGTGAGACACACAGGTTACAGAAGTATTTAACAGAACATGAATATGTAAGCACATTTACATAGAAATCAGACCAATTTTCGACTTTTGCCCTTTGCAGTAGATGATAAGAATTTCTACTTTCGGGGCTGCAAAGATCCCTCCTTTCTGACTCATTGCGCATCTTCACTGGCTCCCGTGTCCTCTGGCTTCTGCTGCGGTGCCTCCTCTACACTCAACTGCTTTCATCCGTGCCCTCGGGCTGGTTTCCATTGTCCCTAATCAAAGAGGCAGCCTGGCCAGCATACACAGGACAGCTTCCTCCCAGGGGAGGGTTTTCTTCTCCCAGCTCCATTCTGCCAGCCTCCTCAAATCTTTTTGAATACGGGTAAGCATACCTGAAAAATATAGATTCTGTCCCCTGACCCCATTCAACTCTCTGAGAAGTCAAGGTAGCTTTCTCCATTTAA
The DNA here is from genome assembly GCF_028885625.2 of Pongo pygmaeus. Classification (NCBI taxonomy): domain Eukaryota; kingdom Metazoa; phylum Chordata; class Mammalia; order Primates; family Hominidae; genus Pongo; species Pongo pygmaeus. The sequence continues at coordinate 136,349,666 of NC_072382.2, read as the reverse complement.
AAAAAACAGTTTTTCACAGATACACGGCAGAAGGAAGAAGGGCAGAGCCCATGGTTGCAGAGTCTCTGTGGCTGTCCCCTCCAGTCTGTAGTAGGCAGTGATGACAAGGTGGGGGGTCAAGGCCAGGCTGTAACACTGAGGCAGTATCCTCCAGAGGTGAGGCCAGCACGCTCCCCAACCCCAGGCTCGGGCCTCAGAGACAGGCATCGGGGAGCCGGCAGCAACCCGCAGAGGGTGGAAAGGACCCTTCTTTGCAGCACAGTGCCCTTCTCATACCTGCACACAGGTGCGTGGATGGAAGAGGTAGACAGTGATAGCCCCTCCTGTCCCACAGCCTCCTCAGCAGCTGTGCGGGTCCCTCTGCAACCCCTCACCACCATCCCTCAGCCAGGGTCTGAAAGGGCACTTTGAGAATCAGGCTTGTTAAGCTAGAAGGTTAGATTTTATAAACCTTCTTAATATAGTTTTTAACTGCATGCAGGCTCAAATTGTATCAATTGGTTTTCATAATGGATGTATCCATTCTCTTTCACAGAGGAAAAAATAGCCCAGGTCCCCCAGGAGGCACAAAGGGAGAGGGAGGAACTTGTCCTCAGCCAGAGATTGAAAACACCATAAAATCCGAGTTTCAGGGGTCATTTAGTCCAGACCACCACTGCTTTTAACCTGTACTGTTCTTACCATTTCTAGACAGACCAACCATCCTTCTATTTGAGACGCCCTCCTCCCCAATAAAGTGTACCAGTGGGAAGCAATTCTTGACATTTGGACTTTTCTTAAGGAGTACAACCTAAATCTATCACTAAGAAACATTTTCATGGCTGTATTTCAGCAGGGAGGTGACACCAACTATTATTTGATACTGAAGACTTAAAAGCTCGGCTAAACTCCTGTGTGAAGGCCCCGGCATTAAATAACAAAAGGAAACCATTCTAACAGCCATCTCTGCTCTAAGAGGCCTTTGTCTTATCCGAAAAATACCTTTCGAAAAACTCTATCTCCCACCCCATTGTCTCCCTTCCATTTCTAGGTAGTAGGGGAATAAAGAGATCACTGTGGAGAAGGGAGACTCAGGCACAGAAATAACTGGATGTGTTTTGCTGGTGGACTAGGAGCAAGATCTACCTCCAGCACACAGCCTTCCTCCTACACCAGCCTAAGGGCCAGAGGAAGCAGCTCCATGGGCAGAGATGATCCCTCATGAGGACTTACCCTGAGGGAGAAGTAACCAGAAGTAACCAGACAAGTGGGGAGGCAGCCCCTTGCTGCTCCTAATGGCTCCAGCTCTTTAACTCTGGGCCTAGAGTTATGCCACAGGGTACCTCCTTCTGAGAAGGGAGAAGTCATAGCCCTGTGAGGAGCTTGCTTAATCAGTGTGAAGTACCTTCCCATTTCTCCCCTCTCCATTCCTCTCCTTCTTCATCTATACTCAGCATCCTCTTCCCAGACTACATTCCAAGTCCCTGGCTTGGCACGGCACCATGGAACCACCTGGACCACCACAGTGGCTTGTCTTCAGAATCTCCTTCACGTTTGTTTCTTCCCTTTTCTTCTTGCCTGGCTCCTTATCTCTGGCTTCCTCTCCCTCCTCCTCTCTGTCCTATTCCCTTGCCACTCCCTCCCCCTTCTCTTCGCAAAGATTGCGCACCCCTTTTTGTTCATGCTACCTCTTCTGCTTGAAATTTCACCCATTTGTCACCAAATTGTGTCCAGTCATAATTAAAGCCCATTTCAAACCTCAGCCCACCCAACTCTTTACAGCTCTTTTCCTTCTCTGTCTTCTGAGCCCATGTGCCAGCAATTGTGTTTTTCGATAGCAGAGTCCTAGAAATTGCAGTGTTTGTGCTGACCTCCCTGCATGTAAGCTCCTTAGGGACAAGGTCAATGTTCGCTACTCCCCTCCGTGGCACCGGATGCACTGCAGAGCACAGTGTGAGAGCCGGGCCCTGGTGGAATGGAATGTTCCCTGATGGGTTTCAGCAGCTTCTCTGCTGGACAGTTCCCTGCCCCTTGCCAATTCTGCCATTGGGCATAATTCCTTAGAACTGCACATCTTCTTCACTCTGAGAGGAGAGATGTGTAATCAAAAACATGGGCATCAAAGTCTCCCCAGGTCCCTGGAGTCACAGTGGGTCAATTTAACTTATTTTTCCACAAGCCTTTCAACTTTTTCACCGAGCTGGTTCTTCTCTAACTACTTATCATCTCTCCCTACCAAAGAAGATAAAAGATCAAGTATGTTAAAATAATGAAGAGAAGAAGCTCCCTTTTCCCTAAAGGTTTCCAGGGACCATAATCTCAGAATGAGTAAAATCTTCAGAAATCCTTTAATCCCAAATCCATGATGTATAGATGAGAAAGCTGAGGCCAAAAAGGCAAAGTGACTGACCTGAGAGCCCACCGCAGCAGCCAGAGCTGGTGCTGAGGCCTGCACAGTGCACCCCTGCCTCCTCCAGTGGGGTGTCTTGCCCCACAGAAGCCGTCCCACCTGGCTTCACCCTGAGCCTCCTTCCCTCTCACTCACAGCCACCTGATAAGCACAAGATATCTTCTACTGCTAAGCGTGTGACTGGCAGCAAGCAGTTCAGAGTGACTCCTTCTTGGTAAGCGTGGATTCTGCCAAGGAATGTGCAAACCAAAGGAGTAGAGCACCGTGCTGCAAGCCTAGCCCTGGCATCTGTCCCACAGGGAGGTGTCCCTGAGCAGGAGTCTCCTTGGGATCCATTTAATCACAGCACAGAGTTAATGGCACTGAGGCGGCCGTCGCTCCTTCTCCAATGAACGGAGATGGGGGTGGCTGGTTATAATTTCCTGAGCACTGAGGGTCCTAGGAGGCCTCAGCCTCATAGGGAAGAAGGTCTTTTAGGCAAGGAGTCCTTTGCAGTCAAGGGAATGCATTAAGCCACCTCCACAGGGTGCAGGGGGAATGCTGACCATGCTTACTTCAGCAAGAGGCCACCAGCGGTGGAGGTGCCATAGCCTTTCCTCACCAGCCCGAAGTCACCATTTAGATCATCCTTCTATGACATACATTCTAGCTCCTGTCCTGACCCTGGGAGACTCTGCACAGAACCCATCTCGGGGCAGTGGGACGTTCCTCCCCATCAGCAGAAGAAATGGCTCACAGGGGTGCCCAGAGAGCAGCCTGCATGACTCCAAAGCTGAGTCCACAAGGTAGGTGGAGCCACCACCTCCCAGCCATAGACTGGCCATGCCCCCTGCCTCCTCACTCCAGTGTCTTTGTGTACCCCATTCCACAGTGCAAAATCCCCACCAGCTGTCACTCACTTGGGTGGAGAAAGGTACAAGCTTCACACAGGACAAGAGGGTGTTGCCCCGAGTCTCCCAGGGAAGCCACCTGCGGTTTGGTGGGGGGTTAAGAGCAGGGGAAGTGGCAATCATGGTGGCCTGAGCTCCTGCGTGATCCTGTAAACAGCATCTTCTTAACGGGAGCCTGCAAGTGGCCAGGGTGGGAGTGAGGTGGCGAAGCTTGCGTCACGCCCTGGGGAAACGCGAGGCCATTCATGATTCAAAGTAGGACTCCTCTGAGGTCTCAGGAATGTGTCATCAGCACAGGGTCGGGGAGGGATGGAGGGGAACAGAGCAGAAAGCACACTGAACCTAGAGGCAGGTGACTCGCTCAAATCCCAGCCCCTCCACTGATTGACAATGCGATTTGGGACAAGTCGCTTAACCTCTCTGAGCCTCAGCTGCCACATCTGTAAAACAGGAGCAAACTACGTGGAGTTTGTCATAAGCATCAAGATGAAATAGCTTATTTCAAACCTGTGCCTGGCTCCAAGCAGGCGCTTGCCACGCGTGAGTCCTCCCTCCTCTCAGCTGAGAAGGCTCCTACACGGTGGTTATTTCCTGGCCGGCTCCAGGCTTCTGCAGCTTTCTGACAACTGGCCCCCAAGGAGCCCTTTCCATGTGACTTCTCGGACCCAACAAAGCCAAGCTGAGGGTAAGTTGTGGGCACTGCCGTCGCCTCTTGCTCAATGTCCTCATGCCCAGAGCTCCCTCCTTGTCTGAAGCTGAGAAGGGGCCTCCCAGCCAGGGCCCAAGTCACCTCTTATCCCGGATTCTTTAAGATAAGCAGGTCCAGGAGGGCCTCGAGGGCCAGAGGACATGGGGCCTGGACAGTCTGCCTTCCTTTCTGGGCCCTCTCTCGTCATCCTCCACACCAAGCCAGAATTAGAACAGAGATCTGAGTGGACCTCTGCAGTGGCTCCAGGGCTCTCACATCAGGGAGGGAAGGGCCTTACCTGGCAGTCCCAGCCTTCATTTCTGAACACCTGCCCAGTCACTCCAGACACATACGAACTCTGAACCCCAGCCACCCAGCAGGCCACGTGCCCCAGGCTCCTCCACATACGAACTCTGAACCCCAGCCAGCCAGCAGGCCACGTGCCGCAGGCTCCTCCACATACGAACTCTGAACCCCAGCCAGCCCGCAGGCCACGTGCCGCAGGCTCCTCCACGTACGAACTCTGAACCCCAGCCAGCCAGCAGGCCATGTGCCCCAGGCTCCTCCACATACGAACTCTGAACCCCAGCCAGCCAGCAGGCCACATGCTGCAGGCTCCTCCACATATGAACTCTGAACCCCAGCCAGCCCGCAGGCCACGTGCCCCAGGCTCCTCCAGGCCTCTGCGTCTCTGCCCAGGCTGCAGCCTTGGCCTAGGGAGTTGGATCTGTGGGCTCCTCAGGAGAGCTCCAGACAGTGCTCCTGCCACTGCCCAGCAGAGTCCAGGCTCGGGACTGGCCCCAGCTGCCCCAGGCTCCAAAGCTACTGACCGGAAAGAAGCTGGCAGATGGCAGGTGGCAGAAACATGTATCCAGACCCCGCGTCCTCTGGGTAACAAGAATCACCTCCACTCCCCTGGATCTCTTCCATGAGCACGTGACACGGCCTCCAAGGCAACAGTTAGAGAAATAGCAGTCTCATCATTAACTTATTCAAGAGAAATATGGTGGGTTCCAACCCCATTATCAGCACACTGGGGGGTCCAGAGACACAAAGTGAAGGGATCCAGGTCTTGAGAGAGACGGAGATGCCTGCCCAGCCCAGCATGTGCAGGCACGAGGTAGCTGCAGCATGCAATGGGGATATGGGTGTGGTGCTTGGTGACTGGGATGGAGGGAAAGGAGAGGGGGTGAGGGACAGCTTTCGGGGGGTGAGGGACAGCTTTCAGGAGGCGAGGATACTGAGCCAAGCCTTCAAGGATGCCTAGGAGTTAGCCAGAAGCAGAAGGTGAGGGCGGGGGGCATCCCAAAGAGAAGGAAAACAGGCAGGCGAGAAGCAGCCTGGTCTGTGGATGTCACTGGGCAGCTCTCCTTTGCTAGAAGATGCGTCTGAGGAGGCCACGTATTGCTGGGGAGCATGGACCCAGGCTACTAGGGCTTTGCAAGCCGCTTTTCGGAAGAGGGACTTTTGCCTGTAGGGGATAGAAAGCTATTGAAGCTTTTACGCAGGGAAGTGACCAGTTGAGATCTGCATTTTAGCTAAATTACTTTGGCAATAGACAGAAGATAAATTGTGGATTGATTATCCACGCAGGGCCAAAACTTTGGGATGCACTAGCTTGCACTAGTAATGAATGCTAGAGGGGAAAAAAGAAAAAAGAAATTCTGGCTTCTAGCCCAATGTCCCTAGGCACCAGCCCTATGAAATGCGGTGGCTGTGAGTAGTTACATGCTGGATGAGGGGAGAAGCCAGCTCCCCAAGCCCTCCAGATCACCCAGACCGAGCCCTGCAGAATGCAGCTTGGGGCTGCCCTGTGCTCTGATGGGCTGTTTCACAAGCAGTTACTCTGCTCCAGAAACACGTATGGGTTTGGGTAGGTGAAGGGACTCAGCTCTGCTCTGTTCCCTCCCATCCCTCCTTGTGGAGTGGGGCCTGGGCTCTCAGACAGGACTCTTGCAGGACCAGCTCTGGGTCCAGAGCCCTCAAGATGCCTCATGGTCGGACAAAGGATGCCTTGATGGAGCCTTGTCCAAACAGACAAAGCCCAGGCTCTCCAGCACCACCTAACATCTCACGTCTCCCTACAAACTGTTCTGTTTACAAAAATAGAAGATCTCAGAGCTGCGGTCTACATGGGTCTCTTAGTTGGTGAGGACAGACATCCCCAGCACGATGCAGAGGCAGGGAACAGGAAGAGAGCATCTCCGTCTCATGAAGTGGCCCCTCTCCTCCTGTACTTCCATCCCTAGAGAGAGGTCAGATGGCCACAGAGTCCAAGGATAACAGGGCCTTCACTCAGGGAAGGGATTGGGTGGTTTTCATTTTCCTCTTTGTACCTCTGCCATTTTATTTGTAACCATTTAGAGGGGAAAATATCTATGAAGTGATACTATGCTCTTCCTAAATAGTGCTTCAAGGTTTATTTTAATTCCTCATACCCAGAAAGTGTTTTCCCAGGTCCAGGCTTGAGGCTTCCCACTATAATAAAAAGCCTTCTACCCCATCCCTCTTGAAGACAAGGCTTCCAGCCCAGAGGAGACTCCAGCATGGCCGAAGCACTCGTCACACTCAGTTGCATGCATAGCTGCACCCCTCACCTGCTCAGCTCCCAGCTTCCTTCTCTCCCACAACCAGAATCACAACCTTCCAAGCCTGCTAATGATGTCCTCAAAATGTCCACCATATGGCATGTCCAGGGTCCTGCCTGCACTTGCCAAGCTAGCCAGAGCTTGGCCAGAGAGGAAGCCTGTCTTCAGCACCCTACCCGGGCTGTCCAGTGGGACTGGGAGGCAGGCTGTGGGGACGTCGCACCCGGCTCCCCCCGCCCAGTGCTGCTGTCCATCCCTCATCCAGCCACAGGGCTGCTCCCAGGTATGCTCCACATTCTGCATGCCAACGCCATTAGAAAAACCTCCGGGGCCCTGAGACACCGGGACTGTAGGCTCCTTCCTAGCCTTCTGGCTCATCTCAAACAGGACTCCATATGGGAATTTTCCAGAGACACCAGGAGACCACCCGCTCACCACCATTGCAGGAGAGAGGACAGGGGCTGCAGAAAGGGTTTGAGGGACGGAAGTGACATAGGAGGAGGAATTCTAGGGGCTGAAGCTGCTGCCTGTGCTCCATTTCTGATGAGCATTTCTAATGCCAGCCTACCCGATGCCTGAAATTCTCCCCATCCACGTCACTCCTTTGAGTCCAAATGTTGAAGTTCTGCTTAAAATGCAAATCATTTTCCCAGATGAGAAAACACATTAATAATAACACTAAATATTCATCTAACACTTTATACCATATCTCATTTCCTTCTTGAAACAGCCTCATGAGGCAGCACAGGATTACTCCTCCTCTGCAGATGGAGACGCTGAAGCTGAGTGAAGCTGCCCCGGCGACACCGTGCAGTGCCTGCACGGACAGGAGGCGGGCGCCCCGGGTTTCAGCGCTGGCTCTATGGCTTCATTGCAGAATGAGTGCAGGCACCGTATCATTTCAACCCTGCGTGTTTCAGCCACCTGAGGCCAGATCTCTATTAAGAGACAGATGCAATTTCTGATTCATGAGGAATTTGTCTGATGGTGCTAGAATGCTGCCTGAGCTCTGTGCAAGGTGTGGGGTAGCACGGGGAGGGTGGAGCAGCCTAGAGGGACAGCCGGCAGCCCTCAGCACAATGGCATTTGGTCGAGGCCCTGTCCCTTGGGAAGTTAGATCACGTGATGTCTGAAGTTATAGCATCCAAGAATGGTGGAAATCAAGCAGAACATTGGTGTGGTTTGAGTTATTTTTGTCACTTTCCACAAAATCCTGCAAGGGAGAGATGGGCTTCCACTAGCACTAGCTCCTACGCAAACAGAGGGGGAAGGAAATACTACATTTTCTAACCCAGGCCTTGTGTCAGTTAAATGCGCATTTTTACAAAGCTAAAAAGTAGCCAAATACGGCCAAAAGCTAAACAATAGCCAAAGTGAAACAGTTCTAAATAAGGGCTGTGGAGCAGGAACCCCAGCAGAAGTTAAAACTGTGACCCAAGACTTTACCAAGCATCTTTTAAGGACTTGGTGCAGACAATGCAAGTCAACGCACTAGCAAGGATCAGGTGAAGGAAATTATACCAAGATGTCTTAGATCATCTCTAAATAGTGTTATCTCAGTCCCCGTTAATTTAATAGCTAAGGGGACGGACTCAGTGACAGAGGCCAGTGAGTAAAACAGATGACTATTCAGGCCTGAAAACTGCATCTGGACACAAAGAAATGGGGCTGTGGTTATTTGCACATTGCAATGATCAGAAGCAAATAGGCTATATGCCCACTGGAGTGTTGAAGGAACCGTTAATATATTTCTAAAGAAATCTCAGGCCCAGTCTTAGACTACGAAAGCCCGAAAATATGCTGGATTCCCTGGTCCCACATCCCACACTGCACAGTGTCAAAAGCATCCTCTGGGAAGGACCAGCTCCCTAGTGCCCACGTCGGAGGTGGCAATGGAGGATGATTGACAAGGAGGACCCTTCTGAAGGCGGAGCCAAAAGCCATGAAGACACAGTTCAAGGCGATGCTCCTGGAGACAGTGGGTGGGGCCACGTGGGCCAGCCAAGGAACCCAGTCCACCGCCAAATGGAGAGGCCTTTTCACTCCTGCCTAGCAGGGTGGGTCCATCACTGTAAACCAGTGATCTCTGTGTTTCTCTTTCCTCCCTTTTCTGAATGGAAGATTGACATTTTAAAATTGTGGCTATTTTATCTTTCCTCTCAAGGAGAAAAGGTAGGGTAGGTTGGGAAAAAATGGCCTGTCTTTTAGTTCATAGGTCACCAGCCATAAGAAGCCACATCTGGGACTGATGGAGCAGACTGCCCACACACAAGCTAGATGCAGAAACTGGGTGTGATTTGGGAGTGGTAGCTTGGGAATCAGAATGCGCTCTATGTGGAATAGCAATGTCTGTGGAAACTGGAGAAAACCACAGTGGCAGATGCAGCAGACATTGCTAGGGGCCTTTCCCATATTCATTCTTTGTTGGTAGCATACCCTCATTTTATTAAGGGTAGCAATGTGCCATCAAAAAACTACATTTCCCAGACTCCCTTGCTGGTAGTTATGGCCATGTGACTAAATGCCAACCAATGAGATGCAGACAGAAGATTATGTGTGATCTTTGTAGTGAAATGCCTTTTTTTCCCTTTTCTCTTTTCCCCAGTTTCTACCTAGAATATGAACATGATAGGTGGAGTTACACTCACTGTCACTGTTTTAGTCCACGAGACCTGTAAATGAAAATAAAGTGACAAGAACGCAGAATGTAAATATCAGTGAAGCTGCCATGTTACCTATCACGTTTGCTCATTGCCAGATTTCTATTACAGGAAGGGTGAGAAACAAACCTTCTATTTTGTTTAAGCTATTGATCTTCTATATCCTCTTCTTTAGCTGGAAGTAGAATATAATTCTTACCTGATTCAAGCTCATCACCTACTCTCTTGGTGTCAATTTTAGCATCTGTAAAATAGGGATTAAAAAAAAGAAACCTATATCCAAGACTTCTTTGTGAGAATTTAAATGACATAATATATTTTAAAAGTCCAGCTCCAAACTTGTCACATAATAATTGCTCAATAAATAGAAACTATTCCTGCATTTACTACTATTACTAGTAGCATTATTATTATAACATAATCACCAATGACTAGGTCAAGCCAAGATCAAAACATAAGTATTCTAACAGCCAAACCTTTGCTTTTGCAGTTTGTAATCTTACTAATTCTCAACACCCTACCCTGAGCTACAGATAGACTCAAAGCACCAGAATAAAGGACAGAAATATTTGAGGCCCAGATGAGGAAGGTTTGCTGCAAGCAGCAGGCAGAGGTTAGAGCAGGGTCAGCCTGCTTTTTCTGTAAAGAGTCTTATAGTAAACATTCTTGCTTTGCAGGCCATATGGGTACTGTTGCAGGTATTCAATGTTGCCATCATAGCATAAAAGCAGCCATGGGCAATATGTAAATGAAAGAACATGGCTATATTCCAATAAAACTTTATTTACCAAAAAGGCAACAGGCTGGCTTTGGCCAGCAGGGCCTGGTTTGCCAATCCCCTGCCTAGAGGGATGCCCTGTGAGAAAAGACGCAAAAGAGACATGGAGGAGGCCCTAGTTCTACAGCAATCTATCCCAAGGCACGGAGAAGGTCACAGACGCCCCTGTGCCCCCTCCAGCTTGTCCCCCAGCACTCAGCACCTCTACACCGTGCTCTTCCTGGGCTCAGAACAAGGCATGTGCAGCTGTACACCCCCTGCATGAGCGTTTCCTCCTCACTCCCACTCCATCTCACTGGACTAACTCCTACTCATCCTGCAGTTCCCAGCCTAGACGCTTAACTATCACACTTTTCAGAAAACCTTCCCGGCCCCAAGCCCACGGTGCTGTTTTGTCACACTCGGCTTAGGCACAGACTCTGTGCTCAGGTGCTAGGAGGATACTGCAGGGGCTCACACTGCTTGCTCAGAAGTCAACAGAGAAGGAAGTTTCAAGCCGGAGGTCAAACACAGGGGTAGCTTGGCAGAATGCGAGGAGAAAGGAGCAGGAGTTTGGGGTCCCAGGGCCAGGCGGAGTCATGCAGGTCAGCTGTGAGCACCTCCTCCTCACCTCCCCTCTGCCCCAGCGAGCAGCATCTGCCCAGCCCCACTCCCTGTAGGCGCTCTGCCAGAGGCCGCATCACCAGCAGGCTGTTAACCTTGGTAATGAAAAGCAACAATTTTATGGGCACCAGAAACTGGCTAAGCTCATCAATTTTATTCATAATAGAAAATTAATGCTTGAAGGTAGGGCCCAGTGGCTCATGCCTGTAATCTCAGCACTTTGGGAGGCCAAAGCAGGCAAATGGCTTGAGGTCAGGAGTTCAAGACCAGCCTGACCAACATAGTGAGGCTCCGTCTCTACAAAATAAACATACAAAATATTAGCCAGGCATGGTGGTGCTCACCTGTAGTCCCATCTACTCAGGAGGCTGAGGCATGAGAATTGCTTGAGCCTGGGAGGCGGAGGTTGCAGTGAGCCGAGATTGTGCATCGCACTCCAGCCTGGGCAACAAGAGCAAACCTCCATCTCAAGAAAAAAGAAAAAAAGGAAATTAATGCTTGGAAAGAGTAAGCCAGCAGCAGTAAGGAACTCTGGTTTCAAATTGGTCTGTGAGGGAAATGCACTAGGAGAGAAGAAAAGACACACACACAATACCCTTAAGGGTAAACAAGCTTTATCTCACGTAAATGGCAATGCAGATACAATACGCAAATGCTATAATAAGCAAATTGCAATGGGAAGGGGAGAAGGGAAAAGACATATATATATTTACACTCACCAGACTACGGAGAATTCACCACCAGACTGGGAAGCAGCAGGCTGGGCTGAGTCGGACACTCATTCGTGCACAGATGAGGAGAGGTCTCACGAAGCTTCAGTGCGGTCTGGGACCCCTAGCTCTGTTGTTACTTGTTACAGGTTGTTTGTCATGAGGCCCAGTCATGAGGGCACTTCGTGACTGGGCTCAAGGAACACAAAAAGGGCAACTTGCTTTTGTGATTGTCTGTTGTTTTTCAATAACTAACGTATAGGAATAAATTGAAATAGAGATTTCTCCGAAACAGTGCCGGATGAACCCCTGAAGGGGCTCACACAACCTGTTCTGGGACTTGGTGACCATTCTTTGTGTCCACATTCAACTGAGTCCAAATTTAATATTTAACTTTTCCTCCACACAAATATGAGCTGGGAGGTGCAGTTTCCTGACACTGAGGATTACTTTCCCCTTTATTACACTGCAGCAGAAGTACTGTCTTATTTTTATGGGGGTATTCTTTGTTTTCCAGTTCCAGGAGTTCCATTTGTATTGGGAGGAGATGGGGGAGGACGGTCTACCTCTGTCCTTTCCCCTCCCGTCATGTCATTGGGGAGGGTCATGACTCCCCTCATGTCATTGGAATGAAGAGGGTATGGGTGCAGCCCACGGCAGGCAGCTTTTCCTCCCCTGGCCCTAACCCACCAGACAGCATCTGGTTCTCAACGCAGAGCTTTGGGGAGTGGGGTGGGAGAGAAAACAGAAATGGAGAATAGAAGAAAAGAAAGAGAGAAGGAGGGAGGGAGAGGGGAGAAAATGCAGCGCTAACTGGCATTGACAGAGAGCCAAGCATGAGCTAAGGATGTTATGGGCTTTACCTCTTTAATTTCATTTAACTTTCACAACAATCCTCTGAAATTGGAATGATTTTCCGTGCTCTCGAGATGAGGAAACTGTGTCTCAGGAAAAGTAAGTAAGCTCTCAACACCTGTTACTCAAACCTGGGCCTTGAGACCCTGCCCATGCTGCCCAGGGCAGCTTCCTCCATGGTGCCCACCGCAGCCTCCGGCTCTGCAGCCCCTCGCGCACTCCTGTGCCGCAGCCCTGTGCATCCAGGCTCCATCGGGAGCCGCCGCGATTCCAGGGCGGCTCATGACTGTATAATTAAGGGGAAGGCAGGCGTCGCCAAGTAGGACCAAGGGCAGCCTGCAGGAGCTGCAAATCCTCCACACATTCGCACTGCGCTCCTCCGAGGGGTGGGGAAGCCATGGGGCCTCCTATGGAGAAGCACATCCCATCTGCACTGCAAGACGAAGCGTTTTGGTTAAGAAACAGTGCCTTATGCTCTTCACACAAATTCACCCAGACTCAGGAGTCAACAGCTGCTTGACTTTCCTGAACACGGCTGGTGCAAGCCTTCTCCAGGAGCACATGAAGTGGCCAGTCATGGCTGCCTCTGCGGAGAGGAAAATGTGCTTGAAACTGAATTGCTTCCAGAAGGGAACTGTAACAAACTGTAACAAATCTTTTAGTTTGACCCTCCTGCTCACTGCGTAGAAGGAAAGCACAGTGAATTTTGGCTAGATATGGGACCACGGGGCAATGTGGGTTGGGTTAAGAGTGTGAGCTTCAGTGTGAGACGTACCAGGCTCAAATCCACACCCTGACCCTCACTGCACTTACTTCAGGTAAGTTCTTCAACCTCTGGGTGAGGCTCCATGCCCATAAGCTGTAATAATAACCCTGACACAGTCACTATGAGAACTGAAGAGGCGACACATGGGTGGAACTAAGCACTTGGTAAGCCCCCCATACGTGTGGGCAGTTACGGTGCAGAGAGAATGCAGGCCTGACACTGGGAGGGCAGGTCAGGGGTTGTTTTTTGCTGGGACAATTCTCAACATGTGTTTCTCCCTACAACCACCCTACTTCACCTATCATCGAGATGTAATTGAAATATGGCTTCTCCCAAAATTCAGGAAATCAGGGTCTAGAGAAGTTCTATCGTTAGTCATAGGCGTATACAGTGTCATACGGTCTCCACTCCACCCACCTCTCCTGCCCCAGCAGATCCAGCATGCCGTGCCTAGAAACAGGAGAGCTTCACAGGGCACTTATGGAATCCACCAAGCATCTCCTCCTAAGGGCCACTAGGACCAGCCCGCAGACATGGGAAAGCGTTGACTACCTTGTTTGCTGTGATGTTTCAGTACGTCACTCCTGTTCTCCTAGAGCATTTCTCTTTTGTAAGTGAATTGGTATAGTGCTTGAATCCAGAAGGAGGGATCCTGGACTCCCCTCGTAAGCTCCCGGGAGCTTAAGAAATCAGCTGACAATTTCCTGTTGTCAAATTGTTCTAGCAGCATGAATGCATCCAGTGTAGACTCTCCCTGGTGTGAACTGGCCTGAAAGTTTTTACACCATCCTTTTACAAGGAAGATGAGAAGCTTTTCCATGAAAGACTACACACAGCCCATGCATGACACAGCTCCAGGTATGTGCCCATTGTGATAGGAAAGGGCATCGGGAGGCCGAGCACCTTCAGCAAGAGGCCTGTGAGAAATGATTATCTAGAGGGGATTGTTTCCGTTCCCAACTCATGCCAGGCAGAGGCGATTCTCACCTGGCATTCGAGGCCACAAATAAACGCTCTTGCAAATGTGCAGCACGGAAGAGCATCTTCATCCAGACCTCTTGAGTTAACTCTCATAGGAAACATTAAGGTCATGACTATCCCATCCCAGGACTTTATTATGGTGTGTTTTAAATGCCATTCACCCTCCAGGTGGCTCCTCTGCTCACAGAATAAGTTCTCTGTGGTCTTAAATCTATTAGCAAAATGAGGATGTAAATCCTCAGTGACTTGAGCCTGCTGTTCATATTTCTGAATAATCTGGGAATTTTGAAAGCTTGGAGGTGACCGACCCCGATTTTAAAATGTACCCAGGATTTATTTTAATTGGACACGACAAGGCCAACAGATCAGGAGACGCTTGTCTTTGAACAGAGAGTTTTTTACAGTTCCCAAGAGGAGGGGCAGTCCATACCACCCCGCTCAGGGCCATGTGGAGAAGCACCAGGCTCAGTCAGGGGTGGGGACGAGAGGAGAACTTGGGCAAAATCCTTGGGAGTAGTGAAAAGGAATGGGGAGGCAGGGGGAGTGGCTAGGCAGGCTTAGGCCTGGGTAGTTTGGGATTCCAGAAGGCTCTGGCTACACAGGCAGTCTCTAGCTGCCCAGCACCTGGCCCTGGGGTGATTAGGGCAGGGAGATAGTGTCTCAGACTGCAGGATCCTGATCAGAGGAGCTCCAGCCTGGTGGGTTTGCATATCAAAGACCTACTGGCAGGCAAGTTGTTTGTGATCTCCAGGAATTAGCAAACCCTGGGAGAGGCAGTCTCTCTCTGGGTCCTCAAGGGCATCATAAAATACAGAAAATAAAAACATAATTAATAAAACTTTTTCCAGTGGTCATATTGCATTTGAGTTATAAAATGTTTTATGAGTAGTATCATTAGTCTCATTGCTATACATGGTCTTCCTGTCTATACCCTTCTTTTGAGTCATTATCAACATAATGTTAAATTCAGTCCAGAGGAAGCACTAAAGAATCCTCCACAGAACCTCACAAGGAGGCCCTGCACATTCTCCTCAAACGTTCACCAGGGTGCGGCTCTGTGGTGCCAGCAGCATGGCCCTCAGCAAGCTGGTGTGCATGGAAAGCTGCGTTTCTATCCTACAGTTTCAACAAGCACAGCTCATCCAGTGCCCTGGATAAAAGAAAGGAGAAAGAGTGAGACATGAGTGCCAGTGTGGACCCCATAAGCCATGAGGAGAAAGCCAGCATCCCTGCGGGCCCCTATTTTCCTTACTTCAAGTGTGTGGAGGGGCTCCTCAGTGTACCCTGGGAACCTGGCTGCTCAGGAGGACATCTGTAGCAAACTCCAAAGAGGGGCTCCTGGCCCTAGAAAAGGACAGCATTTTACCTCACAAATGGGACTCACAGACGTATTTATCAAATTATTATTATTTCACAAAGTAACGCTCAATTTTATACATTTTTTTGTTTCTTAATGCTGTCTATAACCCACCAAACTGATCTCACAAGCAGTCATGGGTTTTAACCTGCAGTGTGAAAAAGCTGCTCTAAAGAAACGCAAAGCCTTCCAGGAGACTCAGTGAGACGCCACGGCCGATATCGTACAGGTAGTTTATTTTTAACTAAATATATTTACTCTTTTTATAAAAATGACATATTTTCCATGAAAAAATTCAAACATGTGAAATCCCCCCAAAAAAGAGAAAAAAAAAACTCTCTCAGACCTGAAGGCACTTACCACTTACTTTTTAGTGACCTCCCTTTCAGAATACTCCCTTTCACATATAGACATGGATATATCCTACTATACAATGGGCATTGTAGGATACTGTCCAGGCTATAGGATACTATACATGCGGTTCTATTATTCTGTTTCATGAAAAATGGCATTCAAGTCTTTTCATTTTCATCACTATCTTTAAGAGTAAGTGTTTTATTGTAAGGATCTCCACTAATTTGCTCTACCAATTCACTATGGATAGGCATTTTCGGTGTTCCCATTATTTTACAATTATAAATGATAATTTAATGAACATCCTTGAGTCTGTATCTCTTTATACCACTGTAATTTTCTACTTATGGTAAACCTGGAAGTAGACTCATTGATTCAGAGAGTAAATACTTTTATATTTAATACATAGTACCAAACTGACCCCGAAATGTTATGACAACTCTCCCTAATAGTACTTAAGATTGTCCAAATCCTCACAACACCTCTAACACTGGGTTTTGTCCATTTAAAATTTTTTTCAATACAATAAGAGAAAATATCTTATTATTGTTGGTATTTGCATTTTTTTAATTTTTAGTGAAGATGAGTATCTTTGCATAGGCTAATCGTACATTTGTATCTCTTTTTTATGTTTGTGTGTGCAAATTACCTGTTCAAACCCTTCACCCATTTTTCTCTTTTGGGTTGTTCTTGTTCTTTTCTTATTGATTTGGAAAAAGAAATGATGTTCAGTGGTTGAGCATGAGCTCAAAGTCAGACTGTCCAGGTTCAACCTCCTGTCACGTTTTTAAATCTGCATAAGCCCAGGCAAGAGTCGAGCTCTCCATGTCTCTGTTTGTTCATTTGTAATCTTGGATAGTAATTGTGGTAATGATATCTCCTTCTTAGAGTTGTGAGCATTATGTGTGTGAGCGAGTCCAACATCCATAAGCCAGTGCCTGGCACATAGTAAGTATTCAATAATACTATGTTAAGGATAGAGTGAAAGTCAAGGTGTTTTGACAATTATGTGGCATGGACATCAACCCATTACAATGGAAATCAGCTGCAGCACTGGAGCAGCATCCTGAAGTCACTGTCTGAGTCTGTATTGTGCTGCTGCAATGGAATACCACAGTCTAGGTCATTGATAAAGAACAGAGATTCATTTCTTACAGTTCTGGGGGATGGGAAGTCCAAGGTTGAGAGGACCTCATCTGGCAAGCACCCTCTTGCTGTGTCATCCCATGGTGGAAGGTGGAAGGACAAGACAGCAAGAGACAGACAAGGGGGACTGAACTCATCCTTTCCTCAGGAGCCCAATCCCATGATAACTAACCCACTCCCAAGATGAGTAACTGACTCCCACAATAACTAACCCACTCCCAACATGAGTAACTCACTCTCATGATAACTAACCCATTCCCAAGATGAGTAACTCACTCCCACAATATCTAACCCACTCCCAAGATGAGTAACTGACTCCCACAATAACTAACTCACTCTCAACATGAGTAACTCACTCCCACAATAACTAACTCACTCCTAAGATAAGTAACTGACTCCCATGGTAACTAACCCATTCCCAAGATGAGTAACTCACTCCCACAATATCTAACCCACTCCCAAGATAAGTAACTGACTCCCATCATAACTAACCCACTCCCAACATGAGTAACTTACTCTCATGATAACTAACCCACTCCCAAGATGAGTAACTGGTTCCCACAATAACTAACCCACTCCCAACATGAGTAACTCACTCTCATGATAACTAACCCATTCCCAAGATGAGTAACTCACTCCCACAATAACTAACCCACTCCCAACATGAGTAACTCACTCCCACAATAACTAACTCACTCCCAAGATGAGTAACTCACTCCCACAATAACTAACTCACTCCCAAGATAAGTAACTGACTCCCACAATACCTAACTCACTCCCAACATGAGTAACTCACTCTCATGATAACTAACCCATTCCCAAGATGAGTAACTGACTCCCACAATAACTAACTCACTCCTAAGATAAGTAACTGACTCCCATGATAACTAACCCATTCCCAAGATGAGTAACTCACTCCCACAATAACTAACCCACTCCCAAGATAAGTAACTGACTCCCATCATAACTAACCCACTCCCAAGATGAGTAACTGACTCCCACAATAAGTAACCCACCCTCAACATGAGTAACTCACTCCCAGGATAACTAACCTACTCCTGAGATAAGTAAACTCACTCCCGGGATAACTAACCCACTCCAGAGGTGAGTAACTCACTCCCAGGATAACTAACTCACTCCTGAGACAAGAAAGTCACTCCCAGGATAACTAACCCACTCCTGAAGTAAGTAACTAACTCCCAGGATAACTAACCTACTCCTGAGGTAAGTAAACTCACTCCCAGGATAACTAACCCACTCCAGAGGTGAGTAACTCACTCCCAGGATAACTAACTCACTCCTGACACCAGTAACTCACTCCCAGGATAACTAACCCACTCATGAAGTAAGTAACTCACTCCCAAGATAACTAACTCACTCCTGAGATAGTAACTCACTCCCAGGATAACTCACTTACTTCCAGAATAGTTAACTCACTCCTGAGACAAGTAACTCCCTCTCAGGATAACTAACCCACTCCTGAGATAGTAACTGACTCCCAGGATAACTAACCCACTCCCAAGATGATTGCATTAATCTATTCATAAAGACTGAGCCCTCATGACCTAATCACTTCTTAAAGATCCCATCCCTCAAAAGTGTGCATTGAGGATTAAGTTTCCGACACATGAACCTTGGGGGACACATTCAAACCACAGCAGACATTAATCTATACATTCCTGAAAGTGGGAAAACATAGAGCTGGTCCCAGGGAAGTCAGTGGCAGGGTCCACAGCCTTGGGAGACTCAGACAGGCAGCTGTCTGCCAGCTGGTGTTGGGGGGGCTGCCATGTTCTAACTCGAAGACAAACTGTGCAGCCCTCACCGGCCTGGCATCACCACCAGCATGCCACGTGTGAGGCAGAAGGCTTCCAGGTTCTCAGTGGTCTTTCACCTTTGTTTGTGGTTTTCTAAAGCTTTACAATTTTATGTGATCAGAATGATCTACCTTCCTTCGTGCTTTTGGAAGGCCTTAGCCACCAAAGATTATACAAATATTCATTCATGTTTTTGTTCAGTATTTTTCTGGACTCCTTTGAATACGCAAAATCTCTGAGAGTGAATTTCCATTTTCTATGGCTGTTCAGCTTTTTGAGCAGATACATTCTCATTGCCAGAAGTCCTGTTCTGTAGGTTACAATTCAGTTTATATAAATATATATAAAGTATATATATACCAATGTATAAATATAATATTTATATCTGAAATAAGAAATAAGAGGTCTTCAGTTGCTCCACAGTTCTGTGGTGCATGCCCAGCTCCCTGAGGCCCACAGATGAGCCTGAGTCCCATGGGTCATGCTCAGAGCTCCCTGAGTCAAGTCCCTCCTGAGTACAGCTCCCCGTTACATTCACGGGTGCTTATTTGATGAATGGTTGTGTCTCCCACACACTTCAGTAAGTTCCACAAGGACAGAGGATGTCTCAGCTCACCATTCCAGCCCCAGAGACAAGCACAGAGCTGAGAGCAGAGTGCATACCACAGACAGAGAGCAGGAGGGAAGACAGGGAGAGAGAGTGATGAGAATGAGCGGGGGGTGGGGAGACAGAGCAAGAGAGAGCAGGGAGGAAAGCAGCATCAGTCTTTGCGCCTTTGTTCCTCCCCACCCCCAGCCCATCACTCCACTGGGCTCACCCAGAAATAGGTGCCCAGAACAGACGGTTCAATTAAATTGAATATAGTTGAATTGCAGCTGGCTGTTCGGCTCCCAGACTCCAGCGTGCAGACGCGCCTGTGACTGACCACCTATGCAGTCTCCAATCTAGTTATTTGTGTATGTCTCTTTCTCTCATGAGACTGGAAAGTCCTCTCTCATGAGACTGGAAAGAAGACAAAGACCTTCTATCATTCATTCTTATATCCTCGCCCTCCTTACACTGAGTTTGAGCTCAGAAAATGTTTGGCAAATGAGAGACAGAACGGTGCAGCACCCTAGCCTGAGCCTGGGGCAGCACAGCCTGCAGTAGCCCAGCTTCCAAGGCTCCTCCCACCAGATCTCAGCCTCAGCAGCTCTCTCGCCCCAGCCAACATCCCTACACCTCCATCCCACATTAGCAATAGTTATTGGATGTGTAAATTACCATCAATGGAGTGACAAAGACTCAATTAAAGAAGGAGATCTGAAGTCAAAGCTGTCACCCCAGAGAAATCAGCCTTGACAGATAATAGCAGCAGCTCTGCAGGGCAACTACTCAGAGGTAAGGGCTGGAGGGACCCCTTCCCTCACCCCTGGCCTGCTTTGTGTGGGAGAAGGGTGGGATCTGTCAGGGACTGCTGTCACCTCCCTGCCCAGGCAGGCCCTGAGGAGGGCGGGGAGCCTGCAGAGGGCTGATGAAGCTCTCTGCATCATCCACCTCCTCCAGCCCTCTGAGAAAGCAGAGCCTGAGCAAAGACCCAGAGAACACTTGGCTGAGCTGGCACCACTCAGCAAGCAGCCTCCTGAGAGGGGGCCATGAGAGGGCACTGACCCTGCACTACCACTGCACATCTGCACAGGCTGGGCATTCAGGCCAGAGCTCAGGGCGGCCGCTGGCCATGTCTCACTGCTGCCAAGCCCAGGGCAATGGTGGGAGCTGCGCGACTTCCCCATACCTCCATGTCCCTGCTTATAAAACACGACCTTTCCAAGAACAAGGCAGCTGTGGTCAGAGGAAACAAGCACATGCTCTGTGCTTCCATATTCACCCAGCACCAGCTAACTAGGGGCTGCCAGCTTACCAGGCCACCCTCACTTCCTACTTCTTCCACACTGCCCCAGGGAGTCAGGCCCTGGCTTCCCCTCAAGCATCCTCCAAGCCAGTATGACACATGCCGAGCCTGGCACTTCAAAATCTGCTCCCTCGCAGTTCCCACAGGACATTTTAGCCTCATCAGCCCACCCTTGAACAACCCTAGGTCCCAAACCCAGTACTACAGTCCTACACCCCATAAACAGTTCTCACAGTTCCCACCTGATTTCATTCCCCTTTTGGTGCAATCCCACAGCAAATTCCACCTCGACACTTCTTATGCTATACTATCTTTAGTTTTACATTTTCATATTATTATGTTAATATGAAATATTATTCATATAATATTACTAATTATTACATTATTAATATTAATACCACAAGTTTACATACTCTTAGAGGGCATCCTTCATATAATTCAGCTCAATAATATGTATATATTATAGACTCAGGGAATGTATTTTGGATAGATGAATGAATACATACCTAAATGAATAAATCAACATAACTTACCAAATCCAGGCATGTAAAAAGAGAATTACAATGAATGGGTTGATGTGAGGAACACTTATTATATAATGAATAATAGTGTTTTGCAATCTGAAAATAATTATTCAAGTGTGTACTATTTTTTTCTTTTTTAATTTGGAGACAGAGTCTCACTCTGTCACCCAGGCTGGCGTGCAGTGGCGTGATCGCGGCTCACTACAACCTCCACCTCCCAGGTTCAAACAATTGTCCTGCCTCAGCTTCCCAAGCAGCTGGGACTACAGGCATGTGCCACCACTCCCAGCTAATTTTTGCATTTTTAGTAGAGATGGGGTTTCACCATATTGGCCAGGCTGGCCTTGAACCCCTGACCTCATGATCCACTCAACTCAGCCTCCCAAAGTTCTGGGTTTACAGGCATGAGCCATTGCACCCAGCCAAAGTGTGTACTATTGTTGAAGTTATCTTTATGAGTTCTCTCCCTATCTGTGTTTTCTGGCAGCAAAAATACAGTGACACCACAGTGACAGAGGCCTTAAGCAAGGATGGTGTGACAGGACAGAGACAGAGGCCTTAGGCAAGGGTGCTGGGACAGGACAGTGACAGAGGCCTTAAGCAAGGGTGATGTGACAGCACAGAGACAGTGGCCTTAGGCAAGGATGGTGTGACAGCAGAGTGACAGAGGCCTTAGGCAAGGGTGCTGTGACAGCTCAGAGACAGAGGCCTTAGGCAAAGTTCTTGTAATAGCACAGTGACAGAAGACTTAGGCAAGGATGGTGTGATGGCACAGAGACAGAGTCCTTAGGCAAGTGTGCTGTGACAGCACAGAGACAGAGGCCTTAGGCAAGCATGCTGTGACAGCAGAGACAGAGTCCTTAGACAAGCGTGCTGTGACAGCACAGAGACAGAGGCCTTAGGCAAGGGTGCTGGGACAGGACAGTGACAGAGGCCTTAGGCAAGGGTGATGTGATAGCACAGACACAGAGGCCTTAGGCAAGGATGGTGTTATAGCACAGTGACAGAGGCCTTAAGCAAGCGTGCTGTGACAACACAGAGACAGCGGCCTTAGGCAAAGTTCTTGTAACAGCACAGTGACAGAGGACTTAGGCAAGGATGGTGTGATAGCACAGAGACAGAGGCCTTAAGCAAGCGTGCTGTGACAGCACAGAGACAGAGGCCTTAGGCAAAGTTCTTGTAATAGCACAGTGACAGAGGACTTAGGCAAGGATGGTGTGACAGCACAGAGACAGAGGCCTTAGGCAAGGATGGTGTGATAGCACAGAGACAGAGGCCTTAGGCATGGATGGTGTGACAGCACAGAGACAGAGACCTTAGGCAAAGATGGTGTGACAGCACAGAGACAGAGGCCTTAGGCAAGGATGGTGTGACAGCACAGAGACAGAGGCCTTAGGCAAGAATGGTGTGACAGCACAGAGACAGAGGCCTTAGGCAAGGGTGGTGTGACAGCACAGAGACAGAGGCCTTAGGCATGGATGGTGTGACAGCACAGAGACAGAGACCTTAGGCAAAGATGGTGTGACAGCACAGAGACAAAGGCCTTAGGCAAGTGTGGTGATACCACAGTGACAGAGGCCTTAGGCAAAAATAGTGTGACAGCACAGAGACAGAGGCCTTATGCAACGGCGGTGTGATAGCACACTTATGAAAGGTCTTAGGAGGAAAGATAGCCATTTAAAGCCAAGGTTTGAGTCACAGCGAAGCAGTGGTTTTGGTTTTTTGTTTAGCTTTATTTTGTTTTTCAAGCAGGTTATCCCTTAAGTGATTTTTCTCTGCCTTAGGTCACACTGCACTCCTAGACATTACCACTCACTGAGGCCTTTTCATGTCCTGGAATACCTTGAAAATAGACCAACTAGAGATGGGTGGAAGAGAAACAGAAGGGAAGGCTATGCACAGGCTACATTTATGATCACGGTGGGAGAGAGAGAAGATTTGTAACAGACAAGAATACAAACCTCTCACACTGCAAAGAAGGTTGCCCCTTCCCACACGCACTAACAGAAGGGCCTCTGAACCCTCACTCCTCCCACCTGCCAGCATTGTCTTCTAAAGACAAAGACCCCTCTCGCCTCTCTAAGTGGATATTGACAAATGAGGGAACATGTATGCTCACAAAGGAGGAGAGCTCGCATGGCCCACAGAGCTTGAGCTCCTCAAAAGTGGAAGAAATCCCATGGGAGAAGATGGAATTAAGCAATAGGATGAGGCTGTTTCTTCACCCTTGGTAGTTAATGGAGCATCAGGCTAGAAAACCAGACCTTGCCGTACCTCTATTCCTAATAAAGACCACGGAACCCCTTCCTGAGCCTGGAGACAGCATGGTGGTGGGAGGGGGGGTTGGAAGGGGGAAAGTGTGCAGTTCTCGTGGGACTATCACTCAGGAGCAGAACACCATCTGTCAAACGCATCACACTGATTCCTGAGATTCTGTTTACTTCCAGCGATGTAAGTCAATATAGGTAAAAAATGAAAAACTAAGTTTAATCAAGCGGCAAAAGCAGAAGAATCATGGCATTTTTCAATATGCTTGAAATTACTTTGGCAATCCTCGAGTGCTCTAGGAGTCCCTGTCAAGCATGTCCAGAGGAACGCAGTGGCCATCTGAGGCTCTGCAGAACTGCTGCTGCAGCCCCTGGAGAAGCACCCACCCCAAATGCAGAGAAGGAAGATCCAACCACTAATCTCAACCCTTTCTGAAAAAAGACATGCATTGGCCTAAATACATGTGCAGGATTTCACTATTTAAAGAAATTTGGCATACATTTAATGGGGCACCTCTGTTTCCTCCTACAATGCAGGAAGATGGAATGTCTTACAGTATGGAATTTCCTTAGAAGCAAGAAAATACAGCACAGCATTTGAGTGTCTGCTCTGGGCGAGACACTGTGTGAGGTATCAGAACCATTGCTGAAAAGGGGTCCCAATCCAGACCCCAAGAGAGGGTTCTTGGATCTTGTGCAAGAAAGAAATTGGGGTGAGTCCATAAAGTGAAAGCAAGTTTATTTAAAAAGTAAAGTAATAAAGAATGGTTCCAAGTGTCCAACAATGATAGACTGGATTAAGAAAATGTGGCACATATACACCATGGAATACTATGCAGCCATAAAAAATGATGAGTTCATGTCCTTTGTAGGGACATGGATGAAATTGGAAATCATCATTCTCAGTAAACTATCGCAAGGACAAAAAACCAAACACCACATATTCTCACTCATAGGTGGGAATTGAACAATGAGAACACATGGACACAGGAAGGGGAACATCACACTTGGGGGACTGTTGTGGGGTGGGGGGAGGGGGGAGGGATAGCATTGGGAGATATACCTAATGCTAGATGACGAGTTGGTGGGTGCAGCGCACCAGCATGGCACATGTATACATATGTAACTTACCTGCACGTTGTGCACAAGTACCATAGAGCCTAAAGTATAATAATAATAATAATAATAAAAGAATGGTCACTCCATAGGCAGAGCAGCCCCAAGGACTGCTAGTTTTGCCCATTTTTATGGTTATTTCTTGATTATATGCTAAACAAGGGGTGGATTATTCATGAGGTTTCTGGAAAGGGGTGGGCAATTCCTGGAACTGAGTGTTCCGCCCCTTGTTAGACCAGATAGGCTAACTTCCTGACGTTGCCATGGCATCTGTAAGCTGTCACGGTGCTGCTAGGAGTGTAGCAGTGAGGATGACTAGAGATTGCTCTCATTGCCTTCTTGGTTTTAGTGGGTTTGGGCCAGCCTCTTTACTGCACCCTGTTTTACCAGCAAGGCCTTTATGACCTGTATCTTGTGCTGACCTCCTGTCTCATCCTGTGACTTAGAATGCCTAACCTATGGGACTGCAGCCCAGCAGGTCTCAGCAAGGCCCTACTCAAGATGGAGTTGCTGTGGTTCAAACGCCTCTGACAGAACCAGGGTGGTTCTTGCCCTCAGGATGCTCACAGGCCAACGGAAGAGACCGTGAGCAGTTGGGGTGTTCACAAGCTACGTGGAAGGGCTGGAGGGGGGATGCACAGAGTCTTCAGGAGCACCCAGAAGGGACGCCAGTGCGGCTGTCAGGGGAAGCTGATGTCTAAGGGAGGCTTGAAAGGCGACGAGTTAGCCAAGGCAAGAGATTCAA
Organism: Pongo pygmaeus; assembly: GCF_028885625.2. Taxonomy (NCBI): domain Eukaryota; kingdom Metazoa; phylum Chordata; class Mammalia; order Primates; family Hominidae; genus Pongo; species Pongo pygmaeus. Next base: position 136,324,540 of record NC_072382.2, on the reverse strand, counting down.
GGGGTGACAGGCAGAGGGAACAAGAGACGCAGATGTCCGTGCACAAAAGAGAGGGCGGCGCTTCCAGGAAGTGGAAGGAGTTTAACCTGGATGGAGGCCTGGGCGGTGGAGAGAGGGAAATGATGTTGGATATCAGGTCATGACAGACCTAGAGGTTTGCCTTGGCCTTTATGCTGTGGACAGTGTGAAGCCATGAAAGGAGCTGGAGCAAATGGATGACATGAGCAGATTCACAAACTTAAAGGTACCAAAAATGCAACACAGAGAAGGGGTGGGAGGATGACAGATACCTATTAGGAGGCTGCTGTGACAAACAGGCAAGGAATAGTGGTGGTTGGAGCCAGAGTGACAATGCTAGGGATGGGAGCAGTGAAAGATTTGTGGAACATTCAGGATGTCAAATCAGTAGGTATTGGAAATCTACTGGGTGTGGTGGGAGAGGAGTAAAAGGACACCCTCGGTGATCAGGTACAGAGCAGAGCTGTTCACCAAGATAGGAAGGAACATACATTTAGGTTCCAACGTGTTATTTACCTGACCTGCGGTTTGGATCTCTGTCCACTCAACCAGCACATGCTGAGCAGCTCCATGTGCCCTTCCCTGAGCTGGTGCTTTGCAGAGAGGCTAGAAGATACAGTCGCTCAGGACTGCCCAGCTAGTAGGAAGACAGCCTTGAACCTGCTCTCCCTGCCACGCTGACCTCAGCTCCGCGGCCTGAGTGGCTGCCTCCCTGCCATTGGATCCTGGTGGTCCTGGGTCCAGGGCCATTCCGCAGCCTTCCCGTGTAGCCTGGTCTTGCTGTAAGTGACCTTCCACACCTTGCTGGTGAGCCCTGAAAGAAGGCAGTTAGGAATAGGGGAGGTGCTGCCGCTGCATAAATAAGATGCCCAGAGTTCCCCTAAGACCTCCCTTCAGTCCTGGACTGCAGGTGGCAACTCCAGAATGGAACCCTCCCAGCATCCTGCACCCAGGCAACCAAACTCTTGTCCCTGCTATCTCCATTAGAGTGCTCACACCTAGTTGTGTGCATGCTCTCTCTCACACATACACACACACACACACAGCAGCAGCAGCAGCAGCAGCAGCAGAAGCAGGGACAGTTTCTCCTCTAAAACACACAGCAACTTCAAAAGATGTGCTTCCCTGTTTATTAACCACCCTCTTTCCTTGCTCCCTATTTTGGAAGCCTCAGGACCCAGGCTAAAAATAATGGGATCACAGATATGTAAGGACCTTGCGTAATCAAAAGCAACCTCTTCTGGATGGACAAACAGAAGCTTGTAACAGCCCAGGAGCACCCCAGCCCAACCCCACCTCCCAGCCCATCGAACTCTCCTGCCGCCCAGACCACGGTCACATTTCCGTCTCCTCCCAGTGCCAACAGGGTGGAAAGATGTTCCTGGGAGCTCGCAATTATGTTGAGTCAACCTGTAGACACACACAAGTTAACTGGGGCCCCCTTCCCAACACCCCCCGGCACAGTGCTGGCCAGAGCCGCCGGGCAGCTGGGGCCTCGTGACTTTGGATGCATCACTGCCAGGAAATCAGATTAATCTGCTTGGGCACCACTGCAGCTACAGCATTGCCCACAGGCCAGCCCCACCAATTTGCTGGAAGAGGTCACAGGCTCACCCTCACCAGCCGCTCTGGTAGCCTCCTCCCCTGCTTTCCTGTCTGCATCCCTCCTAGCTCAAGCCTAAAATTCCCTTCTGCCCAGAGGCCTCTGCCTTTCTCCCTCTGGCATGGATAAGACCCATGGTGCTGAAGCGGTCTCTGCAGAAGCTCGGCTGTCCCAGAAAGAGCCCTGTTCATAGAAGCAGCTATTGGAGGCAAAGCCATGGGACCTTCCTAAAAGCAGTTCTTGAGCAGGCAGTCAGCAGACCTGGCGAGGGCTTGAGCTTCTCTGAACTGAGGTTTGAGCTTCCTCATCCGTAGATAGGAGGATGGAGATGGCTTCCAAACTGTAGACCAAAAACGGCCTCTGTGGAGAGAGCCAAAGACAGGAGATGGAGGTTGTTGACGTTCACATACAACCTACGCATATTCCTCAGCAGAAGCCACGATCTTCAGCTTGGAGTCTCACACGGGGCCGGAGCTGCAGGGAGTATTTCTGCATCAGGATAGCTTAACACAACACAATTTGAAATAGCCTGGAATGAAATTAAATTGCAGTTTGGTTACACTTTAATCACCGCAGGCAGATCAAGATGCTGCTGTGATTACGACAAAGGAATCTATATTTATTGTCTTGTGGGGATTTGCATCGGAGATACAGTGATGTCTCTGCAAAGCACCCGATTTATTCATAAAGTCGTAGCAAGGCGTTGCAACTGTGAATCATTCAAGTGTGTCTTCCTCCTGCCTAGCAGAACCAAGAGCTGGGAACGGAGCACCGTCCACTCAGCAGGCTTCTCTTGGTCAGGCCCTGGCCTGGTGAATTGGGAAGGGCCCATGAATCCTTCCCTCCACAAACAGGGAGTGTGGTGAGTCTGGCAGAACCACTCTACACTCAGCTTGCCTGTGAGCAGGGAGGTTGTGAGTTGCACATTGCTGTTAGATACGGAGAGGAACAAGCACAGCCACTGAGTGAGAACCCCACAAATGCTGATAGACAAAGGCCCTCAGACCACTCCAGGACTCAGGCAAAGGGAAGCTTCAAAGGGCCTTTAATTCTCCTTGCCTGTGCCCACATGTGCCTCGTGATTGGAAACGTCTGCACTGAACAGGCATTCACAAAACGCCTACACCATGCCAGGCTGCAGGCTGGAAGAGGGTGGGAGGGTGAGGAATGCGGTTACAAAGGTGGGTAAAATGCCATCCAGCAGGGGATCTCGTGCAGGCTAAGCCAGGCAGGCTCTGAGACTCTGGAGCCGCAGCGTGGGCCTATCAAGCAGACCTGTGCAGGGGCCTTAGGCAACAACTGGAGGAGGAGCCATCCTTAGCTTCCAGGTGGCCTGACAGCCTGGCGTGGGGCAGGAGGAAGCTCGTATGGGGAAACTCAGCCAGCCAAGCAGCCCAGACCCCACTTACCCTGAATCCATCCTCCCCAGGGTGTCAGGAGCAGACTCAGACCCACTCAGAAGAGCCGCTCTTGCCCAACCCAACTCCAAGATCCCAACGTCAGCCATGGTGAGGGTATTTACACCACTGAAACTAGCATCTCCACACCAAGGCTTTTCTTCCCTGCCAGGTTATAAGCATTTATCAGCATAACACGGCCCTCCCTGCAACCCTGCTCCCAAGCCTGAGTGGTTAGAATAAAATACACTCTGGTTTTCTCTTACCTATTCTTAAACTTATTTAGAGACATACTGTCCTTAGGCCAGCAAAGAGCTCTGTCCACTAGAATAGAATCTGGAAGCATGTCCCACCCACCCCCAAGGCATGAAAGGAAGGTGCCCTGTCCCCCAAGTATGCAGCTCCCGCCTGTGGTGGGGAAACTACAGATAAAAGTGAGTGACTGGCCGGACGCGGTGACTCACGCATGTAATCCCAGCACTTTGGGAGGCTGAGGCAGGTGGATCACGAGGTCAGGAGATCGAGACCACCTTGGCTAACACGGTGAAACCCCGTCTCTACTAAAAATACAAAAAATTAGCCAGGTGTGGTGGCGGGTGCCTGTAGTCCCAGCTGCTCGGGAGGCTGAGGCAGGAGAATGGCGTGAACCCAGGAGGCGGAGCTTGCAGTGAGCCGAGATCGCGCCACTGCACTCCAGCCTGAGCGACAGAGCAAGACTCTGTCAAAAAAAAAAAAAAAAGTGAGTGACCACAAAAGTGAACTCTGTGTGTGTGTGTGTGTATGTGTGTGTCTTTCTCTTTCTCTCTCCTCTCTCTCTGACACACACACACAGAACAAATTTACTGATCACTTACTGTGTGTAAGACGATACTTTATGCAATTATTCAAGGACTTTAAATGATTACATTATTTATCCCTTCTAGCAATCAAAGAAATATACGGTGGTTTCTGCCCCTCTTATAGATGAGGAAGCTGAATTCCCCACAGTGAGTAGGAGCCACAGTGAGTAGGAGTAAATCAATGCTGTGGAGCTGGGTTCCAATCTTGGAGGCTCCCCGGGAGCCACCTCGGGGTACAGAGAGGCCCTGAGGGTGTCCCATTGTGTGAGTAAACACAGGGAACCTGGTTTGCCCCCAAACAAGAAGGCGGCAGAAGGCTTCCTGTCGGAGTGTTGGATACCAGGGAAAGACACTGGTTTGCCGCCGTAGGCACCAGCAGTTTCCCTTCTCCATGTGCTGAGGCCGCTTCCTCCTTCCTTTAGCTCCTGCCCCTGCCCAGGTAGCATCCCAGCCTCAGAAGCGATTAAGCCATCCAGACCCACTCTGCAGGTTAGTCACTAAAGAGGGTTCAACAGGCACTGGGGGCAGACACTCAAGACATCCAGGGTTATGGGCAGCCATGGGCTGTCTGATCTGTCGTTTAGCGATAGATTGTAATTCTAAACATGGCGTTCGTTATTCCACTGTGTGGCTTCTAATTAATTGCCAGAAATGCATTGTTGAGGGTGATGGATTGTGCTGGAAGAACTATTAATACTGCTCATTCGTCACTCCCCATGTGTGGCCCAAGCCCAGAACCACTGACTCCGGAGACCCTGGGCTGCACTGCAAGGACCCGATGTGACTGCTCCATGCCTGGTAGTGACACTGTCAGTGGCACCACCTCACCTGAACCCGCAGGGGCACGTACCTGGGTCCTTCCAGGTACCACCACTGTCACAGACAGGAAGGTGACGCCAGAGGATGTCCCCCTGAGTAGTGACGGATGGCCAAAGCAATCCATCAAATTTCGTGAAAAGGAAATTGCTTGGGGTGGATATAAGTTCCTGCACATGGGACTGCAAAAGCCAGTCACATGAGCACAGGGAAAAGGCCAAGTTGACAGTGAGAGTCACTAGGTAGGCGGCAACCAGCCACCTGGAAAGCTGGTGCAAAAGACAGTCTGCATTAAGAAAAGCAAGCAACCTATTTTAAAAGATTATATTAGGGATTTCCGAAGAAACAGAACTATTTTAAGGAATTGGCTCAAGCAATGACAGGGGGTTGTAAGTCTGAGATCCATAGGGCAGGCCAGCAGGCTGGAAATTTAGGTAAGCGTTGAATCCCTCCTTCTTAAAGAAACCCTAGGTTTTGTTCCTAAGGCCTTCAACTGACTGGGTAAGGTCCTCCACCCCACATTATGGAAGGTAATCTGTTTTATTTCTTTACAGTCCACTGATTGTAAATGTTAATCACTACAATATCCAACTGCAATATCCAGACCAGTGTTTGACCAAACAGCATGCACCATAGCCTAGCCCAGCTGACACAAGAAACTCTCAAAGAAACATTAGCATATCAGCCTGAATTCTTTTTGTAGGACACTCACAAATGTATTGTATTATTTTACATGCTATTTATTTTAAAAGAGATTGCCAATTAAAGTAGAACATGAAGCATTCTTATGAAAATTTTTATTTTATATTTATTCAAAGAGTTGTTTGGGCGTATTTGGGTAGTGCTCTTTCTTTTTCTTTTTCTTTTTTTTTTTTTTGAGACGGACTCTTGCTCTGTCGCCCAGGCTGGAGTGCAGTGGCGCGATCTCGGCTCACTACAACCTCCACCTCCTGGGTTCATGCCATTCTCCTGCCTCAGCCTCCCAAGTAGCTGGGACTATAGGCGCCCGCCACCACCCCTATCTAATTTTTTGTATTTTTAGTAGAGACGGGGTTTCACCGTGTTAGCCAGGATGGTCTCGATCTCCTGACCTCATGATCCGCCCACCTTGGCCTCCTAAAGTGCTGGGATTACAGGCATGAGCCAACTTTTTCTTATATATAGTCTTCTACATAGGTAAAAGGAAAAAATATCTGTAAAGCAAGGTAAGATATTCTTAAAAGTTCACATTCAGAATCAAAGTCTGCTGTACCACTTTTGCATTCAGAGCCGGTGATGTTCAGATCTTTCCACTCAATGTTGTCTCTGCATCACAAGTCTGGCTGGTGCTGTGTTTTATAGGAAACAATATGAGAACTAGAAGCCACTGGGAGCACTTCAGTGGGTTTTGCAATTATGAAGAGCTAGCCTACTTTTGACTCTTGCTTTGGGAATATTGCTAAACATGCCTAATTCACTATCACCCACAGCTGTCTGATTGCTAGGGCCTAGAAAATCCACCTGTATTGTCCTCTGGGTGGTTTTCTAGGCCACTGACACCCATTCTGCAAGTTTTGGGGCTGGAGACTCTGTTTACTCAAGTGCCAGCCATGGGCACTCTTCATGGCCAACACCTAGATAAAGCCACTATGAGGAGTGGTGGCATGTTCTTGTTGCAAAGGTACTAAAATTCGGGAAGGAAATGAGTATTCCAAACTAAGGAAACACATTTATACCAGGTGACTACTGAGGTCTTGCCGTGTGGTAGTCACTGGCCTGAAGCACCACACACATGACCACATTTAACCCACACAACAAACATATTGAGGGTGTGCTGCCATCGTGCCCGTCTCGCAGGTGCGATGAGAAGGAGCAGAGGAGTGAAGCGGCTTGCCGTGGTGTACACCAGCCAGGGAATGAAGCGAGCAAGTGGCCCAAGCCGGCCTGCCCAAGCCACCGCACCACCTGTGCTAGGAGAGGATAGTGACCACAGTGCTCCAAGCACGCTCCTGGGAAGAGTTCTGATAATCCTGCCCAGAACTGTTGGGGGAACCTGAGACAGCAGGGCCTCGCAGCAGAAGGGCAGAGTCTGAGGCAGTGAGCGCCCCGCGCGGGCGTTTCTCTACCTGTGAGATGGCTGCGCTAGGGCTCCGGCACCAGGGCCCCATGGAGGGAAGCGAGGGTGCATCCAGCACACCTGGCCCAAAACAAGCTGCACCAGCCTCACACGCAGGGAACCTGAAGACTGCTTCTGCTTCTCCTGTTCTGGGCGTAGGAATCCTTTGATGAGGAAATTGGCACACATACCTCCCTGAATGAGGCACAGCTTCACATCAGTAGGAGAGAAAGAAAGTCAAAGTCTCAACTAACAAAAAGGGTATGAATGTTTTGTTCCCCTGGATAAACACTATGAAATCATTATCGGCCTCAAAGATGTTACTAGACAAATATTATATCTTTCAAAAAGCCTTTCAAGTGGCTCTTTAAAAATGTGCCAATGACAGTGTAGCTCCCTTTCACCTGATGAGTATCACAGGTCATCTCCTCTCCAGCCCGAGTGTCACAAGGCCACTCATGACAGCTGACTGCAGGGAATGCCTGCAGGGGTCTCAAACTGAACTTCTGTATGAGCAAAAGCCTGTAATCGTCATGTGTTCAGAAGCTGGTATGTGTTGGTCCTCAGAGTCTGATTGGAGAGGATACTTCTCCCTTCTTCAAATGCAGTCCTTACAAATGACAGTTTTACTTTAAAATTCTGAGTATTTGGCTGGGTCCGATGAACCAGGCCTGTAATCCTAGAACTTTGGGAGGCCAAGGCGGGCAGATCACGAGGTCAGGAGTTCGAGACCAGCCTGGCCAACATGGTGAAACCCTGTCTCTACTAAAAATGCAAAAATTAGCTGGGCATGGTGGTGCATGCCTGTAATTCCAGCTACTTGGGAGGCTGAGGCAGGAGAATCGCTTGAACCGGGGAGGCGGAGGTTGCAGTGAGCCGAGATCATGCCACTGCACTCCAGTCTACGCAACAGAGCAAGACTCCATCTCAAAAAAAAAACAAAAATTCTCAGTATTTTTCCCCTGACTCATTATCCAGTAGGGTCTGGAGCCCAGGGGTCTATGGATCATAATAACTAGAGGGGCTGTTGAACTCAGGACTTTAGGGAGATAGCAAAAGGGTTTCTGGAGAATGCCTGAGGCCACATTCTGTAATGAGAAATACATAGTTTCTCCCACAGGGCGACATGCAGTGACTATAAAGACACCGTATGGTTGTGGTGCCAGCTCCAGTTCTTCCTCACTAAGAAGACTGTGTAGAATGTTTCTTTGATATTTACCGAACACCCTCTCAAGCCCTGTGTTTGGCAGCATCGTCTCTGATCCCATCTGGAGACCCAGGTGGACTGCATGATGCTGGGATGCCACGTTCTCCTCCACCTTCACTCGTGCAGACTCAAAGCACAGCTGCTGATACCATGGTTTTACCCGCCGACACCTGTCAAAAGGCTCGGCTCGCCTTCCACCTTCTGCAAGTGCAGCCGCCTTTGTCTCTCTGAACCTAGCTCACTGAATGTGTACCTGGGTGTCCTCCCACCAAGGGTCCTGCTGACCCTTGGTATGAGCCCCCCACCCACCACCACCACCAGCCCTTTCTCTCCCAACTGCTGGCCCTGTCTCACCCAGTGAGTTCCAGAGTAGGGGACAGGATTGGGCTACTGAAATGGGTTCTTGAGCAAGTCACTTTGTGAAAAGGGAAAAACGAACTCTCCCACACTCAACATAGAATGCTTCTGTGACCAGATGTGTTTGTGGTTTTCCCTGCATGCCAAGCAATTCTGCAGTGGGCACCAGCTGGGTGTCCAATAATTCAATCCCGACACCGTCATCCGGAGATAGCATCAGATCCTACAGGTTTCTGGCTAAGTCACACAGGGTTTGCCCCACTTCAGATGCCACTTGCAAGTGCCAGGCTGGGACCTGTGTGTCTGACCAACCCACTATAAATCAGGGACCCCACAACCCCCCGATGGGTCTGATCATTTGCTAGGATGGCTCACAGACTCGGATAAACATTTTATTTAGGTTTGCCAGTTGATTATACAGACTGAATATTGGTTCACAATTACAAAGGCTACAGAAGAGCAGCCAGATGCAGAGGTGCACAAGGTGTGGGGGTTGGGGGGGGACGCACATTGCTGCACGCTCTCTGGGTGCCCCTCTCCAGCACCTGCACAGGGTCAGCAGCCTGGGAGCTCAGCAGCCTGCGAGCTCATCTAATCGTGTTGCTCAAGTTTTTACCGAGATGAGGCCAGGCACCAAGGCTCACGCCTGTAATCAGGAGGCCGAGGTGGGCAAATCACCTGAGGTCAGGAGTTCGAGCCCAACCTGGCCAACATAGTGAAACCCTGTCTCTACTAAAAATACAAAAAAATTTTCCAGGCGTGGTGGCAGGCACCTGTAATCCCAGGTACTCGGGATGCTGAGGCAGGATAATGGCTTGAACCTGGAAGGCAGAGGTTGCAGTGAGCCCAGACCAGGTCACTGCACTCCAGCCTGGGCAACAAGAACGAACTATGTCTCAAAAAGGAAAAAAAAATGTTTTTACCAAGATGAGTCTCCGGGCCGGCTTCCCTTCACAGGGGCTCAAAGTCCTAACCCTCTGATAGGGTTTAGCCTGTGTCCCCACCCAAATCTCATCTTGAATTGTACTCCCATCATTCCCACGTGTTGTGGGAGGGACCCAGTGGGAGATGCCTGAATTACGGGGGAGGTTTCCCCCATGCTGCTCTCGTGGTAGTGAGTAAGTCTCGCGAGATCTGGTGGTTTGTCATAGGGGAGGTTTCCCCCATGCTGCTCTCGTGGTAGTGAGTAAGTCTCGCGAGATCTGGTGGCTTGTCATAGGGGAGGTTTCCCCCATGCTGCTCTCGTGGTAGTGAGTAAGTCTGGCGAGATCTGGTGGTTTGTCATAGGGGAGGTTTCCCCCATGCTGCTCTCGTGGTAGTGAGTAAGTCTCGCGAGATCTGGTGGTTTGTCATAGGGGAGCTTCCCCCATGCTGCTCTCGTGGTAGTAAGTCTCGTGAGATCTGGTGGTTTGTCATAGGGGAGCTTCCCCCATGCTGCTCTCGTGGTAGTGAATAAGTATCGCGAGATCTGGTAGTTTGATAAGGGGAAACCCATTTCCGTTGGCGCGCTCTCTCTTGCCGCTGCCATGTAAGAAGTGCTTTTTGCCTTCTGCCATGATTGTTGAGGCTTCTCCAGCCACGTGGAACTGTAAGTCCAATAAACCTCTTTCTTTTGTAAATTGCCCAGTCTCAGGTATGTCTTTATCAGTAGCATGAAAACAGACTAATACACCCTCTAATCACTCAGGGAGCGTATTAATGCCCATGGGGCATTTCTGGACTTCCCTACCCTATTCTTTAGGGGGCTTTCTGATGCACCCTACACAGAGGCCCTGAGGATGGCTAGCTCAGCAATGCCTCTTGGAGACGTTGTCCTTGCCCGGCCACTGCCCCGGGCCCTCACTCCAGTTGCTTGGTATCAATGTCCAAATAAATGGATTGTTGCCAAGCCCTTCTCTTGGGCCCTTTTTGGGAAAAACCTAGGTAAGACAAGGACTAGAGTGTTACAGATTAGGATTCCAACTGCAGAGAAGAGAAGGCTCAAGCCATTGGGATAGGGGGGATGTCAGAGAGGGAGCAGCGGGCAGAAGAGAGAGGCTCTGCTCAGCCTGCTTTATCAGGCAGGAGAGGGAGGATTGCTCTGGTGCAGACAAGGCCTCTTCCAAGAGAGCCTCGGAGTGCCAGACAGATGAGTGTGGCTTCTCTACCTTGGAGACTCTAGGGACAGCCCATGCTGTGAGCTGCCTCTGGAGATTCGAATTTGATCCAAATGACTGACCCGGAAAACAGGATCTGGCCCCTCACCTGTTCCCTACTGCTTCTTAAACAAACATGAAGCACATTTCTGCTGCCTGGGGGTGCTCACTACCAGTAACAGTGAGAGGTGAAAACCAAAGGGAAACCCAAAGATTGACAGTGACTCACAGAAGTCCCGCAATCTTGGCGTGTGGAAGGCTTGGCGCCTGCCTTCCCCTAGCCCAGGCCTGCGCCCCTACCACAGTGACCTTTGCTTCTCAAGGCCTGTCTCTCCCACAGTGGTGAAAAGAAACTCCAGCGAGGCAGGAGGATGCCAGGAAAAGGTGATATCCCCAAGACAGGGAGGAAGGTGGCAAGAATAAAGGCCACCATCAGGGTGCGATCACACAGAGGCTGAGGGAGAGGAGGGCCGCTGACATGCAGTAGACTTGGCGTTTCTGTCTCTGGTGACCTTTGAGAAGGCAATTTCTGTTTTGTGGGGAGTGCGGGATCCAGATGGTGAAAAGTTGAAGGCTGAGGGGGCAAGGAGGACCACAGGGAGCACCAGCAACCCAGGCAGTGAATTAGAGGGAGCAGCAGCAAAGTAATAAAAGGGGGCAACAGAGATTGTATAGACAACAGGGACCTGGGGAGTGTGTCAGAGGGGAGATGTGGGGGAGTGATGTGTGGGAGGTGCTGGAGAGAGAGGACCTACATAAGGGGAGTCTGCTGAGTCCCAGCTGCCTCCCACAGCAGGCTCGGCAGTCCGCAGCAGAAGAGATCTGTCCTGTTCTTCATCCACAACACCCACACCCACCACCAAATACAGGGTGGTGCGCAAATACCTGCAAATGAAAATGGAAGGAAAGAAAGAGAGGGGAGGGAAGTGAGGAATAGAGAATTTGAGATATAAAAGAAGAGAAATGGAGGTTCTACTGAATAATCTCAACTTTTGCAGATGACTAGGAGAAAAATGTCATCTGCTCAAAGATGCAGCAGGTGGGGAAGTGCTGGAGGGTTCAGCAACGTGGGGAGGCTGTGGAGAACCCTGTGAGCGATATGCTAAGGAGAGCTCCCCAGTAGGGAGCTGGGGCAGATCAGAGGGCCAGGGCACTGTCAGCCACCAGCCCTGAGGACAGAGGACCTGGTCAGCACCTGCAGCTCTAGCGGCCCCGCTGTGGCATCTCAGGGTGGCTCAGCACACTGCGGCACAACGGGACCACCAGCACAATATGTGCGGCCAAGGGGGTGCTCCGCCGCCACCACTCCTCTCCAGCAGCTGGGGCCCTGGTCAACATGGGAGGAGTCTGTGCCAGCACCCAAGGGCCCAGCCTGTGAGCGGGGCTAACAGGGGCTTCTGGCAGGTGCAGCTGTACACAGAGGCCCTAGTCTCCCTACCCACACCCTGGGTCCATCTGCCTGCTTGTGTCTGTCTGATGTGCCCTTTGGTGGTGTCTGAGCTGGCAGCAGGGAGCACACTAATTGCCCTCACAGTGCACATGCATTCATTATTTCAAAATACTTGATATAAAAAAGCCCAATAAGAAATCCATTACAAGAAATTTCGACATTATTTTTGTCGGCCAAAGAAAAGGAAGAACTGTTTGAGACCTTAAATATAAATTCAACTGTCATAAATCTCTGAATGCTTGTTTAAAAAAATGGTTTCAAAACTTTTATCACCCACTTGTGTGAACAAAGTTTCTAGTCAATGGTGCCTATCAGGAAATTGGACAAATTATCACCAAGTCTGAGGCATAAATTGCATTGTAGGCATTTTTTAAGCATCAAAACGGATACATGAAAAAGGTTATGCTCAGGAAAGCCCTCAATTTTCTCATTTAAATAATTTTATAGATTTCTAGAACTCTCACACGAATTTATTTTTAATATCTTTTTTAAACTGTGTGCTTTAACATTTTTCACCAACCTTAAGTAATGTAAAAAAATGTAATGAATATTTTGACCTGGTCCCACACAGAACCCCAAGTCCCCTCCACTTCGCTCCAGTGAAACCTTCGAATATGATTTTCTGTGCATGCCATGAGATGAAAAAGCAGCAAGCTTGGGAAGCTCTGTGGAATCAGAGAGAAATGAATAAAAGATGATGTGCATGTGCAGAGCCAGGGCAGCTGCGATTCAACAGCCTTCCCAGGACAGCCTGCTTGTGAGGAGCAGCCCCCCAGGGGGGAGCAGCACTGTGGGAAAAGCGGGGCTGCAGGGGCACGACCCTGAAGTGCAGTCATGGGCAGTGTAAGCCAGCAGGCCTGGGTGGGGACAGAGGCATGTAGGGTTTGTTGGCCTTGCCTGGGAGCCTGGATTGGGGGTTCAAATGCAATCCAGGTGAACACTGCAGAGCCAGTTGCGTGCACCTATCTGCTCTTCCCCCTTGGGACAATGCTCCCAGGCTTTTGCAGACACCCCTCCCTGAGAGATGACCATGTGTCCCTCCCATATGCAGGATTTCTATTTTAGAAGTGCTCCCTGTCACTCACGTTTCAGTCACCTGAAATGTCTCTGCATTCCCTTTTCCAACAGTGACCTCTGTGTGTACACATCAGCCTTATAAAGCACCCATCCACAGATGCCAAGTGTAAACCCGGAAATCACAGGTTGTGGGGGCTGCCCCCACACAATGGGAAATGCTCCGGTCAGAGACTTGGGCTCCATCTTGTTTGGGCCACTGTCCAGCCAGGGGAACCCTGGCCACCCAATATTTATTTTCTGGCCTCAGACTCCTCATTTGTAAAACAAAAGGGTTTTACTAGATGATCTTTAAGGCTCCTTGTAGACTTGATATTTTCATTTTCTGAGGTAATCAACATCCAAAATATTTAACTTAAATTCTAGTTCATATCACTGGATCAAATCATTAGAATGCTATCCCCTTGAGAACAGAAACTGTAATTGCATTGTTCAAGGCTGTGTCCCTGGTGTTAAGAACACATCCTGGAGTGTAGTGGGGGCTAAGTAAATATTGGAAGGAAGGAAGGATGGATGGATGGATGGATGGATGGATGGATGGATGGATGGATGGATGGATAGATAGATCCATCCATCTATCAGTCCATACATGATAGATGCTTGGGGGCGAAGAGCACCCCCCCCAGCCTGATGTGATTATTACCCATTGTATGCCAGTATCAAAATACCCCACACATCCCGTAAATATCTATACCTACTATGTACCCACAAAAATTAAATATTAAAAAGAAATGGCAGCTCCTTCCCATCCCCCATGCCCTGGCATTTCCTGCCCTCTGGTTCTATTGTCCTTTCCTGATCACCACCCAGGATCCTGTGTCTCTTCCTTTTGTATTTGTTTACTGCACATCTCCTCTCACCAAAATCTAAGCTCTATGAGAGAGCTCTGGTCTGTCTTGGTCTAACTGTAACTGCACTGCCCACAATGGTCCCTAAAACCAAAGGGGCACTCAGGCACATCTGAGAACGTCCATCATTTATTTGAAATCATTGTTAAGCGCCTACTCTCAGGGCCGCTGCACCCCCACCTGCAGGAGCTCAGCACAGTCCTGGCGAGCGGCAGGGGCCCTGGACCCTGCGCTGGGGCAGGAAACATAAGAATCAAGCAGTCTCTGCCCTTGAGGACGGGACATCCTGTGCGGAGGTGGACACTACAGCACATGAAGGCAGCACGGTGGGGTGGGCACCAGTCCACACTGCGCAAGCTACCATGAGACACGCCTCCCGGTCACCGCGTGTTAGGTGACGTTGCAGGCGCCATGAACGTCCCCAGCCTTGACAGCCACATGCAGTCAGCAGAGGCTGCCTCCGGAAGGCGCAGAAGGCAGGCGTGTGATGATTCAGAGCGTTTTCCAAGAGCAGTGGCAGAAAAGCAGCCCAATGTTGCCACCACCTGTCACAGCCTGGGTCGGCCCATCCAAGGCAGCCAGTCACACACCACCCATCAGCAGGGAGTTGGGTCCCACGTCCCCCTCCCTACTCCCCAAAAGACAACCAGAGCCAAAACTGGCGGCGGCTGCCACCTCTGCACTGCGTCACTGGACAGACCCAACTGCATGGGAAGAGGGGTACTTGTCACCTTTTGTGAGGGTGTCTCTCAGCTTGGCTTCAAAACCCACGTTCCCACCTCTTATCTCCTGGAGACACAGTACACAGCTAACAGGAAAGCAATTAATTGAGGCCTTTTACCAGACCAATGTGTGTTTCACTCCATGTAGTACCAAGTTAATTATTTAATAGCACAGAAATGCCAGGAGCCTGTGTGGGCTGAGGCTGCCGTGAGCAGCAGAGAGAGCCTCTTCTCCACTCCTCTTCATTGGTAAGGAGGCCACAGATCGCACTGCCCAGGGGCCGAGTCCACACCTGGAAGGGCCCATGCCTTCTGCAGTCGGCACCTCCCCCCAGGCAGCCAAGCAGGCTGGACTGTGGACTCTGCCCAAGGTAACTGCTCATTTGTTTTTCCCTCTGTATGGACGAGGAACCGAGCTCTTCATGATTCAGGAGGGCAAAAGGGGCAAGAGCCCCGCTGGACTCTAGGCCTCCCACCACGAGTGGGTTGCCTTCAAGAGGACTCATGGGAGAACAAAGGCAGGGCCGGTGCCAGGCTTGTGGTCAGTGCGCCAAGTGGATGAGCATCCCTTCAGTCCCAACAGCCAACCAGGCAGCTAGCACAGGCCCCAGGAGTAAACTCGCAACAATTAGACCGCATTCCCAGAGCACTGCAGGGCCAAGAAGAAATTTAAATCAAGTCTATACGCTCAGAGATTACAAACTAGTTGGGAAAACACGTCTTATGCACGTGAGTGTATACACAACCACAGAAGCCAAACACAGAACACCGAGTACACGGCCCAACAGGTCAGTCCTGGGAGACCAGAAGACGCCGAGCTGACAACACACTGAGGCAGGCAGGGAAGGCTTCCCTGGGAAATGGAGATGAGGTCGGGCATTCATACAGCCAGTAAGTGTTGAAGCTGGGTTTTGAACTCAGGGAGTCCAGCTCCACAAAGCTCACCAAATTGTGTTTATTCATCACTGCCTCTATGTCTTTACAAGTGCTGTCTTTTTAATTATTACTATATGTCACTGTGACATCAATGGGGCTTTCACAGAAAACAACCACCTGTAACACAGCGCCCGTGAATCAAACCTGTTGGTCCTGCTTCCTGTTCCCCTCTCGTCCAGTCTCTGCCTTAGCACGACTGCTCCTATGATGTTTGGCCCACAGCTGCTGCTGAAGCCCGACCAGCCTGCCCATGCCAGCCCCTGCCAAGGACTCCCAGGCCCCCTCGCACCCAGCGACTGGAAAGGTAATGCCCAACGGCCCAACATCTTTAAGGCTGTGATCTGTCACCTGGCAGAGCAGTGCTGATGGTGCCCAGAGAGACTGTTCAGTTACGCCTCTGGAGTGGGAGGTGCAGGAGGTGGCCATGGACTTTGTGCGGAACCAGGAGAAGCAGCCCTGGCTGCGAGATCAGGCCTGGCGAGGACAGCTCCTGCAGTGCCAGCTCTGCACCATCTCCAAGTGCTGCTGCCTCTGGCATAGGAGGTGTTATCATGGACACCATAAATGTGGGACTTTCAGGGCTGGTGACAGTTTTGATGGGCTGCACTAAAAAATCTGTAAAGATGGTTAAGATTTAGCATGACTGACTGCCTAAATGCTTCCTTTTATGTGTCTATAAAAGTGATATTATCAAAGCGGAGCTCTGGGACGATTAATCTGGTTGCAGTTCTCAAGGAGTCCAGGCATATTATTGCCAGGCCTGGAGGTGTGACCGGGGGGCCTGGGTCAGCGTGGCCATGGCCCTGGCAGGGGCAGCAGGGGAGGAGGGTGAGCTAAAGACGCTGGGTTTCATTTTGAATATGTTGAGTTGGAGGAAGAGGTCAGCCTGGAACTTAGGAGCGATGGAAGAGCCAGCATTCTTGCCTTAGCTTGGGGGTGGGGTTCACCTTGCTGACTGTAGTTTTTCGAGGCCCGAGGCTTTGCGCTGTGGAAAGAAGTCTGAAATTTCAGGGACAGGGACAAGTGTTGCATGGGAACCTCCATGGAAAAGACAAGGGTGGTAAGGAGAGGTCTTTAGGGCTGCCACCTCCCGACCCCCACTGAAGACAGAAAGGAAAAGGGGCCAGAGGGAGATTTGTCAGGGCAGTAACGGGCAAACTGAGAATTGCCGTCCTCTGCAAGCTACAGCCACCCTGGATTTTTCACACATGGACGGAGCCGCCCCCTCCCACCCAGCACTTCGGGCCAGCACTGCAGGACCCTGGCCTACAAAGGCAATGGGCCTGTGGCTGGCATCACCCTCCCTCTGGGGCAGCCGCGCAGGCACCCACAGGCCCTTGTGACTTTGGTCTTTTGAGAACTATGACAGTTCTGCCTGTGAGGCATGTTTTTTCTCTGTTTCTTTCTCATCCACCATCACCAAACCCCGAGGAAGGCTGGGCTCGGCCTGTTGTGGGCATGGGAGGGCCCCTCTGCCTGAAAGCCATGCGAGGTGAAGTCCAAGGATGGTCACTGAGGCCTCAAAGGTCTCCTCACCGTGTCACTGAGTCAGATCTTGAGTTCATCCAGGCTTGTGGGGACCCAGAGGACAGAAGGTCATGGCTGTTACCACCCATCTAGAAATTGAGTCTCTTTCCACGTGTCCTTGGCCTGGGATTACAAGCTGTCTGATCTGTTGACTGGAGGCTTGAGACAGAACACAGACACAATCCCATCAGGAATTTTCCAGAAGCCTCTGAGATGCCCCCTCCACCCACAATCCCTGAAATAGACAGCTCCATCCGCGAGCAGACCTCTGGGGTCACAGACCATTTATAAAGGAGTGTGGCGCTCACTAATGTGGCTTTGGAACTACAGCAAAGCGCAGCAAAAGCCTTGGGAAAAGTTCAGAGTGAGATTAGATCGAGGCTTTCTTGTCTGGGCGAGGCGAGGAGGCTGCCATCACCTGGCTGGCAGGGAGACCTTAACCCCGTGGACTTCAGAGTCTGGCCCCTTGGCCCAGTGCACCCTGGGAAGTCCCCTGACTGCTGCGCTGAGGAGTGACGGTGATGAGGGACGCGTCCTCCCCCAGGGCCTCCGCACTCCATTTGCCTCGCAACCCAGGGCCCAGCACAGTCGGGATCACCAAGATTAGAGCTGTTTCCTCCTCTCAGAACCACAGAGGGGGCCCTGAAAATGCAAGATGGGAATGCCACTCCAAATGCCACGTGGCTTCCCTGGGACCCACTAACTGGGCAGCAGGGATCTCAGTGTTCTGGGAGGAGTTGGTGGTCCTGACGCTATGCACCCCTTTGGGCAGAATGACCCGCAGGGGACAGAGGCAGCGAGGGGCATCACTCAGATTACCTGGTGGACCCTCACACACCACTCTCATTAAATAGGTAAGAGAATAAAAGCTCAGAAAGGTTCGGTGAGCTGTCAAGACACATGAGGCAAGCCCGTGTTCTAGCCCAGATCTATGTGAAGTTGAAGCATTTGAAGGAAGGGCATGGCCCAGGAATAGAGAATGTAGCTAGCCAAAGGGATCCAGAAGAGTTAGGCTTCAGAATTCCTCCCACTCAAGGACAGCCAGGTCCCAATGAGGGCGAAGAAAGGCCAGCTCCCTGCACCATGAGCCTGGCTGAGGAGCCAGCCTGGCATCCTGGGAAGGAAGGGATCTGTGCTCCATTTGGGCACCCAGAATCATGCCTGATCCCAGACGGACTTTATGTCATCAGCTTTTCAGCTTCACTCTCCAGGATGGTGGATTTGATAGAAGAAGGAATTGTCTGGGTTGTATGTCCAATATGCAATTGTATTGTATACGGGACAATCCTAGTTCTCGCTCCTCTGCCCCATCCCAGCTGCTTCCCTATGAAATCAGCAGCGGTTCCCCTGACCCGCCCTCGCCTGCTGTCTCCCATCACCCAGGCACTGCCATCTCCCACTCCGTCTCCTCATCCCTTTACCCTGAGCCCCTTTCTGGTGGCCCCCAGATATATCCCCAGGGTTTTTTTATTTTGTTTTTTGCTGTTGTTGTTGTTGTTTTTGAGACAGAGTCTTGCTCTGTCGCCTGGGCTGGAGTGCAATGGTGCGATCTCAGCTCACTGCAACCTCCACCTCCTCGGTTCAAGTGAGTCTCCTGCCTCAGCCTCCCAAGTAGCTGGGATTACAGGCACCCACCACCGTGCCAGGCTAATTTTTGTATTTTTAGTAGAGATGGGGCTTTGCCATGTTGGCCAGGCTGGTTTCAAACTCCTGACCTCAGGTGATACACCCACCTCGGCCTCCCAAAGGGCTGGGATTACAGGTATGAGCCACGGTGCCTGCCCCCCGCCCCCAACCACCAGGATTTTTTAACATCACAATGGCATGACCCAAACCCTTCCCAGGAGCAGAATGGGCTGAGACCACCAGCCAGGTCCCACCCAGGGACCACCCTGGGAACCCTGGGCACCTGTACCCACCTCACGCACTGCCTCTGACCAGGCACAAGAGCCAAGCCCCATGCACTGAGGATGGAAGAGAAAGCCTGGGAGACGTTCTCTCAGCAGGATCGCTGTCTTAGAGGCTGGACCTCTCCGTGGCTATGATGCCCCAGCAACTTTTATAAAAAGTTATCTCAGAGCCGTGCTGCTCTCAGAGTTGCTGGGATCAAAAGAACAGCTTTACTCAAGGGGAAAAGACAAGGGACCAAAATTGTCAGGATATATACAGCCAGTTGGACAGTGCGGCTCTGCTAAACTGGATATTTGGGTTTTGTTTTGTTGTGCCTTTTTTCTCCTTGCTGAGATGCTTGGAGGAGGTACTGTGGGGTGCAGACCGTGCCACTCTGCAGGAGGAGGGAAGCAGGGGCTGTTGCTTCCTGCTAGAGACTCGGCAGAAACCACCTAGGTTGATACTAGGCCCTGAGCTCAGACTCCTGTCTTAGCAGGTAAGTCGGATGGGAAAATAGGCATTCTCCGTTAGTAACGGGCTCTCCACCCTCTAGGACTATTCAGGTATTTGACTGCTGCTCCAGTATGTCTCTACGGGCCACAGGTACATGTGCCATCCAGGTGCACAGACTGCAGGAAGACTCAGGCGTCTGTCCCTGCCACCTGCGGCTGCCACACAGAGTGATGTCCTGGGTGGGAGTCATGCCTCCTGTGAGGCGTGTCATGAACGCGCCCGCCTGGGGACCGAGTCTTCACAAAAGTCAGGGGCCCTGCCCCCAGATGCAGACAAGGGTCTTCTCTGGACAGACACGGCCTCAGAAGGAAGTTCTCCTTCTGGGGTAAGGGTAAGAGGGTAAGAGGGAAATGGACCAAGCCCCTGCTTCTTTGTGACAGATTCCTTGCAGGGATGGCAGTATTGAACAATAATGTTAATAATAAAGTTATCATTACATATATCACAATTAATAAAGCAATTTATATTTATTAGGCACCTGCTATGTGCACAGTACTCTGTATGCAATATGAAAAGAAAGCATAACCTGGCCAACCTGTAATCTATAACACATTAAAGCCATTCTCAAAATGCCCTCAATTCATTCCTTATTCACTCATTGACTCCACATTTGATGGCCTCACCTATTTGACCCCAACACTGAGCTAGACACCTCCAGAGATGCTAAGACAAGGCAGATAGATTTTCTAGCGTTATAGGGAATACATTCTGGTTGATTGACTCAAATTATGATGCACAAAAAGCCATTGTGGGTGCCCAGGGAAGGGTGTGACTACTGAGCTGCGCCTGGGAGTGTTCAGTAGGAGTTGGACAGCTGGAAAGGGGAGAGAGAGTGTTCTACAGAAAGAGGACAGTATTATCATCACATTGGCAGGGGCATTGCAAATACAGTAACAAATAACTGGCCATAAAGGACAAAATGTGATAAATGTCAAATGAATGTTTCAGTTGGTAAATGCCAGAAAATTTGGAGAACACCTGTTTGAATTGGGGTGATCAGGAAAGACTACCCGAAGAAGGAGAGGTCATAAGGAGTAACCTGTGGAAAGGGGAGCATATTCCAGAAGAGGACAAGGTCAACGAGAGCCAAATTTTAGGACACCTGGGACTGTGACCACAGAGTTAGGCGTTTATTCTTGGATTAAATCTGTCACTTCCATCACAGTCCTTAGCAACAGGATCATGATTTCCTGCTTATGTGAGGGCTGTGTTTGTTTTGACAATTGCATCCTCTATGCCTGCCCTAGTTCTTGGTGCATATTAAGTATTCAATAAACATTGGTTGGATGGATGAAGGGATAGATGGATGGATAGATGTCATTCTTTATGGACATCACTTTTAATGGTCCCATAGTATGTTATTAGAAGGATATAACATGATGGAACATACTGAACAATAATACCATTGTTCAACCATAATTTTTGGACAATTCTTGTTTGTTAATTCATTTGCTGTTTGTATTTCCCACTAAACGATGAATTCCACGAAGAGCAGGAACCACATACATTTTATTCACCAATGTGTCCCCAACATCTAATGCAGTGTTTAGAACATAACAGATCTTGGTATTTATTGAATAAATGATTTAAAGAAGGCATGAACATTTGGATTGTTTTCAACAAATGGCCATTATAAATAACACTGTGATAAATATTCTTGTGGATGAATCTCAAAACGAAAGGAGAATTATTTAATCAAATTGAACATACATAAAATAAAAGCTTCAACATGTGTATTCATAATGTTTCAGTTAAAGGCAGTGATTTATTCTTCCATCAGCAATTGCCATTTGAGAAGACTACTGGTAGTCCTCAACACTTTGAAACCAACTAAAAGTACATCTTTTAAATTTTTGCTAATATTATATGTAAAAATGGTTTCTCATTTTTAACACATTTGTTTCTGGAGAGAATTAACATTTTTACTATGTTTCTTAGTCCTTGGCATTTTAAATTGTATATATATAATCTTCTGTCCATTTTGCTATTGAGGTCTGTCCTAGTCCACTTTTGTTGCTATAAAGGAATACCTGAGACTGGGTAACTTGAAAATACAATAGGCTTATTTGGCTTAGGATTCTGCTGGCTGGAAGATCGGGCATCTGGAGAGGGCCTCAGGCTGCTTCCACTCATGGCAGAGGTGAAGGGGAACTGGAGTGCAGGGATCACACGGAGAGAGAGAAGGCAAAAGAGACAGGACATGTACCAGGCTCTTCTTAACAACTAGCTCTGCTAGGAACTAACAGAGGGATGACTCACTTGACCCAGGGAGAGCTATAATCTATTTATGAGGAATCTGCCCCCCTGACTCAAACACCTTTCACTGGGCCCCACCTCCCAAGACCACCACAGTACAGATTAAATTTCACCATGAGATTTGGAGCAGTCAAACACCCAAACTATAGCAGGCCCTTAATGTTTTTCTTATGAATATAGGTAAGAACCCTTCACATAATTTATTATTTGTCTTTGATAGTTGTAACCTTTGCCTTTTCATTGTAGGATCCTTTTGATGTACTGACATTTTAAAAAAATATATAGCCAAATCTGTTGTAAATAAACATCCAGAAGCCATAAGGAACTTAAACAAATTAACAAGCAAAAAACAAGCAACCCCATTAAAAAATGGGCAAAGGACATGAACAGACACTTCTCAAAAGAAGCCATACACACAGCCAGCAAGCACATGAAAATATGCTAAAAATATGCTCACCATCACTAATTCCATCACGTTCATGCCTAGAATGTCCTTTACACCTAGAGGCAAGCATTGACTTAAATTTTCACTTCTAATTTTAATATGTTTTTTCTCTCCTATGTCCCTTTTGCTTTGTGGTATGAATTGGGTCCTAAAATTTTCTATGTGCAAAGAAAAAGACATTTTTCCCTGTGGTACATATTCAGGGGCCCCTCCCTCCCACTGAGCTGCCATTCTGCCTGTGTAAAGGGTGGTTGTTTGGGTGACCCTCAATAGATCTCTCACCTCTCTGAACAGCTGCACTGTCACAGTCAGTAATGATTTATGATATGTTCTGACATACGTTTAAGCAAGTCCCCTCATTCAACTCCTCTGTCATAATTCTTAGCTATTTTCACCTATATATTTTTTAGATAAACTTAAAATTTATTTTTTCAAGTCTTTTTGTCCTCCTAAAAAGAAAAACAGTTTAAGGAAAAGTTAAACTTCTAAGTTAATGTTGGAAGAATCAACGTCTTCACGATCTCCAGTTCTCTCCTTTCCCGCTGTTATTCAGGCTCTCCCTGCATGTGCTGGGTGGTGTTTGGGTGGGACATGTGGGTAATGGGGGCGCACTCGGCCTTTCCTTCCCAGCAGGGCTTTTACCCCTGGAGGCAGAGTATGCCCATGCTGGCTTTGAGGGCTCTCTGAAGCTGTGGGGTTCTCTGACAGAGCTGCGAGGATGAGATCCATACAGCAATTATTCAGCTAATTTACAATCCGAATGAACATTTTGATCTGAATTAATTTTGTAAATTGGGCCAAAATGAAGATGAGAAGCAAAATGTAGAGAGTAGCAACATTATGGCATCATTTTTTAAAATAAAGAAAGAAAGACACCCATACACATGATCCCTAATCTCAGCCTGCCTGTGTGTCACTGGCACACCCAGAAGCACCCCCTCCCCTCCCCGGGCCTCAGTTTCACATTTGTCAAATGAAGAGTTTAAACCAGGTGGTCCTGAAATTCCTTTTTTCTCTGGGTTTTTACCAGCCAATTTGCAAACTATCATGTCTGCATTTGTTACTAACAAATTCTGGGGGGCCTCATTTACTGGCCCAATTGTATAACTCCAGTTATATAATATACAATCTGAGTTCTGCATTACTATCTGTGGCTCTAAGGTCAAACCGAATATCCCGGACTTGCAGCAGATGAGACACCTGTTAAGACATTGAATCAGCTTCCTGGTGCTTTTTCCCAATACTGAAGTACAAGCTAGAGAAAGACGGGGGGAATCTAAGGGGTCTCCTGCTGGCTACGGGTCTTTGGGATCCAGGCTGGATAACAAGGGCCCTGGCCATGGACACTGCAGGGAGCCCGGTGGCCTTTCAGGTGAGCCTGCACGCCCTGACAAAGCCTAGCAGCAGACCCACGGGGATGTCCGGAAAAAGGGTCCTCGCTGCTGCAGAGGTGAATTCTAATTCTGAGACCCCCATGCACCCAAGCAGACAAGACATTGCAGAGGGCCCACCAAGTATGGTGCTGGATGAAGGAAATAAAAGCACAGACCCCCCTGCAAGGCTCAATTGCACAGACCTAAGAGAGCTCCATAGAATCTCAACCCACAGGCGGAGAGCCAGGTGGAGATGTCACAGGAAGAGGAAAGGCGCAGTCAGACAGCGCTGAAGCCCAGTCTCCACTCACCACTCACCAGCAGTGCAACACTGGGCACATCGTTTGTCTTCCCTGAGCCTCAGTTTCTTCACTTATAAAATGGGTGTTATTAATTAAATGAGTTCGCAGAGGTAAAGTGCCTCACACGTGGAAGGTAGTCAATACATGTTATTTTCTTCCTTTCTTTTTTTCCAAGCCAGACACAGAGATAAACCAGAAAGAGATGTCCAAAAACAATGTGGAATCCCAGCTCCCTCACCTCCTAACAATGTAAATTTGATCCCCTCTTGAACCTTCCTTTCTTCACCAGTGAATGAGAAAAATAATACCCACAGCAAATAAGAAACTGGTGGTCGTGAACGTTCTTTACCAACTGCAAAGTGTCGTGAAAAGGCAAGCGAAGACTCTCATTGTTAAAGAACGGAGGAGAGGAGAACCTGTCTACTGATTCCACGGAGCCTGCAGTTACTGTGTGGCTGCATGCGGGGTGACTTCATGGTAATTAGTTGCCCAGTTCCCATCATTAGAGCGGATCCAGCAGGCTGCCTGGGCCTGGTTGCAGAGCCACTGTCTGCTGATCTAATGATGATGCTCCCGTGCTAACCTTCCCCGGGGTGCTCTCCATCACTGGGCAGTGGGCAGATGAGCTATTTTCTGGTTTGGCTTTGCCTCTCACAGCTGGGCAGCCGCCTCTGGGCTGGAACCAGAGGACTCTTGTGGGATGGTTTTTTTTTTCACTGCAATGTTATTTTCTAGGAAAATAGGATCAGAGGTGGAAGATGCACTCCCTGACTCTCTGAAAAAAAGTTAAATGTAGATGACATGCCTCTTGGGTCTATGGGTCTTGCATCTGTCATTCCCCCTGCATAGGACTCCTGTGCCCAGGCCCCCTCCAGTATAGCTCCTCCTTGAAGACTCAGTTCCAGGTGCTCAGAAGCCTCTCTGCAAATTTGCCACATCGCATGGTCTCTCCATTTCTAGTCCTCTTCCGCACATGACAGTGAGCTCCTGGAGGGCAGGGACTGAAACTTGCTCCTGTTTGGGCCTCCAGTGCCTGGCTCATAGTAGGCACTCAGCAAATTCCAGCAGACCCAAGCTCCACTGGATGTCCATGTGCTGAGGACCTAGGTAGAGTAGCTGGGAATCGCTTTGGGAATGAAAACGGAGCAGGAGGGAGCAGGAGGGAGCAGGAGGTGTGAACCTAGGGGCACCCACCTCACCTTGGGAGGGCCAAGGCCCTGCTTGGGCCAGAAAATTCCTGAATTTTGAGTTCTACTTATGGTGACCATGTTTTCTAGACCAAAATTTGGAAAATGGTGTCCTGTTTAAGGAATCCATTTTATTGAAATGAATACAATCATGAGAAATCAACAGAGCCTTTTAAATGCAGCACCTGTAGCTCCACCAAGAGGAAAAGGCATCTCTGTGGAGCAGTAGGGAGGCAGACAGTGAATTTCCTGGTGCTCTGATTCAGGCTGTAAAGCAACCCTCAGCAAAACTGATGATAAAGTGTCACAGGTTAACATCTTGTGAGGAACCCCAGGTCCTCACCACCAGTTGGGGTCTCAGCAACCGTGCAACCCCACCCCACAGCAGTGGGCCACAAGGGCTACAGGCTCCTTCGTAGCCCCTTCCCCCTGCCCCAGGTGCTCCACAGAGAGAAGAAATTTGCTTTATTATCTCCCTAGGTCCCTCTCAGTTGGCTGGACATGAGTTTGACCCACTGAAGGCCCTCGGAGAGGCTGTCCTGAGCATTTGAGCGCCACATGAGACCCAGGGAATGGAGGGGCACCACGGACAGCGGCCTGGATGTGCCTCCTTCCTTTCCTGCTACAAAGAGAAAGCACTGGCTTCCTGCTTCTAAGAAATAACACTGCTCTATTCAGAATTCTGTTTGGGGTTTATTTCTTCATAGAGTTTTAATTAAGAAGGAAAAGTATATGATCTTCCTGCATCAGTTAATCCTGCTGTGAGGAGCTGCAATTTACCTAGGAGGGGCTCAGGAGAGTGCAGTGAGCTTCTGGCTCCTAGCAGGACACTTCCCTGTCCCTGTTGAAGTGCTGGGTGCAGGGGAGGCCAGGGAGGAGAACGTCCACTGCCCCTGCAGACCTGACCCAGCATGCTGGGGAGGAGCAGCCCTGCCTTGCCCAGCAGGACCCCAGGCCGACAGACACCCGGGAAAGGGAAGGTGCCTGGGCCTTGCCCTCAGAATGTTTGCCTTGGAGAGTGTAGGTCCCCAAACCTAAAGATGCTCTCGCCTCATGAGAGGCTGGGATCGTGGGGATAGGGGGACCTGCAGGCCCAATATGCTATGGACACTGTGGACCTGCGGCAGCTCATGCTCATCCTCCCATGGGAGCCCCTGTCTCTGTTCACTGCTCAGCACTCATTTCCTCGTGTTTACTGTGACCTTTCCACAGACTAGGAAACTTCAGTCCCTATGGCAGGTCCTGTTTCACAGCTGCCTGGCCTTCCTGCAACCACTGCCTGCCAGGCTGACCTTCTCCTGGGTGCCTCTGTACCAAGCAGTCCCCACCTGCCAAGACTTTAGCCTGCCCCCAACTTTCCTCAGCATTGGCAATCCATCTGGCTGGCTTCCCTGCTGCTAAAACCTGCCCTGATGCCCTCCCTGCAATTCTCAGTCTCCCGACCCCGCAGTCCCCAGGCATACGAGCTGCCAAATAAGCCTGAGGTCTAAGGATGTTGGTTCTAGTCTGCCCAGTTCCCTTTGAATGTTATCAAGCCCAGCACTATGCCTCATTTACCTTAGGATCAAGGTTCTTTATCACAGTGATGCTAAACTAGTTCACTGCAGAATTACTAAGAAGTAACTAAGTTTAGACACAGCCATGCATGCAAATCACAGGCATTTAGAGGCAGCAAGAATCTTAGACCTAGCTCATCCAGCCCACCCACCTCATTTCAGAGTTAAAAAGATTGCAGCTCAGAGAGGGGTAATGATTGCCGGTGGTCACACAGCAAGCCAATCACTTATAAACGCAATATTGATTGCTCCACACCTAACTGATGGTCTAGGTATAGTCCTGCTGAGAGACAGAAATAGGACTCAATGGCAGGTGTGAAGTCCAGGGATCAGCAGCAGGAAAATAAACACGTGCCAATGGCTAGCTTCTCTGGCCCCTCCAAGTTGGTGTTGATGGAACTTGGGTCCCAAGACGTAAAAGAAAGGTTCTGAAAACATTTGGTCCATGTCGCTGCCTCCAGCCATGTCTGTGTCCTCACCATGTCTTTGGCAATCCTGTTTCTATTCTCCTTCTCACTTACCCAACTAAACACTAACATGGTCCAACTAAATGTCACCAATGGACCCTATAAACTAAGGCAAATCAGATCTAGGTTCTCGAATCCCTCACCACCCACAGACTGTGGGTCTGAGGACAAGTTTGGGAGAGAGAATATTCTTCTGTCGGTAACCTCAGCTTCCTGCCTGGTCCTCCCTGCAAAGCTGAGCTCCCAGGGAGGAGGGATGACAACAGGCCTAGCCAAAGAAACACCATGTGAGGAGCCTCAGGGCCCCAGTGCCTGATGGCTGTGCTGATCTAATTGGGTTGTAGGAGGAGGAGAAATCTGAAGCCCCACATGACAGAAGGTTCCAGCTCAATCTGTGGCTTGCGCTGAAGAGCTAAATGACACGTAATTCAGTTAAAGGAGAAGGAAGCAAACCTCATCACAACAGTTGAAAACACGAAAACAACAAATAAACAGCTGCTTTGAGCTGGCAACAAGGAGGCCAATTTGATCTTTGCAGAAAGAAAAGTGCCATCTTGCATGTGTGTGTATGCACGAGCGAGCAGGCGTGTGTGTGTGCAGGGAGGGGTGGCACACTCCAGGAAGCAGCAGCTGCAAGCAGTTGAGAGAACAGCATCAACCAAGTTCTTGGAACAATCTGTGAGATTAGAGCTATGCCATTCACAGCACACAGAGGAGGGTCCCAAGTTTCAATAATCAGGCTATACCCACTCGCAATCCCCCACCACACTCATTCTCCACCTGTTGCAGCCTGGCCACGGGGGAAATATTTGGACTCTGACTGCCAAATGTCCTGTTCTTGAAAGTGGGCCACATACCCGCCAGCCACTGGTGAATGTGAGACAAATAACACAGGTCTTCCCCTTCAGTGTGGGAGGCAAGCAACCTCAAAGAACCATAGATGAGCAACACAAAATAGGATTCCAGATCCCTCTCCAGAGTTAGCGATCAGAATCCACTAGGGCCCAATGAGTCAGTGTTTTAGTAGGTACCTCAGGTGATTCCTTTGCACACAAGGGGTGAGGTGACATGTTGTCTCTAAAAGCCTCAGTTAGCTATTGCTACAATAATTCTGCATAACAAAAATAAACTCACAAACTCTCAATAGTGTGAAACAATAGTCGTTTGTTCTCACAGATCAGCAGGGAAGCAGAGGCAGCTCAGTTTCCAGCTGCAGACCCTGGATTGCCAGGAGGTTGGGGGCTGCTCCACATGTATTTATTCTGGGTCCCAGGCTGAGGGCACAACAACTCTTCCCACAGAAAAGATGGAGGAAGACAATGTGGAAACCCAGGAGGCCTTGGGGCCTGATGTTAGAACAGGCTCGTGGTCACTTCCACCCATGCAGTGTCCAAAGGAAGTTGCACAGTCTGTCGCAGGGTCAAAGGATGTGGACCAACACACAGAGGAGTGAAGAACTAGGGCCCACTGATCCTTACAGTTTCTTATTTCCTTTATCAGCAAAAGATTCTCAATTCCCAATTATCCCATCTCTAAAATGGGTGCACAGTAATCCCCACCCCTACTCTCTCATGGAAGTACTGCAAGGATGTAATAGATAATGTTCTTGATAGTGATTTCTAAACTGTAGGGGCTGATATGTACATTAGCCAACATGCCTGTGACCCCTATACGTGAGTCCAAGAGGTGGAGGAGGGTGGTAGACCAGATGACCTCTCTGTTCTGTCAGGTTCTCCGAGTCTGTGTTGTGTGGCCAGATTGCATACTACTGCGTGTCAGTATTCATTTACTCACCCAGCCTGCCCTGATGCTCTCAGCTCAGTGAAAAGCACAATGGAAGGCCACCCTTGGGTCGACCCAAGTCTTCCTGCTGGAGAGACCACAGAGATACTTCTGAATGCCCAGCCAAGGGATCCTTTCACCATAGCACCTAACTCCATCTGTCCCCAGTTAACGTTACACTCCTGCTCCTGAATACCGTTAATCATTCTGGGCCGCAGGAACACATAGATCCCAGGTAGTCAGCAGCGACATCACTCTCGGGATGTCTGCAGTACTAGAGCTTTTGGTAAAGGCCCTGCTCTGTCTGATAAATTTGTTGTGGTCCCCATGTATTTTGTTCCAAAGAGCTCTGCCTGGTACCTTGATATTAAGAAAGACACAAACTGATGCTGTGGTGTCTCTGTCCTGATACATTAACCCTGATGGGCCAGCACATGGAATCCTGGCTCAGATCTTAAACCCGGTTGCCCACAGTGCTGTGATGTGTTACTGCGCCACTCAGGACCACTGGCAGTCATGCACCTGGAAGCAAGTTTGTCCTCTGCTGAAGAGGCCTGGGTGTCTGGAATAAGCCCATGGCTCCCAGTCCTCCAAGCCTAAGCTTGAACTGAGACACTGGCTCCTAACACATCTTCCTCTCCAACGTGCATCTGAGATTTGGCTTTTTGCGTGTTTCTGTGGACGGATGGATGGATATCAACCTGCATCCAGTCACTCCTGGCAGCCTGTGGTCTGAAGCCCCTCCTCTCCCCCATCATCCCATCACCCCAATGATGGGACCCATGAAACCTCTCCCCAAGCTCCTCTCCAGTCTGTGTTAAGAGTTTTGACATACCTAGATAAAGACACTCGTCTCTAGGATACAGGGAGACCAGAGAGGATGAAGCCATGCTTTGTGCATTTCCCAATCTGTGCCTCTGCGGTATGTTTATGTCAGTCTCACCTAGAACTCAGTGAGCTTTCTCAACCTTCAGACACAAGTATTTCGCAAACCCAAAAAGATTTTCCTGTATTATTTCTTTATTTATTGCTTCTCCATCTGTTCACTTTTCTCGTTCTGGAACGCCTACTATTTACATATGAAACCTCCAGAATCTGTCCTCCAAGTATCTTATTTCTCCTCCTAATTTCCAACTCTTCATTTTTGCTGCATATTTGAGATCTGTCTTCCACGTGATCTTCTAAGGTACTCATTTACTTCTCTGTACTTGCCATCTCCTTTAACATAGCTACTGAATTTTTCAACTGGGAAAGCAGGACTTTGTCTTCCAGAAAGTCTTCACTGTGCTGTGGTTTAACCTCCCTCGTGCTCTAGTTTTGTAATCACCATAGTTAGAGTTTGTTCTCTGTGTCCTCGAGTAGAGCCACCTACTCTGGCGTTCCAGCTGCTCTCCTCTCTCCTGCTGAAGGTCCCCATAGGTGTGTTTTATTTTCTTAGATACCTCCACGTTTACCTTGTGGGCCCTGGCAGACTGTTGAATTCCCTCAAGCAGCAGTGAACTGTGATTGCTGTGAGTCCTCATGGGAAGCCACCCGCCCTCCACAGGGACTCCAGGATAAAGCCACTCTGCTTCTACACCTTGGTAGCCTCCACAGCATTCTCTCAGCTTTGGCGGTGGGGAGGGATTCAGCCCACCCCTAGCACCTCCCGCAGCTTCTCTGGGTCCAGGGAGACCAGCTGTATCCAACTGTTACTTAGAATCTTCCCTGAATTAGCTAATATTCGTCTCAAACTTAACATCCAAAACAGAACCCTTGGGTTTTCCTAGGAAATCTGATTATTCCTCCCACTATTCCCCTCCTTCTCCACCACACAAACCTAGGCCTTGCCCTTGAGCCCTTGACTTCCCTCACCATGCACATCCAAAACCCAAGTCTTGGTTATCCCAAGTCTAATTACTACATTTTCCCATTAAGATATTTGCTATGTATACAGTAATCAGATTTTCTTAATTAGGCTGTACAGTCCTGGATTTTGACTGCCTACTTCTAATGATTTATTTAGGCACTCATGCACTCAACAAATATGTATTAAGTACCTACTGAATTCCAGGCCCCGGGTTAGGTGCTTGGGAAACAGTGGTGAACAAAACATGGCCCTCAAGATGCTTATTGTATGCAGGTATGAAAACATGGAACTCAACAGGGAATTCTGCACACAGGGCCAGGGGTAGACAGGGATAACGGCCGAGTACTGTGGGGATGGAAGGGATGGCTGCCCATTCCCTCTGATTCAGGTGAAGAATCCAACCCCTACTTTCTTCCCTGAAGTTTCGTTTACTCTTCCTATTCAGCAGGAGTCCCCAGCAGCCTTGCATCTTCCCTGTCCCACTCTCCATGGGCATCCCACTCTCTTCTGATGGATGCCTCCTTCCTCTCACCCATCTGTCTGACTCCATCCCCCTTTCCCTGGCAGGAGAGGACTGCCCCACTGTGCTCCTGCCTCACACAGCAGCGGGGGGACTGCAGTCAATCAGTCTCTCTTCTGCTGCTCCTGCTTCCAATATCCAAAGGTGGCACCGTTTAAGAGAAGATCCTAGGTCAGCAAACCGTAACTCTAGCTATTCTCAGCTCTACCAGCTTCATGACCTTAGGCAACTCTCTGGGCCTTCTTGGGCCTGCATTTCCTCTTTTGTAAAATAAATCAAACTACAGACAAGATTCCTTCTGGAGAAGATTTCACCCAGGATTGACATCCAATGAATTTATACGACTTCTTTACTGTGAATTTAATGGAATGTAGGACTCTTATCTTGGTAGAGAGAAATCAAAAGGTGGACATGATGCTGCTTTCACACTTAGATCCTGTCTGGCGCCCAGGAACCTTGGTCACTCCAAGTGAGCTTTGTGGACCAGAGGCATCTTCATCACCCGAGCACTCTTCAGAAATGCAGGCTCCGGGGCCTCCAGAATCAGAATCTACACTTTATTCAGACTCTAGTCAGAATCAGAAGATTCCTAAGTGCTTTACAGTTTGAGAAGCACTACTCAAGAGGACACAGCCCAAAGTGTCAAAGGGAGGCAGGTTTCAGTTTTGAAAGAGAGAAAGAACTTTTCACCAAAAAGAGCAGACCAAATATGGGGTGTGTTGTCTAAAAGGCAGCAAGGATCTCTGCCATCGGGTTCAAGCAGAAGCAGAATGGCCACTTCTCAAGGACGTCGTACAGGAGAACAGAGTATTCTGTAGGAGTGTGGATGCCTTCTCCTACAGGCCTCCTTCTAACTCGAGGGTATAAGATTTTTAAATTTTGACTCTGCCATTGCCTCAGTTTCCTCCAGGGTGGAAGGGAGCCAGAACTCATGCCTACTGGTCATCTTCGCTGGTTTTGAGATGGCATCACTAAGCATGGATGCCATTGTGGGAGGGCAGAGTACAGCAGAGGAGAGTGACAGGCCCCACAGAGACCACATTATTCCCTTGTCGCACAGAGACCATTTCCAAAAAAGGCCTCTGCGTCTACTACAGGCCTGGAAACCTAATTCCTTTTGGACTGCAGGAGGGCCCCTTCCCCTTCCTGGTCAAGGGCTGGATTCTCAGTTTAGAAGCTAATTCTCATTCAAATTAGTCCAGCTCACAGATAGAATTAGAAGCCGGGTGATGATTTGGAAAATACAATCAATTTAGTCCAACTGTTCTCGCATGTCAGCTCCATGCAATAATGAAGAATTTGCTCCTCTAGCTCTCGTACTGACAAGGAGCCATTATCCATGGGAGTGAGGTTGGTCTGATAGAACACAGGAGCTGCACGATGGAGAGGCACCCAGGCCAGCATCAGAGGGAGAGGCAGGGAGGACAAGGACCAGAGTCTGCTGCTGGGGGAAAACATGACCAGAGCAGGATAATATATCTCTACCAAGTCAGACCACAAGACAGGGCCCGTGTCAATGCACCTGTGAGTGCACCAGTGTATACAATACACGTGTCTGTCTCAGATTCCTTATACACGATTGGGAGATGATGGCACCTACTGCTCCTCATCTCATGGGATTATACTCTGTGACAAAAAAGAACATAATTCATTGACTTTCAATGAACATTTACAATAGCTGATGTTCATTAGGCATCAGGCATGTGGCAGACATTGTGCCAGGCAAAGCAGCCGATCTAATGAACAAGATGCAGTTTGAACATCCAAGGAACTGAAGTGAAACTATGCCCTGACCATAAAAAGTAAGAATGATGATGGTGAGGATGGTGGTGGGGATGATGGCGGTGATGACAGGCAAGTAAGAATGACGGTGGTGAGGATGGTGGTAGGGATGATGGCGGTGATGACAGGCATCCCTCCACAAAGGCACCACTGCCTGGTGACTGATTTTCATGTGCAGTGAAAGATTGTTCCTCCTATTGCTCATCTTGGCTATGAGCTAAGAGACATTAAAATGCTTTTGTACAAAGCAAACAGTATGCATATTTTATGAAATACATTCCTCTGCCTGTTTAATTGTGAGATCTTCAAAAGAGGCAGAGAGATTCACCATTCACCACTGGCATGAATGGATGGGGTTTCAGTGTCAGCCTTGGGAGGCCCCCTGATGCTGTCATGTCCTGGCTCTCCAGGCCTGTGGAGGAAGGAGCTGGAGGGCTAGGCCCTAAGATGTGGCCCAGTCACTTTCATTCCTCCGGGATCCTCATCATGTCCAGTTGTAAAGTTAAAATATCTACTTTCCCACTGCCTAAGGTTTCTCAAGCCTGGTTTATCACAAATCAATCTGCTGAGATTTACAACAATAATGGTGGTTTTATAGGTCATTAGAAGTGGGTTGTCCTGGAGACTCCTAGAAGTCACCCACACTAGGTTTCCAGAAGCATCTCTAGTGGTCTTCCCAGGTGCTTTCACTGCCAGGACACTCCCATCCTGCCCTAATCCTTAATCTAGAATGTGGACATTCCAGTCCCCTGGCAAAACAACACTGCAGCTCTCAAGGTGGATTCACACTAAGGCTCTGCTGGGCCTTCCTACCCAGCAAGTGTGGACATCTCCAGGTGGTCTGTGGCCACACCAGGCCAGGCCTAGAAGAGGACTGTGTGATTGTCCCAGCTACATAAACAGGCAAATGTCACTTAACAAAGCCTTGCATCGCTTTATCAAACAACTGGTGGCCTGGAGCCAGGGACCTCTTCACTGCACATCAGAACTAACTCATGGAAATTGAGTTTCTGTTCTGCCAGTTGGGCCACCATCACACAGAGACAACTGCACCTTGACTTGAAGACCAGGAACCAGGACTCCATCATACCTTCTCTACACCAGGAACTTGCCATCAGCCCCATAGAACACTGTCTTTATCCCCCTGCATTGTAACTCTTCCATTGTCCCTTCTCCCTATTAGACTGTAAGCTCATTGAGGGTAAGTAGGAAGTACTGCTCAGTAACCAGCATCTAGCAGGCACCCAGTAAATGGTGGTTAGGTGAGCAAACAAAAAATGGAGGAACTGAAAGATTAGAACATATAGAACTATTGATTTTTACAGACATATACTACGACAAGTTAAAAGGATCTTAAATATCACCTAGCAACCAGAAATGGCCCCCCTGCTCACTATCTCTCTCTGTGTGTGTGTGTGTGTGTGTGTGTGTGTGTGTGTGTGTGTGATTACCCTGCCACCCACTCAAGGCAGACATCACTAATTGGTCATGGTGCCCTGTGCTGCTTATCACAGATGTAGCTTCAGTACATTTCACCCATCTACAACCAGTTTACTGAAATCTGCATCCAGGATAAAACTGATTTGCCATCCCAGATCCAGCTCAGCCCCCTCCTTGGGAACATGAGTCCTCTTAACCTTCTCCAGTCCTTCCCCAAATAGTACTCTGTTTCCACTCACATGCCTTATCTAGCTGTCACTTTAAAGAAGGTCCTGCCTCTTTCAAAGAAACACAATGACAAGGCCTGGAAAAAGGGCTCCGTGTGGATGACACCTGGCTTCCACAATGTGATGCCTTCCTGCCAAACCCAAGTTCGGCTTCCAGAGTCCTGATACTGCTTACATCCAGATGCAGGAACATATGCCGCTCATGAGTGGAGCTGGCCTCGGTGCTGAAACATGGATATGTATATATGAGACTGTAAAACCTACATTATTGAGGATTTAGGGTGTTTGCTTTGTTGAATGAGGGATTAGAGACCAGAAAGCCCAAAATGACCATCCGTTTGCAGAAAACATAGCTGGAGAATTAGAACTGTCAGACGTGTGCTCAAACCCAGGGGGCCCTATTAAAGCTCTCCTTAACTCCCTAGACCCTTAATCTATCACTAGGCTATGGGAGGACAGATCACCAGTTCCCTACAGAGCCCCTGAGTGTTTTCAGCCAGGAAGTCGTAATCAGATAAAAAGCAGTTTTTCCAGCTCCAGGCATGGGTGCAGCCACAGAGGCTTGGGAGCTAATTGTCTGGGCAGTAGGCCCAGGACTTCGATCTTTGGGATCTCAGCGAAGGACCAACTGTTTCATGTTCTGATGAGAGCAGTGCCCAGGGTTTCCAGTGGCCTAGCTCCATCATGTTTTCTCAATATCTAAGGAGGGAGGAGCTTTGTCCCTAACACTCAACATGCTTTCTATTCACGGGTCCGTATTTCCTCTTTCTCACTTCCCAGAAATCCTGCCAGACTCTTGCTTGTCTCATAAGGCCAACAGGGAAATGTTCTTCAGTCCCGCCAGCTTCCCACAATCAGCCAGGAACCTGCCAGGAAGTATTTGATGTGAGTTATCTCTTTTCCTATCTGGCATAACACACAGTTCAGACCACATGCAGGTTGGGCAAAGGACATCAATGTCCAGTAATTCCAAGTGTCTTTCTTCCCAACTTTGCCACCCTGTTGGCTCCAGGGGAACAAAAAGAAAGTCACCGGCCTGAGTCTTCTTGAAATGGAGGAGCAAGATCTTCCAATATGTTGAATTATGCTTCTCAAACCTTTCAGTATGCAGCCTTTCTTTCAGAACATGCCTGAATAAAAATCACTGTTGTAAGTCTGAATTCACCAACAAGTGTTATGGTCTTCTCTTCCTCTTCCATCCAAAAAGTCACTGTACCCCAACCCGTTGGGTAATCACAAAAAGATTCTGAGGGCTGCTGCCCACAGGAGACCCCTCCGCCTCTCCCAGTTTTTGGCATTTGCAGCAGCCCCTGCCCAGGTCTCAGTGTGGCTCTTCAACAACTCAGCCTTCTGCCAAACTCTTCTCCCCTGAAGAAAAATCTGTGGTAGGCACATGGGGAAGGGCAGACAGTAAGAGTGAAACACGGAAACCTCAGGCTGCAGAAAACAATGGGACCATAAGCAGGAGCTGGCCCTTCACTTCTGCCTTTCCCACACCTATCAAAATTCCTGGCCGTAGGAGTTGCTCAGAATTTGGAGGAATGAATGAATGGAATCAGCACATCCATGCGGCAGGACTCCTAGCACCTTTTTTCTTTCTTCCAAATCCCAAAAGGAAAGGGTAAGGAGTCCTTTCTGCAGATGCTCTACTAATCCGCAAAGGTCTAGGATGTTTGCCCATCACCCAAGCCATGGAGGGGAGTTTGGGCAGGAAATTAGACGACTCCATCCATCATATTTATTGAACAGCTACTCTCTGGAAGACGCTAGTGCAGGAGGTCACTCCCGCACACGAATCCTCAAACTCCAAGCAGAGAGTGTCCTTTCCGCTCCCCATGGCTCTCTCCTCGCTCTCCACTCTCCAGCCTCACTTGCTGTGCATGTTCCTCAAGCGCACCAAGCCTCCTGCAAACCCCTCAGGTCGCCTATTGCTGTCCTCCTTGCTCGGCCCATATTCCCCCGGGTTTTGGCTCAAACATGTCCTCTTCAAAGAGCCTCTCCCTGATCCTGCCCTCCTAGGACTCTCTCTAGCTTTTGACCCTATTTCTTCCCTTCCTGTATCTCCATCTCTGTTTGTTCTGTGCATTTGTCCATCTATGGACCACTAGCATATATAATCCCTGAGTTGTGCTCTGATGATGAGCCTGAGTCCCGGAACTAGGCTGCCTGCCTCAAATGCTGGCTACGTCACTTACTAGGCATGTGACCTTAATTAAATTACCTAAATACTACGCCCCAGATTCCTGACCTATAAATGGAAACTATAATCGAACCTTGTCACACAGTACCTTATAAATAACACCTTACATATGAAATCAGCTAACGTGCATGAAGACTTGGAACCTAACCTGGTGCATACATATAAATGGCCCAATTGAAGTTAACACTCCTAATTGCTGTTGTTTACTGCTATGTCTCTGGTGCCCAGCACAGTGCCTGGCATATGACTGGAGCTCAGTAAATATTAGTTGAACACAGGAAAGCATGCACAGATGGGTAAGAGCCTCCAGACGTGTCCGAATAAAGTGCTATGGGACTGAGGGGAAGAGCAGTTCACTGCCAGAGGTGCCTGAGGGTCAGGAGGGCTACAGGAGACAGCACAAGCCACAGAGCTCAGGTTGGGAAAGGCTTCAGTGAGACTTTGGAGGTGTGGGCTCTGCAGAGTAGTTAGGGGATAGTGGGAAGGTCAAGGGGCAATCTGGGTTATTTTCACTTCTGCAAGAGGACAAAGAACGGCCGCAGATTAGCCTCGGAGATGCTCCCCTAAGTCTGAGGGCTCTGCTCCTATCACCTCTCATCCCTCCCTCAGCCACAGAGGAAAGGCGGCAAAACAAAAGGACATGACTGAAGTGTTCTAAAGCCATGTAACTGCACCCTTTCCCTGGAGGCAGAGACTGGAGAGAAGCAGGAGTCAGCCTTTTTGCACTAGCTCAGGAAAGATGCCGGCCCAGCTTCTGAGAAGAGGGGAGAGCAGAGGGAAACCTGTTGACCACATGACCATTTTCAATTTTTTATGGACAAACAAGGGTGTTCAAGATCCAAAGCTCAGACCAGAAACCTAATGAAAGGGAAGAGTTAAAAGGTCTCCTGCTCTTTCTCTATCTGGGCCATGACCTCCACCACCCAAAACAGCACATCCACACACATCCGTCCAGGAGCCACTGTGGGAACATTTCAGACACGCCTGATAGCATGGCTGGGTCCCTGGGGAGCTCACCTGCCTGCCCATGCAGAAGGCAGCTCTTCCTCCTCTCACTCCCCCCGCTCTCTGGTGGCATCTGGGTGTGCCCACACATGTGCATGTGCTGTCACCCTTGCCAGGGCAATGACGGGAGAGGACGGGCACCTTGTGGGGTGGGATTCCTCACTGAAGAATCCCACTGGGACCTTTCCACTCACATCAGCAAAATCACTGCTATAGATTCCTGGTGAAGGCAAGGGGAGATTGGATGGCCCCCAACAATCAGACTGGCTAAGACGGGTGGGGTGAGGGCCTGGGCCCCGCAGGCCAGGGCGGCAAGCAGCGCAGCTGCGTTGCCTCTCTTGGGTGGTAGCTAAGAAGGACGGCTCGGCTGAAAAGACGGTATCATTAGGAGTCTGGAGCAGACCAAAGCTCCTGCTGAAACAGAGGCCAGGGCAGACAGAACCCACGAGGGGAACAATTAACTGATAAGAGTAAACTAATTGTTATTCATATTAAATTAGGGCACAGGTGATTTGGAGAAAACCTACAGACCCTCCCAGATGTTTTGCGGGTTTTGCATTGCAGATGACGGTTTTACAGGACTCTTCTGGGATTCAGATTATGGGAAGTGGGCCAGGATCAGAGCGGGGGCAGGGCTCCCGTCCTGCTTAACTACACAATAAACACATAACGGTTTGTCCCAGAGGACAAACCCGGGCTTTGCATACTAAACATGCTGGTGCTAGGCTTTGGGGACCTCTGAGAAGAGGGGCTCACTACTGTCAGGGAAGGCAGGGGGAGGGGAAGATCAATCATTCAGGGAGACCTTAGAGGTGCTCCAGATGTTTGGAGCAAGAGGCAAGCTGTGGGGATGCACCAAGTCTACATGGGAGGGAAGGATTTCCACAGACCTGCAGAGGCCAAGCAGAAAGACGGGGGTGGGAGTGTGGCTGACCTGGGGGATGGCATGAGTACACGTGTGTCTGTGTGGGTGCAGGTGCTTCAGGTACATCCGTGTGCA
Organism: Pongo pygmaeus; assembly: GCF_028885625.2. Classification (NCBI taxonomy): domain Eukaryota; kingdom Metazoa; phylum Chordata; class Mammalia; order Primates; family Hominidae; genus Pongo; species Pongo pygmaeus. Next base: position 136,285,722 of record NC_072382.2, on the reverse strand, counting down.
AGTATTTATATGTGCACATGACGTATTTCAGTGTGTGTGTGTGTGTGTTCATGTGGGTGAATTTGCATGTGTGCTGCCTCTATGTGCGTGTTTTGTGCCTGCGTAGATGTCAGTACATTTGTGTGTGTCCATACACTTGGGATGTTGCCAAAACTTCCCACCAAAATGAACGGCAGGCTGTTGTCTCTTCACTGAGCCTTATCATGCTAATTTTAATCTCCTATTATTGTTTTAAATTGGTTCTAAAAATTAATATTAAAAATTCTGTAAACAGAGCCTGGGACTAAGATGCAAGACAAGTCCCTAGAAAGCGGCTTTATTATCACAATTGTTCCTGCCAGAATGCTGAGGTAAAGCCGAGAACCCCTGCAGACAGCATCTCTGAGCCACAGCCCAGCAGGACCAGTCGGACCACAGTCCACTTAGTCCAGCCCCCTGTTTCATTACTGAAACCAGCCCTGAGAGGAAGTCTTTTGCTAGTGCCTTCAGAACCGGCCTGAAACCCAGGCCTCCTCGTCGCCATGTCCCTGAGATCTCTTGAGCTCACCCCTCGTGGGTGTGTTTCCCTGTTGGTAAAATGAGGGTCTGGAACGAGACAGTCTTCACGGTCATTTCTGTCCTCCCATTTGGTGACTGTGTGACTGAGCCTGGCTGGCTTAGCAAGGAGGGAGGCAGTGTGCCCTCCTGGAAGGCCTGGCCCCCCTCGGTGCTCTCTGGTGCCCCCCCATCCTGCTTCTGCGCCTGCCCTTCCCCTCCCTTCAGCTGGTGTGGAGTCTAAGGAGAAGCAGAGTATGGAGACTAGGAAAATACCAGAGAACACGGACTTAGGAAAGGCCTCTCAGCAGAGTCTAAAAGAGAGGGTTGTAGTAGGGGCAGAAGAAGGCGGAGCAGGGCTGGCTGGGATTCCACGCATTAAGAGAAGGGGGAAATGCTCCCGTACTGCAGCAGGAGGTACTCAGGTTAGATTCAGAGGAAGTTTCTTGAGGGCAAAGAGGGCTGTTAAGCCCAACAATGAAGAGCGCATGACAAGGAGGAGCAGTTATCCCTAGAGCTAGTCATTAAGGACACTTTCATATGTCTGCGGCACGATGTGGACGGTGAGGTGCCTTCCTCCCGTCAAGATCTTGACCAAAGCGGCTGATTGTGGAGCCTCTGCCCGCTCCCCACCTGCACATCCCCAGTGGGGAGGGCAGGGCCCGGCTTGGTCCTAACAGGGCAGAAAAGCTGATGGAAAAGAGGCCCGTAGTCCTCAGCCCCAGCCCATAGTACCGGGACACAGCTCTGGTTAAGCAGTGCCTAGCAGTGGGGCTGGAACTGGTTTCCCGGGAAGGGGGGAGACCCTAGAGAAAGTACCGACAGTCCCTGGTCCCGCCGCGAACCCCGCCCTGGGAGGTGGCCTGTGAAGAGGACACAGCGGGTGTGGCCAGAATACAGGTGTCCAAGAGCCCCGGGAGATGCCCGCCTCTAAAACGAGTGCAAGGATGGCTTCAAAGTCTCCGACAAGCTGAAGAAGGAGTATCTGGAGCATATAGCTCCGCGGAGGGCTTCAGGCCACCCTCCCAGCGCACCCACGCACGTCCAAGTGCGCGCCCACTCACTGGCCTCCGTCCCCCGCCCACCAACACGCCGCCGCAGAGGCCCGGGAAATTCCCGGAGATCCCGCTGCCCCCGGCCTCCCCGCGCCTGTCCGCCCACGCAGGCCTCCCGGCCGTCTCTCTGGAATGCCGGGGGCACCGGCCGGGAAGGGGAGGTGGGGGTGAGGCTGACGCGCGGCAGCTCGAGGGGCCCCTCCACGGGGCAGCAGAGCCCACAGGTGGGGCCGCCTCCTGAGGACCCCCGCGACCACCCCACACCAGCACCCCGTATCCTGGCACCGTCCGCCCCCACCAGCCACCTCCCATCGGGGTGCCTGAAGCCAGGGAGGGAGCCGCATCCCGCACCGGCTCCCCAGCTCGGCCTCTGGGTCCCAGAGCGCCGTCCCCCCAGCCTCCTGCAGCAGCCCGGCCGGAAACAATCACCCTTTGAGAGCGGCTGCCAAGCTGGGCGCCAGGAGCAGCCAGGATGGAGGCGGGGTGGAATGGGGGTGCAGGCGGGGGCCGAGCTTTAACTCTCGAGAGCCGAGATCTGGGGGTGCGCTCGGCCCCTGCCCGCCACCCATGCTCCGGCGCGTGAAGCGGGAGCCGCCTCCGCGGGGGACGGCGCCGGGGGAGGGCGGGGGGCGGCGGGGAGGTGACACCAATCCCGGGGGGGTCCCCTCGCCGGCCTCCCTCCTCGCGCCCCCGCCTAGGCTGGCGAGGTTGGTACCGACCATTAGCAGCTCGGGTCCCGCCGGCGCTGGCGCGGGCTCGGGGCGGGGGCGGGGCGGGGGCGGAGAGCGGGTGGGGGCGGGGCGGGAGGCGCTGGCACAGCCGCGGCGACACCGGCGCATCCGCCGCCACCTCGGGGACTCTGCGCCCGCCGGGTCGGCTCGGCTCCGGCCGCGCGCCCCGCTCGCCCTCCTCGCCCCCCGCGCCTGCTCCCCGCGGCGCCCTCCCCGCTCCCCTCCCCGCCCCCCGCCTCCCTCCCGCGCGCTCCCAGCCTTCGGCCGCCGCCTCGCTGAGCCCAGAACGAGCCGGGCCGGGGCGGCGGGGCCGGGCGGGGCTGCGGGCGGGCGGGCGGGCGCGCGGTCCCCGCGGCTATGAAGTGGCCCCCGGGGGCCCGGAGCCCGAGAGTCCCCGGGGAGGGAGCCGCGCGCCGCCCAGGGCAGCAGTCTAGGGGGGCCGGGGCGTAGGGGCCTTCGCCCGCGATGCACCGCACCAGAGACGCTCCGGACTCGTCGCCGCAGGTCAGTGCTCCCCGCGCCCCCGCGGGCGCCCCGCCGCGCACAGAGCCCCTTTCTGCGTCCCCATCGGTGCCCACGCCATGTCCTCCCGGGCGCGCGCTGGTGTGTGTGTGTCTGTCTGTCTGTCTGTGCGCTGCGCGCGCTGGGGGCAGCTGGAAAGGGGGCCGAGAACCGAGCTCGGGCTGGGAGGCGCTGCTGCCGAGGGGCTGCGAAACAAAACCCGGCACCGCCTGCCCTCGTCGACCGGGATTAGGGGAAGAGCTGGTTCTCAGCAGCTTCTAACAATTGGCCCGGGCTCTCAGCCGTCAGTTCCTGGCCCCCTCAGCAGGTGGTTTCTGGTGGCCGGATGAGGAGTCAGGGGTCAGTCGTCCCCCACCTCCCCACCCCTGCTGCCCAACAGCCCTCTCTGGATCGCTCTCTGGCCCCTGGGCACTGCCAAGTTAACTCTCTTGAGGGGGCCAGAGCTCTGCGGGGCATGCTGAGGGACCCAGGGGTGGCAAGGGTGGCAAAGGGCCCTTGGGACCTTCGGTGTAGCGAGGAGGAAGGAGGCGCGACCAGTTCACCACCCTCCCATCTGCGCCTGGGCTCAGCTCTGAGGTCCCAATCCCTCCAAAGTGAGAGCACACAACTTCCAGAAAAAGGAGGCTGAGAGTTGAGGCAGGAAATAGAGAAGGAAGCCACCGGGTCCGACAGTTCCAGGGAAAGGAGGTGACAGCCCCGTACCAAGCAGCTAAGGTCAAGAACCACCCCCACATGCACACACATGGGAGCCTTGGCCAACCTCCCTGTCCCCTTCCTTCCCCAGCCAGGCCTAGCTGCATGGATTCTTGTAGAAGCTGGAGCTGAAGGACTGTGGACATATAGGAAGGGGACCTTTACTGACAGTTGCTAGCATGGGCACCTGCGTAGGTGGGGTGCCCAATGGGGCCTAGAGCTTGGGCTGTGTGGCACGCACTGTTGAAAATGTTGGGGTAGGGACATCGTAGGGCCTAGCACGGTGCAATGCCTGGATGTGTTTGTGTGGAAATGGGAGGCACATCACTCCCTAAGTTACTAGGGCTGTGGGGCATGTGGGTTTTCTAAGATTTGTCTTCTGTGCTTATGTCTCCCTACCTCTGCTGGTAGCCACTGCAGAGACTGAGACATTTCCTCCCAGAGTCTGCTCAGTTGGTGACCATTAATGGCCTTACTGGACCAAACATCAAGCCTTCCCTTTCTTCCCGTGGGGTGAAGACCCTTTCCCAGGGTCTTCAAACAGACTTCTCACTCTGCCCAGTCCATGCCCAGCACTGCCAAAGGTTCCAGAGCTTAGAGACATTTTCCCTCTTCCCCTTTTGATGGAAGCAGAAATACTTGCTAAGGTTAATGGGACTGAGAGAGTTAATGCATCTGTGCCCCATTCAGCACTGGAGCCAGGAGCTCGCTGTTCCTGTTTCTGTGCCTGACCCCAGGATGCTTGGGGATCACTCCAGGTCCAGGTGAGCTGGAAGCTTGCAGGCACTGTGTTGAATATGTGTGTGTAGGTTTCTGGTTGGGCAGGTACTCACTGTTCCACCAGAAGCAGGGGGCAGGTAAATCACTGAGGAGATCAGCTCCAGCAACAGGATTGGAGCCCGTGGCAGAGACCAAGGAGCTTCACAGGAGGATGCCCTCGGGCAAGCCCAGTTCCTCAGCTTAGGCTTCTCGGGGATAAGGGGACCAAGTCAGGTGTACTTTTCCTAGTTGTGGAGCACAGGGTGATAAGGCAGGCCGGGAGCTGGGAGCGTGAGATGGGGAAGAGGATGCACCGACTGAAAGGCTGAGCAGACAGGAGCATGGTGCTCCATTGGGTCTGGAAGAGAGGGATGAGTGTTCCTCTCTGATGAGAATGGAGAGCAGGAGAGGAAGGGGCTCAGGAGGAGGAGGAATCTGAGAGAGAGCCTGACTCAGGCAGAGAAAGAGGCAGTGAGACAAGAGACAAAGGCACGGAGGCGCACTGGCGGACGGCAGAGGGAGGCACACAGGCAGAAGTCAGGGCGGGCCGAGTGGTGAGTTGGGGCAGGCTGGGGGCCTCCCCCTGTTCCCCTACATCGACCTCAGCAATTGTCCACCCCTGCAGGAGGCCCCTGACTGGAGCAGTTGGACATTCTACTGAGGAAGGTGCTTTCCTGTGGCTCTGATGAATGTGAGGATCTTTTAGACAGAGCCCAAAGGCAGAGGGAGGACAGGCTATGAGGTCAAGCACATCAAGAGCTTGCAGGGACTTTCAGGGACACCCTTCACCCCTGAGCATCTCCCAGTGCTGAGGATTCCTCTCCATCTTCTGGCCCTGGAATGCAGGGCAGTGGGGAAGGCTGTGGGGTCTGGGGAAGCCTGGCACTCAGGAGAAGAAGAGAAGTCATGCACCCCCTCCCCAGGCCCCCGGCAAAAAGACCTCTGGGGACCCTATTGACGACTAGCCAGGGGACATGGAAGAAGTGCCGTGGGGACAGGCCCTTGGTCAGGCTGCCTGAGGTCCAGTCTCAGCTCCATCTGTGGCTAACCGAGTAGACTTTGAAAAAAACAGAGCTCTCTAAGCCCAGCTTCCTGACAGTCTATAAATTGGGAAACTGTCATCTCACCAGTTTTTAGAAGAAATACTAGATGTATTTTAATTTAATCTATTTATTTTATACACCCTCACCCCCTTCCTTCCAGGATAAGGATGGCTCTAGAATTTGGAGTAGCAGTGTCAGGCCAGCCCTGGAGCCAATCCCACTGGAATCGGTGCAGGCTGTCCCACCTCCCTCCTCACCCCACTGGAGTCGGTGCAGGCTGTCCCACCTCCCTCCTCACCCACTTGAGTCCTCACACCTCCAGACTCTGGGCTGGACCCACCCTTCCTTATCCCGACCCAAAGAACCCAGAGCCTGCCTTGGATCTGAGTTCGTCCTTGCCAAAGACAAAATAATACTTTCATGTCTAATTATTGTTAAATATAATCCTTCCAATTTATCAGCAAATGGTCGTCTAAAAAAAAAATCTTGACCCCAAAATTTCAGATCTGTGAGCCCTTCTTATCCATGCTGAAAGGTGACAGGGTGGTCAGAGAGCCCCCAAAATTCAGTTCACTTCCACCAACACTGACCAAGCACCTACGGTGTTGGAGGCTCTGCACCAGGTGCTGGGAATGTGAAACATCAAATAATCCAAAAATCCAAATCTAGTGTTTTCTGTTTAGCTTTGGAAGGGTTATGTGGGTTGCTTTTTTTTTTTTTTTTGCTGCTACAGCAAATTTACTTTTCTAATGAGGTTTAGCTCCAGCCAATATTAAAATGAGCCTGCGCTCCCTGCGCACACACCAGCTGACAGCAGGGCAGGAGGCAGCTTCCGCGCCAAGTGCCTGGCAGGGATTAAGGCTTTGCCACTGATAAGCCCAAAAGTGGAGAGTATGAGTCTGGATCAAGAGTTGACTGGATTTGAGGACTAACCTTGCCCAGGGGGCTGTGGGTTCCACGGCTCAGTCTTCTGAGCCATGGCAGGAGCTCTCTCTTCTCATACGTGCGAAATGTGAGCCAGCTCTCTGCTCACAGGAAGAAGACCTAGAGGGACGGGGGAGTGGAGACATGAAGGCACGGCGTGGGGAGTGCCAGTGGCACTGTAGTTGGAGGCCTGGCTCTGCCCGTCCTCTCTGGCTGGCTGTGTGGGCCGGAGTCCTCTCCTTCCCCTCTGCCTGTCTTGCGTCCTCTGTCTATGGCAGGTGAGCAATCTGGCCTCTGAGGCCATGAGTCTCTCTTTGAACTCTGGGCTACTCATTTGGCCATTGTTCAGAAACTATTAGAGCCCCACACTGGGCATGGGGGGGCTGCATCCGTCCCCACCCTGAGCAGCTCCTCAGTCACACCAGCCACATTTCAAGTGGGCAACAGCCGCATGTGGCTAGAGGCTGCTGTCTTGGGCGGCACAGATACAGAACGTTCCCGGCAGCACGGAAAGTTCTAGTGGACAGAGTGTTGTGGACCTGAGCCTGCACAGGTGTTTTGGAAGGGTGGCTAAGCGCAAGGTCCTACTGGCTGGATTCAGATCCTAGTTCTGCCACTTAGTAGCTGTGTGGCCTCAGGACGTTGCTTAACCTCTCTGTGCCTCAGACTTCTAGCTTTTAAAATGAGGGTAATAATAGGATGTTTCTGAGGAGGAAATGAGTCATTACAGTTAATCATGGTAATCACTCAGAGCATGCAATAGCAAGAGCTTTTTTATTTTTTATTTGAAACTAGAAAGCCATTTTTATTATTCATTTATTTAACAATTCACTTAAAGGCTTATTGAAAAGCCCACTCTGCCAGGCCGCCCCCCCACCCACCCAATCAACACAAGTCCTGGCCACCTCTCTGACCCTTCCTGAGCCTCCACCTCCTCCCCTAGGATGGGATTATTCCTGACCACACATCCCTGGGAGCTAGAAAGATGAGGAAAGCAACCTCGCTTTATGCAGATGCAGCCAGATAGAAGGGCTGACGCTTTTTGGAGGTGAGTGCCACTGAAATTCTGTTTTGTCACTAAAAAGCATCTGCTAAGCCCCCACACTTTCGGAATAAGAGCAGCAAAGGAGGCATGGTTAGCTGCCACCAGCCAGCACCATGCCGAGCAGGGATGGAGGAAGGGATGTGAGGGGCCCCTGCCTGGGCTCACCCCTCCCTGGTCTGGAGGGCGAGAGCCCAGAGGCTGCTGTGGGCTTAGTGGAGGGAGCAGAGCCTGCAGGTCTCAGAGGCCAACTGTGCTGCCAGGAGCCCCCCGGGTGCTGGTCCCAGCTGCTTCTGCAACTCATTGTGCCACAGACACTGGTGGGGCCTCAGCTTCCTCATTTAAGACAGGAGGGACAGGGCTGCATGAGCGTTTCCTTACCTGGAAAAATCACTTCCACAGAGCGACCCGAGCCGGTGGCCAGAGGGAGGGAGCCTGCCTGCCAAGCCACCAGGGGTGGAAGGTGAGGGCTGGCCTGAGGGGCAGGAGCTGGCCATTGGTAGCCAGGCTGGTGCTGGACACCCCAGGCTACCTGGCTGCCAGCCTTCTCCCAGAAGTTGGATTCTGCAACCCTGGGCTACTCCCTTCTTTTCACAGACGAGGGGACAGACACCCAGAGCAGCCCTGCTCCTGTCTGGGGCCACAGAGCAATTTCACACAAGGCAGAGGCTGCGTGCCCCAGTGCCCTCCCGGGCAGATTGTTGGTACTACTGGCAGGCAGATGTGTGGGGGCTGGGGGCTGCATCCCCTGGGGTCGGGGCACAACGCTGAGACTCCCAGGGCCCCTCACCTCCTCTCTTCTCCCTCAGACGGCTGGCCCAGGAGAACCAACCTCAACTATCCCTGACAGAGCCCTGGGGAAGGTCAGCTCCTTCAGGCCACAGGCAGCAAATTAAAAATACAGACAAACTAATGAAACCCGTGAATCGCTAGCCTGCCAGGGTGTGTCCACGCATCCTGACCAAAGGACCTCACCAGGCGGGTGACCATCAGCGGACCCTCCGTGGCTTCAGACCTGGGTTTGGGGCTGCCCGGTGCCTACCTAGCTGGGACATGAAGCCCTCTGGGTCCCCGTAGCTGATGGGGGGTCCCCTTGGGGGCGTCTTCCGAAGCCTAAGGAGGTCACCACTGCTCTGACACCCTTGAAGATAAGTCCTGACCCCCAAGGAGTGCCGGTGCTGGGTCCCTCTGAGGCAGGGCTGTGGCCACCCCCGTGGTGTTGCTGGCAGGCCGTAGGTGCATATCAACAGTATCAACACCCCCCAACCTGGCTTGCCTGCCCCAGCCCTTCTCCTTCCCTCCTCTTCCCTCATCCACAGACCACAGAGTGGAAGAGATGGCTGCTCGTGGCACGGGGAGGACACTGAGCCCAGAGAGGCCAAGGGACCGGCCAGTTGCACCCACACTGCAGCTGACCGACACAGGCCCGGCCCAGCTCTGCCAGCCTGCCTGGGCTGAAGTACAGCCTCCGGGCGAGCTGCTTTCCTCCCGGTCAGAGAGTTTCTGCACAGAAGCTGAAGTATTACTCTCCTAACTCATCGCCTGTCGATATTAGCTTCTCCCACACATAAATCTCTCTCTCAGAACAAGTGCTCCAGCGCTGTGTCTCTGTAGCTCCCCAGGCCTGAGGACAGCGAGGCAGTTGCAGGCTGTCAGTGGGGCATGCACACTCTTCCCAGTGGCATACCTGGAGCCTTGGAGGGGGGCCTCCCGCGAGCATACCTGTTGCCTGTCACCCTGTGATTCCCAGGCAGGTGCACACTTGAGATCACACACAGACACCCAACCCAGCTGTGAATGCTCACTGAAGCCCAGGGTGCAGGCCCAAAGGGGTGTGCCGTCCTTGACTATGTCTAAACAGATGTTCTGGATGAATGACAGACTCGTTTTCATTGTGATTTAAAAAAACACATAACATAAAACTTACCATCTTAGCCATTTTCAAGTGCACAGTTCAGCAGTGCTGAGTATATTTACATTGTTGTGAAACAGATCTCCAGATCTGTCTCATCTTGACCATTGGAAACTCTGTACCCATTCTGGAAACCATCATTCTCAGCAAACTATGGCAAGGACAGAAAACCAAACACCGCATGTTCTCACTCATAGGTGGGAATTGAACAATGAGAACACTTGGACACAGGAAGGGGAACATCACACACCGGGGCCTGTTGTGGGGTTGGGGGGAGGAGGGATAGCATTAGGAGATATACCTAATGCTAGATGACGAGTTAATGGGTGCAGCACACCAACATGGCACATGTATACATATGTAACAAACCTGCACGTTGTGCACATGTACCCTAGAACTTAAAGTATAATAAATATGTACATATATATAAAAAAAGAAACTCTGTACCCGTTAAATGATTCCCATTCTCCACAGCATCCCAGCCCCGACAAGCCACCATCCTAGTTTCTGTCTCTATGAATTTTACTACTCTGGATACTTCATAGAAATTGAATCCTTTGATGTTTGTCCTTTTAAGGCTGGCTTATTTCACTTAGCATAGTGTCCTCAAGATTCGTCCATGTCAGGGCATGAGTTAAAATGTTCTCCCTTTTTAAGGCTGAATAATATTCCATTGCATGTGTATTCCGCATTTTCTTTATTTTCTTTATCCAGTCATCTGGTTGACAGGTTATTTGATGCCAGGCTATGGAGCAAAAGCTCAATAAATGGCAATTCTCCCCACTTGCCCTTCCCACTCAGGAGATGTCTGAGCAGAGGGACCACGCAGCAAATACTTCTGCCCAGAGGGAAGCTATGTCACAGGGTCATAGGAGCATCAAGAAGGAAGTCACCCCATTCTATCTGGCTTCTGCTGGCCTCTGGGGCTCCCTTCCTGCATCCAGGGCTGCCCAGGCACCCTGTGGTGCCCAGCCCTGAGTGTGAAGCCCCTGGGCTGAGTGCACCTGGCCTGGTCTTGGGGGCCGAGCAGCTCAGCAAGTGGAGGGACTGTGAGGGAGGGAAGCATGTCCCAGGCAAACATACCGGTGTGGAGGGATGCCTGCCTCCTGCTCTCATCCCTGCTGCTGTCCCAGGACCCCGAGAAAGAAATCGGCCGGGTACTCCTAGAGTCTACCTGGGGACAGGAGCCCAGGAGCGCCTGGAGATCCCCTCCCCCAGGTATGTGGAGGCCTGTCTTGAGCCTGTGCCTGTGCGGCGTTCGGGCTCCATGTCGGTGGTGGACCGTGGATCCGTAGCCGCCCTGGTGCTCACTGTGTGATAGGTGGCCTGGGAAACCCAGAGATAGTATCAGCACACTCTCCTGTCGGGGGCACTGAGACTGAGGACCACAGGATCATCGCACCCGCACCTCCTCTGCTGTGGAGGGCACACGCTGCTCACTCTGGTTCACACATGTGCTCAGGGGGCAAGTCCCCTACCCAAGCCCCTTCAACTTTTTTTTTTTTAAAAACAGAGTCTCGCTGTGTTGCCCAGGCTGGAGTGCAGTGAGAAATCTCAGCTCACTGCAAACTCCACCTCCCCAGCTCAAGTTATTCTCCTGCCTCAGCCTCCCCAGTAGCTGGGTTTATAGGCACCTGCCACCACACCTGGCTAATTTTTGTATTTTTAGTAGAGACAGGGTTTCACCATGTTGGCCAGGCTGGTCTCGAGCTCCTGCCCTCAAGTGATCCACCCACCTCAGCCTCTCAATGTGCTGGGGTTACAGGCATGAGTCACTGTGCCTGACCCAGTTCAACATTTTATGTTAATTGTTTCTTCTCCAGGCAGTGGGGTTAGCTGACACCCCAGAGGAGGGAGGGACCTTAGGGGCAAGGCAGGTGTAACAGAGGGAGGTGGGGGAGCCCTGGAAGTGAGAGGTGGTGAAAGGAAAGTTCTCCAGGAGCCTGAGCCTGCATCCTGGGGAGACGGGGCAGGGAGTGACAGTGCCCAGGGCTCGCTGGCCCTAGACCCCCATGGACAAGTCAGTTCTCTGACAGCTCTGGAGGCAGGAGAAGAGAAGAGGGATGGGGAATCTCTGAAATCACCGGTCCTTCCTGAGTGCCTTTCTGGGAAGCTGGGCAGAGACACAGGACCAGACTGGGCAGGGTGACGGGAGGGAAGCAGCAACCGCGCACTGGGGCATCCCCGCGACTTGACTCTAGCTCAGTATGTCAGTTCCAAACCTCACTCTCCCCACCTGAAGAAGCAGGGTGACAGGATGGGTGCCCACCTCATCTCAGGTGGCTGCACCGAGGCTACAGCAGAAAAATGCATGAGAAAGTGCCCTGTCACCTGGCCCACCTGTGCAGGGGCACGTCCTCCAAGCAGGAACAGAGGGAGCTGGGGCCACGGTGCCAGGTTCCAGGGGCACCGCCTCCCAACAGTGGTCAGGCTGCCCTCCCCAGGCCACACCCCTTTGTCACAGCTGCATGCTGGTGTGCCCAGTTTCCACTGAGCCCAAACCACAGCACCTCCTCGTGCTGGGGAGAGAGGAATGTGCCGGAAAGGCTGCCCGAAGGCTGGTCGCCACCGAGCCGTGAGGAAGGAGCCAAGGTGCCTCCTCCCTCTGCCCTTCCTCTCCCAGGCACTTGGATTCAGCTGAGTTTTACTTTTTTTTATTTTTTATAATTTCAGCATTTATTTTAGATTCAGTGGTACATGTGCAGGTTTGTTACCCAGGCATATTGTGTGATGCTGAGATTTGGGGCATGACTGATCCTCTTACCCAGGTACTGAGCATAGTAACCAATAGGTAGTTTTTCAACCCTTCCCCCTTCCTTCTTCCTCCGTCTAGGACTCCACAGTGTCTATTGTTCCCATGTCTATGTCCAAGAGTACCCAATGTTTAGCTGCCATTTATAAGTGAGCAGTATTTGGTTTTCTGTTCCTGTGTTACTTCACTTAGGATAATGGCTTCCAGCTGCAACCATGTTGCTGCAAAAAAACATTATTTAATTCCTCTTTATGGCTACGTAGTATTCCGTGGTGTATGTGTACCACGTCTGCTTCATCCAGTCTACTGCTGATGGGCACCAAGCTTGATTCCATCAGTTCCCTGTTATGAATAGTGCTGCGATAAACATATGAGTGTATGTGTCTTCACGGTAAAACGACTTAAATTCCTTTGTGTAGACACTCAGTAATGGCATTGCTGGGTCAAATGTTTTAAGTTCTTTGAGAAACCTCCAAACTGCATTCCACAGTGGCTGAACTAATCTACATTCCCACCAACAATGTACAAGTGTTCCCTTTTCTCCACAGCCTGGCAAGCATCTGTTGTTTTTTGGCTTTTTAATAATAGCCATTCGGACTGGTGTGAGATGGTGTCTCTTGTGATTTTGATTTGCATCTCTCTAATGATCAGTGATGTTGAGCATTTTTTCATATTTGTTGGCCACTTGTTCGTCTTCTTTTGAGAAGTGTCTGTTCATGTGTTTTGCCCACTTTTTAATGTGGGTATTTGTTCTTTGCATTTAAATTGTCTAAATTCCTGATAGGTTCTGGATATTAGACCTTTGTTGGATGCAAATCTGTAGGTTGTCTGTTTACTCTGTTAAGAGCTTCTTTTGCTGCACAGAAGCTCTTTAGTTTAATTAGGTCCTACTTGTTGATTTTTGTTTGTATTTTGCAGTTGCTTTTGAGGACTTAGCCATAAGAATTTTGCCAAGGCTGATGTCCAAAATGGTGTTCCTTAGGTTTTCTTCTGGATTCTTAGATAGTTTGAAGTCTTACAACATTTAAATCTTTGGTCCATCTTGAGTTAATTTTCATATATGGTGAGAGGCAGGGGTCCAGTTTCATTCTTCTGCACATGGCTGGCCATCCGCTGAATCTTAAAACGAGGTGGAGGTGGTGGTGTTTGTATTTACCACTGTGTTCTATATGATCTAACATTCATAGTGCCAACTGTGTGCCAGGCCTTATGCTAGGTGTTTTCCATTGATTCCCTCATTTGATCTCAGAGTAGCCCTGTGAGAGTTAAAGGTGAGGAAACTGAGTCACAGGGATATTGGCGTAGCTCCTGCTTTCGGTTGGGCTCTGGGCCCTGGTGTGGGAATGCAGAGGTGAGTAAGGCCAGGCGCCCCCAGAGGAGCTTCTGGCCCAGGGCTAGGGTGCAAATGTGAAAACCGGCAAGCAAAAGGCAGGGCCCAGGGCGGGAAGTCCCACAGTGTGTGCACCTTGAGGGAGCAGACCGGGGCAGGGGCAGGGAAAGCTTCAGAGTGGGAGAGGGAATGCCAAAGGCACAGAGCCCAGGGGAGTCTCCCCTCGCCAGCACCTCACCCAGAACCTCAGAGACAACAGCACCAAGGGAAACTGAGCAGCCTGGGGCAGCACGACAGCAGGAAAGCAGTACTGTGGGGCAGCTGGCTGCTCACATCCTCCCTCCGGGATGTCCCCACCTTGCTCACAGCCTGAGAGGTTCTGCAGGGCTGTTTCAGCTAACCCAAGCCTTGCACACTCAGTTCCAGGGCCAGACCCACCTGGTCACCTGGCTTGCTTATGTCCAGGCCGTGCTGGGCTCCAGCAGGTACCAAGTCAGTCACCATGACCTGTGCCAGGCTCCGTGCTGTGGATGGACACACTCATCCAGCCCATCACGAGAGACCCTTGCTGCAACCAGCACCCAGCATCCCAAGCAGCCCAACCTTGGGCTGGGCCTCCTCTGTAGAGAGGGTCAGATGAGGCGAGGGTCACAGCCCTCCTAGCTTCCAGGGTCCAGGATTCTAGGGCATCCCAGCCTTTCTGGGTTCTGGACTGCCCTCTGCCACTGCTGGACAGCCTGGCAAAAGGGGAGGTCAGTGCTATTAGCAGCAGCAGCTTCGATGGCCCTTGGGCCCTGCCGTTCGTTGGGTAGCAGAATGTGCCTCACACTCTGGGGCCCTACGGGCCTGGCCCCCGCTGAGCAGGCGCCCTGTGGTGGGTGTGCGCCCACTGGAGGCGGCACTCCGCCCAAGGGTGTCCTGAGCAAACCACAGGCCTCTCCTAGGGTGCATACATTGCTGGCTGTCTGGGAAGTCTCTCAGAACGGGAGCAGGTTGGTTGGTGTGTTAAGAGCATTTTGCTAGAACCAGGGTCCAAGGGCAGGACCCAAATCCTGGCGTGGTCTCTTCATAGAGCTGGAATGATGTGCATGGCTGATTCTACCCCACCTGTCTCCAACGGGTGAGGTGAGGCTGGAGGCGGGCAGGGATGTGAGGAAACCTCTGAACAGGAGCAAGTGAGAACCCCTTTGCTCCCATCGTGCAGGTGAGAGGAGCCATTCTGGGGTCACCAGCTCATGAAGGCTGAAGTGAGCCCCCCCCAGGGAGGGAGCAAAGCAGAGAAACCATCCAGTCTGCACATGGCACTGGCTCCCACAGCCAGTGCCTGCACGCAGGTAGCAGTGGGCTCTGGTTAGAGAACCCACCACCCACTGCACCTAGAACAGACCTGCTGTTGGTCCATTATTATATCAGCTCATCGCATTTTCAAAAGCATCCTGGTTTGGATAAGGAAGTGTAAGGTCACACTAGCTCTGGTGAACAAGGGCAGGGAAGTCTCAGCTGCCAGCCGGGTGTGCAGCTGCAGCACAGAGGCCTGCCTGGAGCACACAGCTAGGAAGAAACCCGTATGTCCCCAGAGGGAGGAGAGGGCCCAGGAGGGAGCCAGCAGTGGACCCAGGGCCAGGAGAGGTGGGACAGAGGCACGGCAAGAACCCCTGCCTGGCCACTGCTGCCCGGAGGAGTGCAAGGGGATGGCTGCTTTCTATCTGGACCTGGGACACTTGAGACAGTCACTCAACCCCCTCATGCCTCAGTTTCTTCATCTGTAAAACATGAACAAACCTTTGGAATTACAAGGGTTTAACCGTTAAATGAGATAACCAATGTGCAATCATTTTGGAAGCCATAAATCACTACTGCGTGTGAGCTGTTGTGTTTAGTAGTTTTTAGGAGCAGCAGCCCCCGCAAACCCCAGTACTGCAGAGAAAGTGAATTGGCCTCTTGGCGTCACCCCATCTATGTTCCAGCATCCGAAGCCATTGGGTGCCAAGGACAGGCACATGAGCTACTCTTTTATTTGAACAGGAACCCAGTTGTGGATTTGTCAGCAGGGCACAGAGCAACACCGAAACCCAGCTAAGAGCGTGCAGACACGTGCCTGTGAACACACGTGTGCTCACTCACAGGGTGCCGGTCATGATCACACATGCGTGCACATGGGTGTCAAGCAGCAGGCCAGCTGCCCTGTGAAGTCACTCAGGCGGGCAGTTCTGTGGTGGCCAGCACAGCCTTGATGCCCTGTCAGAACAGAATACTCAACCCCAGTGGTTTTCTTGAGTCGAATTCCAAGCAACGCATCGAGGAGGACAGGGAGCAGGCAGGGAGCAGGCACCTGAGTCGCTGTGGCCAGACTGGCGTCTCCCCAAATCATCAGCCTCGAGAGAGTGCTGGGCAAGGGGGAGGGGACACCAGGACCAAACCCATGCTTGCTGTTCCTCACGGTGGGGCCCCCTAACTGCCACTCAGGCCCAGGTACACCCCCACACGCGCTGGACCCTGACCGAGGCCTGGCAGAGAGGAGCAGGCAGGGCATGGAGGCCCAGTCAAGTGAGCAGTTGACAGCTGGAAGGAAACGAGACGGATGCTGGTTTGCAACGGCCAGACCTGGTTTGCACTTGGGCATCTTGACTCAACTTGAGAACCCCCTCCCTGGCTCTGGCCCCCCCGTGGCTCTGGGTGGGAAGGGGGCACTGCCCTCTGGCATGGGCTCTCCCTGGCTCTGGGTGGGAAGGGGGCACTGCCCTCTGGCATGGGCTCTCCCTGGCTCTCGGTGGGAAGGGGGCACTGCCCTCTGGCATGGGCTCTCCCTGGCTCTGGGTGGGAAGGGGGCACTGCCCTCTGGCAGGGGTCATGTTGCCTCTCACCACAGGACGAGGAAAGCGTGCCATGTTGGAATTTCACGGATGGAAGCTGGGGGGGCAGAGGTGGCCAGGGAACAGGAGGGAACAGGAGGGAACAGGAGGGACATGGTGGGAGTCATGGGCGGGCCCAGGGCAGGCATCCCTGAGTGCCAGGCTGGGTACGTGGCCGTCAAGAGTGGTACGGGAGGATCTGGGCAGGCCGCGGGTTGGGGTTGGAGGGTCTGGGCAGGTGCGGGTTGGGGTTGGAGGGTCTGGGCAGGTGCGCGTTGGGGTTGGAGGGTCTGGGCAGGTGCGCGTTGGGGTTGGAGGGTCTGGGCAGGCCGCGGGTTGGGGTTGGAGGGTCTGGGCAGGCCGCGGGTTGGGGTTGGAGGATCTGGGCAGGTGCGGGTTGGGGTTGGAGGGTCTGGGCAGGTGCGGGTTGGGGTTGGAGGATCTGGGCAGGCCGCGGGTTGGGGTTGGAGGATCTGGGCAGGTGCGGGTTGGGGTTGGAGGGTCTGGGCAGGCCGCGGGTTGGGGTTGGAGGATCTGGGCAGGTGCGGGTTGGGGTTGGAGGGTCTGGGCAGGCCGCGGGTTGGGGTTGGAGGGTCTGGGCAGGTGCGGGTTGGGGTTGGAGGGTCTGGCGATGTGCGGGTTGGGGTTGGAGGGTCTGGGCAGGTGCGGGTTGGGGTTGGAGGGTCTGGCGATGTGCGGGTTGGAGTTGGAGGGTCTGGGCAGGTGCGGGTTGGGGTTGGAGGGTCTGGGCAGGTGCGGGTTGGGGTTGGAGGGTCTGGCGATGTGCGGACTCTGAACTGAGGAGGGAAGGCAGGCGTCACAGAGGTCAGCATAAGGGCCACTGCGGGTAAAAACTTGACCTGGCCCAGGATCAGGGGATGGAGCCCTAGGCCGGGGCAGCAGTGGAAGGAGCTGAGGCCCAGCTGATGCAGGGAGAAGGTGGAGTCAAGGGCAGCCCTGAGGTTTTCATGCCAGGACCATGACAGAAAGAAGGGGGCTTGGATGAGAGCTGCTTCCAGAGGAAAGATGGTGGTTGGATCTGAGGTTGTGTGTTAGGTCACAATGGGACATGCCAGACAACAAAAGGGGTATAGCAGCTCCGTGCGAGAGATGGGGAAGCTGAGGCCAAGGGAAATCAAAGGACGCCGTCAGGGGCCTCCTGCTGGTGTTTTCTCCTCTGACGATCCTAGACCCTCTCGTCTCCACCTGCCTCTTCTTTGGAGGTGATGTGGGGCTTTCAGGTCCGTGGCTTCCATCTGCCCTCCAGCAAGCAGCCCGGAGTTTGGTTGGAAGGAGGCAGTGGGAAGCCAGGCTGAGCAGACCCGTTCCCTGCCCCTTCCAGGCTGCAAGGTCAACAGTGACAGTAGCTGTTCTTTATTGGCGCAACTATGTGGCAGACAGTTTGCCTGATTTTTTTTTCTAGTTATCCTGACAGCCTAGTGATAGGATCAGTATTTTTATTCCCGTTTTACAGATGGGAAAATGAAGGCCCAGAGAGGTTACCTCACCAGAATCCTGTAGCAGAGGCGGAAAGAGGCTGGCAGGTGCACAGGGTCATCTGGCTGCGGGGTTCAGAACCTTTCTGCATCGCACGGCCCCTCCATGCACGGCTCTTCCAGGACAGAGGAGAGCAAAGAGGTGGTGGGAGGGAGGTGGCAGAAGGCCATGACTGTAGCTGGGTTCTGCCGTCACCCTCAGTAGCTGTGGGACTAGGCAGGGTCTGAGGAGCTGAGGGCCAGACGTGGCCCATCTGCCTTGGTGTGGGGGACAGACTCTCAGGTATCCTTGGAAGCCCCACCCCCCAGTGCTCATGCCTTCGTGCAGTCCTCATCTTTGGTGTGGATGGCATTCGTGACCAGCTCCTAGCCAGCAGACTGTGCAAAAGCATTGGGCCATCACTCCCAGGATTACACTGTGCTCTGTAAGATTCCATCTGCTAGCACATTGGCTCTACATCCCTTCCTTGCTGGCTTGACGAAGTAAGTGGCCATGTTGGAGAAACTGATGTGGCAAGGATCTGCAAGCAGCCTCCAGGAGCTGAGGGCAGTCCCAGCTAACAGCCAGCAAGAAGCCATGGCCGGCAGTCCCACCACCACCCGAGTGAGCTTGGAAGCAGAATCTTCCTCAGTCAGCCCTCCAGATGAGAACACAGCCCTGCCAATACTTCGCAGCCTTCTGAGACCCTGGACTCCTGACCCGTAGGAACTGAAGACAGCCAATGGGGGCTGTCCTCTGCCAAGTGTGTAGGAATTGGTTAGATAGCAATAGGATAGGAAATGAATATACTTGTCTTGGGAGTGGAGACATTTCCTTCCAAAAGCGGACCTGGCTTTTAGAATGGGCCTAGGGCAAGGATGGAAAGGTAGCAAGGAAGGAGGGCAAAGGAGGTTGGGGAGCGAGCACCTTTCAATACCAGACTTCTCCCCCAATCCCAGGCTGGGCTCCAGGGTTCTTTACAAGGACTGCTTGTCAGTCCCACAAATCCCAAAGATAGCATGACCCTCAGTAATCCCTATCACGCAGGCAGGGGCCAAGTGGCCAAGTGGTGCTCTGTGTACCATCATCCAGTCACGGTTAACACATTCCTGCCGAACGCCTTTCTCCACTCGGCCAAGCAGAAGCACCCCCACCCCCATCACCCATCATGACCTGCTGTGGGATGGCTCCTCTCTGGGGTCTTCCAGGGGCCTGGCTCACCATTGTCCGGCATCCCAGAATCCTTTATCAGGTTTGTTTCCTTCAGCTAGCCTTCTCTCCAGCTGCTGCTGCCTCTCCGGCTCTCCGGCCCCCTGCAGAGCATCTGTGTGCCCATCCCCGCTTCCCCACTTGTCCCCGGGCATGCCCCAGCAGAGAGCAGCAGCATGTGATGTCGCCACACAACGAAGCCCCAATTCTTGCTTCAGGACCTCCTGCATGGAGGCTCTGGGGTGAGTGGATGAACTGCTGCCTGAAGACCACTAGCTACATGATTCAGGGAACTTCAGTGACACCAGCTGGGGCCAACAGTGTATTCGGTTCAGATTCCTGCAGTTAACCAGAATGGACTTTCGCTTGCAGAGTACTATACTAAGCCAAACCCCAATTTTCATTTTTTACTGAATCATAATCAAAATCAAAGCCAAAGACTATGTCTGAAAAAAAGAAAAACAAAGGAACTACCTAAAAAAAGTCAGTGAATTACATTTCTGATGCTGGAAGAAAACCAAAGCGTGAAAGTATTCTCTGCACCAAATCAGAACAAAACTAACACTTCCTTCTACCCAAGCCCTTGGCTGGGTTTTCCCAGTTACAAGGGAACAAGATGGTTTGAGATCTGGAATTCACGCTGCCCTTCCATCAGCAGTCCCAAGCATGAGCCCGCAGTGACCCAGGCTGGGAAGCAGAGTGCAGACATCCCAGGGCCCGAGCCTGCCACTCTTCCTCCATGAGCATGGCGAAAGCAGGGTGGGGGAGACCGGCAGTGCCTTCCTGGGGGCACTCGGCCTGACCACTGAGGTAGGCCACGCAGGGGGTGAAAAGTCAGGGGGCTCTGGCCTTGGAGCAGGGTTGCCCAGTGGGTGGGTACAAGGGTGGACCAGGGGAGGGTCTGCAGGGGGAGATGGAGTGGGCACGGGTGGCACTGGACACAGAGGCCAA